>NC_059473.1:115804895-116405551 GCF_018139145.2 Gymnogyps californianus
TCTTTGCCTCACAGAATGTCCATAACCACAGAGCAGTTTCTTCAGATGGTCTTGCTGTTTGTGCTAGATAACTTTTTTAAGTTAACCTCTGCCTCCACAGACTGTTTGCGAATGATTTTACAGTTAACTTATACAGCTTATATCACAATGAAAGAGGCTGTGCCAAGTAATATTGCCTTACATTTTTTAAGGCTTAATTATGTGTGCTAAAGCAGTTATTACTGTCCAGCTGACAGACAATAGCTTAAGTCATACTAACAAGATTTCAGTCCAAATGCTTAATTGTGATTGGTCAAGTAAATTATACATGCATTTAGATGTTTTACTATACTCAGTCAGAAAGCATAGACAGTACTTTTAGGTGGTGCATTAGACAAGTATTTGCCCTATGATGAGTGATCAAATTCAAACACTTAAAAAATCAGTGAAAATGTTGGTCCTGAGCTGAAGTTTGTTAGGGTCATATCCACAGCTTTTTAAAAGTATTTAGGTGTCTAAAGCTGCACGTGTGTAGCTAGAGTGATTTGTAGAAGCTCTTAACTGTCAGGAAATTAGCAGAAGTTAGAGCCCAGGTGGTTGTCTGCATCATTAGGAAGCAAAATCTGGTGCCTGGGGACGGTTGGGTGCCCAAATAAGACTCTTTAGAGTGAATTTGCTCAAAACTCAATTTTCTGAATTGGGAACCCTAAAATGGAAATCTACCAAGATCGCCAGATTCTTTGGGAAAAAATATCCTTGAGCTCTGGAAATACTTTGTAGAGTTACAGAGATTTGCATGCCCTTTCAAGTTCACATCAGTATTGTATCCCTCTTCAGTGTGAGCAAGACTAGGCCCTTTTTAATTATATTCTTTCAACTTGGAGGAAACCATCCTGAAACATGAATTTTTCTTAGTCTTGAGAGGTTTATGAAGTGCTACTGCTTAGCAAGCAGTTGAAGCTATAGACAATGTAGCCATGAAGCAAACTGATAGAAAATCTGTAGGGACGTGCGGTCTTTGAATATTTTAAGTAGCAAAGCACAACATAGTCTATCCAACTGTAAATCAGTTCAACTTTCTTTCCATTGTGCCTGGATAATCACAGACAGATTAATGCTAACAAAAGCTGAAACTGTCCCAACTTGGAATTACCAGTAGCTGAGGTACTACCGTGCTCAAACACGCAACACGTCGAAAAAGATATACTGAAGCTTGTGATGTAGGACCTCACAGAGTACAGGGACTTTGTGTAGAGAATATGTGAAAGATAAATGAGAAAGAGAAACTTTGCTGACAAATAAATTTGTGGTATGGGGATCCACATTGCCACTAAAAATCTTTTCGGGGTTTGTTCCGGAAGAAGGTTGGAAACCACAGCACTTTGGGGTATGTTATACATCTGTGGCATAGCTCTCTCAAAGGGACCGTATAGACAAACTCTGTCTCTGTGACTCTCCTTTTGTGAGCTTTAGGGATTTCACAGCGTGCTAAAAGCCCAGAAATTTGCAGTCCCCCTTCCAAGCCAGACAATGGGCCTGTGGCCTCACCAACAATGTATGACTGCAGAAGCGCTGGCTAGAGCCCATCTCCAAATTGGACTGGGAAGAGTTGGATCCTGTCATTTTGTTTTTTATTCTAATGTTTGTATCCTTTTCACACAGCTTTCCTTATGACTGGCTTTTATTTAGCCCTCAAGCTTAACATTTGGAACTTCTATTTGTTGGTTTTTTTTCATCATCTTGGAAAATAATGTTGATTCCTCTAGTAAGCATCTTTCTTTTGTGTTTTGTTTCATTTTCTATTCTGTATGGGTTCCTATCCAGTAGCTCATTGAAACAACTGAAGCAATTAAAGCAACCAAGTAACTAACATCTGTTATGTGTTTGCTTACTCTCTTATACTCTCTCCAGGGCAAGAAGTGTGTGCTTTGGAATGGTTAGCAGTTTATTATGTTATATATGAATACTTGTTGTTTACAGAAGATCAAAGAGGTTAATGTTGCACTTAAGTTGAGAGTTGCAAAGTTTGTGGTAGCTCTATGTTCTTAGGATGTTCATGACACAGGCTTTGGCACTCCAGGAAAACATCGTTTCCAGCTAAGCACAGTTTTACTCTTGAGTAAAAACGTTGGTTGAGTGAGTAAAGGGTTCCCTCGAGTAGAGAGCATGTTGTGCTGAGACAGAAGTTGTCATCTGTGGTCTTTGCCCTGTGGCTGGAGTCACTTGTTTAAATGCCACAAATTGTTCTGATGATGCCTGGCACAACAATGTCCTGGTCCGTGGCTCAGGGATTGAGGTCCCTGCAAGTCAAACAAGACATTCTTCAGATCATGAAGCTCCTCTTGACCTAGTTATCATTAAACTTTCCTGTACATTCTTGCCTTAATCTAAAAATCGCTTAATAGTGGTATTATAGGAGGTTCCAGATCATGGCCTTCCTAAGCAAGATCCATTTTCTCTCTGTATCTTGCACAAATTATGACTACAGTGCCCTCAAAACAAAGCAGTAAATTGTTGCTCACTGAATTTATTATACAGAGCAATTACATGGAGGCACCATTATGAATATGATCTGCATAATCAATATGGTTTTATAGTGCTGTCTCAACAGTAAGTCAGAGTCTAGTGTACTAAGGATTTGCTGAGCACTATGTTCTTGCTTTAGGCATTTCTGAGTAAAACTTGCTGTGTTTTTGTTATGGTCAGAAGTGCCCACAGATAATCTGAGATCTTGCCTGGTTTTTGTAGTACTAGTTTACATTGCAAGTGCTCTCATCTTAATGAATTGCTGAAAGTGAAGTAGAGATTTTACTAATTGAAATTAATCAATAAGCAGAATCTTTTTGATGTTGAATATACTTTGACTTCCAGTGACCCCAGTCCACAAGATTTATTTTTTTTTAATTTAAAGTGTTATAAAACACAGCTTGGCTCTAGATCATGAGTGAAGTGTAGTACTGTTTATCAGCTGAGTCCTGCTGCCCTTCATCTGTGAGTAGAGATCAGTACTTTTATTTTATGTCTTAATCATTCCTGAAAGCTGAGCCTTGGGAAATGCCTGGAGCAACTGTGTCTTACAATCATTCCGTAAGCTAGTAAATACCTGTCTTCAAACTACATCTTAAGGTGTAAAATCACTTCTATGTACACAGTTTATCATGCCATAAAACCTGACTATTCTCTGTCTTGCTTAGTTAGAAAGCAGTATGTCTCATATAGTGCTTTCCTCACCCCCCTATTTCTTAGCAGAACAAGAACTTTAACTTCATTGTATGGTAGGCTATGCACGCAGTAAAATTAATGTTTCAAACTAATTTGGATTTAAGATAAGTTGTTTAAAGGGAGCTGTAGTGTGGCCAGAAAAAGAAATGCTTTTTCCCATTTTTCAAAATAACATTTTTCTTTCACTACGTAAATAAAGCTCACTCTGGATAGAGATCTGTTTTTTGCAGAATTAATTACCAGAACAAATACGTAGTTTCAGCATCTTCTGGGCCTAGGTTGTTCATGTGTTATACGTGTCAGTAGTTGTTATACACAGGGAGATTACTATGAGATTTTCAGTAGCTTTGGTTGGAATGAGTCCATGAAGAAGCAGAAGTAGAATACGTGAGGTTTATAGCATCAGACTCTGTGTTCCTACTTGTATGAAGGACTATAAAAAAATAATACAAGGAAAATAGTAAGAGAGAACAGCACTGAGTAGATCTTTAATGATGGTTGTGACAAACCTAAAGAAACCCTTGCATGTGGGGAAGTTAAAGGCGAGGTGAGTGAGAAGACCATGGCTCAGAAAGTCCTTTGTAACCTCCCCGTAAACAGAAAAATGGATCTGTATTAAAACCTGATGTGCCTCAACTCGTGCCCTGAAACCCTGCCACCGTGAGCTCCCAGTGATCTATTTCTCTGTTCTCACCCTGTCTTGAAGGCACTGGAGTGGCAAAAAGGCAACAGAAATCCTTTTCTTCATGGCAGTTTCAGGGAGTTACTGCTCCTCTAAACAGTAGGTGTTCTCCATCACAGAGAAAATAAATCATTGCATTTTACAGATACTATGAAACAGTCTCAGCTGGAGGGATTCAACTTCGGGCTGATAAACTCTTCAGTTCTCCGGGCAGTTTGGCGCTTTCCCTCCCAGTGTGGATCTGTATCTCCATTTCCTTCTCCTCTCCTTGACATTTAATCATAAGTTTGAACCCAGTTTTTAAGGCTTTTCCCATTTCCATCTTTTGCTGTAATCAACAAGTGACAAGGACAACATTGCGCATGAGGGTTGACCCTACTGTGAAGCAGGATGGGGTTATCTCCCTTTAGGTCTTGCTGCAGTAAAAGGAGGTTGGGAGCTCTGCAGCAGAGTAGGTCCCTCCAAGGCAAGGAGCCTCACTGGATCCTCCTATTTGGGATGACAGACTTGGGATCAGTAGCTGGAAAACGGTTCCACCTCCACGATGCAACCAGTTCAGCCAGTTTGTTTTAAAAATGATGAGGAAATCCGTTCTGGATTAGATGGAGGTGCCTAAGAAGTTGCATAGTGAGTTACTTTGGGTGACGGAGCCGTAGCTAGCAGTGGTGGAGCTACAGACTTATCTCTGTTCAGGGTATTCACAGTTGATTCATATCAAGAGGTCAGTTCAGCTCAGTCAAGTCTTCCCTTCTCCACAAGACCCCATGGCTCTAGTCTTTTATTTGAAGGTATGGAAAGAAACCACTTGCTATCTTTACAAGTTCAGGGAGTGGGACTATATGGCTCAAAAGAACTAGTCCATTAATACAAATACCTGAGGCTGAATGAGAGCTGAATTGTTCTAGCTGACAGTGAATAAAGATTGTGAGGTGGGGTTATTTTTTTCTTTTGCCTCCTACTTGTGCTGGTGGTGTAAAGTGGGGCTCACCCTTGAGGCCCAGTATCCTAACCATCCACTCTGGCACTTATTAAAGTCTACAGTGACTCCCGTTTGAGGAAAATGCCCAGGTTTCTTTTATGTAAAGCAGTGCTGGTGCTCCTCTCTCATGCTGACGTACAGCAGGCATGCAACCATGGTGCACACACTACAAACAGGGAAATAGATATAACCTTAATGACCTTCATTAAATGAGTCAGGAGACCTTGAGGAGCCGCAAAAAATATTCAAACTCTAACATGTCCTAACTTTGAATCATAATTGGTGCTATTACAGGAGGCACTGAAAGATGGACAGGTATAGAAATTACTGTCTGTTCCTTGAGTAGTGGATTATTAATTGCAGCATCATCTAAATCAATACAACTCTACTGAAACGATAATTGAGAGACACCTGCTCTTAAGCTTTGTCCTAAGTGTTATGATGGATTGACAAGTTTTCTGTCTTTAAACTAAAGGTTTTTTATGTCATCGAAGTAAATTTATTTCATGACTATTAATTTCAATATGCTAGTAGAACAGAGACTGATTTACTGACGAATTAGGCATTCTTCCTCCACACTAGAAATAATTAAGGAGACCTAAACCAGAACCTATTGCATTCAAATTTGCTAAAGCTGTGTTAAACTATCAAACTGATTTAAACCTACTTCTGTGAAATGCTGAATAATGGTATTCATCATTTCGGGTTTTTTGTATTGCGTTTTTGTATTGCAATGTAACTGCATTTCACAGTAACCGGAGATGGAAAAAAGAATGTGTCACAAGAGCAAAACAGAATTAAATGCTCTAACAATATTTTATGTTCTTTTCAGGTTCAATGTAATCTCGTTGGGCACCAGCAGTAGAACTCGTCTGTTCAAAATGGTTTATGGTGAATTTTTCCGCAGACCTGGCAAAGATGCAGAACTTATCAATTTGAATGTGGGTGGCTTTAAGCAATCGGTGGATCAAAGCACCTTGCTCCGATTTCCCCATACCAGACTTGGGAAACTTCTCAAATGCCATTCAGAAGAGGCTATTCTAGAACTGTGTGACGATTACAGTGTTGCAGACAAGGAATATTACTTTGACAGGAATCCTTCCTTGTTCCGATATGTTCTGAATTTTTACTACACGGGCAAACTTCATGTCATGGAAGAACTTTGTGTCTTTTCCTTCTGCCAGGAAATAGAGTACTGGGGGATAAATGAGCTGTTTATTGACTCCTGCTGCAGCAATCGGTACCAAGAAAGGAAGGAAGAAGGTCCTGAGAAAGACTGGGATCAGAAGAGCAATGACAGAAGTATAGACTCCTCTAACGAAGAGTCATCCATATTTGATAAAGAGCTGGAAAAGTTTGACAATCTGTGTTTTGGTGAAATAAGAAAGAAGATCTGGGTCAGAATGGAAAATCCTGCATACTGCTTGTCTGCCAAGTTAATTGCCGTGTCGTCCCTCAGTGTTGTCCTGGCGTCAATTGTGGCCATGTGCATTCACAGCATGCCAGAGTTTCAAAGGCTGGACGCCAACGACAGGGAGATTGAAGACCCTGTGCTGGAAGCTGTGGAGATTACGTGCATCATCTGGTTCACTGCTGAGCTAGTGATCAGGCTCATCACTGCTCCAAGTCAAAAGAAGTTCTGGAAGAAACCACTGAATATCATTGATTTTGTCTCTATTATCCCATTTTATGCCACGTTGGCTGTGGACACGAAGGAAGAAGAAAGCGAAGATATTGAAAACATGGGAAAAGTGGTTCAGATTCTGCGGTTAATGAGGATATTTCGCATCCTGAAACTGGCCAGGCACTCTGTAGGACTGCGGTCTTTAGGCGCCACTCTGAGACATAGCTATCAGGAAGTTGGACTTCTGCTTTTGTTTTTGTCTGTTGGGATTTCTATTTTTTCAGTGCTTGTCTACTCAGTGGAGAAAGATGATGACTCATCAGAACTGCACAGCATCCCTGTTTGCTGGTGGTGGGCAACCATCAGCATGACCACTGTTGGTTATGGGGACACTTACCCGGTCACACTTGCTGGAAAGCTGCTTGGTACCCTGTGCATTATCTGTGGGATACTAGTGGTAGCACTTCCAATCACCATTATTTTCAATAAGTTTTCAAAGTACTATCAAAAACAAAAAGATATTGATCCAGATCAATGCAACAATGACCGCAAAGAGAAATGTAATGACCTACCTTATTTTAACATTAGGGATATTTATGCAAAAAAGATGCACTCCTTCATTTCTAGCCTTTCTTCAGTAGGCATTGTAGTTAGCGACCAAGATTCAACAGATGCCTCCAGCATCCAAGATATGGAGGATGTTTATAACACAACATCTTTAGAGAATGGTACAGAAAAATGACTTGAATCACATTCTCTTCCCTTTATTTCTCTTCTGATTCTTGGTAAATGTGGACTTACAAACTTCAGTGAATTTATTAAGAGCAGTTAATTCTCAGGGTACTTAACTCTCAGCCATATTTGGACATTCTTTGCTCTGAGGATGCCATAAAAGCTTCATTGTTTATATGAGGCTTTAAAATATGCCTCATATGGTGGTTTAGTTTTTACACAACTGATGTTATGCATTTTTTGGGAGAAAAAGTCAGGAAAACAGTTTTAAATGTGAGATCAGTGTTTGTTTGGTTTTGTGGGGGTGTTTGTTTGTTTGTTTTATTGGTTGTTTTTTCCCCTGCAGCAATCTGATAGCTTATACAGAATCTGCATTTATAATTTGCTGCTCTTCAGGTAGAGATATATTACAAACATGTAAGAACTGTCGCACAAGTCAGTGAAGTTTTAACCTGCAAATACATGAGGAAAAACAAGGAATTATGTACATGTAAAACTGTGCTCACTAACACATTTATGTAATCTTGGAGTTGGGAACCCGTTTCCTAAGTTGGGGCAGAAAATATATTGGTACATATTGTTTTTACTCCATGGAAGCATAATATTTATGAATTTCTTTCCAAAAGCACAATACATTTTTAGTTTCTTAAAATAAATTAATCCCATTGTGCCTATATTTTTCCCAGTGTCCAGCATGGCCAAGCTCTATCAGGTCCTGAAGGGTCTAAATCACGAGTCCCAGGATGAAGCATCTGGTGTAGGCAGCACAGGAGCTTATTGTACTGTTTAGCCACCTCTTCTACAATTGCAAACCTGAGCAATTCTGGTGCCTGGAGAGGATCCTGCTGTGATTAAGACCACTCCGGTGGCTTCCCCAGAGACTTTGTTTTGTGGACACTGAAGCAAACGTCTGTGGTGGTCTCTAGAAGTTATTGCTCCCTGCTGTCAGCACTGCTCCTTTGCTGGAGATTACTGCCTCAGTGGTAGCAGCAAATGTGAGCAGCATCTTGCTGCACTGGCTCTCGGTCCAGGGCTGTAATGCCAAGCAATGGAGATGTGCAGACATGCTCTCCTTTACAATATATTGCCCATCAGAGATGTATGGAACTATTATATGAAACTATTTCAGCTCCTTTTTCGAAAGCTCATCTGTTGCTGATGGCAGCTTTCCTCGTTTGTACTGTGGGCTGGAGCGGTGCTCATTGCCTGGCAGAGTGCTGCAGCTCCGTGCATTCCTCTCCTCTCCAGGGATTTCTTACGCAGCCAGCTAATCCTGCTCTGGTTCAAACTGGATCTTCTAGGTCTATTTAAATGGAAAGCCAGCCCTTGAGCCTAGCATAAAGGAGTGCTGGAGAAACTTGAGGACCTTATAGAAGTCCATAGTGTTTCTGAACACTCATTTTCTTTCATTTGTCTAGTGACTAAAGTAGATGCTGGGCAATGGAGAATCGAAGATACTGTGATGTTGATATTTTCCTTAAAAAAAGGCTTCATTTTTTTTTTTTTTTAAACTTGTTTCACCAAATGCTGAAGCCCTTACTGAGTTTCTACTCAGGCAGATCAAACTCAGTAGGAGTTGACTTCAAGACTGAGTAAAACCAGAAGACGGCAATTGATTTTAGCCTTTGCAGAGGGTTGATTTCTCAAGTGTCTGCCAGGTTTTGTATTGCAAAATACATTAAGTAGCTGAGGTGCACTTATATTTACTGAGGCACAGAGCTCTAACCTCTTTCTGAGATGGAGAAACAAAAAAGAATAGGATGGATCAACCTATACCTCGGAAAGAGGTGTCCCTCAGGACTGCTGTGCACCAATATAGTGATGTGGGACTTAAAGAGAATATTTTGAGCTTTGGAGACATTTCAAAATTTGGCTTATTACTTGCTGAGTGTCATAAGTGTATGTGACGCTTCACAGATAATTAAGGTTAATTCTTCCCATAGTTAGTGCAGGAATACCAAAAGGGAAAGTTAGCCTAAATGTGTTTTGTTCTTACTGAACAATTAACATTACGAAGATGCAATGATATAAAATATTAAATATGTATGTGCATATGAATCTAATACAAGCCAGCAGAATAACAGCATAAATATTACTCTCTGTCAAAAGAAACTCTCTTGGTAGTCTCCATATAAAGATATATTACATTGCCACTGAAGTTCAAAAGCAATGAAAAGTATTGTAATGCAACAAACTGCAGGAACTTTGTATTAAATAGTTGAAAAAAACCTGCTACTGAAAAATCTTGTTTTATATATCAAACATTACCCAAGGATCACAGAGTATACAACTTTTTGTGTTAAATTTTACTGACTGGTAATTTGTCATAAAATTGATAAGCTCTTGATCAAACACATGAATCAATCTTAAGGCTGTGACACTGTTTAAGTTCCTCTGACTTTTTTTGTGCATAGATACAGCTTGCAGCAAAGTGAAGCATGTCTTTTGGAACACATCAGAAGGTAAAGTACATATCCATGTATCAAGTAGTGTATGTTATTTTGATTTCTGTGATGAGATCTCAGCTTTTTTCAACTCAGTTGTATCTTAAAAAATGGCTTTGTTGTTTTCTGTTCCCTTTGCTGGAATAAATCCAGCACCTTGGTTTCTGGTGTAACTGGGAGCAGAATGTGAGCCAGTTACTGCCACATGCCAAATGATACTGCCCGCAGGACAGAACTGCAGTCCTGTAACATGCACTGGTACTAGAGAGTGTCACAAGTCTTGAGTGCCAGAAGAAAGCAGATAAGAGCAAATACTGAGATACTGCATGTTCTTCCTGCTAGTAAAAGTTTTTAGTAGAAGAATTTACTAGTAAGACATAAGCACAAGAGGGGATTGTTTCTTATTTAATTTGTCTTCTTCCTTGGTCTACAGTTACATATTAATGATATGTAATATCAGTGCCAACAGAAGGTAGATTGTCTATTGTTATTGTATTCTCAAACCACATGTTTTCCCTCTTTAAAAATGCTTCCTAAATTCTCCCCACCCAGCTGCTCTGTTTCAGACACCAAAGCACAGAAAAGGTTACCGTTCAGATAGGCATCCCATTTTGTATGGGAGAGAGTTGTTTGTCTTTATACAAAACAGTTTACTGGCATGTTATTAGTTTCTTTGTCTTGATGGCAAACGCTTCCCTTTCGATATTCAGTATTTCCACAGTAGCATCCGTCTTTGCAGTGGTTTTCCCTACTGTAGCACGGGAAGACACTACTGCACCGCGTTGCAGTTCCCTACTTGAGTAGCTTCCAACTGGCGGGGTGTATCACTCAACTGCCCACAGCTCGTGCCTTGCTGGGAGCAGGCTCTGTCACTGCCACCATTTTTCTGTGTGTGTTAGAAGAGGGAAAAGGCCAACATAGAGGAATGAGAAAAGAGAAATGAGAGAAGGTCGGAAGCTATCAGTCAAAAGGGATGACGGAAAAGCCTGAGAGGACCTTAGAAGAAAGGAAAAGAGAAAGAAGTTGACAGAGAGTACTCACTTGTCTTCAGTTTATTTTTTTTTTCCCACCAGTGCTTTTCTTCCCTTTCCTCCCCTGCTGCCTCGCATCCCCTCCTGCTGCCACTCTGGCCTCCCTTCCCACCCAGCCTGTGGTCCAGCAGTCCTGTTTCTGTCCCAGAACGAGGGTCTTTCTGAGTCCAGAAAGGCATGTTTCATCCCCAGCAGGCAGAACTTAGCGGGGATGAAATTAGAGACCACTCCTGCTGTGTGTATGAGCAGTCATTAACACGCTTACAGGCTGTGCTTTTTCATAGGAAAAGTCACAATGTGGCTCAAATCACTGAGCATAAACGTGAGCTAAATAAAATGGCACATCTGTGTCAGCCCTGTAAATGAAATATCACTTATGGGTTAGGTAGAAATTAGTGTCAGGCACCATAATGTGAAATATTACCATTTAAAAGCAGACTTCGTGCTGATTCCCATGCAAACGGGTTGCTGTCAGGGAATGCTGAGAGTATCAGGCAGATTTGACTGGCAAAAGCAGTACACGGGCTCACGGTGTGCCAAGGGCTCCTGACAGGCTGCTGTGTATTAATACATTTATTCATTTCCACACATTCCTAACATCTAGAGCAAGTGACAGAAAACCACTAAGCTGTGGAGAGTTTATTTAATATTTTTTGATTAGCTGACAGTGTTTGTGAAGCTGCTAATACCTCTTCGTCCAAAAGAGGACATTTCTCAAACAAAATCAGAATAACCCTGTGCTAGACATGCAATTTGTGGCTGATAGCAGCAGCTCGGTCGCAGGTGGTAAATATTGCTGTCTGGTGCTCTATAGCTGCAGTGCTGTTGCTTGTATTTCTGAAATGTTTATGCTCTGTCAATCAAGAGACAGCAGATGCCATTAAAGCCATCTCAGTACTTTCCCGCTGCACAATAATTGCGGCGTCTCTTCTAAGCACAGCAAAATGTCTTGACTTGCTGAGACCTCTTTTTTAATTTCATGTGTAGTTGTAGTTAATTTTTCATGATGAGCCTATGGTCTAAGCACAATCTAGCAGAAGAAGAAGTCACTGTGTGTCTCTGGACAACTTACAAGATTTTGTTATTGATTTCCACTCTGGGCATTGCCCTCCCACCTCACTGGCACAACTAAGGTGGTACAAGGAGTGGTAATTCACTGTGGTATAGGCTGATAGCTGTTACAGACAGTTAAGGAGTTAAAGGCAGAGCTCCTGAAGGGTGGATATAGTTTATATGTGATTGTATATATACCCTCTGGGCAGAGCTCATTTAGGTGTATAATATAATCAGATTAAATATAAAATATGACAGTTTCCCTGAGAAACTGCCTACATCTCATATCTTGTTAATGAATATATTGGAGGGGGCAGTCTTTGCTTGGGGTTTTAGCAGGTCAAGGGCTGCAGGTCAACGGCTCTCTCATCCGCAGACACATCAGTTTTCCCCAAATTGCATATACCAGTGGGAGGGAGAGACTCTGCAGCATCCGCAACAGGCCCATGAACCTGTAGACCAAGGAACTGGGTTCCCAAGATGAGGGCTGGTGGTGGAGGAGAACCTTAACTGGTCCCGTATTTTGTCAATTAAAACCAATACCATGCGGATTCGTGTGGTGACTTATAAAGGTAATCTGCTCTCATTGTTTCTTCAAAACTATTTCAAGGTAGAGCCCAAGAAGGCATTGCATTACAATGGTTTAATCTTTGGTTACTTTCTACTATTTAATGGCACATATATTGTCTAAGTCACCAAATTTTTTATGGCATTCATCGCTATTTCCACTGCAAATCCTACTCTAACTAGCATATGAGTGTTAGAGATTGGTATAGCCTAATTTAGTGTCATTGTCCTAGGACCTTTTATGAATCAGCAGAGACAGAAAGGCACCCTGGGCAGTATTCATTTCCCCTAACTTCAGCTGTTGTGTGGCTGGTCATTTGGGCTCGCTCTCTCAGCAGAGGAACGACAGACCTCCTCAGGAGAATCACATTCTATCTATACAAAGGTCCTGTCTGTAGATGGGTCCTATCTGAAGATGGCTATACAACAAACCTATATGATTTAGTTAGGTTAGATGCCTGGCCCTTAGGTAGCTGAAGTTAGATCTGATGAGTGCTAGACGACAAGAAGTAGAGGTACGATTATCCTCTGGTGATGCCATCCTTCCCTTCTCAGCACTATATGTGTAGGAAGGACTGTGTTTCTGATGTAGGCATCTGAACTTGGGTGACATGAAGCCAGACACAGGAATTCATTCTGAAGACTGAAGGCTGGTCAGTGATAGCCACTGGTTAAGGATTAATTCAGTGTAATATTGCTAAAAACAGCTTCCTGTACAAGACAATTTGAACTTTCCCAAAAAGCCTTGCTAGCTGTCTGTTAGAGTCTGTAATGACCTGCAAGTTGAAGTTCAGGCTCCTGTAGTAATTAAAAAACCCCACACAATAATGTACCAGAGGGAGCAAGCTGATGTTGGCAAAAAGGCAGGCACAATATGCTGACAGTACTTTTGTGACCCAGATTTGCATTATTTCTTGGCTTCCTCCAAGCCCTATAAAATATTCTTACTGTGACGTGTTATAAAATCTGCCCCTGTACATTAATATAAATATAGTAGTGGAGGCAAGTCCTGGAATTACAGCTGTGGAGCTGCAAAAAAATCCGGGCTTGGAGAAATTGCAGAAATGTGTTTAGTTGCAACTGCTGTTTTAATGTTGCAGCTGCCTCAATAGAGAGGAGGAGCAAGGGACCGTGCACAAGCACCGGTACGTGGGCTTCCCTTTCTTCCTTTGCACACTTAACACTGAGCTCTTCTTGGTTGAGCATATAGGCTGAGGAACCCCTATAGCCTTGGGGACTGCTCAGCAGACCCTTCCTGGGGCTATTAGGTGTGTGGCCAGCTGTCCCTAGAAAGGGATGGAGTTGGGTGAGAAAATAATGAGGTCTGTATGAAATGGTCTTTGAGGAGGTAGAATAGTATCACTGAATTTTGTGTCGCCATCCTCCTACACCTCTAAGAAGAGACCTGGGAGAGAAAGTAGAAACAAGGAAGAACTTCAAGGTTCAGATATTTAGCTGCAGCCATTTGAAGGATACTCTGTGTTGTGCTCATCCAAGGGCTTTTACTGAATCACAGGTAGAGATTCGTATATAACCTTGAACACATTCCATTAGCTGGAATAATATGCTGTCTTCCCACAGGCTTTGAGTTGCAGGTCTAATATGTCCTTTTTTCTAAGCCAGTTGGTAGATGTGATGCTGTCTCTGCCTTTCACGCTGACTGGAGTTTGGATGTTTCTGAAGTGTTGCACATGCTATAAATCATCCTTGCAGCTTCTACCCCATTTCCTAGAAACCTGGAAACTACAAGTGTGACAGAGTTCAAAACAGGTCCAATATTATTTTTTGACAGCATTAAATGCCATGCATTTCACAGAAAGGGATTTTCCCTGCTCCTGAATTGTGAACTTTAGGACTTTAGGTATTTTTTTTTATCAATTATTTGAAGACCAGCTTAGGTCCTGAGACAAGCAGATAGATAAGTTTGGCATTTTATTCCAGGTGGTGTAACCCCAAGTACACAAATAAGTATCCATTTCTTTGCTTTTTGGAAAATGAGGTTGCAATCTTGCATATTTGTATTGTGGATCTTTGGAAAAAAAACATGGAGAATAAATAACTCATGGTGCCAAAATGCCAGCTGGATGCTCATAGAGTGCACAGGAATTCCTTACGAACCAGAAGGATGCTGGTGTCTGACAGTATGGCTTCATAAGGCTCCTGGATGGAAAGCAAAACACATTTTTTTTCTTATTTCTCTAAATATTTCAGGAGGGGATGGAGTAACAGTCTTGCTGTTCTGTGGTGATGGAGAGTGTTGAATGAAATGAAGGGCACATTGAAGTTAAGGCGGTTAAAACTGAACGTGACTTTTTTGTAAACACCCCCTTTCCCTTCGGACAATAATTTTTCGTGTTGTTCCAACTTTTCTTTTTTTTTTAAAGGCAAAAACGTAACGTACCAAAACCACAGCAATATTTTTCCTTGCTGGATATTTTTAAGATTAAATTAGCTCTAGCTATAGGTGTGGAAAGAGAAATGGTTGGTGGGTAGGATGTGGGGGCTGCTTGAATTTTTTATAATTTATTTTGTAATGCTGTTCTTTAGCCTTTGGCATCACACACTTTTGCATTAGCATTTTTTTGTATTGACTGAAGAATCAAAATAAATAATACACAATTAATATTTACCTGGAGAATTTTTTTAGATAATTGAAACTGAAGAAAAAGATAGGATACAGCATTTCAGTATGGAATGATGTCAAATATACTGTTACAGGGCTTGAGAATGAATTTAAAACTCATCAGAAGCATGCCTAAACAACATATGGATTCATGCGTAAGTATGGTACATTTAATGTATCTCAAGTCACAAAACTGAAATTCTGGCAGTGTTCAGTGAATGAAACATTAATAGAAATTCAGGTATTAATCTGGTTCTGTTCTAGTTGCAGCTTTTGGTGCAGTAATGTACTCTTGGCTTTTAGACTGCCTCTGTAAATGGGAGCCTAGTGCTTTGGGTATTTTATATATCTAGACGTATACAGACTGACTGGACAGCTGTCAAAGTGTTATTGTGCAGGCTTTTAGAAGTCTGGCACCAAAGGTAACCTCTGTTAATCTACCGTACTGGTACTCGCCGAGGAGTTGCTGCATTACAGGAGTGTGCAATGCATGCAAAGTGATCCCATTAGGCAGTGCAGTGCGAGCATGCAAATGGGAATGGGGGTCTTTGCCAAGGGCACTTGCAGCAGAAATGTTGGTTTCTGTTAGCTTGCTTTCACTGTGTTGTCGCCTGCTGAAAACCTCTATGTGCCCCATTTAATGTTTAACTAATCCCAAGAAGAGTTAGGGTATCTGGAAAGGGTTTAGAAAACACAAGGTTTCCTTGAAAGCAAGTACTGAGACGAGGGGGAAAAGGTGGCTCAAAGACTTTTTTCCCTGGCTTTTCTGCCTTGTCATAGGAGTAATGACAGGGCAAGGATGGGAGCAGCATAACAAACTTTAGGTGAAAATTCAGTGTTTGGAGAGTCTTTAGGGCCATTACGAGTCCATATGAAAATAAGTGTTGGAGGAATCTGGGGATCGGGGTGGGGAATCTGCACGCTGGATGTGCCACGCAGCTCTTGCATACTCTGTGCTCGGGGCGATGGGTGGAAAGAAGATGACATCTCTGCACCAGTGGTTTTCTGCTGCATAGCTGCACTGCATGCACTGCAGCCTTCTGTGCTCTATCCACAATGTCCTTCTCAATCTGATGCCAATTTCCCCAAGCATTAAAATGCTTTTTCAGTCCTGAAATCAGAGCAGAGATGAAATAAGAGCAGCTGGAAGAAGGTAATGGAGCAGGAAAAGGGGCTCATGGCAAGACCCATGTCTGTAGAGAGGACATGCTGCAAAGATGCTTTGTTGCGAAGTCTTACCCCCCACGTCTTGAAGCTTTTCCTCTCCTCAACTCCTACATTTTGGGAAGGGGACAGTCTAGCTCACTTCGTGGTCTTTCTTTTCCTTTTGATTCTGTACTTCAGAGCATCCAAGAGGGCTTTGGCAACACATACTCCCCTTTTAGGCATACAGCGTGTGCCAGGCTATATAATCCATGCAATGTTCCCAGCTATTCAGCAAACTAAAAGAAAGGGTGAAGGGAATGAGGTCAGGAAGAAATGCTTTGTATTGTTAAAATCCTGTTCTCCCACATGTAATTTCAGTATGCAGTTCCTTTAAAATGCAGGTGACTTCCCCATCACAAATCTAGTTCACCATACAAAAAAACACTTGCAATAAACCTTACATGGGCTGACTGACTGTTTTTGGATGGAGGAGAAAAAGAGGAGAAAAAGAGAAGAAAAATGTGTGGCTTTTTGTGTGGTGAAAAAAGGCAGGCAAAAATACTTGAATAATCACTCTCATGGCCAAATAATTCCACAATTATCAGAGTGATCTTTGTTGGATGAAATAATCAAAAAGAAACTATATATACACTTGAACATAAAAAAAATAAGGGCAGGAAAGAAAAATTGCTGACTCTTTCCTATCTCTGGCTCCTTTCATGGAGACTGAGATACCTTTCTCTTGGCAAGTCAGATGATGAACCACTTGTTAATTAAGTGGTCAAAAAAAGTAGCTGAAAAAAGAGTTTGGAATCTGAGACAGCTCAGTGTGGAGGAAACCATCTCTGTGATGAATCCTGTCAGTTTTTGACACCTTAATTAAAAGTTAGCTTTGGCAGTGTGAAGGCAGCTCAAGTGCTGGGAAAGTGGATAGCTAAGCGTTTTGTTGTGGTCATTTGGGAACAACGGTACTGAAGGGATCGGCAGCCAATCCTGCTTCCACCAGGAAGAGAAAACTGTAGGTATTGCAGTGCCGGCGGGCATGGAGCATCAGGGACGGATCTGGGCTGGCTCAGGCGGATCACTCTCGTGGTGGAGAGCAGCAGCTTTGGGCTACAAAGGATTGAGATCTTCCCTTGTGGCTCTAATTGAAATTTCATGTGATCCCATGCCAGCCATTCTGTCATCCGGCACTTCTGGCTTCCATCACATCTTTTGCCTCTCTTTCTGACATTTAAGCTACGTAGGACAGCAGTTGTCTCTCAATCCATACACTTCTTCCCTACGGGGAGTGTGGTGGTCAAAAATGGGGTGGAGATCTTGAAGAAGACCTCATGTTACTGGGAAAGTGGTGACTTAACTGTGGAGAAGTGGAAAAAGTTGAGGTCTTGTTGGAAGAGCTGATTTTAGTTTTGGCCAAGTTGTTTAAAATAAGCTGTCTTTAATGAAAAGTCTAAGGAAAAAAAACCCAAACGACATATTAGTATGAGGGGGAGGGGGAAATAATCGTCCCCTGTGCTGTCCTGTCATTGTTATATAAAAAATAGTATAATTTATTACAGCAAACAATAGATTTTTCTATTTGGTTGCTGAACCAAATTGTTTAAAAAAAATCTGTAATTTAAGACCCCTTGGGCTTTTTTTCTTTGACTCAATGTTTCATTTGATTTTAAGGAGTTAATTCTTTTGCATCTAATTAAATTTAGGCTGGTTTGACATGAAAAAAAAAGTTTCACAATGAAAAAGTATTTTTTTAGAATATGTTGAAATGCAACATTTCAGCATCTTTGGAAACAAGATGCTCTCAGAAAATTTCACAATGAAATATGCACTGTTCCAAAATCCCTCCTGCCTTTTTTGTTTTGTTTTTGTTCGGTTTGTTTATTTTGTGGAAAATTCCCACCAACTGTGGGCTGGATTCAGAAATAAAGTCGGTCTCCCTGTCACAGCCTTTTTCAATGAATTTTCTATTCACAAAAAAATTGTTTTCATCCAGTTTTAGCTGTATTCTTTGGAAAATGCTTATTTTCCTTGGAGAATTGATATGGAGGAAAAAAAAAAAACATCTGTGTCACCTCCATGATTGCTGTCGCTGATCCATTGCCTTCCCTTGATGTGCGTGACACTCAGGTGGTGATGGGTAAGGAGAAATTAATCGTCTAGTTTGCTCAAGACAGAAAATAAAAAGCAGTTACAAGAAAATCACATCCTGAGAAAGGAAATGAGCCCATTTTAACAATAACAAGTTTATGAGTGAGAACTTCGTTATGAAGCACAAAAAAAGAAAACACATGAAAAGCCTGTTGGACTCCATCTGTTCATGTGATTCCTTTGACGGGAATCTAGCTGTGAAGGCTGATCAGAGAGAAAATTGTTATTTATTTTAAGTAGTAGTTACAAATGGATATTTATGTTCTTCTGCAATAATTGGTGAATATGTTTCGAATAGAGCTCTTTCCAGTAAATAAACTAACATCAACCAGTAACTGCTTAGTGGCTGGTAAGCAGAAGTAGTGTACTAAAATGGATAGGTAGGCTCGAGAGAGAGATTGTTATAATAATATTATTTAATATTTATGCTGTTTAGTCTAGGGAAGAGAAGGCTTGGGCAGTTAGAGCAATCAATGTATGCAAAAGGCTTTTGCAAGAAGACAAAACACAGGTTTTTTTCTGTACTGTTTAGGGAGCAAAGGAGCTGAGCTCAAGCCAGGGAGACTGAAGATGAAGGGTTGATGGTAGAAGTGGCTCAAGAATTCACACTGCTCCCTGCGGCCCCTTGCCCAGCCCCAGCTCCAGCTGCTTGTTATCTCAGTTGTGCTGATATAGATCTGTATAAAGATAGAGCAGATTGCTCCAGTGACCCAGGTTTAAAAAAATAATAATTCTCTGCTGAGTGGCTGGAAGGGAGCTGTGAGCCTGAAAAGTTGAAAAGGCCCTGGATTACTGTCCTCTTGATGGAGACTCAACTCTTTTTTCAATGACTCCATAGTTATGGCAACAGTCCAAAATTTCATATAATTTGTCAGTTTGTTGGGGATGGGAAAACTTACTCCACTGAGGGTCTGACTCAGTGGCTTCAATAAGGACTTTACTGGGCTACCTACCCGTGTCGCAGAGGTGTCCCTGGCCCAAGAACTTGGGGTGTGGAGAGTAGAAAACTGCTAGATGATGGGACGCAGCCTTGTACATTTGAATTGCTGTTGTGACTCTGTCTTGGACTTAAGGGGAGAAGTTGATATCCTTCGTGGTATTGGCCAATATTTTCCCATGGTCTCACTGGTGGAAAAGCAGGAAGGACCTTTGGGGAGGAAACTGGGAATACATGTCAATAGAGAGTGAAATAACTTCTTACTCAGTAAAAGGGTCCTTGGGAGCATGACAAAGATACAGTGACAGTCTGCCATGAGCAAATTCCAAGGCTACTATCAGTCTTTGGCGTATTTGCCTAATTTTTCTTGGTATAGATCATTTTGGTATGTGAGCACTCTACAGATGTGATTTATCTTCCCAGCAGCACCCTTGTAAGGAAGTGCTAATAATTCCATTTCATATTTGATTTTAGAAGTCAAAGTGCAAACCAGAAATATTTAATCATCTTATTGATCTGTTTAATTTGTCATGCACATGTTTGCATATAGTACTGAAAAGGTTTTTCTTGTGTGTTAAGTATATTTGTTATCATATAGCTATTAATATTTTAATTATATAAATAGAGGTGAGCTGAACTACTGAAATGAAATCCTGATCCTTACCTATACAAAGCATTTCATATGTCAGAAGCAACATATTTTTATGGCTCTGAATTAATCTTTTTTTTCCCCTGGAAAATTTCTTGCAGAGGAAATTTCAAAATCCCACCCTTCCATTGTGATTGGGAATGGGTTTTGGTTTTGTTTCAATTTCCATGGCAACAGGAAATTTTGTTTTCTGACAGGCTTTGCACACAAAAGTCTGATTTCCCTGTGCTCTTTTGAATACATCAGTTTGCATTTTTATCCCTGCTAGTATTTTGAACCTCTGTCCTTAACCACTTGACTCCATTTAGTTCACTGAAATCCAATCTGTTTCTCCTCAGACAGGACAGAGGTTTTTTTCATACTTTCTTAATTTTTCAGATATAACTTGATTCAGTGTGCTGATATCAGAGGTATAGCCACATTTTATACTTAGAATAGAAGTTCAGTTCTTTCCTTAGAGGAGCATTATTACTTTTTAAATTACTTCTAAGCACTAAACTTATTCCAAATCTGGCTTCAAGGTTGTGGAATACAACCTCTATCATTTTAAAGTCAGGACCTAAACTTCTTTGTTACGTTTTGCTTACATTCATATATCTTACTGTGTTTGACATGCTGATCAGCCAGTCCATGCGTGTGCTTGAAAAGTGCCTTATAAATAGTATAACAGTTACATAATCATTAAACTTTGTACTAAGTCTCCTGCAATTTTGAAGAAAATATTTCAGGTAATTTCTGAATAGATGCCAGACTTCTGTGGTTTGTAAAGCTTCATCGTTCACTGTGTGAATGATGAAATCTCATTGTATTTAACATTGACCCCACCTGTGCCACTGAATTTTTATAAGTGCTATAAAGCTTCAAGATACATAGCTTAAATTCAAGCAGCCTCTTAAGTTTGAACGTGAAAGAAGAATGGAAGGAAGTCAGGGATATGGTAGTCTTATTCTTCTGTGCTTTGCCTACCTGTTTAGCTCCTTCCACAAGTAAATAACTTACATCTCTGTGTCCCACTAGCAAGTGTTTCATCTGTGAATCATACTGTAAATACTGTTATGCCACTCTAAGTCCGGCCAGTTTTCTTGCTTAGTTCCTCTCCAGCTGAGCTGGAATATGTGCATGGCTCCTTAATTGGAGGGGAAAATATTTCTAGTAAGTCCCAAAACCTCCCCGTACTCTTTGGCCCTTCTCCATAAACCAAAGTAAGGCAGCACTCATAGCAACTGGCTGTGTAGATCTGCAGTCCTTCCTCTCTTTGATTAAAGGAGAAAAGAGCCAGCAACCCTGACACGTGAGTTATTGACAGCAGGCTAAAGCCTGGAGTGAATTAATGGGGCAGTGCAAACCTTTGAACTCTGCTTTGCTACCACAACAGCTGTGGAACTTTACAAAAGACCTGAAAAAGCTGAGGTTCTTGCATCACAGCTTCTGGGGATAGCATCTTTGGAGGACAGCTGGTACCCTCGATAGGTGTTCCCAGCTGCTTCCTAACTCTTCAGAGAACGTTGTGCTGATAGAAGGTAGCTTTCATTTCATTAAAGCATTAATAAGATTTAACTTCCAGCACAGTCTATTCAGGCAGTTATATGCAGTCTTTTTTATTTATAGGCTTTTTCTATATTTATCCATGCCTTTGGTGTAGTTGCTTCTCATTATTAATAGATATTTATATTATATAGACTTTGTTGATGCTGATACAATTGAGTTTTCCATTGATGTTGAGGTCTGAGCTTAATTATGACTCTGCACTCCTGTTTGAAAGTCATGATAAAACTGGTCTGCATTATTATTTTTGCTGTCAATGAAATATAGCCAGCATGCATTCATTACCAGCATAGATATTTATAGCTATATCTGACTTTTTTTTTTCTTAGTTGTTAGATCTTTTATTGCTTTCCTTGTGTGGATTATCTGAGAAAACTGCATAGGCTCTAAGTTGTGGGAAGGTTCAATCCTTATATCTTAATGTGTGCCAAGCAAACCTATCATGTTGCTCAGCTGATTTGAGAGTTGTTTTGCTTTTAGATAAATATTTTTGAGACTGTATCTATTTATGACTTTAGCCCCTTGTGAATGGTTACTGCAGGTCATCTGTTGTTGGTTCAGAAGTATCAGTTAATCATACAGGAAAGGGAGCATGGGTGAAACTCGATGATTTCTTCCTGTGGGAAAGTGAGCAATCATTTTTGTTCTAGATTAGTTCACTAGAAACTGTATTCCACCCATGCCTTTGTAAATGTTTGAAATAACATTTCTGAATTCTGAGGGTGTAAAGAAACAATTATTTTTTCCAGCATCTACCCCCACTCAATCAAAAAACTTATCCCTTAATGAATATAGGAAAGCCACTTTCAGTATGAAATCAAATGTCAGCAAAAATATATTGCTCGTTTTGCTTACGTATCTAATGATTTTTGATGCTTCATTTTCATGTCTTGACATATTCAGGTAGGAGGTGCTCAACTAATTCTTAAAACCCAGAATTTTCATTGTGTCCCAAACAAATGTGCATAAATAAATACTGTAGGCTTTAGAATAATTCAGAACAATTTGTAACAAAGCATCTTTATTTCTTCTAGACCCTTCCATAAAAATATTGTTAGGAGCAGACTAGAAAGCTGCAGCTCTGGTCGCTGAGAAGGACAGGTAGATGTGCTGCTGTCAGCAATACGAGTCTACGGACCTCAGATGGACTTGGACTAGAAGAAAGGCAGAATCTACAGCCCTGTCTGAGTCCTCTGACAGGGCACACATGTAGGAGAGAGGTGAAGGACTCTTCTCGTCCCAGCCTGGGGAAAAGCTGTGTGTTTCTTCCTTGGAGGTTACTGGCAAACAAAGGCATTTGTGTAGTTCCTGGCCAGAGAGAGTCTTGCTGGAAACCTCAGAGGTGAGTTTGGGAAGCCCAGGGGAAAGCCTTTGCCAGGCTGAGGCTGGGAGGAGGGCAAGGAGCAAGGGCAGAGGTCCTGGAGTGAGGAGATGGAGGGAGCTGTTCAGGCACTTCTTCCTCTGGGAACAAACTCTTTGGACTGGCATGTGTATTCTGGAGCCAAGAGGTAACATCATGAGTTAATTGTCTCTATGGACAAGAAAATTAATTTACAATAATTTTACAACCTGCAATCTTTCTAGAACTTCACTTGTTTACTTCCATCTACACTAGAACTGCTTGCTTTTCAATGTTGGTGTAAAGACCATCAGCAATTTACAGAAGAAACCAAGAGGGCCAAAGGAGCCTGAGTAGTCACAGCTATGCTCAGTGGGTTTGGATAATCCCTGTATCACAGACCCCTCCAGTCCTTCTGTTTCTGATCCTCATGGATGGGAGATATTTGTAAATCTGGTTTTGGAAAGGTGCTGTTTTCTAGGTCATCATGGTTTGTGCTTCTTCTCCCAACACAGAGAATATTAAAGCTGTCCCATAGGGCATGTTGGCCTTTCCAGGGGAGGGGAGTGATGGCTTACTTTAATCCTGTCTGGAAAGCAAAAGCAGATCTACCGTATTTTTATATCCCTCTTTTAATGAAAGTTATCTCCAAATCCTTTTTTTCCTTCCCCTCCGCCCCCCCCCCCCCCTCCCCCCCGGTTCCTAAGACAGTGTGGGATAGCAGCACTCTATCCAGCATTAGAAAAATACTATTTTTGTTTACTTTATTACTTTGTGACTGCTGGCTTTGACAAAACCATGGATTGATTTTATCTGGTCAGCAAATTATTTCCATTCATCTGCAGCCCCGGAAACCTGCTTGGATCTTGGAAATGCGTCTGGTCCCAGTTTCAAATTGAGTTGTCTCATTTTTATTTGACGTGAGTGAGCGTGGACACTTAGATCATAATTCCATTTCTGTGCATAGCAATCCAAGGAGAAATCACTTCACCCCTTGCCTCCCAGTCCTCTCCCATCCCCAAAACAAACTTTGGTACCTCTTTACTGTAACTGTCTGTCTGTTGTAAGTTTTCTGAAGAGTATTTATAGCACAAAAGAACTGTGCAGGGGAAACATATGTCTCCTTCTGTGAACTCCTATTTGTATGCATAAGCTTTCCTTGGGAGCACTGAAGATGAATTTCATTACTGATGTTGTCAGTGAACCTCTCTTTATGTCCGGTGACTGCCATTCTTTGCAAGGTCCTTTTAACTGGGTAGATAACAGTAGGAGAGTAAGAAGATATTTGACAAGAGTTTGCTGTTTGGATCTGGCAGCCTTTTCCATTAGTTAACACTCATACTTGTGAGCTTCCCAGATGTTCCCATTTTTAGGAACCTAAAAATGGTCAAACTAAGTTGCAGAGTAAACAGAGATTGGAAAATACCTCAATTTGACATCTCTCTGAACATCACAGATATTCGTGGTAACAGAAAGTCTGAAGGTACATGACTGGGCTGAGTTCATTGGACAACATCGTTGTAGCCTAATTGATTCCAATTAACTTTTGCCCTCAAAACACAGGACAGAGAGTCCCAACTGAGCTTCTCTGGAGGTCAGAGTTAGATGGGACATGGAAAAAGCAGCTGGTAGCAGACAGCCACTAAACAAATGAAACCTTGTTCTGTGTTAGTCAGTCTGAGCTGTGACAAGGTGGTGGCAGAGGAGGAGTCACTGACCTCTCTGAAATCTATGCATCCTGTCCTGAGCTTACCAGCGTTCATCAGCCATAGTAGCTGTTTCGTTTCATTTCAAGACAAGGCATTTGCTTTAAAATCTATTTTGATGAGTGCGATTCCTGGTAGAGTGACTGAGCGTCTGAGTGCATTAACTGGCTTGGGAATGGCTTATTAGCATAAATAGCAAATGTGAGATTCAGCACTGGCTAATGGGTAGTCCTTTTAAATCTCCTCAGTCTGACATACTTCCAGCCTATGACAAAAGGAGATAGAATAGAAAGAGGATAAGTTAAGAAACCTGATGAGTTTGGTGATTATAAATGAATTACACAGTAATACATTTTTTGTTTTTCTTGGGTATAGCTGATAGTAACGGGCATGTCCATGGCTTATCAATATAAGCAGCAAAATACATTGTTGCTTAAGGTTTTTGAGGCTTGATAAAACAGATATTTTAAGTTTGTTAAACAGGTTGTTTCACTTAACATTTACTCACATAAATGTTAAGTGGTGGATGGAGTAAACTTTTTCTCTTCTCTGCTTCCTTACCTCTGCACTGCAGGACCTACAAATTGAACTTCTGTAACCTACCTTATAAAGGGCAATAGAGACTTGGTATATATTAAAATTTTACAAACTAATTTGATTTCTGCAAGAGATTTTGGGCAGTGTTTTTCCATGTTCTCTATGAAAGAGAACAGAATTATTTTGAGAAAAAATATTTCAAAAGACTGGAGTGTTTGCTTTTCATCTGAGGCATCCAGACTTTTTATTAGCAGTATTAAAATATTTTTAGAGACACAGACCCCTTCATGAAGCTGATTTCCAGCTGATCTGTCTAAGCATGGAAGATGTTATGAAACAGGTTATTAACAGCCTGCTCCAGAGGGTCAGTGTGCATCATTAGGCAAAAAATAGATACAAAATAACTCTTGAATTATTTGAAGATTGGCTAATATATCTCAAACTCATAATGAATCTCTGACTGGACGTGGAACCCAACAACTTTCTTATGTTTTCCTTTGGATTATTGGATAGGAACAGGAATTTTAGAGCCAATAGTTAAAAATTCTGAACACTTTGTTTGAAAATAATGTTTTACAGTGATCTCTTGCGTTCTGTGGCCATGAGAGAGATTTTCCTAAGCAGTCTGATGTGTTAGTGCTCATAACTGTAGTTTGTGATGACAGTTGTTTCTTGGTGCTGAATGAAGCAAGAGATCATATAATCAAAATGCAAAGCTTTTAGCTGTACTGTCAGCTAGCTGGAAATCAACATCTTCACTACACTGGACAGAAACTGGACTAAGTGACTAATTCATCTGACTGAAAAATTGGATAGATTCTCCCAGAAGATGGCAGTGCACCTATGAGTAGTGTTCTCCTGCCAGCTTTGCAAGCTCTATCATTTCTAGCTGTTTTTCAATATCGAGTGCAATAACAAAACAAGTAATGAAAGCAACTACAGTTGGGTGTGGATACTGATGGTACTTTTGATCTTGCAATCTGAAGCGAGCACTGGTAATCCACAAAGGCCTGTCCTGTGTGGATGATGATGGACTGGATACTTTTGGGTAGGTTGGCAAGTTACTCAGCATTTTGCTACACTCACCAGCACGATGAAGATCACCTTTCCATTGGAGTCCTTCAGATAGTCCCTATGCAAAATCCATTGATTACATCCAGAGCTTTAAAATGTGTCTGAGTTCTTAAAGTGTCATTGCTCTCAGAAGAACAGATCGATGTAGGATAACAGTTACTAAGAAATGGAATAAATGATGAGATTTGAAAGTCTGGCCATGTTACATCTTTGGTCCACTGTTTCTCATCAAAGAATTTCTTCATTCAGATAGGAATCAACAGCAGATGTTCAAAAATACCAAAAAGGACTACTTCTGTATTAGTTCTAGTCTAAGAGCAATCAGTAATTGCTGTAAATTTAGGGAAATTTCCAGTTCAGTTTCCAAAGCAGGAGTCTAAGTGTGGATTTTCAAACATGTAATCAAACCAGAACTACTTAACCTTTCAAAAATGGATCCACTCCTTATCATTTTATTTATTTCAGAATTAGCAGCAGAATGCTAATATCTCTTTTTAAAAATCCATCTTAATCTATAGCTATAATTTGCAAATAAAACCCAGTAGCTATTCTATAGTGTTTGTCTTATGAACTGTTTGATATGCATATTTGCATGTATAAGCAAGCTTTTTTTGTGATTTACCTGAATGAAGAGATGTTTGTAAAGAGTGGAGAGGGAAGAGAGGGGGCTTTGGACACACAGCAATGCTTACACGTAAATTTTGAAACTAAACTTTGCCATCCATATTCTGTCTTATCCAGAATTACTACCAGTAAGCTAAAGAACATTTAAATATTTATTCTCTGTAGCTTAGTCTGGAAAAAAAAAAAATTCTGTTATGGCTCATTTGTAACCATTTATTTAGTTTTCCAAACACCAAAAATGCACTAGCAGTAAAAAAAATAAAAATTGCAGCTGTTTCTTTAACATAAAGAGGAGATGAAAAACAATTGTGTGTTCTTGTTCTGCAGTCAAATATAATTGCATATTCTTGTCCTACTGCTTAGACACTGTGGGTGCTAATTTTACTAAATTAACATAAGCTGCATCATTTCCTTTGCACAAAACACAAAACCAAGCAAGAAATTAAAATTTGGTTGCTTTTTTTTTTTCTTTTAGTTTTCAGTTTCCTCCTGCAGTAAGTTGTGGGAGCTGCAAGATATATTGGGTTCTTAATTTTTTAGATGTCTGTCCTCCATTTAAAAAGTGTGTTTGTCTTCCTCATAGAATGAGCATATTTAGTCTCTTCGAGGGCCCATCTGTGATTGAACCTGTCATGACCATAAACTTAGTCAGGCAAAATCTTCCTTAGCACCTGAGGAGACACAGCAGCACCTTCCCATTCAAATGGCCAGCAGACCTGTCTAGCCTATCTTTAATGGGCAAAATCACAATCTGTACATTGTATGAAGGGGGCAGCAGTGACAGATTTGATCCTGTCACCCGTTCACCGGTAGAGCCTATGGCCAACACCCACTTCACCACCTAATAATCCACCTTTCACTACTGACAAGCATCCTTCTCCTTTGTCAGGAGAGGGCTTACATTAAATCACACACTCCTTCCGCCTAGTCACTGCTTTAACATCATTTTTCTGGTGCTTGCACGACTTGGAGTGCTCGTGTGACTGACGGAGCTTTTGGGTTCTGTGCAGCTGCTCATATCGTAACTGCTGGCATTTTCTGCTGCCTTTGTGTAATCTGGATATGCTGTGATGTGTAAATGATGCTGCTTGCTATTTCCTTGCTCCTACTGTTTAAAATCTCAATAAAAGCGAGAAATATCACTATATAAACTGCAAATATCTCAGCTGACTATTCCACAATAAGGCAAGCTACCTCAGCACCAATAAAACGTTGATATTACTTTCTTTGTGTATTCTTTCCCTGTGTTTCTTAGTGAATTCTGCATCTTTAATCTGACTGCTTGAGGTAAACCCAACCTTGTTATTTGGTCTAGAACAGTATTATTCTGGGCCAAAATCTGGGACCCTTATGCAAGCAAATGCTATTTACATTAGAGGCAATAAAGACATTACTAAAAATGAAGGAAGAATCACAATATGGGGTTTACAGTAGGGTCAGTGGCTCACAGAGCATTTTTCTCTAATTTGTTTTGTGAACTGCATGTGGCTTATAAATAAAGCTGCCATACTATCTGTAATTAAACCATTAAAGCTATCTTCTGTCACAGGGTTTTGTGATTAAACTTTTCAAATTCATGTGCCTAAGATACTGAACTTCACCTGATACTTTCTTCTACTGTAGTGTTATGTGTTTTGAGGAGGTTGAAAGGGACTTCATATACAGCCACATTTTTGCCTGCCTCGTATGTAATATGGATTTGCTTGTCTTTCCCAAATGCTTTAAGAAGTTCAGTTCATAGGACACACTGAAAATATGTAAAATATATTGGAGTCTTTCTGATACCTCAGTCGCAGCTTTGTTGTTAAGACAGGAAAATGGGGGAAGCTGGTTGCAGTCTTTCTGCAATAATTAACTGTAACTAATAGCCTAATGCTTACAGTGCTCCCCTAGGA
The DNA here is from genome assembly GCF_018139145.2 of Gymnogyps californianus. NCBI lineage: Eukaryota > Metazoa > Chordata > Aves > Accipitriformes > Cathartidae > Gymnogyps > Gymnogyps californianus. Next base: position 115,833,435 of record NC_059473.1, read on the forward strand.
AGTAGGAAAGCCAAGTTTGAATTCCCCTTCAGCCAGAGTGGTTTCAAACATGCAGCTCCCAGGCCAACCCTCACCTGAAACTCACCCCTCTGTTGAAACCTTGTCAATAGACAGCAAAAAAAGGGATGCTTCAGTGGGACAGAAGGATCATGTAGGCATCCTGCAGGCATCATAGATGACTAGCACTTGACTGGTTTGTGTTGGCTTGTCCACAATCCTCCTACAGTCCCTGATGGTGTTGTAGCCTCACAGTCTGTTGCTTATACTCTATCCCACTGCCAACCAACTCTAGGCAGTCCACTGCATCCAGTGTCCTGCAAACCAGTCTTCTTATTACTGGTAATCTTTTGATATCAGATTGGGTAGCCTGAAGGTCCTGGGAAGGAAACCAGATCCTCACACAACTAAGCCACTCTTTTCAGCACAACATAGATTCGTCCTGAAAACAATCTGGCCAAAACTTGCCTCCTAGATAGTCCTCAAGGACTTTGTGGGACTGCACACATTTCTGTTGAGATCCAAAACCAGAGCTCAATGAAAACAGCTAGTCTATGAACATGGGTATTAGTTTGGCTGGTGGCTGGAAGCAGAGTCAAGGAGGTACACAAGCTATACCAGATATTTTGAATACACTCTCAGACTGCAAGTACAACACCAAGCATCAATAAGACTCAAAGAGGATGTTGTCTGGATACTGTTTACAGAGGACCCGGCTATGTTTGGGAGCTCTCACAACTGTTCTGTCATTACCCTTTGCATAAGCCCCTCAATCTGTCTTTTCAATTGAAGGTGCAGGCCAGCATCTGCTGTGCCATCTGACCTTGGAAAATATTCACTTTTGTGAGTAGCTCCTACTCAATAGACAACACATTTCTAGCAGAGAGCTGAATATGAGCCTTTTTCTGCTGAGTTCTGTAACCACAGTTGTTGTCCCCTGTGGGCAGGGTTTCCATAAGGTGCTGAGTTTTCCCCTAGAAGCATTCAGTGCACCATAGAGGGAAGAGGAGGCTTGGACATAGCTACAACATTGTCTGCAGCAATCTGTGCAAAGATAGGGTGGCTGCCTTCCCATCCTGGTGATCAGGGTACAGGAGGAGTTGAAGAGCTGCTTTCCTTCCCAAAGCCATGTGTTCCTGGCCCCTGAATAAAGTGTGTGTATAAAGTGTCTTGCAAGCCCTGAGCTGCCACTTCACATGATGAGACGTGACAGACCAGAATTTGGCTTCATACCTCTGTGGTGTTTTCAGTATGGATGCTAAAAAGGGTGTCTCAGAGGGCATAATCTTTGATGGGCAGAAAGGTCAGGCAAGGGATTCAGGCTGGAAGGACCTTGGAAAGGACTGCAAAAAAGGTGAGTTGACTAACTGATGAGTCTGAGTTCAAGCATCCTGAAGAGCAGTGACATGAACCAGATACAAAATCCCTTCAGCCATGGTAGTTGGAAATCTTGAGCCTAAACATGCACACACCTTCTGAGAGCTGTATGGGCTTAGAACTCAAATGCAGGAACAAGGTCTCTTCATGGAAAACCTGTTGAGAGGCTATGTTACAATATAGAGTTTATATCCAACTATAGATATGTTTAGGCAGGGAGAACATTAGGAGGGTGGTGAGGGAAATATAAGTTTCTTGAAAAGCCCTTCTTATTGATGAAAAGGCCTGGATGGTATTGAAAGAGCTGTTTGGGCAGCTCTTCTGTTGTGGAGCATCTGTAGCAAAGCGCTACACCTTTCTTTAATCAAGGCCCTGAAATGACTGTACACATCTGTCTCCTTTTCTCATAGGCTAAATTTTTTGATTCATCCTACCTAAACAACTTAGTAATTAATTACAGGCTGATCACTATATATGTACATACATTTCTCTAAGAACTGTGGAGCAAGATGCTCAGATGATGTAGAAACAGGAAATTCTGTGAAGCTTTTTTGTGCTAAAGAATGAATCTTGCCTACTGATATAAATAAACCATATGGCTTGTCAGGTTAAATGCAAGTAGTATAGTAATAGTATTGAATTTGTGTATTGAATATTTAATTTATTTTTCAACTCAAACTAGTTTTCTCCACAGCACTACAAATCAGGTGAATTATAGAAGGCAGATCTGAATAATTAATATAGTCAGTGAAGTTCAAAGAATACTCAATTAGGCCTATTGCAGACTTTCAATACACTTACATTTCTTTATTGCCACAGAGGGGATGTAGATGCTTCCAACTCAAGTGACTACAGTGCAGTATTTTTGAATCTAGGTAGCTCAGTCCTTTGGCTGTTTTAGGTTCTTAGGGTCACTTTGGATTTGTCCCTGTATCTTTAGGGTTATAAATAACTCTCAGGACAAGATGATTTCTTATCTTTTCCCATTATTGAACACCTTCAGTTTTCAATAAATTGAAGTGCGGAGGAGGGAATACTGCATTGTTATGCTGGTTTTGGCTGGGATAGCGTTAATTTTCTTCATAGTAGGTAGTATGGGGCTACGTTTTGGATTTGTGCTGGAAACAGTGTTGATAATTCAGGGATGTTTTTGTTGTTGCTGAGCAGTGCTTACACAGAGTCAAGGACTTTTCTGCCTCTCACCCCACCCCAGCAGCGAGTAGGCTGGGGGTACACAAGAAGTGGGAGGGGACACAGCTGGGACAGCTGACCCCAACTGACCAAAGGGATATGCCATACCATATGACGTCATGCGCAGCATATGAAGCTGGGAGAAGAAGAAGGAAGGGGGGGACGTTCGGAGTGATGGTGTTTGTCTTCCCAAGTAACCGTTACATGAGATGGAGCCCTGCGTTCCTGGAGATGGCTGAACACCTGCCTGCTGATGGGAAGTGGTGAATGAATTCCTTGTTTTGGTTTGCTTGTGCACGCGGCTTTTACTTTGCTTATTAAACTGTCTTTATCTCAACCCATGAGTTTTCTCACCTTTACTCTTCTGATTCTCTCCCCCATCCCTCTTGGGGGAGTGAGCGAGCGGCTGTATGGGGCTTAGTTGCTGGCTGGGGTTAAACCACGACAATTGTTGATAGAGCATTTTTGATCTGAGTTTCTGTGTGTGGGCCTGCATTAAATTACTGCTCTGACAAAGTATCAATCCCATCTCGGGAACCAAAAGTGCTCAGTAAGTTTTACAATTGAAAAGGAATGCAATTCCATTTCTCCTCTTTGAATTGAAAGCAGAGAGTTTAGGAAAGGCAGCATATCAGAGTATTCTGACTGGAATACCCATCACAAAATACAGGGATGATTTTTACTTATTATAGCTTATGTTTTATTTGTGTTTACTTATACATATACACGTACATATACATGTACATATACATAAAATTTATATGTATTTATGCATGAGTATCAGTGTATTTAATTGACTTAGTACATGCACATAGGATAAGCTTCTACTCTTAAGCACTCTTTCAATTATTTCTCTCAATTTCATATAAATAGTTTAATAGCAGAGAGTTTTCAGAAAATCCTTAATTCAGTATGAACTGTAGAACTAGGCTGGTTGAGTCCATGATGGCCTTATTTCACAACATCCATGTATATGGTGTTCATTATGTGTGTTATTTTTCACACATATTGTGGTAGCAATTATAGATACTGGACAAAAAACACTTCACCTTATATTGACAGATTTTGTCAACTGGCAATATTGTATTGATAGTACTGACAGGAGGTATTTGGGAAAGGAGTAGTTAAGAGATACAGAGGTTTTTTTTCATAATCTAAAAGGAATTCTGGCGCAGAGCCAGGACTGAACTTGGTGACGGTCAGGTTCCAAAACAGTCTTATAGATCTTCATTTTATCCAAGTCCTTTTTCAAGTTTTTTATAAATAATGTAATCCTTTCTATCATGGCTTTATATACCTTAGGAAATGAAGAGAAAGAAGTCTCTTACATTTATCAATGATGCCTCAATAGATCTCAATGTGTATTTGCAAGAAAAATGAACCAATTTTGCAGAGTTGGTTTGATTAAAAAAAGAGTGGAAAAAGTTATGTGACAACCTTGGACAATCAACCTCATCTAACTGGGCCATCGATACAGTCTTTGTGCACCAGACACACTGGCCTTAAGGCAAAGCTGCTGTTTTCTAAAGGGATTTGATTAACATCGCTATCCTGAGAAACATTTTCTCTCTTCTTTGCAGACTTTTGGGTCATATCAGCCATTGGCTCCCAGCAATGTTCAAAGGGTTTTTGTAAGCATCCAAACCTATTTTTATGAGTCCATTCTTGGAAGACAGAAAAATGGGGAAGGGAAAGCCGATGAGATCCTCTTCTGCCACTGAAACCCCTGCAGTATCCAGTTCCAGGAGGCAATCCTTATCCCTGAGAGGATGACCAGCTAACTCTTATCAAATATTTCCTGTCTGTGAGCTTAGATAGCAGCTAGAAGATAAGGACCTGCTATTTTATGAGATGAGTCAGGTCAGATTTTCTGCCTTTTCCCTAAGATGTTGTGTGGGAGGAGCTGTGGTGACAGCTAACAGCAGAAGATAAGCAAGTGATTGACCAGTGTTTTTGGTAATATCAAGAATGTAGAGACTGGTTTTCCTTTCATCTCCCAAATCCTGCTGGCATTTCTTAGTGGTAGCCATAGAGAACTGCAGAGAAGGACAAATGGGGAATGAAACATATTGGTAGTCTCATCAAGTTGGTTTCTGTAAAGTAACCTTTAAGTCCTGACTGAACAGATTCTAGCAGACGACACATTTCTCCTGCTGTTGTGTGATTTGATGCACTAGGCACATTACCTGTAAGTTACATGGTATGTATTACTATTATGTTACCCACTAGCTGAAGAATAATACACAGTAAGCAAGTAAGCAACACTATTGATGTATACAACTCATCCCTTTGGTGCGTGTAGGCAAGGTTAAGAAGCATCTATTTCTGTTGTATCACAAAAGCTGTTCCAGCACAACACAACACACTGCACAGTTCATGTGTGCATCCTGCACTGCTTGTGTGCCAACTACGCCTTCACCGGTATTTTGAAAACCTTGCATAAGTTTTGAGATAAATGGTATCTGATACATAATAACCATGTCAGTAAACTTAGTGCATCTTATTTAATTAGCAAGACATTGGTTAGCAGAAGGGCTTTACCCACAGGGTGTATTGGGATGTAGCCATAGCCTTCTTCCATTAGCACTTCTCGGGAAATTGCTTTTTCTGTTTCACAGGATTCAGTTCCCTTTGTAACACATCTTGCCTCTGTTAGCACCAGCCTTCTATTGACCTTGGTGTTAATGCACACTCGGTTAACACAACAACTGAAAAGTATCTGAAACTGATTTCAATAAAGATGCTACAAAAGAAAGTGTAGAAGTGTCTTAAATTGTTAATTAACAATCTTTAGTGAAAATGTGCTTCTACTAGTTAGCTGAGGGATTCAAAGTCATGACTGTCGGGTGCTATTTCTGGCTTTCTTATGTGTCACTGTTTGAAAAACTATTCAAGCACCTGCAAAAAGCATGCAGCAAATCTGTATCATTTAGTGTGTTGTTTGAGACAGGGGTGCTGGAGGCAGTAGGTGACCTGTAGCATCACTAAAAAAAGGCACTTCTTTTGACTTCCCTCAAAATATGAGAGGGGACAATAATATTTTCCTACCTCACTGTGGTCTCAGGAGATAAAATTAATTAATTACTGCAAAAGATGCTGAGTTCCTCTGATTAAGAGTTCATTGCATATGAAATATAATTAACTAGCTTTTATAAAGTGCTTTGAAATTCTAGGGTGATTCAGTGGTTGTATTAAAAATAATGTGTTTGCTGCCTTCTGCAAATAATTTCTCCTACTATGCAATTGTTCCTCAGATCTTCATGCACATGCTTACTACTCAGCACGTGGGCAGTTCCTTTCAAGTTATTTGGAATATTTGTATTGGTGGAAAATAGAATTCCCCTTTGATATTTTACAGATCTCATCACTTGTATATTTATATATGTATTTATTAAATCAAATTAATACAATTATCCATTTGCTTTATTACTTGAAGCAAGCTAGATTTTAAGAAGGTTTTCAATTATCCTGAACATCATCTCGGATTTTCTTACGCATGTATCAATTTTTAACTGAATGCTTTGCCACAGGAAACCTAGGCCACTCTAAGACATGAGCATTATTGATATTTGTTTGTATTACAGAAGATCCTGGAGATCTTTTTATTGAGACAGAAACTCTTTGCACTAAGAAACTATAAAGCTAGAACAAATTATATTCTGTGCTCTTTCGTGCTTTATAGGCAAGTTGAAAACAACAACAGTTCATCCTGAGCATATATTCAACTAGTGAAAAGCAGACAATAGGCAGAAATTCTGAAGGTGGATAGTAAAGAAGCTTGAGAGACTGTAAAGGAATCAGGTCTGATACATGCCTTCAGTGATAAAGGGAAATTTGCCATTGACCCCAGTGCTACAGGGACTTTGTCTTTGAATTTGAGAAGGAGAGAGCTTAGCATAGTCGAACATTTTATGTTCAAGAGGAACCCAAAATCATGGATCCCTTTTGAAAAATCTTGATTCTCTCATGCTAGAGTAGGTCTCTACAGGAGATACAGTCAGGCATTTACTGCGGCTGTGTTGCACTGTATGTGTGATACTGTGCCTGCAGCTACATATATATCTGTATGAATACATCTACATTTGTGCATGGTGCGGTGCAGAGACAGAAGGATCAGGGTTTGGTTTGGTGTGATCTATTATGGTCCTAGGACAGTACAGCCACTTTGCATCTTTACTAGTGATGGTGTCTGCACCCGTTGCTAGTCTCAGCCATGCACCGTGCCCAATAGGTGCTGCAAAGCACATTTATGTATGGCTGTCCCTGACTGCCTTGCCATCTTCAGTGCGATTCCAGGCGCACGGAGAGCTGGGTGATGGAGAGCCTTGCAGCTGCATTGCAAAGGAGGTCTAGGTGGAACGGGAGTGCAATTTTGGTTCCCCTGGGAGAGAAACCACTTCAAGGTACATACTGAAAGACGCCAAATGATGTCATATAAATGCTAGTTTAGGGGACTGTTGGCCATCTTTCAGCATAGGAAGAGGGAATACCAGACCATCTACATGCATCCCTTTACATACCACTTTAATTACCTGTTTCCACTTTCATAGCCTGCAGTAATATAACGAGAGCTGAATAGTTTTGATTATAAAAGTAGCTATGGAATTAGTTTAGAAGGATAATACCATATTTTTTCTGATGTTAGATGCCAACAACTACAATCCATCTCTTCAAAATATTTTGAAATTTTACTTCAACAGTGCCAACTGACTTCTGCTATTCATTTTTGCAGTGGGAGGCAAGTTTTGCCATTGCCCTCCCTCTTCTTTAAATAGCATTTTAGTCTTAAAATGAGCATTAGAACCATCTGGCTCATAAACAGTAGGCAAATAACATTTCTTCATGATTGATTATGCAACATAACCTCAGGTAAGTGTAGCATGACCAGTTAATTGAAAATTGCTTTCCATTTAGAATTCGCTCTGTGCTAGCCAATGGTAAATAATTATTTCATCTGGCTCATTTCACATTATACACTTTAAACACTCAAGCCCCTCGCTGATTTTAAAAAACAAAGCTATTATTCTCTATTCCACAACTTTTCGATGCTCTTTTTTTTATGTTTCATTCTCCTATTTTATTAGCACTTTTTTACTTTTGAATTGCACTTATTCAGACAGATGGGGGAGACAGCCTATTTTGTCTATGCTTCCTTATTTCCCTAAAGATTGTTCCTTATTTGAAATATAATAAAAGAACTGAGTGAACTCTTTGAGTCAACTATTGTGGAGTAGGTGCTATAACCTGCAAAGGTACATTGTGTTTTCAGAACTGAAAAGATCATGTTAGTGCCTGGGAATGGAGAAAAATGAACTGTGCAAAACAATCAAATTGAGAAACAGATGTTGCAAAATTTGCGTATTTTGTATTATCAACTTTAAACACTTCATGGTGGCCTGGAGCAATTTTCAAGACAACTGAGATCAAATCATAGCCATACAAAATGCCCTGTTATCATATGAAATGAGAAGATGGAATTCTTTAGATTGCATTTCATCTCGGGACTTCAGATTAGCTTGAGCCAGTGACAAAACACAGGGTGACATTTTCCTCTCAAATTTATCATATCTTTCTGGAAATGCTGTTGCTATTAATCTAATTATTGACAATTCTAGTTATATTTATGTGACTGTAAGAGTGTTATATCTCATTTCTTCTTTCCTTCTTGTTTGATGCATTGATGCGTTCTGTCTTTCATTTGTCTTCAAGTAGCAGCATAAGCGCTTTAGAGGCACAGCATGCATACCTTCAATATATATTCATTCTGTAAATAGCTTTACGGCACTACTGCAATTATTTACAATAACGGGTGTTCAAATATTGAAGTACTGGTTTTGTTTTCCATTCGGCTTGTTGCTAACAACTGGCAGATCAGCATGCAAGACAGGAAGCTCAGCTTGAGTGCTTGATTTAAGCTGAGCTGAATTTATGTTACAAGACTAGTGAAAGGAAATAAAATCTAAAATCCTGATTCCTTAAACTGTCTTAGACAATTTGCTGCAATATATAGAAAAAGAGAGACAGAAAATCATAATATGGTTAGTGATTTGCATTTGATGGGAAGAGATAATAGCTGAAGAGCTCAATATAGTGATATTCACGTCAGCCATTACATCCCCTTCTCACCCAATGTAATCAAAGCCCTATGTAAAGTGGCTCATTACTGCGAATATTATGACATTAAAGGTTGAGAAGAAAGAGTGTTAAGCTCCTTTTCTCAGACATGACATGCTTCTGTTTTGAGCAAAATGTTTAGCTTTATTTTTTTTAATGAGGTATGTCATCAAGTTTGTCTCCAATACAGATATGTGAGCTTCAGACATTCAGGTGGAATAGACAAAAATAAAAGATCACAGTAGTAAATATTTTAAATTATGGAAGATGAAAAAATATTTCGGTAAGCAAATCTCAGATTTTTGCTCTACTTCTACATGAAGCATTAAAAGTCTACACTAGGTGTCAGATTCTCCATACTGTTGTACCTGTCTTAAACTAAAGGAAACTTCTATAAATGGACTCGAGCTATCAGAGAGTCAGGAGCCGTCCACACTGCTAGAAATATTTTTCTGCCTGATAACAGTAATCATTTCATTAGAGAAAGAGGTCCACCGTAATTTTCTTTTTATAATCTTATTTTTATACTAAGAGGTCAAAGTGGGAGTTTTTTCAGTATTTAGGACCCAGATTATACATTGAAGAACAAAACACTTTTGCATTTTAAGTTTTAGCCTAATCCCTGGCTACAAAGCAAGAGTCCTGGAACATATGCCATTATGATAAGAATCATCATCTAGAAGATAGATTATCTTGGCTGCTGCAAATGGAATAAAACCAACACAGTGCACATCGATATATAAAAGGCATAAAAATATTTTAAATAATTTAAAAATATTGAAGAGAACTGCTTTTCTTCTTAATTCTACCAATGGCTAGTACCACTACCAGGAGTAATGTCCCAGCAATATTCTACATTTCCTGTTAATCTTACCGTTCCTACACTGAGAAAAGAATACTCTCCTGACAGGTCTGAGCAGGGTCCGTACTGCTTCCTTCTGCAAAGTTTTTGTTACCCAAGAAAACTAGCTATTCTTGAAGTTTTTTTCATTTCTCATTGACATATCCTGCCCAGTAAAAGCTGAGGAAGAATTCTGAAAGTCAGTGGTTTTGACCTAAATCTCTTCTCATCTCTAACTGACTGCAGATAAGGATCATGTTCTAGGTTAAACAGTTTTAAAGAGAGGGGACACAAACAAATGCATATTCATATTTCAATAGTGCATGGATATCCTTTTGCTTAACCTGGATTGCCCTGTATTAAATGCTTATAAATCTAGAGACCACAGTTAGATACAGAGAGAAGATAAGTAATTATACAATTACTTATTTGTGCAGTAAGACTTCAGAATAGCAGTTTCTTAACCGCTGTGAAATGTTCTGGCAAAGAAAAGCTTTGAGGGGAGTTTTGCAATTGTATAAAGGTATTCCTACATAAGAAAAGAGGCATGGAGAAATCTGAAGGATACTGAACTGAGAACTTAACTGGATGATGGCAGCTGGCAGTGTTGTCTAAGGAGAGAGGAATGTTCTTGACAATGAAATAGGGATGGTAATTAGCACAGAGAGACGGGGTATAAATAGTGACATCTACAGGACCTTGAAGAAAATAATGGTGACCTCTTCCAGCTCTTGTCTAATACTATGTGAGGAAAGTCCTCTAAAATATCTGGTGGCCTGGATATTCAGTGCCATAAATGTTAACTGGATCATTCAGGACAAAACAGCCCTCTGCACTATACCATGGAAGTCCTACAGATGGGGTGAACACAACTCCGATGGTGGGTGTGCGAACTCTGAGTTTGATTTGGTCATTGAATTTCCTCGGGGAAGTCACTTCATGTTTGCTTCTCCTCTGTCCCTTCACTGCACTGCTCTGCTTCTCTCCTCCCTGCCATGCCTTATCTATTTAGATAGTAAGCACTTTGTTACAGAGGCTGTTGCTGGCTTATCACAAGCAGTGTTTTCTTAGACCTGTGTTTTATTCTTATCTCTGCCACATACTGTGTGGGTGACCATGGCAAGTTGGATCTCATTATTAGTCAAATGGGAATGATGATACCAGTTCCCCCTCTACAGTACCTTGAGACTGGTAATTGGCATATTAATGTATTACTTTAACTATTAATATAGAGCAACTCCATCTTGTTTTGATATGCTGTATCCCTTGAAGTGTTTTAGCTGACTATCCATCTTCTGCGGCTATTAGCTCACCTCCTATAAAAGATACTCCAGAGATCATAGACCAAATATGACTAATGGATAGGTCAAACATCGCAAGTACTTGGAAAGAGCTCAAAAGGCTCCAATTTCTTGTCCAATATAGTAAATGTTTTGGGCATCCCATACTTTCCACTCAGCTCATCCCATGAGACTGTGGTTAAATGGTAGCAGAGTAAGTGTTTCTAGATTAACTGTCTCCAATTGCAGACTGCAGTCACACAGGATTCACAAATGCAACCATCACTCAAGAAAACAATGACAAAAGATCAGGGTTTTGAAAAGGAATCACTTCAATGTTGACATGAGAACCTGAAACAGAGCAGACCTACATCCAAATTTGAAAATGAACTGCAAGGACTCTAAAAAGGACTGGCACATTTAAAGGACAATTTGCAATTCCTGCTAAAATAAATAAGTCAAAACACGTAAGTAATGTCAAAATAGGAAGAAGAATTTCAGAGTAGCTTAAAAATTACTTCTGGGCAGTGAGTCTGTAAAACACACTTTAACCTCCTTTGCACATTAGTGACAGAATACCAATGCAAAACATTCAAATGTTGCTACTACACTATTGAAACTGGCAATAAAATAAATTAAAGAAGCTCAATTTTCTGCTTAATTTCTAGGCATTAAAGTAAATGTGATTCTTCACAGTACTTTCAGCAGACACTTTGGTCCTTGTAGGCAAGAATCATAAATCATCTTCTGCACCAGAGCTCTAGAACATGTTGCAGATCTAAACAGTTTTGTCACATACACTAAAGCCCATCAAAAAAAAAGTCTTTGACTCAGTTTACTAAAAAAAAAATAATTCTTCTGTGAACTGGAGGACATACATAACCTCAAATCAAAACCCAGTGAAGACAGGTATTTATTCAGCAATCAGTAAATACGTTTTAACTTATTTGCATTTGTAGAGAGCATTAAAAGACTGTCATTCTAACAACATTCATTCTGGTTGTTTTCATTATGCAGGATTATCTATTTCTTTGTGCTTATAGTCAGGAAGAAGTGCCAAATGAGTAATATTCATAATCGCATATGATATACAGAGGATCTTATGCCTGATCATTATTTTAAGATAAATATTATTTGCACAAGAATAGTGGATAAAAAACATCTTCCTGCTTCAAAGCCTTGAATAAGAGTAGGTTTAGAGGGGGAGGAACATTTTATTTTACCTCTGGAATTTCATTCCTAAACAGATAGCTGCCCTTATGTTTTTTAAGAGACCTTAAAAACACCATGAAATGTAACGCATAACCTAGGATTTTGGACAAAAAACATGGGACTTTCAATGTTGGTGGCTTTAATATCATTTTCTCTATTTTCAGAATGAAAATACTGAAAAAATACTTCAGAATGAGTAAGTGGGGAATGAAGAAACCCCAAATCTAGCTGCTGCCAATAAAGAATTTGTTTGTCATGTGATATCACATTTGGTATGTGGGCAGGCTGGAAGTACTGCAGAAACAACCGATAATCTCGTTGGTCGCTGACTTTTCAACTTTGCTTGCGCAGCTGTTTGTTTATTCTGCTATTTATATCTCAACTGCCACTTGGAACATGCTCAAAATATGGAAGAAATTCCCAGCAAAATAGCTTAAATCAGATGGACTGTCTTCCAGCCTTCCTTACTTAAAAAGGGGAAAGAATCTTGGAAGTAATATAACTCAGAGAAGCGCACATTTTAATTTTACAAAATATTGGTCTAACTTCAGATTAGAACAGGACTGGACTGACAGGTCCAAAATTTAGTTTAGAATAGATTTTTTTCTTCAAAGCACTGTTCTTACAGGCTGCTTTCTACAAGGGAGACATTTCTCAAGTTTTTTTTTCAAATGTAGGACCTAAGCCTTATTCTTAATTTCAAGTCCTTTAATGAGAAATAGTAAAATCTACTTTCAATGCAGGCTGTCTTTCTTTGGTCACCCAACCAGAATGAGTCGGAAGAATTTGGAGAGGTGCTCCAGCCCTCTGATCATCTTTGTGGCCCTCCTCTGGACTTGCTCCAACAGGTCCATGTCCTTCTTATATTGGGGACTCCAGAGCTGAACGCAGTACTCCAGGTGGGGTCTCACGAAAGCAGAGTAGAGGGGGAGAATCACCTGCCTCGACCTGCTGGCCACACTTCTTTTGATGCAGCCCAGGATACAGTTAGCTTTCTGGGCTGCAAATGCACATTGCCGGGTCATGTTGAGCTTCTCATCAACCAACACCCAGAAGTCCTTCTCCTCAGGGCTGCTCTCAATCCATTCTCCACCCAGCCTGTATTTGTGCTTGAGATTGCCCTGACCCATGTGCAGGACCTTGCACTTGGCCTTGTTGAACTTCAGGAGGTTCACATGGGCCCACCTCTCAAGCATGTCAAGGTCCCTCTGGATGGCATCCCTTCCCTCCAGCATGTCGACCTCACCACACAGCTTGGTGTCATTGGCAGACTTGCTGAGGGTGCACTCAATCGCACTGTCCATGTCACCGACAAAGATGTTAAACATCGCTGGTCCCAATACCGACCCCTGAGGAATGCCACTCATCACTGGTTTCCACTTGGACATCGAGCCGCTGACCGCAACTCTTTGAGAGTGACCATCCAGCCAATTCCTTATCCACTGAGTGGTCCATCCATCAAATCCGTGTCTCTCCAATTTAGAGACAAGGATGTCATGTGGGACAGCGTCAAATGCTTTGCACAAGTCCAGGTAGATGATGTCAGTTGCTCTTCCCTTATCCACCAATGCTGTAATCCCGTCGTAGAAGGCCACCAAACTTGTCAGGCATGATTTGCCCTTAGAGAAGCCATGTTGGCTGTCACCAGTCATCTCCTCATTTTCCATGTGCCTTAGCATAGTTTCCAGGATGATCTGCTCCATGATCTTGCTGGGCACAGAGGTGAGACTGACTGGCCTGTAGTTCCCCGGGCCTTCCTTTCTTCCCTTTTTAAAAATGGGAGTTATGTTTCCCCTTTTCCAGTCAGTGGGAACTTCCCCGGTCTGCCACGACTTCTCACATATGATGGATAGTGGCTTAGCCACTTCATCCGCCAGTTGCCTCAGGACCCGCAGATGCATCTCATCAGGTCCCATGGACTTGTGCACCTTCAGGTTCCTTAGATGGTCTCAAACCTGATCTTCTGCTACAGTGGGCGGTTCTTCATTCTCCTAGTCCCTGCCTTTGCCTTCTGCAACTTGGGCAGTATGGCTGGAGCACTTGCTGGTGAAGGTTGAGGCAAAAAAGCTGTTGAGTACCTCAGCCTTCTCCATGTCCTGGGTAATCAGGCCTCCTGTTTCCTTCCAGAGAGGGCCCACGTTTCCCCTAGTCTTCCTTTTATCACCGAAGTACCTATAGAAGCTTTTCTTGTTGCCCTTGAGGTCCCTGGCTAGATTTTTCTATCAGGGCTTTGACTTTCCTAACCTGATCCCTGGCTGCTTGGACAATTTCTCTGTATTCCTCCCAGGCTACCTGTCCTTGCTTCCACCCTCTGTAGGCTTTCTTTTTGTGTTTGAGTTTGTCCAGGAGCATCTTGTTCATCCACGCATGCCTCTTGGCATTTTTGCCTGCCTTCGTCTTTGTTGGGATGCATCGCTCCTGAGCTTGGAGGAGGTGATCCCTGAATATCAACCAGCTTTCTTGGGCCCCTCTTCCCTCCAGGGCTTGATCCCATGGTACTCTACCAAGCAGATCCCTCAAGAGGCCAAAGTCTGCTCTCCTGAAGTCCAGGGTAGTGAGCTTGCTGTGCACCCTCCTCGCTGCCCTAAGGATCTTGAACTCCACCATTTCACGGTTACTGCAGCCAAGGCTGCCCTTGAGTTTCACATTCCCCACCAGCCCCTCCTTGTTGGTGAGAACAAGGTCCAGCACAGCATAGCATAGTTTATGAATCTTGTGTTTCTTTCTATTTGTCATTCCAATGCGATCACTGAAATAAATGTTTATACTTCCAATTGAATTTAAGGATTCCACTTTAAGCAGCACCATGCAAAGGTAAGTTTTGCAGGAAACTATTTTTTACTATCTATTCAAATCAAGCATTACACTAATGAGTTATTGCCATGGATATGAGCTTCTAGGGCTCTGAAGGACAAAGCTGTCCCTTCTCACTTCTTCCTTCACTTTAGTTTTCTACGTTCTTCTTTGTCCTTTGCTTTATTTTCTAGCCTTCTTTCTTCCTATGGAAAGATAACTTCACTTTCAGTTTCCCTTTGGGTCTCTATGCTGATACTGATAACTTAGTGGCAGCAAGAGTCCGACTTCAGCAGTCTTGAATAAAACTGCATCCAAAGATATCTTTAAGAGCACAAAAACTTCCTAGTTTTCAGTAGCTGTTCTTAAAACCCCACCCATAAGCAGGGAAATGGTGCTAGCTATATGCAACAAGAAGAACTGAGACAGAGAAACATGGGATCACTGAAGCATACAGACTTCTCAACTGAATTTTTAAAAGGAACATAGTTAGAATTTAGGATGTCAGCTGAGGAGGAAAAATCTGAAATCCTCAGGTCTGCAAATGCCTTGTTATTACTGGTGAAATTGCAAAGGTGCCTCAAGTTCTGCCCTGCAAGTGCTCCTTCCTGCAACTCTATGTCTTACCCGAGTGCAAATTGGGATCCTTTAATTTACTTTGCTACCTAGTTCCTTGAAAGTCTCAGTCCAAGGTATTCATAGTATACTTATGTTGTGTCTGTGGGAATGAGCACAAAAGCATCAACTACTTTTATGAGACTAGCTGATTAATTAACAGGAAAGAGAAGGAGAAATCATTTAATTGGTAGTCCACCTGGATCAGGTGTTAGGGGCACTTCACCCTGGGGACAGGTAACAGCCTCCATGAGCTTTTTATGCTGAAGAAGTTCAAAACTATTCATCAGGAAACTATCCAAACTAGAGATGATCTTAGCATCTGTTGGACATTTCTCCTTTTCCTTGAAGCCTTTTTGTTGTGCAGCAAAGAACTGAAGAGCCACTGGACTGGACAGAAAACACAAGAACAAGCACAAGTCTTTAATACTGTCATCAGGAAATTTGCCTAAAAAGGGTGAGTTGTGGATTCCTGTTCTTGTCCCAAGCAGAGTTTATGTATTAAATTTTAAACAGCCAGTGAATAAAATAAACAAACATGCTTGAGAGCTGGGACTGGAACTTGTGACTTAATCTTCAAGGCAGAGAGCTTTACTGTCACTGACTGGCCTAGCTAATCTTAAACTCTTTTCTACAGAAATTCAGGACATCCTTACAGAGAAATTATTTCTAGCTTGCCATCCAAGACTCTTTGCTGGGAAATGAGCCTTGGCAATATCCCAGGCCAATAACTCTTCTCTGGTGTGTAATAAGGAGTTTGTGTGCCCAGCTCAAGGCTGAACCTTGCTTGCCAAGAGCCAAGGACCTATGCCTGCCCTCCTGGGTGCCAATATTGACATCTACACTTGGTGTTACATCTGCACAGGGCTGTTCTCTGGCGTGGAGGCCAATGATCAGAGTACTGCCTGCCTTATTGCTGTTCAGCTCTTTTTACCTTTCAGAAGAGGGTGCTTACAGCAAAAGTGACTGTTGGGAGTGGCCAGCGGCCCATGCTGGTTTACAGTCTGGGAGACTTAAGTGCCAGTTTGGGTCATTCTAGCAGCTTAGCCATGTAGAGTCAAGTTCCCCGGCTTGGCAACATTCCCTTGCACTGTTTAATTTATTCTTTTAAACATAGCCATAGTGATCGTTCAAAGTCATGCAGGAAGCATCTCGTCCTTTCGCTAATCTGGGTTTATTACACTAAGCGATAGCGGGGGCTCTGGCTGCAGGCACTGGTCCTCAGCAGTCTCTGCTATTTGTGGAGCACGCACTGACCGCTGCAGCTGACAACCCTGCGCAAGGCAAGCCAGCGCCAGTCAGTGTGGGGCCTCTTGGGGGCTTCTTTGCGACCAGAAAGGATGGAAACCTTCAAGAGAAGGAATGGGGGGCTTCTGTGAAGCAAACTATGTGTATCATGTGCACATAACTCAGGTGTAAGCCATCTTCACTCTTGAACCAGAAACTCTTGCTCTTGGCATTGGTTGCTTGATAAAAGTGTTAAATGCTGTTTTTTCCCTCCTTGGGTCTCTGATTGCCCACAGTAAGTAATAAATTCTTGCATAAAATCAGCATTGATCATCATAACTGCCTTTCATTTTCAGCTTTGAATAGAAAAGATCTGTTTGGGTCTTTTCAGAGTCTTTGCTAATTCCAGTTGTGTGAAATCCTTTTTAATGCCACTTTAATTAACGATTGAAGTATTCTGAAATGGCCTGAAAGACCGTTTCTAGTTTTGGATGACAAAATATACCAACAAATCTTTAGATGTCCCTTGACTTATTTGGAGCTGCTTGATGCAAAACCACCACAGAATATTAAACTATTTACTTATAATTCAAATATGCGTTTAAGCACTGACATGTTAAAACTTTGGCCCCAGTGTGCCAACGAAGCAGCTTACCTAGTCCGTGGCAAGCCACAACTTTGTGTTATAGTGCAAAGGCATCAGGACTGAAGTGGGACTTCATCCTTCATTGTTTTCAGTTGACTGGAACTAGATTAACAGCAGGACCTAATGAGCCATTGGCTGGTGCGTGTGCATGCTTGAATTAAGAGCAAGACAGGGCGTTCTGGCCCAGCTTTGACTGTTACTACCAGCCTCCTGTCAGTGCTCTAAATCAGGGCAATATCACTTCATTATTGCTTTTAATGAATATTAATGCTCACTGAATCAGCTATATGAGCTGGGCTTAGCTGGCATACTGCAGAACTGTCAGATGTTCTGAACAGCAAAAGTAACATATATCTTCCTTATGTTTGCATGGAAAATCCTGGAGAAAATAAAACTCTTACATTACTATTTATTTGGATGTTACGTATAAGAAGAAAACATCTGTCAAGCAACAGAAGTTATTAACTGCTTAAGGCATTTCTCTGCACGTCTTTTACTCTTTAGAGGATGTATACAGATTATGGGTAAGCCTTATGGATCAGCTGATTGACAAGTGAGATTTGATATAAATTCTTTAGAGTTACTGGAGCTATATGATTCACATAAACTGAAGTGCATTTTTCAGGTTCAACAACTTTTTGGCCATATTCTGTAAATTCCAGATACTGACTAGACTGCCCATTGGGATCTACTGTGCTGTATATTAACAGCAATACCATGAACTTTGTACTTGCATAAATCTCATAGCATTTTGGGACCATATATAAAAATGAAATTAGGACTATATCTATTGTTTATGTGACTACTACATGACAACACCACAATCTTAGGCTTTAATGGGTCTTGCCATTCCACCTAGTAGTGCTTAATTATTGATAAGCCTTGTAGTAGGCAGAGCATGGGATGGCATATGAGATCTACAGTAACTGGTTCAGAATTTATTTTGGGGAGGTAAGGTGAAGGGTTGGCAGACAAACAGGTTTGCATAAAGCTTGTTTCCATAGGAAACTGGGTACTCCTGCTTTCTCCCTTCCCCTTGAACTACCCTAAAACTCTCCATTTCTGAAATATCTTTTGATGTAACTGTGTAGGGCAAATAAGAAATGTATGCTGAAAAAAAGTGCAGTTGCATGAATTTGGCAATATGATTTGTTTTATTCTGGTAACATTACATTTTCTCAGAAGCGGACCCAGTGGGAAGGTCCCATGAGTTACAGAAGATTAACTGTTCCTTTTAGTTTTCTTGAATATAATTGTTGGCATATCTTTTGTGAAGCCTAAAAAAAACTAGATAAAATGTACATTTTTAAGACAGAAGCCCTATGACAAACAGCTTATGACAAAGAGAAAGGTTATATCTAATATTAAATTATATAATACTGGATATTTTTTAAAATATCTGTTAGAAAGGCTTAACATGGTCCTTCTATCATTCCTAAAAGTAATGAATTCCATAAAGTAATGCCATCTATTACTTTGTTCACCAGTATCTGTATATCTGAATCAATCAATCACAGCTGCTCAGGAAATCATGTAGCATACATTTGCTTTTTTTTTCTTTTTTTTTTTCAAAAGGCAAAAAGTTTTGTTTCATTTTCCCTTTTGATCAGATATTTTATTCTGAAACTTGTTTCCATGAAAATTAAAACATAAAAATAAAAAATCAGGTAGTGTCTTTCTGACTTTTGGGGGTTTTAATTTTTTCCACAAGAAAATCACATTTGCAACTTAGTTGATATGAAATGAATAATCATTCACATCACAGAAACCACATGTTTTTCTCTGATCCTTATCTCACATGCAGTTGCACAGAAAGCAAGTCAACATTACTGATACAGTGGCAAAAACTATCTAAATCACATCTCTACAACCTCTTCCATGTCCATCAATCCAGCAAGTTTTTGGATATGCTTTTTTCTTCAGCTAGTGCTTGTCGGTGGGGCTGCACTGACCTGAGTAGATTCTCAACGGACATTTGTCATTTATATGGTATATAATTCTTCTTTTGGATATGAAGATTGCATTGTGATTTCTAAACTATTTGTAAGCAACAAGCTTTTTTTCTGTTGTTGGATAATTCTTCTAAGGATACAACTATTCTTACAAAAAGTACAAAATCCTCTTTTAATTTCAGTGTTGCTTATCTACCTCACCCAAGATCAGGAGCTGAATTTTAAATGCATATAAAGAGGGAGACAGATGATGAATTACAAAGTTCACTTCCTATTATAAAACATATTTAAATGCAGAGATAGAGCTTGAATTTACTAGCTAGGGAAATTACAGCAGAGCTATAAGCTAATTCTCCTGTATACTACTTTATAGCTTTGGAAAATTGTACCAGATACCAAGGAAATTAGTCACTTTTGACATTCAGAACAGATCTCTTTTTTGAAAGCTTCATCACTCTATATATATTGTCGTAAGCATACAAAGTGTTTGAGAAGTAGCTTACAGGCAACAGGCCAACCTCTCCTGAGATAACCTGGGAGAAACTGTTATCTAATTGGTGGATGAAACCATTTCTTATTGATTAGTGCCATCTTCTATTACATGTTCTCAAATCTGCATGTCACTGTGTCATAAAGCAAATTGAATTAGCCTGAAAATAAAAGGATTTGTTCACTTCTTCAATTTAATATTATAATTTTAGGTCAGAAGTAGGTTGTTGATGAATAGCTCAAACATTTTTCTAACTTGAGTTTTATCAAAATAAGAGTCTCAGAAAACTTTTTTGCTCAATTATAACTGCACCCCCATTTTAGTTACATTATTTTAAATTCATCCTCCTTTTTAAATGGGGAATGTGTCAAATAAATAACAGCAACTTTGCTAGTTACAGAGAAATCCACTTAAAAAAAGTATTGACAAATCAAAGACTATAGAGGACATACATAGAAGTCTCACAAACCCTTAAACAAATATAAACTATAAGGAAACAGATTTATTTTCTTTAGAGAAAAGAATGTTCTTCACAGTTTCCATGTCTGGAAAAAGTGGTTACAAAGGAAACAATGATAGATTATTTTCCATGTCTCTTGCTGCTAGAAGAAAACAGGAATTGGCTCTATTTGCAGCAAAGATTTATCCTAGATATTAATAAACTTACTTTTTTCCTTAGGTTTCCTGTGAAGCTGTGGTAGGGCAGCTACCTAGAAAGGTTGTGGTATCCATTTCATTGGATGTGTTTAAGTGGCTAACTTAAATATAAATAACCCACAGCACAGTACTAAGACTGTGGGAAGATTTTTAATAGCAAAAATGCAAGGTGAGTGCAGGGTATGAGCAAGAGCCCCTTGGGTTTTGCCATGCGCAGAGGAAAACAGCAGATAAACTGACCAGCTGGACCCCATCCCACCGTGGTGCATTCGTGCCGGATGGCCTTAGGAGTGAGTTTGGGATTGGGGTCAGGGAGGAAAAAGATTAGTGACCAAAACTAAAGGGAGCTGAGGAGAGAATGAGATGAGTAGTAGCATCCAAAAATTGTGTGTCACCTTGAACAAGCCACAGCAGAATTTACAAGCTAGTTAGGCAATGAACCAGCAAATGGGACCCTAGTGGGATTTTCAGAAGCACTTAGAGACAAAGTGTCTAATTTTTCAACCGAAATTAGAGTCTGAGGTGCTTTAAAAATATCACTTGGGCTACGTGTGTCTATAGTGACAGTGATACCTTAAAAATACGACCTCTCAGCAGCCCACTTTTCTCTAAAATGGAAATAATAGCAATAACAACAGTACTGCTTTCTTGCAGGGTGCCTCTGAAGATATTTTTGTTAAAAAAGGACTCTGGGATTGTCAGGTACTGTGTTATGAAAGCTACAGAAGCAGCAAAAATGTCACTCTCCTTGCTGATGTTCAGGGTCAGGTGTGGACCCCAAAGGTCAGCTCCACTCCTAGCAAGCCATGAAGGCAGATTAAGTCAATCAAAATGGAAAGGGCATTTCAGTAAGAAGACTCAACAGGCACAGTTACTGTTGACCCCAACATATTTAAAACTGAATCTGAGGTGCAGTTCTTGCTATGACCTCTGGGTTTTGATCTGATCTAAAATTGGGATGGGATTTAGCTTCAGAATAATGTATCTGACCAGGTATTTACATGTAGGTACTTGCACATGAGCTAGTGTTGAGTAGTCAGTGGACACCTAGCCAATACTGTCAGTGGGGTCTGGAAGTCTGTCCAGCCCATCCTAAATAAGAAAGCTGCCTAAATTTAGGCACCTGCTGCCATTTGAGATGTCTTCGGGCTTCCAAAATGTCTGCTAAGGGCTGGCAGAAATGCACAAGACTTGTGGGAGATTGCATGCCCTGGATACACTTGCAGT
Organism: Gymnogyps californianus; assembly: GCF_018139145.2. Lineage (NCBI taxonomy): Eukaryota > Metazoa > Chordata > Aves > Accipitriformes > Cathartidae > Gymnogyps > Gymnogyps californianus. Next base: position 115,855,054 of record NC_059473.1, read on the forward strand.
ATCTGAAGTGACACTATTCAGCTATGTTTAGGCAGCTGAATCTCATCCTTATCTTGGGTCAGATGAATACATCTGTAGACTACAGTGACTGTGCTGGGAGCCTAAACATCTCTTGACACGAGGAAATCCCCACGCAGGCAATGATTTCAAAGTCTTAGTTTGACATGGAAATCCAGCTATGTTCTAGTAGAAGATACTATATCCCACTGTAAAATGGGACTGTCTTACATAATCATGTTTTGGGTAGATAATTACATCATGGTTTCAGCTACAGTACTTACTGCTGATCCACAGCTCTGAGCACCATTTAATAAAAGCATACCCTTTCTTCTCAGACGACAGCTCTCTCAGCCCATGCAAGAACGTTAGTTTCAGCTTGTTTTGGCTTCTTTCCCTGTCTGTCAGGAGATAAAATGTCTAGCAACCCTTTTCTAGACTATGACTCTCCAGTGTCTCTCTGGTCAGTACAAGGTGTTTCTTCTCCGTTCCCTATACGTTATCAGCCAATCTCTAGCCTGAGAGCATAGTCCAAGTTAGGTTGAAAAACTGAATGCATTTACTGGTTGTTAAGATTTTGCAAACCTGTGACCTTTATTGAGACTTCTGCTCCTCACAGAAGCAAGTAAAATGCCAGATATTTCTGTATAGAAAAAAGCAATATACAATTTATGGCAAGTATTTATACTTTCCCTTTTCCTCTTCATTGTTTTCTTTGCTGATATAATCTGAGTGCCAGGGACTGGAAAGAGCAGAGACTTTAACTGAAATAATTATCATAGAGCACTGGTTAGTGGGTAGCAGAGTATAGGTTTTGTATTCTTAGTTTTCTCCTTCCTGACAGAAGTATCTGAAATCTCCACTATGTGTGCTCTTTTTAGCTCCCTGCCTAGGCATATATCAAAGGCAATCTGTGCCATTTTGGTCCATTCCTGCAGAACTGCAGGGAAACATTTTGGTGCTTAACAGACTCTCTCACTCTGAACATCCCTTATTCCCCATACTTTGGCCTCTTTTAGTTTCCATAAACATTCCTCTCAGGCAGCAGAAGCAGCAGTCAGCCAGCCTTGGATGTGTGTGTAACTATTAGAGGCCCTTCCCAGCAAGATGCTTGGGAAGATACCCTCTTTTTTGACCCTTTGGCCCTGCATTTATACTGCAGTGAATGCTATAATTTGGGATACTTTATTGGTGATTCAGAAAGCACAAGTTTTTCTTTCCTTTTTCTCTATAGCTGTTTTTCTTAGCGTTTTTCCAGGCCTGATGGAAAGCCGTTCTCAAGTAGTCATATTTGTTCGTACTGGTAATGAAAGATGTACATGCCAAACTGACATACTTGGTGGCAGTTACTGGTTGATTAATTTGTTTGCTGTAGAACAAGATTTTTTTTTTATGCTGAACTTTTAGTATCTCAGTTTTCCCAAAGGAAAGGAAGGAAGGAAGGAATAGGAAGAAAAGAAGGGGCAGAAAATCACATGGGGACACTTGCAGACTCATATCCTTGTTGCAATGAGCCACCAATACTTGCTCCTGGTGCAGGGAAGGCAGGGTGCCCAAGGGGCCAGGGGACACATGCAGGTGAAGGTGATGGACAGGGGTAGGTATGCTGTGCCAAACGCATTGGGAACTCCAGCAAGAGATACAGGACTTGGAGGCTGGTGACAGACACAGCTTGCATACTGGGGGTTATATGCATGGAGGGCTCTGGAGGTGTTTCTCCATGTGCTGCCTGGCACATGGAAGAAGCTTGCTCTTGACAAAACACACCTATGTGGAGCAGGACTGTCCTGTAGTGACTTGCTCCCATGCACACATCTTAGCTCCACAGAAAGGTCCAAACTACTTGCTGAAACTTTTGGCTGAAGATGCAGAGAAGGGCAGGTTTGAGCAGTAGAAGACAAGAGCTATTTTAGGGTGTGTTTCAAATATCTGTTAGCGCTCTGCTTAGCAGAGTCTTTCATAAAGCCTTAGTTAAGCACTAATACTTTACTTCTAGGACGGCTGCTGTTTTTTCACAGACCCTGAGACACACATTTGTGCTGGGGGCAGGGCAAAGTCACCAGCACACAACTAACACTCCATATGTTGAGATGATGGGGGGAAGGAAGAGTATAGTCAGGGATTTCAGCGCAAACATCAGTTTAAGAATGGAACTATTGTTGGATATTTAGTGTCCCTGTGGAACAGGTAACATCACAGCCTTCTCTAAAGGTCTCTGCAGAGAGACCCACTCAGTAAAATTACATTGCACCCAGTTTGTGTGAACTCGCATTCATCTGCATCTTTTCTTGAATTTAAATTTGCTGAGCCCCTGATTCAGCACTGCAGTTGCAGAGACCTTTTCCTCCTGTGCTCTGTCTGCAGGCCTTGCAAGAGATGTCTAATTTTTCTGTCATGCCGTCTTGTTGAATCTGCTTGATATGAAAGAAAAAAGACGATTTAGGTAACAGGACTAGTGGATGAGAAATGTGGCTTTTAACACCTTCCGTCACTTTTCACATGTATCTGAGTGGGCTATGTCAGCCTGCTCTGTTTGTTCAGTGGATTCAAAGGCATCTAGCTTGTACATACATGATCACTAATCCCACTTGTTTTGGAGAGGACAGGCTGAAATAAATTCCAGTCAAATGACCTGATTTGAAATTTGTTTCTAAAAGGAGAAAAAGAATAGAGGAGATATTACTTAAAAATGTTTATTTGGAGAATATTAACAGAAAAAAAGGAAACCCAGGTGTGTATGATGCTGTAATGCCGACTGTTGCTATCTTACAGCATGAAAGGCTTGAATTTTCATGGACTCATCAGATCTAATGGCCAGGCCAATATTCTACCTTCTTGCGAGCTTCAGCATTCTGCTTTGTGTAAGCTCCATCTTCTAGCTGATGAGATCGACTTTCAGTTAGCTACTTAAACACACAAAATAAAAAACAAAAGTGTCCATCAAGTTTGTAGATTCTGTTTGAGGGAAAGGCAATGGAAAATGAGGTACTGCAGCACAACACGCAAGTATCTTTACAGAACTGTCTCCTGTATCTCTAAAATTTTGACATAGCATTTGAAGTTCAGGAAGACACTCTCCATTAGAGAAGTGATTCGTCTCACATAAAACAGTTGTGTTAAAGTTAGGTTTTCAGTCTAAGCTATGCATGTACCTCCACAAGGTATCTCAGTATGCCAGAGAGCACAAGTGCATTGGGAAGCAGTGGATTGTTCTCTGGAGTTTCTGAGCTCTATGTAGTAGCTTTAGAGAGAACCTGATGACTGGATTTCACTAGATGTCTAAATTCAGGTAGCTAAGTTAGGCAGAAGGAATCCCATTCCAACACTCCCCATCTTGCTGCAACAGTGGAGAAGAACTGGCATTTTAATAGTGGAAACGTCTTTACAGTAAGTCTTAGGCTAAAGGCAAGGTCAAAAGGTCAGCTGTTATCCTGTAGCTCTTAGCTTTAATTCCGAAGCCAGAGCATTTCCAACTGTAGATAACACTGTGTGACAATCAATAATAAATTATGACAATTTAATAACAAGTGCCTTAAATAGACTACCAAACCCAAAATATTTGTTAATGTATCAAATGAACTGCATCTGTCAAAAATATGAATGGGCTATCAATTACACTTCTGCTCCAGTTCCAGCACTGCCAAAGAGCCTGTGAGAACCCCAAAGAAGACCGTGCAGTCCCTGATGTTCTTCCAGAAATGATTGACCCATCTTACTGAAAACATTTTAAAAATAACTTCAGGATACTTAGGAATAATAATCATGTCCATTGCCCCAACAATAACACTTAGGATAGTCTAGACAGATTTGACATGATAAACCCTTAAGATTGGTTGGAAAGTTTAAATCCTAAAGAGTTTTCAGTGGAATAAATTAATAATTTTCTGTTGAAAGTGGAAAACAAGTAAGTTTGCCAGCCTGGTCTGTAATACACAATTGTTGCCTGTGGAGTTAATGTCAGGTCACCCACTATGCTAAGGTCTACTTGGATGATATTCAGCCTTCACACTGAAATTTGACAAAGATTTCTTTTTAAGGTTAAGGTCAAGTTCTAGTCTAATAACCTATGCTTTCTCTGTCAATATCTATGAACATGATTTAATTCCCTCAACTCTGTTTTCACTGATTAAAACCCCCCAAACTACCCATCTCATACTCAAGTCAAAACCCTTAAAAACTAAAAAGCATGCCTGCAATTATGATGTTGTCTCTTTAAAAATAACAAAGGAAGAGGCTAGAAGATTAATTTGGGCATAGGCATACTGTTTATGGTACATGAAACATTCCTTCTCCTAATGCAAAAATACTTGAAAGGGTTTACCATTTGATTAGTATTTCAAAATGAGAAGAGCTACAGGGAAAGAAAAGAATCATGTGGAACTGCAGTCTCAGTCTTCATATTTAATCTGCTTTAGTAACCTAGAGAGTATTAAAACCAGTGTTGGCTTTACTTTCACATGCTAAACATGTCTTGCTTAGTGACCTCTGCCACATCTCAGAACCCTGATCAATAGTTTTCAGGTATCGTGAGTCCCAATAGACATGACGGCTTGTTCTAGAGCAACTACTACTTTTAAGTCTTGCTTTTAAACTTCTAAATCTTGCATAAGGTGGGATCCTGAACTGCATTATGTAGCATATTTGATTCAGGAAGTTTTAGAAAGTACAAATCTTAGAAGGCAGACAAATAGTATGGCATTATTTTGACAAAACTTGTCATTATTTTCAGTGAGGTTTGGTAAGAGATTCATGGATGTTCAAAAGAAGACAAGACTTATGACACAGAGTAATGGGATGGCACAGAACGTAGCATTTAGTCATGATGTTAATTTTACTGATGAAGCATTTAATAATTTGTGGTAAACAGGCTTAGTGAAAGAGAAACTGGACATCTAATGACTCTACCTTCAATGAAGGGAGTGAAATCAAAATCTAGGACATTCTTGTTCTTCAAGTATATTTTAGAAGGTTATACAGTAGCCTGCAGGGAAAGGGATGCAGATAATGAAAAAGATACCAGTGAAAAATCGGAAGATGGAGGATGCTCTAAAATGCTAAATGAAACACATGTATTTAAAGTAATTCACCACAGTCAATTTAATGTCTTTAAAATATTAAAACACAAAGAGACTAGAGAGGGCAAAAGTATTTTAAATATAAATCTATTGATTATAAACCTAAATGCAGAGGTATTGTGCAGTCAGTTCTGAAGCAGACAAGGATAAGGAACAAGAACATAGTCAGAGGTCTTTAAAATGATTGCTTTTGATCTAAGCACTTAACCAAAAATGCAGGAACTTAAGGGTTGTTTCATTTGTTCAGGAAGGTTCTTTGATATTAATTGGGAAAAAAATGCAAAGTCCCTTTTCTTCTGAACACACTGTGAATGAAACAAGAGACAGCATTTTAGTAAAGTGAGTATACTGCTACAGGATCTTTTTAGTCAAGGCTAGTCTCCATATCCCCCCCCCTCTTTTCTCAGACCCAGTTTTTTCTTCATTCCTCTTTGGTGTTTGCTGTATTAGGTTGGGAAACATTTTGCCTTGTATGTTTTCTGCTCCACTTTGGTCCGCAGGTTTATGTATAGAGACCTTTGCTGTTTTTGATCGAACCACACTGGCAGGCTGCAACCTCCTCTGCACAGACCAAAGCAGAGGAGTACTGCATTCACCAATTTGAAATAGGTTTTGCCAACCCATCGTGCTACTATAAGCTTGGTACGTGACTGACTTTATTTTATTGGAGTGGCTTATTCCTATCGCCTAGGTTTTTTTTTTTCCCTAGAAGTGCGTCATTCTCAATCCGTGCAGAAAATGAAAATGTGAAACTTTCTTGACTGATGGATGAATGATAGACTTCTCAAGGGCAAAGGGAAGCTTTCTATTTCATTGTCAAACACCATGAATTTCCAGACCTGCCATATAGTAAATCTAGGATGTGGCAAGTAGAATTTAACTATGTGCTTAGAAGCAAGCACGTGGCTGAATGCTTTGCTAAATCAAAGCTCAGGATATTTGTAGAGCAAAACATGCTGTGCTTAAAGGAAGGGCATAGACCATTTGTATTCCAAATGTTTGTACAGTTTGAAAAATGTTATTGCATTAGCCGTGTCAGCATGACTTACTTTGTTGGCTGGTCCTCTCTGTATTGCTTTTGCTGCTGTTTCCAGTCTGTTCATGCCCTACAAGAACTTATTTACAAAGTAAATCTTACAGTAATTTTATGCCATTATAAGGTTCTGTGCACTTACTCTAGTTCCAAGCAATTTCTAGGTAACTATTAGACTTCTCATTTTCTTAACTTACCTGATTAATGTTCGTTTGGCCTATCCAGCATCCTATTGACTCTTAGTGTTGAAGTGACAAAAAATAACAGCGGTTGACCATGATACATGAAAACTGTAATAACAAAGAGTGAAATTCACCTTTGTGTTGCAAGCCTTTGTCCAGAAATTATAGTTCTTACTGTAAGCAATGTCATGAGCCCTTTGGCTGTATCAGTAAAGTTGGGCAGATATGCCTCATTGCATTTCCATTGGCTCTGGTACTTAGCTTTGCAACCTGCCACGATTCCAACTATCTGTGAGGATGAGACCTGAGTGTAACCATACATCAGTGTGTCCTAATTTGTCTTGGAAGGAAATCTGGATGTATGGGCTGGGAGAAAACTATGGACTTTTCTAGTAAGTCTCTTGTTCTGTATAGCTAAGGTCCATGGCCATCTTACAAAGTGCGCTTGTCCAGTGGTGCAGATGTACTGATTGAAACCACGAGTCATACTGCTGTCTTCAGTGGGAATATTGGATAAAATTGTATTGACATTTGCCACCTCCACAGGAAAGTCTTAGCGCATCAAAGGTACTATACTCGCTGTTGCTCCTGCAGGCTGTTTAGGAGTTGACAGATGTGAGAGCACAATAAGCTCGATGAACTAGTGCCACTCATGCTGGCTTGGTGGCACAGAGTGTGAGAAAAACAGGGAGGCTTGCAGAGCACTGGAGGCACATCAGTGCTGTGCCTGGGTGAGTGGCACTGGTTACATGGGTGCAGCCGTTCTGCTCAGGGTTCTGGAGATGCTGCTGTCTCTGGTGTCTCTGTGTGGGTTAGAGAGCTCCACAACTGAAGTGACCGGATCAGGCACAGGTAGCAACCCAGTTGTGGGTGTACTGAAACCAGATCAGGGCATAAAGTCCATCTTGTCTGCTCTGAGCTCCTGCAATTGAACTAATGCCAAGCTCGTTCAAGCTGGGTCGGACAGACCTGGGTCTAGAAGCTGCAGTCATGGCATCATATACCTGACCATTGTGCCTAGGCTTGAATACCTAGAATAATGTCCTGATACTATTAAAATCAAAGACATATTGCCATTAACTTCTTTGTCACTTCATGGCCACGAAACTTCATAGTTTCATCCCTGTTGATGCTTATGTTGTTTTTTCCAGGTTGCAACAGAAACAAAAACCTAAGAGAAACTGCCTGTTTGCAGCACTAAGTTAAATTGTCTGCACTAATTATTTCTTCAGTACTGATTTTACTGGTGTTCTTTGAATTATGTCAGTCATTTGTAATGTCTTATTGGAATATAGTTAGAACTTCTAAGGAAGTAACTTAGAAGTATTTATTTGTTTTCTTTCCCTTTAGAATTTTTCCAATAAAAGAAGCAGCTAACGAAAAATCGTTACCTGATTCTTCAATAACTAATGTAATCTTAGCCATAAGAGGGATAATTTTTTATAAGAATTTACACCTTATAAGCACATAAATTGTTTAGTTATATTTTTGAAAAAAAAATACACAGAGCCTTAATCAGTTAGCTGAAAAGCTCTTTCATTTTTATGAAAAGCAAATATCTCAGGCACTAGTCTTTTACAGAATGTTTTATTTCTGATATGTATACAGATACTGAGACCAGAAAAAAATGGGGCTCGTTCACACAGCTTGCTGGTTAGACGACCTGTCCTTGCAAGACAGTTCCTTATGAAAGCTGAGTATTTTCCTTGAAATAAAAATCATAGGGTAACACCCCCTTCAGAATTTTTCAGGTAATACCAAATTACACTGGAAATGTAAATTCTATACATGCAGGGCCCACATCTTATTTGACTACAGGAAGACTGGAAATGAATGAAGTCTCTGTTTATGGTTTCCCTGGTGGTCTGATTTTGTTACCTTCTTAACAGTGTTTTATCTTTTAAAAGCAGAACAAAGAAGTAAAAATTCCTGTTCCAAACATGCAGCAACAGAGACTTCATCATTCACATCACTCTGCAATAACAGCAGCGTAAGTCAGCAGCTGCATAGATAGACTCTAAGTCAAAGTGAGTGGTAACTCGGGACCTATGAATCACAGCTCTCGACTTTTTCAACTTGAGCTTTAACAACTCACTCTTTTAAAGCACCTTCTGTGCGTGGTTGCTTTGTGGGATCAACCATTTCTCTTTGTCCTTTGAATAACCATTTCTTTCCTCATGGAAAATTTTCCATTTGAAAGAAGAATATATAATAGCATTCTGCCAAATCAATCTTTTTTCCTTTTTCCTTTTTTTTCCCTTTTTTGATCAAACACTAGTTGCGGACAGTTATAATGCAAATACTTGAAGTCTTGTTTCCATCTTTGCAGTCAGAACATTCTTAAAAACAGTTCCAGCTTCAGGGAAACAAGCTCATTTCTGTTTATGTTTTATCTTGACTCTCAGACGAAAGATAAACAAAGTGATAGCTTGCTTAGACATTGAAACCCATGTGTTAAGCAGTAATGTTCATATTCCACAAGATAATTTCCATTCTCATAGCTAAGATAAATATTTTCTCAAGTCAACTTTGATAAGAATAGCAGATAAAATGCCAACAAGCTCAAAACTATTTTATAATCAAATATCACACTCAGGTAATTTAATAATCCTATTCCAAATGAAGCAGCTATGTTTGACGCAGCTATTTCACTCTAGGCTGTGCAGCCGTACTGGTATTTGTGCATTATTCTAACACAAAAGAAAAGCTGTCAGGAATCAAATTCTTGCTTCCTTTTGTTGCCCACACCAGAATTTAGGCCCTCTGCTATGAATGGTAATGCTTAGAGGCTTACAGGTATGACACCAGTTTTTGGGGACTCTGCTAAAGAAGGGACGTTAGCGCTGCAGTGATTAAGCCTACTCTTGTCAAATAGCACTGGAACTGCCGACGTGGCCACATAATTACATGGTAATCATGATCAGGAAGATGGAAAGTATAGGGGAAACCAGACTCCCCAGTGCACAGTAGAGTCCCATCCCTGCTCCCCACTCTGTTCTGCTGAAGGGAGCTGTTATTGCAACTGGCTATTAGCTTGCTTCCTACAGCAGTTTCCAATATGTTTTGCAAACTACGAATTTTCTGCCAGCAAATCAACTTTTTGCAAGACAGATTCATCTTTCCTTTAAATAAGTCAGAAATGGCCACCCTCTAGCTGTTTCACTTTTGATCAGCACCTTCATTCAGACTGAAGTTATCTTTCTTCTGTTTGGTCCTGCTGATGTGCAGGAAGGCAATTGCTACTATATAATACTTGGGCAGTTTGTGAGCAGCTACTTACAGGACACCAAGATCTGTGCTCAGGGAAATAACAGAGTCGGCAGAAGAGGGAACACATTTTGTCTGCAGACGGACAGCATGCCACTGCCAGTGAGGTCACCGGCAATAGCCTCTGTTTTATTCTGCACTGAATCAATTTCCAGGGCTGTAATGTGAACAAAATCAGCATTATCCTCTCACTGAATGAAGTATTTATTCAGCTTGTTTTGTGCTTTAGCTAGATTCCCGTCTCCAGTTTCTTCCAGGTGCCTGAACTGTAGGTGTCTGTAGGCTTTGAAATGCAGTGTATTTTTAACAGATTTCCTATGTGTCCAGCACAATTATTCCAGCACTTTCCTGAGCTAATTCTGAAGTGAGGTGGAGGGAGGGATGTCTAAGATCTCACAGTCCCACATGGCACTGTTTTTTTCATTGTCAAGGTACTGATCCATAGCACTTTGCAGAGAGACTTCCAAGTGTCACAGCAGTCTATGTAATTGCCTCCAGAGCTTCTGTTTTCCTGTATCTCACACATATTTCAGAAGCCTTAGTTTGATTGAATAATGTCCACTGAATCACAAGTTTTTTCTTATTGCTAGAAGAATATACCTCACATATATTTTTCTTTTTTGACAATTGTCTTCTTGCAATTTCTCTTTACTGTATTTTAAATGACTGGTAAATGTAAATGTTGCAAATCCATAGTGGTGGGTTAGCATTCCCCCCGTGATGGTGTATTTTAAAATAAAGTTACTGTGGCAAACTGGAGAAAATCAAACAAAACTTTTGGCTAGTTGTTGCTATCCCTCAAGAAGCAAAGACTGAACTGTCAGTGAATCATTGTTTTTATTCTAATAGCTTCTAGTATATATAATATTTCTTTTTGGCATCACATGTCCTAAAAATATATTTTAGGAGTGACTTTTTTTCTTTTTTAATTTTATTTTTTTCAATATATACCCTAAAATATGTACTCTAAAATTTTAGGTCATAATTATTAGAAGCTTAAAGAAAACACCTAGTTCCTCTGAGGTAGGAAACATATCTTGAAATTATCCATGTATTTCTAGATCAGGAAAATGTTAGATTTGCTGAGCTGAGCATTGTGCAGAAAGATTTACTGGATGTTAATTTAAAATCAGAAGTTGAGATCACAAAGCAAGACTTTCTAAATATTCATTATGGCCTTCTAAATTGCACTCCTTCCATCAAGGTTACACAGTTTATTAAATATTCATAAAACAGAGTACTGAAAAAAATTCTAATTGCAAATAAGTGCAATTGATGTAGATTGCATTATTTATGATTCCATTTGTTAAACTAAGACAATAGAAATTGATGAAAGACATTAAGTGAACCAAAATTTAAGGTAAATTTAGCACAGGATAATTTTTTTTCTCTGTGTTTTCTGATGGATAGAACTTCTTGGCTTTTACAGTAAGTGTCAAAAAGATTGATTGTTTCTGTCTGTCTTCTTAATGAAATCATCATTACCATACGATATACTGACATTATTATTAAGTTTTAGGTGTCATCAGAAAAAAAAATTAATAAATAGCCTTCCTGTATTTAGGGAGAAGTTCTCAACATCAGACAACAAAGAGTTTATTACATTGACAAGCAGAGCCTGAGCAGCTGAATTTCAAAATTATGCCATTACTTTGCATGCCGGAAAGAGAGGGAACCTCCTCCTTGCTGAGGACGAGAGTTGCAAATAGACGCATAAGTGAACTCAAACTAATGGCAAGTTAATGTCTATCTGGTAATAATGATGCAGGGAAAAACTGCTCAGTTCGTTTGGCTAAACCAGATCATGATCAAAATGATTAATTGATTTATTAACAACACTTAATCAGCAACCAATGAACTATAGATTTAGGATTAATATCAACAATACAACAGAAAAACCACAACATTAGACATTCACAAAATGTTAATAAACACCTACAGATTTTGAAATTTCCTGCTATAACTAATTTAAAAAAAAGTTTTAATCACACACACATCCTTCCACAGGCTGTGTGGGTTTCAGACACATGCACCTCTCTGGGGGGTGCAGTCCCTACTGGCAAATCCCCTCCTGTGGGAGATGCAGGTGCTCCAGTGCTTTGAGAGCCCATGCTGCTCCCTGCCAACCTTGATGTTCAGATGGGGGAGAAACCCCTGTGAGATGGCACCTGGGGGTCCCTGGTCACCATCCCCGAGGTTGCACATGTGCACTCGTGGGTTCCTGGTCACTGCCTCCACTGTCCATCACTGTTTGGGTGCGACTCCCTGCAGTGTCCCAGGGGAGGATGCTCAGGGTGACCTGGGCAGGGTGGTGATGCCATGGGGTGGCTTCTGACAGCACCAAAGTGAGTTGTCCTGTTTTCAGCTGGGATAGAGTTAGTTTTCTTCTTACTAGCTGGTACAGTGCTGTGTTTTGGATTTAGTGTGAGAATAATGTTGATAACACGCTGATGTTTTAGCTGTTGCTAAGTAGCACTTATCTGAAGTTAAAGACTTTTCAGTTTCCCATGCTCTGCCAGCAAGCAGGTGTGCAAGAAGCTGGGAGGGAGCAGAGCCGGGCAGCTGACCCGAACTAGCCAAAGGGGTATTCCATACCATGGAACGTCATGCCCGGTATATAAACTGGGGGGAGTTGGCTGGGAGGGGCAGATCGCTGCTGGGGCATCAGTCAGTGCGTGGTGAGCAATTGCATTGTGCATCACTTGTCTTTTCTTGGATTTTATTTATCTTTTTTTTGTTGTTGTTATATTCCTTTTCATTACAATTATTATTATATTATTACTATTATTATTATTAATTAGTATTATATTTTATTTTACTTTAGTTATTAAACTGTTCTTATCTCAACCCACTAGTTTTACTTCTTTTCCTTTCCTCCTCCCCACCCCACTGGGAGTGGGTAGGGGTGAGCAGCTGCATGGTGCTTTGTTGCTGGCTGGGGTGAAACCATGACATGAGAGTTGGCTGTTGCTCTGTGCCGGCGTTGATCGCTATCTCCCCGTCCTTCCTGCTGTTACAGATTTTCATGCCCTTGTCCTCCTTTTAAAGCTGACTCCTTTGTTTCTAAAGTATATCTGCAATTCTCCAGTTGCTGTTCAATTGGCTGATGGTGCCTTCCTCTTTAACATGATCAGTTTGGGGCAAATGTCTTCTCAGGCAGTTTTGGGTGCTCTGTTCACAGCCCCGGTGTACACCCACTCTTCTGTCCCAACAGCTGTGTTGTTACACAGACCATTTCGGATTATGGAGAGGTTGGACTATGTGACCTGCCCTGAAAAACACAGGAAAAAAAAATCAGGTGGCCACATGACACCTGAAGTTGATCTGTGAGATGTACCTGCTTCTCCTTCCTTCCAGCTGTATATTCCCACGCTTCCATTACTGGAAGTGTTGTAAAGCCAACAACACAGTGAGCCATAACCATCTACATGATGAGCCCATTCAATGTAAAGAGGCTTGGCTTCCTCTGCTGCCAACAAAAAGACAGAGATATCTCCAGAGGGCACTGACTCTTATCTTGGACCCTTAATATTGATAGGGTGAATTACACTCTGAAGGTGTCTTTCTATGTCTTAAGATCATGGAGAAAGTTCAGATGAATTACTAAGACTTGCAAGTGTCTAATTTTTAGGTGATTGGATTTAGGTGAGGTGGACCCCAACCTTCAGCTAGGTGGAATAAATGTTGCCTAAAGTAAGGAGGAATAAATTTAGGACAAATTGATGCATACATATCTGATCAAGAAAATGTAGCTGCAAAAGTAACAATTATAGCTGAAAAATCTTCTTGCATTTATCTTTTGATATGATTTACATCACCAGCTGCAATTTTAGCAAAAGTTCATGTTTTTCACTATATCTGAATAACTCCATTTCTTTGCACACTGTGTTAAAAGAGTTAATGGGGCATTGGGGAGGTAGGGGACATTAATAAGATAATTATATATTTGCATCCCAACTTTTACTAGTGTTCCTGGCTAAATATCCAAATCCATCATTTTTGTTAGGAGACTACAGGGAGTAAGAGCTGGTGGGTGGAGGCAAGGAAGGCAAAGGCAAACCCCTTTCCCTCAGAAGGAGTCAAATTTCTTCTGCTGCACTCGGCACGGCAGGGTCATGAACAACCTGATGTCAGTGTGAATTATGCTGTTGACTATAAGGAGTCCAAGATTTCACCAGAACCCCTGTATTTGAAGCATTTCTTCTCTTGACCCCCCACTGACCTCACAAATGCAGGATTCAGTTCCTTGCTAAAGCTCTGCATATGAACAGGAAGATTCCCAATTGTTTCAGAAAACTCTTATCATTCATAGTCCCACTGGGTGATTAAATACCCATTCCCTTGCACTCTGAAATTTTTCTTTCATGTTTATCTTAGGCTAGTTCTGTTTTCTGAATGGTATACAGTACATTTGAGACATGACTACCTATCTAATGCTAGACTAAGACCATAACTTCCAGTTTCCTATTCCAGCCAAGAGCATGTAAATCTGTAATTAAAATGAATCGCACAATATTTCTTCTTCTTTTGTTACCCTTGAATTCCCATGACTAAAAAGTTTAAGAGTTTCTAATTAAGAAAGATAGTATACTCACTAGGACTAATGAGACGTACTGCCTAGGGCTGCTACAGAGATAGCACTTGAACTGAAACTCTGAAAGAATATTAATTTGTCCTATGATATGAAGACTGAACATTTATATCATGTACATTTTTTTATTGACTGGTGGAATTACTAAAGAAACTGTTGAGATTATCATACGAGTCCTGAGTCTGCTGCGTTTTTCTCACACTGAGTGATAGGCTCTGGACAAAGTACTCCATTTGATACCGGGTGTCATAAAACGCAGGCTGACCTTTGCCTTTCACATATGCTAATGAATAAAGCCATGACACGACCAGAAATTAATTACAATGAGGCTACTACATCCCCCTGTAAGTGGGAAGGGTTTGAGCTGCAAGGTTAAAAAAGGTGAATGGACACTACATTGTATGTTGTATGTCTAGAAGGAACAGAACTGGAAAGACTGCAGGGTACTTAAGGGCTGGGGAATCTATTAGCAGCAAAGTGCCTTGAAATTAGATGCTGAGATGCTGAAGTCCCATTATGGTCATGTAGCTACTTTGAGAAACACCAACTGAGAATAATTCACTTAGATCTGCAGTTTAATAATCTCCTTCAGCTTCTATAACGCGGTTAGAAAAACCTGCTAGTGGGAGTCAGTGATCTGTGGAGGCATGTCCCTTTCCTTATGACAGCAAACCATCAAATTCAGGGGATTCAGAGCTGGGGAGCTTCTTTAATTAAACTCTGGATCATGGGAAAAGACAGATTTGGCTTAAAAGATATATACAGTACAAAAAAGGTATCCAGTAGAGATCCAGTATTAAAAGATCCAGTATTAAAAGATATATCCAGACCCATTTTCCAGGATGGATTCTAAGGGAAAACTCTGGATTTCATTCTCTCAATTTGGCAAGTTTACAGTGTATTACAGAAAGAGTTATTTCAGTTTCACAAGTTTACTATGTATTACAGAAAGAATTATAACCTCTTATACTGATTTAGTATTTTAGACTTTTTTTCATGACACTCCACAACTCCTTTTTAAATCATTGTAATGCATTTTAAAATCATGTAAATGTTGGATAATTTTTTAAAAGACATCTCCAAGGTAGCTAAATCATAGAAGTGTGCAACAATAGCCATCCCTTGTCTTGGATAAATACAGAACAATATTAAACCAGACTGAATATCGAACACAGATGAGGGTCTCTCTAAGGGATAGCTGAAGCTTGGGGAAGGTAGGTGTTTTCATTTCAGATAGGTGAATGCCTGTGTGTGTTTTTAATTACTGTCGGAGAATTATTGACTCTCAAAGTGCCAGCAATTTGTTTAATCAGGCACAGCTAAGTTTGGGTTGCTATTGTCAATAACTCAAATGGAAATTCAGGGTACTTAAACAAAGCCATGTTTCATCTCCAGTACAATCGAAATATCAGAGATACATGAGATCTTCCTCATTACATTTCCTTTTCTGTCCAAGAAGGGAGCTAAGGTAGCTCCCTTTCTCCTACCTGAACCATTAGAGGCAATGTGTGCCCATCTAATACAGTAAGGGGATACCTGTATCACTCTAAAACACATTCCACAACCCTACCCATGAGTTTCACAGCTACATCCACCTCTGTGTAATACTCCTCTGTGTTTTTTCCCAACAGTCTTGCAAACCTTCTGAAGTTTAAAAATAGCAGATCAGTGATATAGTTCAAAAACATGTACCCCTCTCCCCAAATCATCAGTTTTCCTGCCAAACTTTTACCTGAAAGAGCCATTGGAAAAGAAAAGGAAATTCAGAGTGTGCCAACAAGGGCTGAGTTTCTCGGTAATTTTGTTAAGAACAATAGAATTTTTGGCATTTTTAAAAAGCTAAAAAGAAATAATAATAATAACAACAACAACAACTAGTTCATAAGCACAAAAAATTATCCATTAAGTGGAAGCATGTGTGCCTTTTCCATTTTAAATCTTTTAATTAGTGGATCAAAGTACTGTGTTAAAGGTGGACATGTGATGACGAGTGGAGTGTACTCAAGGTTCACGAAGCTTGTGTTACCAAATGGGGGCCCAAATCAAATGTTTGGTATACGCAGGTGTTTTCCTATACCTGAAACTTTTCTGAGAAGAGTTCTGTAACTTAGACTATTGCATTCATTTTCAGACAGGTGTATTTGGATTGCCTTTCCCTTCCCTCGGCTCCAGTTTATTAAACTGTTGATCAGTAAAGACTGGTAGCGCTCAGTGAACGGACTGCCAGAGCTGGTCATTCCTTTGCTGTGGAGAAAAAGAACATATAACATTAGAAGTAACCCCTACAGTTTGGGAAACATATTTGACTTCACTGTGATGAACCCATGGTTTAATATAAGAAAGAAAGTTTGGGGCTTTCTTAAGACAGGGAGCCCTGATGTACATGTATTGCCTGTACTGTCTGCTATTTTCAGTCATTAGGGTACTTTGGTGAATGAAGTTTAATTTTACTGTTATCCTGGATTAAAGGGTAAAAAATCACATTGGAGCAGGTGCTCGTTTAAATATAAATGCAGAGAATAAGCTCCATTTTCATACTGATCACTGTTAAGGAAAGAATAATTTTTCCAACAGTCATTCTGAGAATTTCTCTCTTTGCTATCTGTTTCCTAAACCTTTTTTTATGGTAGTATAAGTGCCACAGTTTTCTTAGCACTCCTGCAGTGAGTAATCTTCAAATGGAGAAGACATTTGGCAGCAAGTACAATTTACACTTTGACAATTTGCCCCATCCTCTGTGGAAAGTGTACATTTCTTCTCCTTCTCTTCAAGGGACTATAATTTTTATGGATAGCTGAGTGATAGCAATTTGGACCAAGTAGTTTCAAACTAATTTTATCAGTATTTCTCTTTGGCTGTGTCTATACTAGTAAAATAACGGTGTCAGGGCATGTTCTTGGCATGGAAGCCAACTGGCACGGTTTGACCACATACACATTATTAAACTCTTCTAGCCTCAGAGGCGTACAGCTCCATCCAGACTACCTCTTGGGAATTTTTCCTGACAAGTGCTAATTTCCAAATTATTTCTAAGAATTGTTTGGGATGGTGTTTCATGACGTGAGCCAAACATGTGACAAGACTGCTCCAGCAACTTCAGAATATGGATGATCATGTTCCAGCACTTGGGCTTGCTACCCACCATGATTAATTTACTAGTACATATTGCTGCTTTATACTGTACAGTACATCACCTAAATCCAGATCTTCAAGATCAGAGGACACTTCCCTACCAAATTCCAAAGGAAATGCAGCACTTTAAATACATACAGACAATAACATCTGTGTGTCCTCATCTGGAAATGTAAGTGGAAGTCAGGGTTTGCAAGAGCTACTGTAACACAACTAATAGTAATGTTATCCTGGATGGCCATCCTTGCTTCAGTAAAACTTATAAAAATACGCCTCCTTGCTGAAAGCTGACACTTTATTATAGACCCATTAGTAACAGGAGCAAGTCTCATGGGTGGCTGTGGCACGATGTGAATTCTCTGTGGGTCCCAAGATCAGCCTCTTTGTCCTAGTTTTTTTTTCCTAGCATACTCCAGGAAGGATTATACAATTATATTGCTCTTTTTTTAGTGTCTTTTTTTTTTTTCCTGCTGCTGTTCTTTTGCAAGGGTCAGTTTGTGAAGCCACTGCAGAAATTCTGGGAAACTGCATTGTGGCTTGATCACACACTCTTTAAAGGACGACGGTAGCTGAAGTAATTTTTTCTTTACGTTTTTCCAATACATGAAATATGGCTTTGGAGAGGAATTAGGAAGCAGAGGAGGGCAGGCAAAGGGGGAAGCACTTATATTCTGTCTGTGCGTAAGTGAGAATAAATCTCCAGAATTTCCCCTGTTATCTGTCACATACCAATAAATTGTACCCTAATGTAGCTGCCAAAATAGATATGGCATGGGATAATTCTGTCTCACCCAGACCAGGCAGCCATTGGGCTTTTCTACAGCAACAGCCACCAGACTTGGTCTGATTATGATCAGTGTTATAAAGTTCAGTTGGTATTTTTGTTGCTGGAAACATACCAGGCTGAAACCTAATGTGTTATTGAACTTGTAATAGAACTGAAACTATTGCTTCCAAAAAGACCTGTCTGAACTAGATTGGGCCCTTCTGCATCTTTCAGACAGCAGCCAAGAAGACAAATTCTGAAATCTGCAAATTGCTAAAGAAGAATTGCCCAGCCCTTTCTGTCACATGTAGACTAGATGGGGACCTGGTCTGTTTGCCACTTTATGGGAGCAGAAGTTTGTTAATCTACAAAATCCTTTAATAGGTGACAAACAACTATATATATATATTTATATAGGAAGTGGTCTTGGGGGGGAGGTGTTGTGGGAGGGGAAAAACCTTTTGTTATGGCCGCTTTTTCTTTCTGTCCTGCTGAGCAGAAATATTCCACTGTCATGGAATATTTTTTTAATGAACCTCTTCTCACCTGACTTCTGAGTAGGCTTTAAGGAAAATTATATAAACTTTCAATGGCAAAGAAAGTCTATGACTGTCATTTTGATTCATCCTGTAGCTAAAAATATAACAATGGAGCTGGAAAAACATATTGAAATGGACTGTTTTGGTCAGAAAAAGTAGCTTGCCAAAATGTAAACTTATCATGCGAGCATGTTCATTTTGTTCAAATGTTGAAGGGGAAAGTGTTTTAAATATGTGAAGGAGATTAATTCCACTTTTAAAGAGCTTCCATTCAAATTTAAAACCACTGAAATGAGACCATTTTTGCCCCCCTGGATCTGAACAATAATTCATTTCTTTAACTTGTAATGAATATTTTAATGTATATTACACTTTTTAATTGAATTTCAATATATATTGAACTTTTTATGTTTCTGCAGTGATGTAGAATAAAAGGTAAATTTGGAATTTTCTGTGGAGTGAGTTTTCTGAAGTCTGAGCCCTGTTGCACAGTTCAGCATGTTCAGACAAGTGCAGGCTGCATAGCACCCCTTCTCCCTGGAGGCTCTATTGCGGGGATTACTGACGTGGGCAAATGTTTATGGTGTGGGTGCGGATTGCCCAACCTCAGCCCTTTGCGTATTCTTCACTCCGAGTCAATTAAATTAAAATGTAACTTCCAGATCTTTACTACATGACAGAATTGCACGAGACATGTTTACATAAACTGTTTTCCATGGGGATGATTGCTGAGATATAATTAGAAGAAAATCAGATGTGTGCTGGTGGTTCCCTAGGCATGCCTAGGACTCCCCTGTGCCTCTCGCCCAGCTGGGTGCTCCCGTAGGCATTGGAGAGGGATGCTCTCGGAGGGGAGGCATTGCCAGCTAATGCCACACACTAGCTGCTGGGATTTTAAATGCATCGGGGTATTTTACATCTGTTTCCATCTTAAAATACAACTGAGATTCTTGGAAGGTGGTCTGAAATGGTAAAGGAACAAAATCCAAGATTTTTACTGTTATCTTCTGAATGTTCCCAGGAATTAGAAAAATGTCCAGAATTCTATCAAAATACTGACTTTTTTTCTTTCAGTTGTTCCCTGCCCCGCCCCTCCCCCCATTGTATTATATCCTCCCCCTTAGCAGTTTAGTTTGTATGTTGCTATTTTTTTCAAAATCAAAGTATTGGTAAATAAATTGCAGGAATCGTCTCTTCAAAGGAATGGAAATGATGGTGCTAAGCATTTTTTGGTGAGTGGGCCAACAGCTAATTTCATTTGGCTGGTGTTAAGGAGCCAGTAGAAAGGAAACATACACATCTCCTATAGACAGTCCTTAGGATGGCCAAAGCCGCCAAACATGCAAGCCAATCTGACTCATCCCATGGTCACAAGATTGATAAACCTGATATAATGGAAAGAAAAGGAATAGGTGGCAGCAGCTGGAGAAGACATCAACCCCATCAGTAGCAACCTGCAGGAAGTCTGATAAAGCATGTTGCGGTGCTGGATCTACAAGTCCGACGTCTGTGATGTAAACATTGCTTGTTGTGGCAGACGTTTCCAAATGTCCCACAGATTTGGCTGAACATTTATGTTATGGTCATCTCTAAAATGTAATTAGTGTGACAGATGTACCAAGCAAAATTTTTCTAGCTGATACTAAAGCTGGCTGAATTTCAGCAATCGTCACCCTAAATGGAAAAAATACGTGCTCAGGTAGCAAAAAACCTTGTAGATAGTTGAACTTTTTTACTTGCTGAGGATTGTTTTTTACTACTAAGATTTGATTTATTCTATGATCCTACATGCAGGGATAGTCTGTGTTCAAATATGCAGGGAATGTCACTGCAAGTGATGACTCTGCACCACATTCAAAAAACCCTGCCTCATTTTTTAAAATCCTTTTCATTCCCTCCAGTGTGTGTGCCATGTCTTTCAACTGCTTGCTATAAAACACTGCTGCCATCTGATGAGGCACTTGAGGCAGTCTGAAAAGAGGATGATTGTTTTACCCAAACTGCTGATTTAAAAGCTAAGAAGCCAAATTGCACCTGCAACTGCATATTGCGAGTCAAAGCCAGCATTTGGTCCAGCATTCTGCAATATAAATTTAGTGTTCCCTCTTTAGCCTTCCAAAATATCCTCTCCATCTCATAAGGTAGAAAGGATAGAAGGCCATACAAATCTGGCTTCAACGAAGTATTTTAATAACCAGGAACAGAAGCAACACAACTACATTTAATAGTGCATACAGTTTATTCGCAGTGCATAGACATCATTTTTCTGTGTTTGAAAAAACACCCGTAGAACTGAAGCTTCACAGACATGAAGTCCCAGAGATGATGAACAGTCAAATGATATAACATGATATGTTAGCTCGTCTAAACAGAAAAACAACATCATTCTCGCATTCAGTTGTTGATCTTAATAAAAGCAGTGGAAACACAGAGGAAGGCATAAGCCTGGAAGAGGGGGAGTTGGTTACAAAGCGAGCTGTTAGGGCTGACATACTGCTTCTGAATTTCAAGGGCCATTAACTTACCATCAAATATAGTGTGGCACCTCCATTGTCATCTGGCTTTTCAAATCTATCTCTAATGACCAAAGAAATTGAATTTAAATTCTGCAGCTACTGACAGGTGCTTTTGTTAAGGGATATGCCTCAAGGATATTTATCATAGGGGTTAAAAAAAAAAAGGCTGCATTTCCTTGACCTAGTACTCCACCCCTAAAAACTTTACTGTTAAAGAGCTGATTTTGCAAAAAACTGTGTAATTTCCCATGCTGGTTAGCTTTTTTTTACAGCCTGAAATCAAAAAACCCTTTGTGTGGACACGGGTATGTCCTAATAGAGATTAAAATTGAGATGCTGCTGCATGGTCTAGTACCGGAACATTTACAGCATCTCCTCCTGGTTTTGCTAAAGTATTAAAGTTTGAAAATTATTTATTCTATAAAGTATAATAATCCAGTTAAGAAATTCTCTTTTACTGATTATAAAGGGAAAGGATGGATGGACAGTCCTGACGACTGTCAACAGAGTCAGATTATTAGAAGTCATATATGCAAAATGATGTAGTTCATTTTTAAGATGCAGAAAACTCCGTACCAGTAGGCCTTAGCTTCTGTAAACTGTGGAACTAAAATTTCTAAACAATAACGTAATGTGGGGTCTAATTTAGGCATTTAACATGAGCCTAAATTCCCAGTATAATAAAGCAAAAAGAGTACATGCCTTTAAATACCTCAGAGGAGATCCTGTCTTCCTACCTTAAATTTAATGAGGCAACCTGATTTAATCTTTACTCTTTCTTCAGTGCAATCTTGGCCTCTGAAGTCAATATCCAGTGAAAACTACACATACAAAATCTGATTAGCTGGATAATCATATGAAGAGTCTCATGCTTGATTACTAGATATTGGTACAATCTAGAAGAGCTTCATCCTGGTCTGCTGGACTTAGGTAAGTATAATGAGGGCAGCAATAAGCATGAATTCAAGAGGAGGACCTGTCTGAAAAAGTAGAATATGGTTAGAGCATGATGCATTTCTCTCAGCTGGTAATTTTTGAAAAGAAGTACTTGGTAAGCACAGCATACGCATGTCTGTAGTTGTGTCACTAGTTAATGTTAGAGGTGGCTGAATCACTTTGGAAGGGGATTATATTTTTACATTCTCATTAGCAGATACTGTTAGATAACAATATGGTATTACCAGGATAGCACTTTGTTGTGTTCTATTTTTCTATTTTTTTCGTATTTTTTTATCTTGTTTTGTGAAAAAATGCTTCTGCTAATGACGGATTTTGCAGTGGAGCAGAACTAGTGTACATAGTTTTGTTATTCCATGCAAGATTTCATATCTAAATTGCATAAGTTCCCGTTGCCCTGGCATTCTAATTGCATGGTCCACTAGACTCCAATATCCTGCAGCACGGAGCATTAGATAGCATGGGAAAAAAAAAAAAAAAATGTTCAGCTGCACAATTTAAAACTAAGAATACAGTCAATAAAGTGTATTAAACGATGTTTTTCCTGGAAATGGGTGAATGGGAGATTTTACTGTGGCTGTAAAGTTTCTTTGAGCTTTGTATCACAGAACACGGTTTTTTATATGGAAGATCCTTTCTGTGGTTTAATATACCAAGAATAATGCCAATTGTTATGCAATTGCAACATCTTTTGTTCTTTTGATGGATCTAGGCCCTTCACATGAGTATCTCACTAAAGACAAGCATGGACTATTTCATCCTTCGTGTCTTGGTTATGGCGAAGTAACTACATTCAATAGAATGCAGAGTGCCCTACCTCTGATAGTTTCAAATTTTCAATTGAATCTTTATAACAAGGATGAATTTTTCCATAAATTCCATTTGTGACTTAATGTTTCTTCCACAGGATTTAATGATATGGCTCCAGCTGATTTCCAAAGAAGGTAAGTTGGACCAAGGTTGATAGCTTATCCAAAACTCTTCTTAAAGATGGGATACATCTATTCAACTTTAGATGATATGTATCTATGCCTGAGCTTATCAGCCATGGTTCTTTATATATTGCAGACTTTATCCTTTTATACCTTTCAGGCACTAAAAGACAGAGAAAACAAATTCTGCCTCAAGCAACTGCAAGGCAAAGAGGAACAACAACTTGCTCGAAACTAACATTCTCAGGTTGAAATCCTGAAAGACTGCAACCTGTAAAACAATTGGATGCACTAATTGTTACAGATGTATGGAAACACTTCACCAGCATCTCCTGATTTGCTAAAATCATGCACCTAGGCAGTGATTTGTCAGAAGTCCTCTTAGTTCATATGCAAAGGTGTGCGTAGCTATGTGTAACAGTATCCTGGATGCATGAACACCAGTAAGAAACTGAAAATGAAATTAATGTTTTCACCCACCAGCTCAGGAACAGCTCTGCATGTATTTATGCTGCTTCTGGACTTAATTGTTCTGTCCTGGTCCATTTGGATTTATTGGTTTGAATCTGTTTCTTGGAGATTTCTGCATTGTCAGACTCAAATGACCTTTAATAACTTGCATGATTTACTGGAGGGGAGTCCTAAATGCCAGGTTAATGGTTTTGGTATAGCACAGACATACAAGATCCACTCTATGTCCACTCTCTGCCAAATTTTCCACATGGTAGACATTTTTCTACATAACTGCCTACACGATATTTAGTTCAATTTTCAATTATTTTTCTTTTATCCGTATTCAGAAATAGCTAACAAGACTACATAGATAGTCTCAGGGAAGGATGTATAAGAAGAAAGAAGCTATGCAAGTATGAAAAAAGATATGGAAAAACTATCTTCTGAATATTGCCTTCAAGAAGTGTTGAGTATCTCCAGTTGGCATGAGTTCATAGGCACACAGAAAATATGACATCTTTTATTATTGTATTATCACAGCTGATAGCTATATATGGTTGGGCTCATGGTAGATGACAAAATGATACAGTCTCATTTGCATTCAGTCTCTATTTAAGTATAGGAGACAGTGTCTAGACCCAGTGCATGTCCACTTAGTGAGGTTCAAGAGAAGGTATTACCAGCAAAAGTCTGATCCAGGTTAAATCAGGCAAAAGGTTAAGACCACACTCTGCTACAGTTTAACTTATTTGCTATAGGCTCAGCAAGACAGTTCTGGTTGTTACGGTATTAGGACTGTGTTATCAAGTTTGTATTTGTTGTCCACCAGGTTAGAAATTTGTTTTTATTCTGAGAGTTTTTCTACAGTTTCTCTGTCACTTCAAGTTGTACAAGAGCACTGTTGTGAAGAAATTACCTTGGGAAAAAAAATTAAAAACCCAACTAATCAAAAAACCCCACCCAGCCCAAACAAGTGAGCAACATTTAGTCTGGCTTTCCCCAGTTTGGTTTACCAAGAGGCCGTGAAAATACTTGTACTGACACAGGGAAAGGCCAGTGAGGTGGCCAGGCAGCCTCTACTGGTGCTGTTAGTTCATGCTGGTTTGAAGGGACCACAATTATGACCTTGGATTTAGGGGACTACAGAAAGGAGCGCTCTATGTAAATATTGGATTCACAAGAGCTTTCCTCTTCAGAGCAGCAATTGCTTAAATTTTAGTATGTTTGTAGATCTCTCCACAATCACATACGCTTTTAATGGGATGTGTGTTGCTAAGTCAGTAGGGTGTTCTTGAAAATTTCTCTTTTTGATAGAATTTACAATTAAATAAACATATGTTTAAGCATTCTTCTGAAAAAAGGTTGCAACAATTGGCAAAGATTTTCATAAGGTTGGAATCCTGGGACTGCAAAAATATTTTTTCTGAAGGAACTGATTTCTGTTGTCATCTGTTCTCATAATGACCTGTGAGAAATGAGAGATGCAATTAGCCAAGCATAGGGAAAATCAAATTGCCATAATCAGAAACCAATGCTGAATGTTGCAAATGTTCCAGACAGCAATCAAAATGAACTTCAAGGGCAGAGACAAAGGAAGCTCCAGTGCTAAAAAGGAGAAGCAGTAAACTAATTTGGGTGAAGTTGTCAGTTATTGGCTGCAATCATGCCTACAAGAAATGCATTTTTTACCTCTGATTTTTCTGATATTCTGATTGTTACTGATTATGAGGAATAACAGTAAAATGAGCACCTTGTATGTAGAAATACACAGATGTCTGATAAGTTTTAGTGAGCTTAGTTTGACCTTTAAGGCTTTGTTAGTCAGAAATTTCAACCAAAATAAGAATCTGTGGCATGCGTTCTTCAAAGCAAGAGGAACATGAGCTTTGTTTTACTCATTTGTATTTGAGATTGGTGCCAAGGGGCAGGTGACTTTCTGAAAGCAAGTTGCTCATTTTAGTAAGGAAAGTGAAAGATGAAAGTAAGTTTTACTCAGGTAAATTATCAAGGCTGAAGTCCATCTTGAGTAGAAGTTAAGTTCAAAACTAAAGAGATCATACCATAACTCCTTAGCTTCCAAAGAAGGCAAGAGATTTCCTGGTGGAAAAGAATTCCACCAAGAAGTGTGCGTCATGCTCTTTGGTATTACGTATCGGCATCCTTGGATGTGGAAACTGATAGCTCTTACATTCAAATCAGCATTTTGCCATTTGGGAGAAATTGTCAAAAACACCTAATCTAGGAATTAGGCATAGGACTTTGCCAGATCATAACCGAGATAGCCAAGAAATGCCTCTTTCTACCAGCTAAGTGCTAGAAAACTTGACTTTTCCTTACAGATATGAAGCTCTTGGGAATCTCTGTTCAAGTGAAAGCCCCGGAGCAGTAGTTCCATAACTCTCTTGATGTGATACCATATGTACCCCGGGAACAAATGCAACCCACAAAAACAGCATGTCCAGCCTGCTGGTACTTGCCAGTGTCCTCCTGGTAGCTGGAAATCTTGACTTAAAATCATTGCTGTGGACAGTTGAAGCAGAGGTTCAGCCAAATTTTCCTAATTCATGTGAAGTGTCAGCACAGGGTATTACCTCTTCTGGGATGTTTCTCCAGCAGTGTTGGCTTTTCTGCTTTTTTAAAGTACTTTGCTAGGCTGTCAGCTCAGAAGGCACCATTTAACCCTGGGGCTGTGTAATCTTTCTTTCCCATCCTAGGAGTATCTGTACTACTGGGAAGGGAAAGTCACGCTGACAGAGGTGCAGTCGTTCAGCAGTTCAGGTCTTTCTATGGATGTGAGAGGCCTGGGATCAAATAGCGTCAGCATGCAGAACACGATTCAGTTTGAAATGAAGTGAGCCTTTAAAACAACCTGGCTGATGATTTCTGCAAGGTACAGCTTGCTGACTTAAACCACATGTACAGAACAGAAAGAGTTTTAAAAAATGTTTTATTTCCCTGCCATTAGCCGTGTCTTCTTTTTTTCTTTCTTTTTGAGCAGATTCCCCTCCTCACTCCAGAAGATGAGAGCAGGATTGTTCATAGATTTTAGATGCATAAAGGAAATAAGTTGATCATCACCTCTCACAGTCTGCATAATGCCTTTTTAAAAATCAAATAGCTGTGATTGAAATGGAACATATCTAGAAAACCACATCCAGTTTTAACTTAATTTTCAGTAAAAAAAGTCCTCTGCGTCTCCTAGTAACTTGGTTAAATAGCCTGACGACTAAAATATCATGCCTGAATTTACCCAGCTTCAGCCAAGCACCTCCACCATATTTCACCAGGTAATTTCTGGAAGGGAGACTCCTCAGTAATCACATTTCTGTTTCCTCTCTTGGAACTTATACATGTCAATGATGCTAAATGTCTCGTTAATCATGTATATGAATGACTCTTTCCTGAACCTTCTCAAATTTCTCAACTTCCTGCTTGAATTGCAGATACAAGATGTAAAGCAAGTACTTCAATCATAGCTGTGTCAGTCTCTAAAACAGAGGGATGCTATACCTGCTAGCTCCACTCCATAGTTTCCTGCTTATACTTGCAAGACTGTATTAGCTCTTTTGCTCCCATTGTTGGCAAATGGTTAAGGCTCACCCAGGCCTTAACAAGAGAGAGAAATTCGTGCTTTTGACAAAGTCTAATTTATAAGTGCTTTCATATATGACCTTATACTTGGCTCTTTTGAAAATGGACTATGAAACAGTAATTCTATCTTTCATATTATTTATGTCTCTCTTTATCTCACAGACCTTATCAGTAATGATTTTTTTTCATTTGTTCCAGACTAATGATGAAAATATGTAATCAGCTTAGGCAAGATCCAGTCCTCATTGGAAAGCACTAGAAATGCATCTAGTTATAGATAATTCCATTTAAAATTACACAGTGAAAAGCACCTGCTAACTAAATTACAATATGCATTACATAGATCTTATATAGTTTTACTTTTAAACTCTAAACACTGTGTGGTAACAAAGCATTGTTTGCTGGTAAGCAACAGTTAATTTTTTTTTGGCACCTTTGATTAAGAAATTTACAACTCTAAGCAAGGCACTGCCATCCGGCTTGCTGCCAAAAGGCCCTAGAGAGACACTTCT
The DNA here is from genome assembly GCF_018139145.2 of Gymnogyps californianus. NCBI lineage: Eukaryota > Metazoa > Chordata > Aves > Accipitriformes > Cathartidae > Gymnogyps > Gymnogyps californianus. The sequence goes on from NC_059473.1 coordinate 115,882,597, forward strand.
GCTATCAATATTAGTGAAAGACTATTTTAAGCATATTAATAACCCTGTCAGTGTGAACTACTGACTACATATATAATATCTATCTAAAGATGGTTTATAGCTGCCTGTTTTCTAAATACCCAAACCAGAAAGCAACTGCATTGCATCTTGCCAGGTAACCAGCTTTTAGGTAACCAACTCTCAGCATGCAGTTCACTGAACTGAGTTTTCTGTGTGTTGACCAGGGAGCTTGGGGCAGCTCTAAGTGCCCAAATATCCAGTAGGGAAAGGGACAATGAAACCAGCCAGTAGGAAACAGATGAAGATTGAATCTGAAATGTTTCTTGTCTTCTAGACTTTGGCACTATTCACAGACTTGAGTTAGATACCTTGTGAAATTTGGAATGACCTCAAGCTGGGATAGGACGGGGAAGGGATATTCTTCTCTCCAAAAGCTGTGTAACTCTGCAAATTTCACAGGTCTGTAGGGAGAAAAAGCAAGAGGAAAGATGACTGCAGCTCACAGTAAGGTGTGCATTAGCAAAGGAGAGAATGGTATCTATTCTCCAGGGTATGCTTATGTATTTGACAGTAAATAGCCTTTCAAGAACAAAGAGTCCCCCAAATTCCCGGTCTTTATTCTGCCCTGGGAGAGGTGGATGCAGATTGTGTGGGCTGAAGTGCCTGCTTTACCTCCTTCAGAGCAGGACTTTGAAGCTGGCCCTGCAAAGGGCAATCAGCTGGTCCTTCCGTGTTCCTCACAGCACAGAGCAGCGAGGTTGGAGATGGGGACACCTGTGCATTTAGGCATCTACGTGGTGTCCTGGTTTCTCTTCATGTTCTCCTTTGACATTTGGCACTTTGCTTGTCTCAGATTAGTCGTGTTTCTGCATTCTGCTTAGACCAAAATCAAGAAGTCTTTGATTTTAGGAGGGGTCTTTAGTTGTTACTTTTAAATAAGAAAAAGAGAACACTAATACAATCAGACTAAATGTATGGGCTCCACATAAACTTACTTCTTGTAAAAGGTATGATGAGAAAAGACCAAATCTAGAAGCTCTTCACAAACAACACAAAAGACAGCTTGGTGATAAGCTTCGCTGATGATTTTATGAGACTTCTAAGTCATGAATGACAGATAATAAAAATCCCACAAACACATGACTTTACATTTCATCCTCTGTTACTTCTAGTACTGTGTGATTGGTAAAAACATATGATTTCATGACACAAATATCATTTCATGACACAAAAGTATCTTATTTTTCCCCCAAATTTGTTAGTGTATAATACGCATTATCTTTGTCCTGAAAAAGGCGTAAGCCACTCTCTTTTCACTCTGCTTGGTTTCATATGTGTTTTGTTGGGTTTTGTTTTGGTTTGGTTTTTTCCCTCCTCTACAATGTCCCTATGGGAATCCCTTCACTTGAATCATCTGAGGTAAAGGAAAAGTCAATAGCTCACATTACAAGTAATAGGAGCCATTGATTTAGTTATATAATTTATAAACTGAATTAGCAACTAAACAGACACATCTCAGGCATTGCAGCACAGGTGAGTGTATAACTCATTGAGGCAGAGAAAATGCTGATTGCATAAAGCCCTGAAGTTCCCCAAAGGTCACATAGCTCAGGATGGATATTTTTTTCCTCCTGATTTCCTTTCTGTCACACAAGGCTGAGGACAGTCTATCCCAGGAAGGATGCCCTGATAGTCAGAGACGCTAAGTCATGTGGATCCAGTAATCAAATCCCCAGTTGAAGACATAAACTTGTTTCATTTAGTAATTGTACCTCTCAGACAAGATAGCTTTTTGTGGGCTTTCTAGGTTTAACACAAAAAGAAGATCAATAACTCTATCCAATGTTTGAGGCTACTGTAATGCAAGTATAGTACAATGCCAGTGGTACTACACAATGGCTTCTCTGAATTTGTGTAGAGAAAGGGATTCATCTCACTTACTTTGACTATATAAAATTTAGTTAACTGATCTAAATAAGTCCTTTGAACTCCATCTACCATCAATAGTGAGAGACACATATTTCCAAAGAGCAATTCCTCTGACCTGTCAGAGATTTGTTTTAGGATATGATAAATCATTATCTGAATGTACATATTTATTTCTGTTGACTAGAGAGGGACTGCAGATGACTAAATTAAAGTCTTAGCTTTGTGTGCTAAAGTTAGGTAAGAGCAAAAGCCAACACAAATCAGTTATTAGTTCCCTCTCATGTAACTGTTTGTAAATTTTTAACCTTTGATTAATTCTGGTAAAATACTGGACAATTTCTTAATGCCAGGAATAGTAAAATTCTATATTGTATAATTTTTAAAAGCTTATAATTCCTATCATGGGGTTTTCTTTTAATTAAATTTTGCTGGTGTGGTGGGTTGACCCTGGCTGGATGCCAGATGCCCACCAAAGCCGCTCTACCACTCCCCCTCCTCAAGTGGACAGGGGAGAGAGAATATAACAAAAGGCTCAGGGCTTGAGATAAGGAAAGGGAGAGATCATTCACCAATTACTGTCACGGGCAAAACAGACTCAACTTGGGGAAAAAAATTAATTTAATTTATTACTAGTCAAATCAGAGTAGAATAATAAGAAATAAAATAAAATATTAAAAAAACACCTTCCCTCTCTTCTTCCTGGGCTTATCTTTACTCCCAAATTCTCTACCTCCTCCCCCCCGGCAGCGCAGGAGCACGAGGAATGGGGGTTGGGGTCAGTTCATCACACGTGGTTTCTGCTGCTCCTTCCTGCTCATGGGGAAGACTCCTTACACTCTTCCCCTGTTCCAGTGTGGGGTCCCTCCCACAGGGTGCGGTCCTTCAGGAACAGACTGCTCCAGCGTGGGTCCTCCATGGGGTCACAAGTCCTGCCAGCAAACCTGCTCCAGCGTGGGCTCCTCTCTCCATGGGTCCACAGGTCCTGCCAGGAGCCTGCTCCAGTGCAGGCTTCCCACGGGGTCACAGCCTCCTTCGGGCATCCACCTGCTCCGGCGTGGGGTCCTCCAGGGGCTGCAGGTGGATATCTGCTCCACCGTTAACTTCCATGGTCTTCCCATGGGCTGCAAGGGAATCTCTGCTCCAGCACCTGGAGCACCTCCTCGCCCTCCTTCACTGACCTTGGTGTCTGCAGAGTTGTTCCTCTCACATATTCTCACTTCTCTCTTTGGCTGCAGTTTGTTGCGCAGTTTTTTTCCCCTTCTTAAATATGTTATGCCAGAGGCGCTACCACCATTGCTGATGGGCTTGGCCTTGGCCAGCGGCGGGTCCGTCTTGGAGCCGGCTGGCATTGGCTCTGTCGGACATAGGGGAAGCTTCTGGCAGCTTCTCACAGAAGCCACCCCCGTAGTCCCCTCCACTACCAAAACCTTGCCATGCAAACCCAGTACAGCTGGCTTTCTTGAAAAATTAAAATAGTTTAGAGAGGAGTGGGTTTCCTTTATAGAAAGCAATGGAAGGTCGCCAGCATCATACGTTCATCTATGTACTCTCAAACTCAATTTCCATTTCCCCTGCAATTTGCCCAATGCTGAAGTAAAACTTACTAGTTTGTAGTTCTGGATTATTGCCAATACAGTTCTTAAGGACAATCACAGCACTTTCCATTATCCAATACTCCCTGATAATAGCAGATTTAAGCAAGGTTTTGTTTTTATTACCTTGGAACTTTCTGAAGTATGTATGTCATCTGGCTTTCAAACCTTGCAGCCGTTAATCAATTTGTTTTAGCACTTCTCTGTTAACCTGTTCTCTGACATTGCTTGTATATTACTTATACAAGTCTGAGGAATATATCTTACCAATGCATCCTGAGACTAAACCTGGCATAAAGAAATTGCTCTGCTTCTTTATAATCACCTCTGTTAAGCAGCCATCATAAGAGAGGCAAAGTGATGGCAAGTTCAATGGAAAAGTTATTCACCTGTAAAAAATTAAGGTTTTTTTTTAACATGCACAACGGTGGTCTTTAAGCTTGGTCTCTAAGCTGAATATTGGCACTAAGAGACAAGATCGAAGTTTATAACAACTTTGTGAAAACATCTGCATAATGCTCATTAAGATTCAAGAAAGCAAATGGATTAGTAGGTATTTTAGAAAAGGAACAGAGAAGAAAACATCAACCTGTACCACTGTAGAAACACATTACATGCTCACATCTTAAATACTACACACAATCTAGTTTTCCTGTCTCAGAAAGTCTATATAGTAAAGCTAGGAAAAAAGCACAGAGGATCATGAAGATGACTAAAAGCATAGACTGACACTGGGAAGAAGTTGTCTGGGGGAGGCAGGGATAACGATAGGATAGAATAAAAACCACTCAGTTCCTGAGTGTCATGCAGAAAATCAAGAAAGGCTTAGTAGATTCAGCTGATTCCAGCAAGTGATGAGTTCAAGACCAACAAAAGAAGATGCTGCTTTTTGTGGTGTATAGTTTAGGTACTAATTCCTTCTCATGGGATATTATAGATGCTAAACTTTACCTGGGTTCATGAAGGAGCTAGAAAATCCTATGAAAGTTTTTGGACATAAAGATACAAGCTCTGGCTCAGGAAGTCCCCGAGTTACAAATTGCTGGAGGCTGGGAGTAAGCTTTGGGTAAGCTGCAGACTTGCTGTGTCCTGAGACTACTCTGTCATTGGGCACTACTGACAACAGGCCAATACTTGTACCTTGTATCCAAGCATTTGCATTTTTTTTTTCCAGGTACAAGCTACATGGTTATTACATGCAGTTTTTCTACTTCTGTATCACAAAGGTATAATAAAAAATATTTAATGCTTTTTTTGTCCTCACTCCTCAGATTTCTTTTCATTTGCAACTTACATTTTGCAATTCATCTATCATTTACCTGAGTTACGGTTCCGTTATTTTTTCTAGTATGGACATCTATTTGGCTTGAGACTTTTGTTGTGCTTGGACCCTAATCATCCCTTCCCCTCCCCAGTCTGTATTTTTTGCTTTCTTCTGTCAAAGAGTGTTTTCCTATCTGTGTTGTTATGGAGAGAAAATAAAGCAGTTGCTTGTTCATTTGCTCTGTTTGTGCAGAGAACTTAAAAGTTCTCTCAAGCTTTCTATAAATTAAAGATTATGTGATTCAAGAGAAATTATTCTATCCTAAGCCTGTTCAAAGTTTTTGTTTTAGTGCTTCATAAAAGAACACTCATTTAAAACAAACAAAAAAATGCCCATCAACACCCACACTGACCCCAGCTACAGGGTTGGGTTTTTTAAGATATTTTTGCATTCTCAGTGAGGTTCTTTTCAGATCTAATTAGTGAAATCACTATCAGCTCATTTCACTAAATGTCTTCTCCTCAAAATTGCCTTCCACATTGGATAATTAAGGATTTTCTTAAGGTGTGATGTAGTAAAGTGCTAAGCAATGGAAAGCATACCCACACTCTCGCTAATAAAGTCATGTGCTGTGGAGTTTTCAAGATGTTCTCAGCAGGAAGATAATTTCAGCTGCTAAGATATTACTTGGCAAAAAAGAATGTAAGGTATTTCTGGTGGAAAGACATTTAGAATTTTAATTTTTCAAATATTGTACATTTTTGAGCTTAAGAAAGTCACGAATATTAAAATACTTTCTTAAACTTTTTTTTTTGGTTTATAATACACTTTTCTGGAAATTGATGTTCAAGTTCATAGGAACATAGGATAATTCAGGTTGGAAGGTACCGCAGGAGGTCTCTCGCAGGGTCTAGCTCAAAGCAGGGTCAGCTATGAGATCAGACTAGCTTCTTCAGGTATTTATCCAGTTGAGTCTTGAAAACCTGCAAAGATGCACAACCTCGTTAGTACCGATGCTTGACTGTCTTTGTGGGAAATTTTTTTTTTCCTTATATCCAGTCTGAACCTCTCCTGGTTCAGCTCATGAGAAGTTGTCTCTTGATCTCTTGCCATACACCACTGTAAACAGTCTGGCTCCATAACCCCCTCAAAGTTACTGATAATCTGCTGTTATGTCTCCCAAAGCCAACGCTTCTCCAGATTGAATAAGCCCAGTTCCCTCAGCCTCCCCTTATAAGCCAAATGCTCGGCCCCCTGACCGTCTTGGTAGCTCTATGTTGTTCAATAAAGGTTTGATAAAAAATTAAATATCCCCAAAGTTCATGAATGCTTTAAGAATAAAAATTATTCAGGCTCATATTAATAAGCTACTTAAAAATTTTAAGTTTTCTGTAACAGTAGACAGCAGATAACAATTGCAGTGCATATCTAGAAAAGCAGTATTTTAAAAGTAATTCAAACTAGCAAGATAGCCTATGATCATCTTTACATTTTATTCTTTTTCTCTGAACAAATCCCATACCCCTCTCAAACTCTGCCTCAGGACCCACTTCTCCCATAGTACCTTTCTGTACTGATGTAAATCTCAGATAAACACTATACATCTCATTACTGCATTGTTTTCCATTTGTTACAAACCTCTGAGTTCCACCCTAAGCTTGGTGTGTTGTGGAGCTTCGTTTTCAGTCACATCCTTGTACTACCAAAAATAATGGGCACATCTAGACTGGTGACAGCTGCGTGACTGTGTTTGTATGTACACCTCTTGACTCATCAGTTCAGGTATGAAGAACCACAGATTCTGTGTGCTGCAAAACCCCATGTGAAATCCTGAGAGCCTGCTATGGCTCTTGCATATCCACCCTGCCATGGATGTGCTGCTATCAAAGCCTAAGCATGCTGGATGTTCTGGATATGGGCACACGTGTTGAAGTTATAACTTCAGGGGAAAAAATGACTCTAACTTGAGCAGAACCATGACTTGCTTTCGTACACCACTTCTGTAGAAAGCAATGTATGTTTATTGCACTTCCTACCAAATTGTAAGTCATGGGCTGTATCTGTGAGTCTACTACAATTGTAAAGACAATTACTCCTGCAGTGATATTTGGCTCAACTTTGAACTTCAAGCTGTCTTGGAAGAGATCAAGAACAAGTCACTGTACCTTCAGACTCACAAAATTGGATATGCGGTACATTTTTTTTTTTCCCATCTATTTTTATGGTTAGGTTTTTTTTTAAGAGCACACTGCCAGACCTAGCTATACAACATAATGTAGTACAAGTCACAACACTGCAATATTAGCAAGGCAATATTAATTTGAACTTGCAGGAGTACATCAATGATTATAGACTTCTTTATTAATAATATATCTTTTGCCAGTTATACCTTAGAAGCCTGAGTCACAGCTTCCCCATTTGTCATGGAAAGTTCACAATACCAAAGAATAAGGAAACTGCTCTATTACTAGGGGGGGTGCTCAGAAATTTCAGGACAACAGATTTGATCAGAAAATATTAATTTACTGAAATCAAAAGTAAAACCAAGAAAGGATCAATTTTTCCATTTTAACACTTTTGTTCCCCTGTTCTATATATAGTCTATAAGTAGATCTACACCAGCCAAAGAGCCTGAGGTTGATGCAATGCAATCCCTTGTATTAAACTATTACTATAGGCTCTGGCAGGTCTGTGGTCCATACAACCCAGTGGTCTACCAGATAATCATAAGCTCATAGAATGATTTAGGTTGGAAGGTGCCTTGGCAGGTTATCTGGTCTAATTCGCTGGTCAGAGCAGGTTGCTCAGTGCCTTGTCTATGCCTAATCCTCCAGCGTGGTCTTGGAGTTAGGATGGTCTGGGGGTAAGGTAGTCAGCCCAGCCAACCTGCTGAGAAGGTAAGAGCGTTTAGGGATATAGATACAAACCATCCATGTCAGGTTGTCTCAAAGCCAAAGGCAGTCCCTTGACAATTTTATTTACATAGTCTGTTTCTCCAGTCAGCTAAGTTTTCTTTATCTTCAATAAAGACGTGCACATTCCGAAGGTAACTCATCTCACCTGTCAGACATAAGTCTTAGAAAACTTTCTGCCTCACCTTGTTTCGCCTTTCCTCTGTGATATCAGACTAAATTGATATGAGTGCCAGGAAAGGATAAACCCCGTGGTGAAGCTACCTCTTCAGGACAGGTCACTTTTCCTGATATCTGTGTTCAGGTTTTCATCGAGCGTTGGCACTTCATTATCATTAGGAATAACAGTCCAGGAAGTATGCTCTTTCTGAAGAGCATAACTTGTGGAGAGGTGTCTGTTAAGCTCTATTTAACCTGGACATTGAGAGGAAAATTCACTAGCCAAAATCTTGCAAACTTCCATACAACATTTCAGAAAGCACATTTTACAACCCGTAGTGTCCAGGGATATCCTTGTGATCTAAAGACTGTTCTGGGAGTTGAATTCCCTAATGTAACCTTTTTCATTGTAGTAGATCAACAGAAAATAATGCTGGTTTCTATTTCAACTACAATTTTTGATTTTTCTTTTCTTTTACAGTCTATTTCTTTCAGCAAAATGCCACTCCATCAAAAAAAGGAAAAAAGCTTACAAATCAGTAAATTATCCAAAGATAAAATTCTCTCTTTGTGTAACTAATCAACAAACATGTCATGAATGTATTGTTCTGTTCTTACTGGATTATAAAAAAGAAATCACATTTATTTCAATATTGGAAAGCATACCATAGAAAATAAATCAAATACATACAGCACATTCCCTAAAGGGAAGTTCTTCAGGAGAGTATCATCAAAAGTTTACATCAACAAATGGAACAATATGATAACATTAAAATTGTCAGTATAGCTAGCGTATTTTCCTGACATGTTGAAAATATTGATATTATTACAGGTATATAGTAAAGGTAAAAAAAAAGAAAAATACTATTATATCCTTAAGCCTAGGTATTCAGAGCATAAAGGGCTCTGAAAGCTGTAAAAATCAAGCTATAGAGTTCAAAAGTCTTGGTCATCCATTTATTTTTAAAATGCCACAGCACTGACAAATGTTCATGAAATACTGAAAATGAATGTATTATTTCTTTCCCAATCCTTATTTGTAACCTAATCATTCAACCCATACACACTTTTCACACAATACAGGATTGAATTGTGTGGGATTGCCATGGGATTTTATGGACGCTGGAAATGTAAAGGATTGTGGAAAGGCATTGCACGAACTCAGAGAGCAGAAATTCATCAAAAAACAGTCTGTGTCATCTTCAGCTCAGGAAATCCCTAAATTGTTGGTTGCTAGAAGCTGTAAGTTAAATACTGAGGGGAAAAACACTCCATGCTCTTATTCTGTATTCTCTCTCCAGGCATCCCTAAATTCCTGATATACGTGGATTCTCAGTTGGCTATATCTTCAGTGTTGCCCTCTATATTTTATGTTCTTATATTCCCATGTTCAGATAAAATTCTCTCATTCTATCTTGTTGGGAATTTAGGAGGAAAGATCCATGAAACTATGCTAGTCAAATTCATGTTGGTTTGGTTACAAGTACATTGGTAGTGAGTTGGTACTTGAAGAAGTTACCTAGAAGTAGTGTTGTCCAGAAGAAATGGAAGTCTCAGACTTACCTTCAGATAGGCTAATTACTGCTATAAAATCTGAAGTATGTGAGGAAGTCAGGCCCAGGCTAACCTATATCTTCAGGTTTTTAAGTTAGGCTCATGCTTTTTAAAGTAGTGACCTTGCTCCTGAAAGCACAAGCTTTGTATGGATGCATTGCAGCTACGTCTATACCGACCAGTACACCAAACAGTGTCAGGACTAGCTTTGTGGCATGGGCTGGCCACATTTAGGCTACGAAACAGGGCTGCTGGATGCGGACTGTCTATGGCAATTATTCCTGGCTCGTGATAACCCAAACATTGCTTGGGGAAAAATAGGTGGTCCTGCTCAGAGGGGCATCAAGGCCACTCCAACAACGTGGCGGTGCTGGCAGCTAGCTCCAGTGTCTGCACCCACGCTCTGTTACTGTTTAATGTAATACTGCAGACATCTTTGTGGACATCTGCATGCCTGCCGCATTTGGTAGGGATTGAAGTATATGGACTTGTTCTAAGGCAGTGCATTAAGAACAGTTTTGAAACCAAAGTTGACTTAAAAATATGGATTACATATTGATCTTTTTATATGCCCTACGGGTAGGAATGATCACATGCCAATCTTTTCATTTTCCTCTAATTATTTTTTATGGAGAGCTGCAGTTAAGTAGTTCCTGACTATCAATTATAATAAAGACAGAAGAAGATGAGCTAGATAATTGAATATGCATTATTACAGAGATTGAACTATACTGTGGTTGCTACAGTGGGCTGATTCTGTAGGTTAAATTGCTTGATAGCATTTTATAACTAATGATTAATGATAGTAGCCTTTTACAGGATTTCATTTGTGGAAGTATTAGGGGCTGTTATGTGTTAGCAATACTTAAAGTTGTTCCTGCAGTGCAGTGGCTGAGAATTCTTACAGGAAATATCTAAATAATTTCCTTTGTTCAGTACTACTAGTGTACAGTAATTGTTCTGTGAGTGGTTCCAAATAATCTGCAATCCTTAAATTGCCATTTTGCTCTTGGACAAATTGATTCCAAGCTATAATTTGTTTAACTACATGTGCTTTTATGCATTTAATGATTTTTTGTAATTTAACAAGCAATTTATAGTTTCTGGTTTGTTTCTTACCTGCAAAAGAGAATGCCAGCAAAGGGGCAGGGGAACGATCATGTTTCATCCTTGTGCACTGGCAATGCAGCTGTGGGTAAGCAGATTTGCTGGTAGGCAGCCTCACTAAGGAAAGGACAGAGAACTCCCAGCTCATGTGGAAGCTGTTCCTAAAGGTCAAGGGAAGCAGAGGAAGATTGACATAAAAGCATCCTCATGGCTATGGCTGGCTTAGACTCAGGAATAAATCATCAACGTCAATCTTACACACATTTTTCAAATGCAGTCACTTAGGAGGGTTGTATTACAAAGCTTAAAAATGACATGTTTTGGCAACATTCTTGGAATTTTAAAGATCAGAAAGACAAATACCCCTCCTAATGTACATAATTGAACAAATTTGAATGCTATTCAAAATGCAGCATTGTATAAAACATTTAAGAAGATACCTCCAAAATGACTGCAGACTCTTCAGTGACTGACAGTAAACTGTGCTAAAAGAAATTAAAAGGCAGGTCCAATAAACATGTTACTGGGGTGGGGAGGAAGAATAAAGAAATAGTTTCTGTGCAAGCTGAGGTTACTTCTGGACCAAACACTTGATTCGCTCACATCAAAGAACAGGCTTTGTTGTGACAGCAGCTTTTTGGGGGGCCTACAATTTCAACAAAGATCACATTTGAGCTGTGAGTTAGTTTTTAGTTTATTTGATCAGCTGCATGTTTCACTCCAGACTGATACATCTTGCTGGATAGGATCACACAATTATTTAACAGTATGGTTGGAAACTAAGGATGAACAGACTGTAGCTGTTTCTTATTTAGTAGAAGAAGATATGGTTATCTTGGCGTCAGCAAGAGTACCCTATTTACCCTTGATGTGCGATTAAATAGAATATGTTTGCAGATACTAACAACATTGCAGTCCAGACGCATTCCCCACTGCAATGAGCAGAACCAACTGTCATGTTAGGCACAAAGCTGTACAGGTAGAGGTTATAATATAGTGCTCAGGATCGGTCTATACTGTAGTCAGTGCTGTGGCTGTACCTAGTGTAGGCATATCTGAACTAGTTTTACTCTGGTGAACACTGGTAATAATTGCAATAAAAATGAAGCGATGTGAGTTTTAAGATAGTGTCGTGGTTTAACCCCAGCTGGCAACTAAGCACCACACAGCCACTTGCTCACTCCCCTGCTGTGGCGGGATGGGGAAAGAGAATCAGAAGAGTAAAGTGAGAAAACTTGTGGGTTGAGATAAAGACAGTTTAATAGGTAAAGCAAAAACTGCTTGCGCAAGCAAAGCAAAACAAGGAATTTATTCACCACTTCCCATCGGCAGGCAGGTGTTCAGCCATCTCCAGGAACGCAGGGCTCCATCACATGTAACGGTTACTTGGGAAGACAAATGCCATCACTCCGAATGTCCCCCCCCTTCCTCCTTCTTCCCCCAGCTTTACATGCTGAGCATGATGTCATATGGTATGGCATATCCCTTTGGTCAGTTGGGGTCAGCTGTCCCGGCTGTGTCCCCTCCCAACTTCTTGTGCACCCCCAGCCTACTCGCTGGTGGGGTGGGGTGAGGAGCAGCAAAGTCCTTGACTCTGTGTAAGCCCTGCTCAGCAATAAAGAAAACATCCCTGTATATTATCAACACTGTTTCCAGCACAAATCCAAAACGTAGCCCCATACTAGCTACTATGAAGAAAATTAACTCTATCTCAGCCAAAATCAGCACAGATAGCTTAGAAACCTGAGTGGATACTCAGGGTCCCCTGTGACTTACTGTGCTGAATGTTTTTTGTTATTCTCAGTTAATCTGGTTAGGGTATATCTACCACAGTAACCATGTTCTTCTGTAGATAAAGTTATGTAAGGCATGACTATTTCTCTGAAAGGTTAATATTTCCGGGTATGTGAGGGAAGACAAGTTGCCAAAAATGTTATGTTGAAATATTGGATCTGAGTACAGCAAAGGTACTAGTCTAAGGCAGCAAAGGTACTACTCTAAGGCAACTGGCAATTTTTGAATGGTCATCATAACATATTTGTTACTAACAGCTGCAAAACACTTGCTAAACCAAACTCCATAAGTCTGTAAATACTCCCCAGTCTGTTTCCTAAGAGCTGACTTAACGTTTTCTCTAATATCCAGTTGTATAGCCCTACGGGATGTTTGCTGAGCAGTAGCAAAAATCTAAAGTACATTCACGCTCTGCATAATAAATCTGCCTATTCACTGCAAAATAATAATATTCTGGTTGTGCATCTCAGTGTTTTCTAGAAGAGGAAGCAATGAACTGGAAGTCTGGTAATCAACAAGGAACTGAAGCTTGTAGTTCTGCATTCATCTGCTGCCAGTGGCACAGTGATTATGATTAGAGTGGGATATCTCCACTGCAGTAGCAACCACAGCCTGTAGTCAAGACTGGGATGTTTTACGATTACATATTAAACAAATATAGACATATATAATTTTTTTTTTCCTGAAGGAAGTATAATGTTCTCAGCTGGTAAATATCATAGAATACCTTATTGACCAGAGCTGCATTTGAAGTGGTTTGGTCTCCTTTGGGAAAAAATGGATGTTAAAGTCATAATTAGATAGTGACACACTGCTAAAAATTGTCTCCAGTCCTCTTGCTCCTTGGCATTGCTGCCTCCTCTGCTTATGAACCATATTGCCTGTGGATAACTTTGAGGATAGCTCCTCTTTCCATCCAGAAATCCCTGTCCCTGACTGGGACTGTGCAGCAAACCTGCAGACTCTATCTTCAGTCAAGTATTTTTGGCAATACAGCTCTGACCTGACCTTGAGCAAAGCCAGGTATTTTGTCTATATAATGAGGTAGGAAACATACCGTCCAATGTTCTCAGTTGTCTGAAATGCAGCAACTATGTTACACAGAGAGACACAAATACTGTTTCTGAAATCCTAAATGAACTGGAGTCTGTTGAAAGTTGCCACTGATTCCCACATGGCTGAGAGCACACTCTGTGACTATCATTTATGTGTTCAACATCAGTAATGTACTTTGCTCTGTAAGGTAAAACAGCTCTTGGAAATCTGCAGACTTTGTCATTTTTTCATTGACTTCAGTGGATATTGGTTTTTGATAGTGAGGACTGGATAAGTACCCTGGGGAGGGAAGTTCAGAAAAATAAACAGCAGTAGTGGTTTGAGTTTGAATACAAAATATCAGAATTTTAAATGAAGAATAAAAGGTTTAGAAAGAAGACAAGGATGGCATGATCAGTACAGTAAGCCACAAAAAAGAAAAAAAAAGAAAAAAAATGCATTGCCTGATGGGGGAGATCGAAGGTATAAGAACAGAGAAGATGGTTCTTAGTACAAAAGTTCATCATAATCATTAAGGGAAGAACTACTACCATTATTAATGACATCAAATGAAGGAACACAAAACTAAAAACTATAGAGTTCCAGATCTCTATTCTATTATTCATAGCTAATTTGCAAAATGCATATTTTGTAGCTTCTTGTGACTCACAAACACTGATTTGTACATTTTGAAAACAAGAAATGATACCTGAACAATAATTATTCTAGTCTAGCCGACTCTCAGTGACAGAAAGACAAAAATACAATATGTGAAAGGCCATAAAGCCAGATCATTATTCCAGGAAAATATGACGCAAGTATCAAACACAAATGTTTGCACTAGATGATTTTTACAGTAACTTGCACAACATGTAGTAATCATTTGAAGTATGTGCACTTCATTAGCAAGTCTATTTGAAATGAAATTGAAGTGGTTTAATTTTCAGCTTTGATCCATCTCTATGTACTTTTCTAGAAGTCAGATTTTTAATGAAAGTTTATTTGTTTAATTGAGCTTTGGTTCACATTGGTTTTTCCAACTCCTGTATTATTATTATTTAGTACATGTTTTCTTAATGTGCTAAGTATTGTACAGTTACAAAACATTATGCAAATATAAAGATATACATAATTATGAAAACTACTGCTTTTTTTTTTTGAAGGACAACTGTTTAACATTTAAACCTGACCTACTGCAAAATGGGAATCAGTATCATCATCACCACTGTTGGATAAATCTGTGCAAGAATCCTGTTACACTGAAAGGTTTGTAAAAACTGGATATGACATCCTCTTTTAGTATAGAAATAAATATGTATTTGTTATAGATATTAATCTATTCAGTGAAGTGCAGTGGTGCTGATTCTCCAGCAAGCCTCCTTTTGCTCTGCACCTTTAAAGCACTGATCTTCTCCTGCTTATTGCATTGTCATTTATGTCTTTACAAAGTAAGCACAAGTGGAAGAGCCTCACAACTAAATTGAAGTCATAGGCCTTTTTGCACATGTGTAAGTAAAGTTTGAAGTGGTGAGCGCTGCCATAAAAATTTATGTAATATGAATTCATTCTGGGATAACTCTGCCAATATATCAGGTAGCAGTGCAAAAGGACGAAATGAACATTTCTCAGTGCCTGCGGCTCAGTTATATGGAGAAGAAAGAGTAAGGCAATCTTATAGGCTTAGGGAGACCTTGGCACAGGATTTGAATGTGCAGCTGACATGCATGTGAAAGAAGTGAGGGATAAAAATGCAGCTTTGTTTGCTCTGTGTGACCAGACTTGCTCTGCAGGTGAGCTCAGCCTTCCAAGTACAGCTGGACCAACATGAAATGTTTTAGTATTGTGTCAGTAACTTTGTTGAGCCAGAACAGGAATCGAGACCCTGCTGCACTAGGTACAATCTCATAACAAAAGGGCTGCCCTCATCGCAGAGTTGGCAACCTGAGCCTTGAGAGGTGTAGGAAACTATCGCTAGGACAAAAGGCAACAATAAGAACATGACGTACAGCATAAGAAGTGGCAGTCACCACACGCCATGCAAACAATTTTTAATGAGGTTGAGGATAAAAAAGGAGCTTTCAGGAAGGATCTGAAGAAGCAGCAACAGTCATGTGGAAGGCGGCAGCTCTCCTTTGGACTTTGCCCTGCTACCTCACTTCAATTTATATTGCAGATCTCCATAGGCACCCATATTTCCATACTGGGGGGCAAGTCACTTACCATTCCCGGCAGCAATGAGCTGCAATTATTGACCATTTTAGAAAATGTAGATGTGCTACCTATTGCATCTGCTATGCTTTCAAAGGAACAGCCAGCCCCCAAGGTAAGAGGACAATTGCTTCACAGAGCAGAATAGAGTCAGACATCAAACGGTTAATTTGAAAGAATGTTTTTCCTTATAATAGCCTTGAAATACAACCTGTCTCAACAGCAAAGAGTTTCGTAACATCCTTGGTGCAGAAAAGGTCTTGATGTGTGTTCTTATAGATTTGGGTACAATAGGTTCAGAATCTTGACCAGGACTTTGCACGTCAGTGTAAAAGCAAGAATTTGTACTTGGAATCTAACCACAAAAACATTACAAAGCTTTTCCTTGGCTGATGCATAAAGCAGATCTTGACTGCTGAAACTGCAGAGACAATACATTACAAGCTGAAAATGGACTGACAGATTTATACAAGAAGTTCCTACTGTTTTGTAAGCTTTAATCTTAGTGTTAGGTATTGCTCAGCTACTAAAACACACCTCTTCATCTCTCCTCCTCTCAAAAATCTGGAATAATCCCTTTCTTTCTTTTTCCCAATAGCCCAAAGGTCAGAACTCTTGTTCGTACAAACCTTTGGCTGCCTGAGGAGGTCTGAAGCTATATTATAACTTAGGACAGCATCAGTAAGTTTTATGTGAGTTTACAGAAACAAATATTCTCATTCTCCCAGGGACAATGTTTCAAGTGCCATAATTCAGAAAGTGCTCCCTGGAGTCAAGCTGTGCTCTTGCGTTCTTTGCCCCAGGTAGAGTTTTCACTATCAAACTCTCTCTCATTTACTGCTACTTACATATTTTGCAAAATGTGGAAACAAGCACTCTAGAGGAATTCTGTGTGCAAAAAGCAACCCTCCAGCACAACTTCAGTGAACCTTCTATGTCATGATTTGACCAAGAAATGTCCATTTAAAGATAAGGGTACTGCCTCTGACTGATGAAATCACTGAGCCACAACTTGCTGGAAGGTGGGAAGGCATATTGGTGAAGTTTCACCGTCCATTTGCTCTGTTTTTCATGTGTCTTCTCAAGCATCCTTGGCCATGCTCACATAGTCTTCAGCTTGATGAACATTTTTTATGAATTATTTCATTTTGTGTCACACAGAATTGTTTGTGTTGGAATAAATATTATTCAAGCCTGTATTTGAAAATTTGCCCTATATTTGAGTAACAGCATTAATCAATTTAATTTAAGCCAATTCTTTTTGAGCAAGGCAATATAGCTAATGAATCTGTACATGAATGGAACTGCCAACCCTGTCCTTTCTGCTGGTTAATACCACTGTTAGAGGTATAAAATTCACTGCGGTATCATCTTGGTAGTAGAACCTCTTAGATTAGTTTCTGACAGTCTGGGCTGGATGCCTGGAAATCTCGTATGACCAGGACTGTGCACGTGTAAATCATGTGTATTCAGTGAATCCAGTGTATCCTGGGCATATTAGACTCATTATATTTAATGCTGTATTAATTTGCACATGTAGAGTAACATACTGCTTCCTGGCCACACCAAACGAAGTGATCATTTGCACAGGCAAAGTAGGTCTAAGATGTGGGATAGACCTGAGATAATGCCATTGGACATCTACCACAAGCTTTGAACTGTAAAGATATAGTTACTAATCTGCATGAATGATGAAGGTGGTATGAGAGTGATGAAGTAGGAACACATTGGCCACTAGTTTGTGTTGTGGAACTAATGTGGGGGACATGTTTGCTCTTCAAGTTTATTCCAAGCAGTGATCAGAAGAATGAAGTTAATACCAACCAAGCTAATTAGACACTTGTGATTAATTTCACCTAACTTTACCTGTCTTACAGTTAAGCACCTAGTCTAAGCTCTCTGGTTAGTTGAGAAGCCAGTTACGACTGGAGAAAAATGTACTCTTTCATAAGGGAAGGATATTATGCAGCTAAAATGAAGAACACTGGGATTTCTATTTCTGTCCACTGGGTAGAGGAAAAGGCTAAACAACTCCCTAGATTAGGTACATACATTTGCAGATACTAATGCTGAGTGAGATGAATTTGTTCTAAGTGGAAAATAGTTTTGGTTAGCAGTTTCAGAGGAGGCTCATACTTTCCATAATTATATATTCTGCATAGCATGAATATGAACTATAAAGACTAATAAAATCCTATTCAGAATGGAACTTCCTGCCCACAATGCTTTGACGTGAATTAACTCTGTCAAAGTACAAAAGGAATATTTTCTGTTTTGAAAATTTGCTCTGACACTTCACTGGGATTTTGCAACTGAACTATGACAGTTTGCATTCTGTGATACAATCTATAGGTTTTATGTGAAGTGTGATAGTACTTGAGCTAATTAGGATAATTTCCCATTAGCATTTAGTAAAAATGAATGTTTCATTGGTTTTACTGGCATTTTCCTTTGATGACTCTGTGGTATAAAAGAAGGTAAGGCATTTTTCCAACAAAGTGCTGAAAACATTGAAGCCATTTATGTTGAATCTTTTTTTTTTTACAGATTATTTATAGTTAAATTTTATGAGAACCATGAGTAAATATGAATACACATTTATACGGTGTTTTTCAAATTAAACTGTATGAAGGCTAAATCACATCTGGCAGTGATAGTCTACTTTTGCTATGGGGGAGTCAAAGATTTGGTATACTGTAATGGATCATTGTATATTGCATGATATTGCATATAGCTCACATACACTGCAATATCTCCATCTCTTCTGTGAGTTACAGCATATCTCAACGGGTGAGGCTGGCTGATAGTGCGTTAATATATTCTACGCCAAAACACACAGATGGGCTCTGAGGAAGGTAGCCAGCTGCCTGAAGTCCTATAGCTCTTGTAAGGCAGCACGTTACTGCAATGAGAAAGTGCAGAATAGAAAGTGTTCAGGTTGGCTCAGGAAAGCAGATGGACACTATTTCTAAGGCTTGTTTGTCTTCCTCTGGTTGACTGCTTTGGTGTATGTGCAAACTGGCCCTTCATGGCTGAGTAAAATAGTTAAAATCAGTTGGGAAAAAAAAAATACCCAGACTTGTATTGTTTGTATAACTAAGCTAATTTTTGGTAAAGAATAGATGTGACTTCAGTATACTGGTTATGAATTAAACATATGAGCTTTTTCTTAGCAGTTAGTGAGAACAAATGCAGCCACAGTTTATTTGCACTTCTTGCTGTTCTTATTTTTTCATTTATCCAGGAGTTGTTTTTTCAGTTTTATTTTTCTGGATGCAATAGTGAATGCAAAATAAGCACCTTCTATTTAATGGTTTCACTGTGCTACATAGCCTATTATTGTCTAATAACATTGTTATAATAAGAAATACAGTATACATAGGCATTAAATTGCTGAGGAAAAATTTGTGACAGAACACAATAATTTATTCAGTCAGCTTTCTCCTTGTCTGTGCCTGTTTGTCTTTCACTGTCACACTGTGGTGTCGGTTGGTGGGAAAAGGGACTCCATCTGGGCCCTTCAAGTGGATCAAAGACTTTCTCCTTGCTTCGAAGACTGGAAGGGTCACCTCTCCTCTTCCCCTTGTCATAACACCACAGTCAATGTTATTGCTTCTTAGAAACAGAAGCCCATATGTTTGCATTCAGTTTTTTCTTTGTCAGCACAGAGAAACCAAAACATCTTTCACCACTTCTGTGCTATATCCCCTTGTCCCCACTTTGTGCTTGAAAATACTTTGGCATAAAAAGATGTGCTTATTCAAAGGAGTCCAACTTTCGGAGAGTCCTTAACCATCCTGTACTAAATGTGACTAAAACCAGTGACCACACTGCTAGCTTCAGGTGTCTCTCCAGATATGGTAGAAATAAATCCTTATTTCACAAAGTACACCTTCAGTAAGGGAGCTAGGCATCAATGGTGTTTCCATTTGAGTTCATGCCTTCGTGGGTCCCTAATGCAATTGAAAAGAGTTGCTGTGGATGAAAATTTGACAGAAGCATCTTCACTTGTGTTATTGCACAGAATTAAATTTCTGGTGGCACAGACTGGCACAAGTCTAGCAAGTGGATGGAATTGCACCAAATGGCCTAAGTTGAGAATGGGAGCCCTTTCATTTTCCTTGTTTTGTGCATAACATGCTCTTCTTAGAAAACTCATATTATGCTGTTTACCAGTGGGACAGCAGCTAAGACTAATATACTCTGCAGTCTAAAAAAGGATAAAAACTGTCTGCACTGACTGCTTGGTAGCTGTGCTTTTTATCTGGATATTTTGTCTGTTTAGTTCTACTTTAAAAAATCTTGAAAGGCTTAGCCCATATTGGTGACAATTTATCTGCAACATTTCAATTTTAGAGGCAAAGCCAAGTTTTAGCTCAAAAATGAAAAAAAATCTCATAAATTACCAAAAAAAACCCCAACAAATGTTTCCCTTCCATCATGGGGATAAAAAGTGAATTAAGAGTCTTTGACAACTTGTATATCAAGTTTTGAGCTGATGCAGTCTTAAATGGCTGAGTTATTGACCTCTGAAAAATGGACTTTGTAATGGAAATACTGGCAGACTATAAACTATAGCTGTGCTACTGGGCAGGGGAGGGAAGGAGAATATCGTAATTACTGGTACATAAATATTGTTCTGTTATTGCCTTGACAGATCAAACCCAAACAGATCAAACCCAAACATGTCATTTCGAAAGCCCAAAGCTAGAGTCAAGCTGGTGGATACCATACAAGGTGTCTTTGTCCTTGCCTTCTTCCCTTTCTTGTCACACCCTTGTGTCTTCCCTTAAATGCTTAAGTGGCGTGCACAAGACTGCCAATTTCTAAAGCAACTAAGGTTCTTAGAAAGTTATTTGCCCCCCCTGAAATTGGATGGCACTGACTAGAGGGGAGAGAGGAAAAAGGCAAAAGTGCAGCGCCTGGGGAGGAAAAACATGATAGGAAGGAATGCACAAAAGAAGCAATTGAAAGAGGAGGAGAAGAGGGCAAGGAACAACGTTGTGGAGAAAACAATGGAGTGATTGAGAAGTTCAGACCAGTGCAGTGACGGAGATGAATTACAGGGATATGGGCTCATTGGCAGAGAACGGAAGATGGAACAGAGTTGAAAGTGACAGAATTGAATTGTTATTTCCCACCATGTTCTGTGAATAAACAAGGACAATAAAAGAAGGGAGGAACCGTTTCTACTCAGAACTGTTACCAGAAGGAAAATTTAGCTTCTTAAGATTGAGAAGAATATTGCTTTCCCCTTGGAATCCATAATCCAAATTTATCCAAGCAGAGGAAAAAGCTGCTATGTTTTGTGAATGTTAAAACCAGTAAGATTATGCATCCACCACATAACGTAGCTGTTTATGGGTGAGATGTGGCTTAAAACTAGTCATGCAAACATAGTGTAAAGTAATGAAAAGTTATTAGATTGACAAATTATTTTTCAGTATGAAAATACCTTTTGTAAATAGTTGTTCAGTATTTACCGAAGGCTTTTGATTTGAGACTTGAGAATAACTGCAAAAAACCATAAACTTAGAGTTAAAAACCATGTCATTTGACTTGTAATGTTTTTTTTTTATTTATTTTGTGCCAATTTAATGTGCTTTTAAGTATAAAGTAATCTTCCCAAGAAAAAAAAAGTAATTTCCAATTGAAAAATTCTTTTTAATCCCGACGTGGATTATTGAAAAAAATTAAAAAAAAAAAAATTCTTTGAGGTCTTCTGGGTTTTTAGGTAAATGATAAAAGCAGAAGTACTACAAAATAATAAAAAAATTAAGTCATTAATTACTTCAACAGTATTAAATCTGTATATTTTGCAATGAAGTTTTGGTCAGTTGATTTCACAAAACCCTGATTGCAGTACCTCTACAAACTCCCAACGCTTAAAACTACAACATCACCTCTGGCTGAAGAAGTCGGTAACATGCAAACTAGCAGAGAGTGAAACATGCTCCCTGAGGAATCAGCAGATATTTGTTCTGTTTTTGCACTTTCTTTTAGGCTTCCATTGCTGGGCTAGGTGGTCTCAGTCTGACCAAACATAGCTGTTCTCATGTTGCTACGTTAACTGACTTCAGACAGGCAGATCTGGTTTTTACTCCTGCCTGCAGCTAGCATATTGTCTTCTCTATTACACTATTACAGATTTTTTAGGAAAAAATACTAAATTAAAACTAACAGAACAACAAGAAGTAATCATAATAGCAGTAATAGCAAGCAGCAAAAGAGGAGGAGGCTGACATGAGTAGATTCACAAGTGATTTCTAACACTGATCTTCAGCTGTACGTAAGCTTTTATTCATCCAATATTCAGCAGTAAGCTCTCCTGACAAAAAGTCTACAGAGGAGCAGGAGTAATTATGGAGAGCAGGAAGAGACAGACCAGATGACAAGACTAACACTGCGTACGGTTAAAAAGGTGAACAAAGCAGGCAGCCTGAAGAATCTTTCTGCAGGACAAAATGTAAACTAAGAGAATAATGAGCCTGTGGTCAAAATATTTTGTTCTACAAGACTTACGGTTAATCCAACAGTTGGCAGGATAAATATCCATGTTGTAAGAGGACGGTGTTGACATGAGGGATAACAAAATGCTGGTACAATAGCAGAATAACCAAGTAGTTAAACCAGGTTTTAACTCCACAGGTGACACCTCTTCAGCCAGAACCCAGGTCTCCCAAGTGTAGTAAGATACATGAAAAGAGGAAAATTCTGAAGGTAGTGACAAGGTTCTAAAAGGATAAAGGCATTGCTAAACAGTGAGCTGGAAGTGACTTCAGGCTTACTTGAGACTCATTCTTACTGTCAGGAAGTCTCAGTTTCTTGCCCAGTGTGTGAAGCTACACTGAGTCACTAAATCTCGGAAAGCTTTAGGAACAGTTTACTATCACCCCCATTTTAGACCTAACCTAAGGTTAATTTAGGAGCTTAGACACTTAAGGATCTCTGTACAGACAGTGAAGATAGCTAAATAAGTATCAGGCCATTTAAAATCTGCACCAAAATCTAGTAGTACATTTTCTCTTTTACTGAGGGTGACAGTCCTATTGTCAATATGCCCAAATGCCAATCTAGGCACTGAGACTCTTTGAACTGTCTAATGCTAGTTGCAATAAATTCGATCTCTTGATTTCCTATACAGTTGAAATCTGGAGAGCTTCTTAATGTATCAA
The DNA here is from genome assembly GCF_018139145.2 of Gymnogyps californianus. Lineage (NCBI taxonomy): Eukaryota > Metazoa > Chordata > Aves > Accipitriformes > Cathartidae > Gymnogyps > Gymnogyps californianus. The sequence continues at coordinate 115,905,326 of NC_059473.1, forward strand.
CAAACAACAACATACATCTCAACAGTCATCTGGAAGTCTTCACAAGTACTCGGGCTTATGTCAATTGACCATTAGAAAGTCAGGGCACATTACCTAAGGTTGGATGGCAATGAAAAGGACTCAAAGGAAATTTGGGTTGGATGAAGCTAAGAGCCTTGTGTTAGGTTTCTCCTCTTTGGTAATGTTTCTGCTGAATGCTCGTATCAATAAGAATCTAATGCAAATGAGTGTGCTGGAAATGCCTGCAGTTTCCCAAAATGTAAATATTAGTCTTTCTAGTGAGTGGATTTTTGTGTTTTCTTGTAAAGCCGAAGATTGTGTTGTATATGACAGAAAGTCAAAGTCAACAGCAGAGGAACAGTCGTAATAAACCTTGGAAAGAGAGATTACATTAGACCTGACAACATGAATGAGAGTCATAGACTTTGTCTGGGAGATATAAAATGTGCTATTTCTCACTCTAGGTTCCTCTCTCCCGAATGTAATACTTAGTTGGAAGTCAGGTGAATCCCAAAGGATAATATAATTCAAATGGACAAATATCTTATATTTTAAAAGAAGAATACTGTCTCTTGACCATCAAAGGATGAAATTTAAATATTAGCCCAAATATTAGAAATTAAAATGAGCTCCTTATCTTTGTTCAACACAGCAACATCAATGTACCACCAGTGCCAAGTCACAAAACCCAAAAGGTTGGAAATTTGAGCTCTTCATTGTGGAAACAGATATTGAAACACACTTTCGCTTCACAAACCTGCATCTATAGTTTTGGGTTAGTTCTAATGTAGAATTAAACAAATGTTTTGACCTTGAAAGTTGTTGCAAATAAACCTGTCCTCTATCTGACAGCTCTTCTCAGCATCCACAAAGCATCTCAACATCCAATTAGGCAGCCGTAGAAAAGACAGATGTTCAAAAATGGTCAGCATCTGTTTATTTTATTGCTTCGTAGGAGAGATTCTCTCTTTTGAACTCCTTCTGTGGTTTGAATATTCATTTCAAGAAGTTCACTTAGCCTTGAAAAATCAATGAAGTTTATATTAGGTGAGAGAAGAGAGGAAAATTATCATTAAAGCATAATTTATTTTGCAAAGGAAGTGATTTAAACTACATTTATTCTTGTCCAATGACCTCAGCTTTGATGAAAGTTCTGACAGAAAAACAGCAAAATAATAAAAAACCAATTTTATTAAACATTCAAAAATACTAAAGTATATTTCAGATCTTCATAATTCAGGGTTTTTTATTATTTTAACATCATTTGATGTTGTGTCAGTGGTACCCAGGAATAATACTAGTGAGAAGGTGATGAAGAAATAGTGAAAGTGATGGACTGGATGAAGGAAATTGAACGGTGCATTTGTTGCTCAGTAGGAAGGGCACAGGGTAAAATAAACACTTCAGGGAAGTAGTGAGAGTTAAAATTTTCTAAACGTATTTGAAATAAGAAGAAAATTAAATTAATAAGCTAAATTAGGTGACATGAAAGCATCTTTTTAGTGTAGTTAGTGTTAAATGAAGAGAATACAAATTTCTGTTCTCTGAAAAGATAGTGTTTTGGATAAGAAACCTATAGTTTTAACTGAAACTAATTTTAACTCTTCCCATATGAAATGGCAAAGGAAAGACTTCATTTCAGTAAGTTTGTAACATTTTGGTTCTTTTATATGATTCCATGTGATTTCTCTTCATATTTTAAAATGACAATATTTGTAATATCCATGACTTGTAAAAGTAGTGTTTTAATATATAAAAATGAAATACCTAAAAGAGCAGAATGAAAACATCTTAAACTCTTTCAACTTTACCATTTAAATGATCAGAAAAAAGTCAGCAGAATTAAGCTTTTCTTCTAAAACATAATATGTTTCTTATGAAACATAGCAATTTTGAGAAGAAATATATCTTCTAGTGAAATCTGTTCTGGAATAAAAATGCCCATGTGTGGTCTCTGGTTGATTTCAGCAGAAGAAAAGGTCCTCTGTGAATGACAGGAGGGGTGAGGGATGATGTCCTGCTCAGGTTTGTGAGTATGTATAAAGAGAAGGGAAAGAGAGCCAGAAAACCAGAGGATGTCCATTGACAGGGCTGGCTCCTGGCATCAGCAAGGATTACAGAGCAATAGGAGTAGATCCGGAGAGACACAGTACTGACAACCTGATACACACACTGCATCTGTTTCCCTGGGTTTCCTTCACACTAGCTCCTGTCTGTTTCTCTGCATTGAATGTTAATTCATGGCTGGACTAGGCTTGTTCTATTCCTTATTTTTTGGTCTAGTTTAATCTGAAAGGAATCCAGTTTGTATGTTTTGAGACCTCTCTGAGTACACAGGGAGGATCCAGAGGTTTGCTTTTGTATTGGGTTTGCATGGCAAGGTTTTGGTAGTGGGGGGGCTACAGGGGCGGCTTCTGTGAGAAGATGCCAGAAGCCTCCCCATGTCTGATAGAGCCAATGCCAGCCGGCTCCAAGACGGACCCACCGCTGGCCAAGGCCGAGCCAGTCAGCAATAGTGGTAGTGCCTCTGGCATAACATATTTAAGAAGGGGGGAAAAAGTGCTATGCAACAGCAGTCGGGAGAGGGGACTGAGAAGATGTGAGAAGAACAACTCCACAGACACCAAGGTCAGTGAAGAAGGAGGGGGAGGAGGTGCTCCAGGCACCGGAGCAGAGATTCCCCTGCAGCCCGTGGGGAAGACCATGGGGAGGCAGGCTGTCCCCCTGCAGCCCATGGAGGTCCACGGTGGAGCAGATATCCACCTGCAGCCCCTGGAGGACCCCACGCCGGAGCAGGTGGATGCCCGAAGGACGCTGTGACCCTGTGGGAAGCCTGTGCTGGAGCAGGCTCCTGGCAGGACCTGTGGCCCCATGGAGAGAGCAGCCCACGCTGGAGCAGGTTTGCTGGGCAGGACTTGTGACCCCGTGGGGGACCCACACTGGAGCAGTCTGTTCCTGAAGGACTGCACCCCATGGATGGGACCCATGCTGGAGCAGTTTGTGAAGAACTATAGCGTGTGGGAAGGAATCACATTGGAGAAGTCCGTGGAGGACTGTCTCCCGTGGGAGGCACCCCACACTGGAGCAGGGGAAGAGTGTGAGGAGGAAGGAGACAACGTGTGATGAACTGACCGCAATCTCCATTCCCCATCCCCCTGTGCCACTTGGGGGGAGGAGGTAGAGAAAATTGGGAGTGAGTTTGAGCCCAGGAAGAAGGGAGGGGTGGGGGGGAAGATGTTTTTAAGATTTGGGTTTATTTCTTATTACCCTACTCTGATCTGATTGTTAATAAATTAAATTAATTTCCCCGAGTTGAGTCTATTTTGCCCATGACGGTAATTGCTGAGTGATCTCCCTGTCCTTATCTCGACCCACGAGCCTTTTGTCATATTTTGTCTCCCCTGTCCAGTTGAGGAGGGGGAGTGATAGAACGGTGTCCTGCTTTCGGCTGGGATAGAGTTAATTTTCGTCTTAGTAGCTGGTACAGTGCTGTGTTTTGGATTTAGTGTGAGAATAATGTTGATAACATGCTGATGTTTTAGTTGTTGCTAAGTAGCACTTGTCTTAAGCCAAGGACTTTTCAGTTTCCCATGCTCTGCCAGCAAGCAGGTGTGCAAGAAGCTGGGAGGGAGCAGAGCCGGGGCAGCTGACCTGAACTAGCCAAAGGGGTATTCCATACCATGGAATGTCATGCCCGGTATATAGACAGGGGGGAGTTGGCTGGGAGGGGTGGATCGCTGCTCTGGCATCGGTCAGATGGTGAGCAATTGCATTGTGCATCACTTGTCTTTTCTTGGGTGGTTTTGGTTTTTTTTTTGTTATATTCCTTTTCATTACAATTATTATATGATTATTATTATTATTAGTTAGTAGTGTATTTTATTTTGCTTTAGTTATTAAACTGTTCTTATCTCGACCCACGAGTTTTACTTTTTTTTCTCCTCCCCACCCAACTGGGAGGGGGGAGGGGGAAGCAGCTGCGTGGTGCTTAGTTGCTGGCTGGGGTTAAACCACGAGGAGTGGCTTTGGTGGGCACCTGGCGTCTAGCCAGGGTCAACCCACCACAGCTTTAAAAAACATTCCTAATCTGAACAAAATGCTGCTATAGATGCTGACTGTGTGATGCCAGCACAGTGTGAGTGCTGCACACCTCTCCCCTTGACCTCGCATGCAGGAGGCTCCAGAGAGCTGAGCTGATCTTCGTGTATGAGAGATAGGCTTCCCACACTGTTTACGGGGACTGCTGATGTGGATGAGGGCCGAGATGGATGCTGCTGACAGTGGATGTGTGGTAACTCCAGTGGCAAAAGAAATGCATATCTCCTTCTGGCCCTAGGCAGTCTTCCACCTAAATTCGTGCGTCAGGAGCCTGATATGCTCATTCAACAAAGGAGTGAGAACAGGATTTCTGCCCCAAAACAAACTCATTTCATTTTGTGCATTCTGTGCTGATAAGGCATTAATCCACAGAAGAACCATATGATGTCCTAGGGCAAGACTTCTCTGTCCATTACTCCCACACACTGGTTCAGCAGCAAAGGCAGGAAGGAAAATTATTTCATTCCTGATTAGGGGTTTGCACACAGCAGTCATTGTTGATTATGGGACAAGTTATGTCTCACAAGCACGTCTGTACTGCTGAAGAGAGAAGGCTTGGAATGTCCCTGTGCTTGACAATATTAGTTTGAACTTTCTAACTTCTAGGGTCCCATTATAGGTTGAACTAATTCAGAGCAGCATTGAGACAGGAATTACCTGAGGGATACATTGGCTGGTAACTGGCTCCTTCTTTTATCTGCTTCTTTTAGGGGCCTCAGTTGAGGTTTTAAAGTCTTTTAGTTTGTTCAAAGCAGCTGCTTCTGCAACTGTGTGTTTGGGAGGCTTCAATAAGTGGTACTGTGAATAGTGCAGATGGAAAACTGAGACTGAAGTAGGGCCAGTTTTCATCACAGAACTAGAGTTTGGCTTTTCAAGTGAAAATCCTTGCAATTGCTGCTGGCAATCTATGATACTGTGAGCAAAAAACCCTTGCCCATCCATGGTTTTATTTCTCTATGTTTGCTTTGATTTTATAAAGGCCCCCAAAAGGGCCCACATCTCCATGCTTCCACAAGAAAATACAATTATACTCAAAATGAAGGAATTTCAGGTAATCCATCACAAACCTCATTCCCTTCCTTTCCCCACCCCAACAGTAGTTCTTTACTATAATGATTACAGTTCTCTAGTGCCTTCAACGTCTTCCTCAGTGGAAAAGTCTGGTTTTTGTAGATTGTCCTGAAGAATATCGCATTCACAGTACTTGATTTCATAGATAGGAGCAAATTCTAAGGTTGTGGCATTCCTGGGAGGAAACTTTTGCCATAGAGAGCAGAGCTGTTGCATGAGTACTTTTGCTGACATCAGTTCTCATATGCCTCAAATTATCAAATATCCAGCGGGAAGTTATCATGGGAAAGAACAATTTTGTCTGTATTACAGATAAAGAATTGCCCTGTCACTGAATTAATTATTCTCCAGCTTACTTACTGAGTCCTAATCATCATCCCACCTAGGATGTGGTTATGAGTCAAGTGGCTTTGATGTCCACTGTAAAAAAGCATTTTCAACCCTTAACATTGCAAAAAATGCATGGAAGTTTAAAAGACATGTTGAATGATGAGAAGTCATTTCCTAATGGTTATGACTGTATCTGAACCTGGAAAATATAATTTATTGTACTTTTGAAATGAATCTGATAAAAATTTTACATTTGCACTCAATATTATTTTCAACCTACAATAGATTACACCAAGTTACCAAAAAGGTAATTCTTCATGTACATCCCTTGTGAGATGAAGCAGAACTAATCAATTGAGTATAATAACAGATAGATTTATCAGTTCACTTTACTCAGCTGGAATGATTTGTGGTTAGGACAGAAAAGTTTAAAATGGAAAAAAAGTTTATTATAGCTATGTTCTGAAATACACTGGAGATGAAAAAGCTTCTGCCAATATATTGACCTGTGAACTGAGGCATCCAATTCATTGTGTGCATATTTAGACCTTGATTTATTATAAATGTGTAACTACGGCTTGCTTTCCCCTACTGGAGTCAGTGGCAAGAGTATTTCCCCTGGAGAACTCCTTGGGCCTTACACCTTTCTGTGTTATCTGGGACATGATTACCCTCTTATGAAATCTGTGAGAATCTTTCCATTGACGTCAGTGAGAGTTACATCAGCTCCTTAAATCAGTGCTAAGTGAGTGCAATAGCCTGCTTCTGAGCCTCAAAGTGAATTCTGCATGTATAAAGCCAGCAGATCATTGCGTAGTCACTCTCAGACCATGTTGCAACTTTGGCAGGATAAAGGAATCTTCTGAATGCAGATGCTTCAAGACTTATAATTCATGGGTGGAGTGGTATCAGGAGTTAAATCTCTTCTTTTAAACTAAAAAAGTGCTAGAGTATGCTTTCTGGTTCTGTGACCAGAGGTGGCATGGTCAGACCATATATTACTAGACTGTCCTGGGTTCCAAGACAGGGTGACTGCTTATAAATTGCCTTTAGAAATGGTCTTTGGTCTGTGCCAGTTCCCAAATTGTACCTAGGGATCATTTGAAAGACTGCAAAACAGTACAGGAACTTCTCTGTCAGTGTGAAAATGCAATGGCCAAATTGCTGCTCTCACACCTCTGTCCAGTCTCTGTTTAATTCATTAACAGAGATGCACCCAAAGAGCCTTAGGACCTGTCTGTACGGGCAGCTGTATGCAAAATCTCTGCCCCCATTTTAGGGTCTGAAAGCCCCCATGGAAAGCAGCATGCCACGTTAGGGTGACACCATGCCACCGTCCGTAGCAGCTTGGATGCTGCACTGAACTAATGAGACCAAACTGCTTCCTGACCTGGCTCATTTTTGCCTAGTCTGGAGCACAGGCAAAGCAAGTCCAGGATCACTCATCTTTGCTCACGGTAGGCATATCCCTAGAGTGAGAAGAACCAGGTGGAAGATTGTATAGGGTTTGCATGGCAAGGTGTTGGTAGTAGAGGGGGCTACTGGGGTGGCTTCTGTGAGAAGATGCCAGAAGCTTCCCCATGTCTGATAAAGCCAATGCCAGCCGGCTCCAAGACGGACCCACTGCTGGCCAAGGCCGAGCCCATCAGCGACGGTTATGCCTCTGGCGTAACATACTTAAAAAGGGGGAAAATGTTACTGTACAGCAACAATTGCAGCTGGAGAGAGAAGTGAGCATATATGAGAGAAACAACCATGCAGACACCGAGGTCAGTGAAGAAGGAGAGGGAGGAGGTGCGCCAGAGCAGAGATTCCCCTGCAGCCCGTGGTGAGACAGCAGGCTGTCCCCCTGCAGCCCATGGAGGTAAACGGTGGAGCAGATATCCCACACAGATAGCGTGTGGGAAGGACTCACATTGGAGAGTGGAGGACTGTCTCCTGTGGGAGGGACCCCACGCTGGAGCAGGGGAAGAGTGTGAGGAGTCCTCCCTTTAAGGAGGAAGGAGCGGCAGAAACAACGTGTGATGAACTGACCCAAACCCCCATTCCTCGTCCCCCTGTGCTGCTGGGGGGAGGAGGTAGAAAATTTGGGAGTGAATTTAAGCCCAGGAAGAAGGGAGAGGTGGGGGGAAGGTGTTTTAAGATTTGGGTTTATTTCTCATTATCCTACTCTGATTTGACTGGTAGTAAATTCAATTAATTGTTTTCCCAAGTTGAGTCTGTTTTGCCCGTGACGGTAATTGCTGAGTGATCTCCCTGTCCTTATCTTGACCCATGAGCCTTTCGTTTTATTTTCTCTCCCCTGTCCAGTCGAGGAGGAGAGTGATAGAGCGGCTTTGGCAGGCACCCGGCACCCAGCCAGGGTCAACCCACCACAAAGATGTTTGTGCCTGTGATATTATTAGGTGTGGAGATGTTTATACCTGAAGGAATAGCACACACAGCTGAGTTGATGTTTACAGTTGCTTGGTGTCACCCAGCTCTGTTCAGTGGAATTATTTCTGTTTGGCACTGGTGTGAGTGAGATCAGACATTAGCTTAGCACAGAGCTGAGAGCTAGGAGAAACATGTTAAACTCTGGCAGAGACTAACAGTCACCCTAAATTCTAATGGGGTGTTACCAAACCAGTAAGAGGATGATTATCATCAAAAGCAGAGTTCACTTTTGAACAATAGCTCTGTATTTAAATTCTATTAAAACAGTACTAACAACGAAGCCCTCATTAAGAAGATAAAAATTACAGCAGTCTGAAAACCAAGTCAGATCCTCACTCAGAGTTAATTGACAGTGCTAAATGGAATTCAGTAATACTCAGTTGATTAAAAGCATCTGATTCACCATTTAATGTGGAAGAGAGGAATAACAGCATTGGATGACTAGAAGAGTTTATGCAGTATAGGATTTCTCTTTCCCGAGATACAGGGAATCAGGTAGCAAATCTGGACATTTGCTCAATGTCATGCTGCCTGCTAACGGCCTGACCTAGCTTTAAGCACCTAAACAACACTTGAGTGTTATTTAGAGAGGGAACAAGTGAATTCAGGGTGGTGGCCCAGAAATACTGCTTTTCAACCCTTCTTCCATTTGCCATCCTAAGCCACTAAACAGACTCTCCTGTCTTCTCCCTGTGTGTTAAGTTTTGAATTTCTAAACAAAGCAACTTTTCTTTAGCAAAAGCTTTAACACTGTTAGGTTTTACCCTGTTAAATATAAGCATCTCTAGCAGCATTGTCACCTGCAGTCAAGGTGGAGCTTTGTTATAGGTGCAGAAGATCGAGCAAAGGTACCATGAAACTATGCCTTGCTTCTGCTTTTGTCCTGGTGACAATTTCTCAAGTGTTCTTGAGGGAGCAGTTAATTTTAGTAGGTGGTTAGAAAGAATTACAAGTGTGCAGTAGATTTAAGAACCACATGCAGGATCAAAGTATTTGAATGTTCCATAAAATAAAGAATAAAACTCTCACAAAATTATGCGAGCATAAAAATAACCCTAACCTAAAGATTTTATTGTTAACTGTATCACATTGTTCCATTGTTATGATGATAAAACTTGATAAACTTGACTTATGAGCTAGACTTGCTAAATTGATAAGTGTGAGCTAGATTATTCTCTTCCAGCAGGAAATATAACCATATATAAAATATATGACAATATACTTAAGTATTATATAAGTATATACATATAAAATTATATGTATTATATAAAATACAAATACAAAATATAATTGCTTAAAATATAATAATTGAATTTATAAGTGGTGTATTATGACTGTGGTATACCTTTATCCATCTTTTTTCCTTTTGCAAATATATAGCAGCTAACATATCCAATTAAAACTAATCTCCTCTTGAAATTCCTTAAGAGTCAATGTTCTGCAGTATTTTTAGGAGTTATTTAAACCAATTAATGGGATGATATTCACCATGTGTTTGTGTTCATTTATCCGTTGTGCTATTTTAATCTTGGAAGCAATAATAAAAGAAATGCTATGCCAGAGTGAAACGTAAGATTAAGACTATCTTTGGAATTTATTAATGTGACAAAAAGCTCAAATTAAAAATGCTGGACAGTTTTAGAAGGAAATTCTGCAAGATATTCAAGTCAATTTTAGGCAAGTCCATTAAATTATCCAATGAATTATTCCATGACACACTCTGTGCCCGGTGCAGAAACCCTGCCAATACACTAAGTGGTAATTTAGGATCTGACCAGGGAATTATAGGTTCTGATCCCTACTATAAATACGGCTTATGCATACTATATGGGGAAAAATGTATAGTAGCCCTCATGACAAAAGCTAGAATCCAGGTCTTACCATTTGTTATCTCCAGATGCTTGTACTCTCAGCCCAGTAAACCTCAGTTTCTTTTTGCAAAGCAGAATTGCTGGAGCAGATGGTACTCATATTGCAAAACAGCCAGGTATATTCTCCAGGTAGGTAGAAAATACAGATTTGCATCCTCTTCAGGCTGACGAACCATAAAACCCATGAAAGTATGAAACACATCCTGAAGAATGAAAATTCATCCTGAGTGTATGGGTTAGCCAGTGATTTACTGAATACAAGGGAGAACCTCCTCACTCCCAATTGCCAAAGCAGAGTAGCTCTGACCCCTCTTTTGAAAGGTAAAACTTAGAAACCTAAATACAAGAAAAGAGTGTGAATCCCAATCTCCTGTTGGCACCTGCTTTTCTGTAAAGCAGTTAGCTCTTGCGTTCATCCCACGGTTCATAATGAACCCTCTCGTGAAATTCAATAAACACAATAGATTCAGCAGCTTTTTCCATCTAAATATTAAGGTTACATAGCAATGTCATCACATAGTTTCACTTTAGCATCTATTTCATTTATCTAGCAGAGCCTGAACTTCTATCTTACTTTACAAAGGTAAGTACATTTTGGGTGGAATTCGGGTGCCTAACTGGTGCCCTAGAATATCCTTCCTGGCCTTCAGGTCACTTTCCAGAGGGCTTGAGTCTCCCCAGGAGTCTCTGGCATTTCTGCTGGGACCTCTGCTCCAAGGATCTTGGTTATTCTAGGGTACCTTAAATAGCACCACACAATTTTTAGGGACCTAACTCGTTCCCTTCACTTCTTAACATCAATGTTTTTGATGAGATGGTAATACTTAGTAAATTCCTGTACAGGACGTGATAAATTTGAGAAGGAGAATCTCAGAACCAAGATGTAAGATTTTTCTTGTCTTATTCAGTGAAAAGAACACAAACAGGCTTAGCTAGCTAGTGAAAAAAAGATTTAAAAAATCCACATTCAGTTCATTAGTCAAGATTAAAGCTGAAGGTGACAAGTAAAACACCAGAACCACTTCTCTGCCAAGAAGTTTTTATCAGGCTATCTACTCTCCATACAGCTTAATACCTTCAGCTCTGTGCAATCTCCTTCTCCTAGTAATTCATTTTTAAGGGGGCACTCACTCTTTGGTTGTTAAGAGTTACTATGTAGTTTTTTATAAGAAACAATACATCACAAAATTCAAATAGGGTAAGGTCTTTGTTGCTGCAGTAAAACTCACACTAGAGAGAATATTTCACCACTGCTACCCACAGATATTTTTTTTTCTCAAAATAAAGCATTAGTTTCTCCACAAAGGGATTCCTGGAAGAGCTGGCCATGCAGAATGCAATGGTTCACTTTGCTCTGGCAGGAGGGACACAGCCCTGTTTCTCTGCTCTGGCTCTACTGTAAGTGCCTTCCTGGCATCAGTCCCGGCAGTGCTGCACCAGCTGAGCTCTCAGGACCTGCCCTTGTGGAATAGCCTTGTTAAACCTCTGGAGAACCAATCAAGCAAATATTTTCTTCTCTTTTTAACCTCTTATGAATGAAGGGACACAATGTTTTTCCTAGACTGTTTTTCTACAGTCCACACCTAATCCATTAGGTTTGCCATTCCCTATTCAATACTTTGTTGTGGGACTGGACAGATGATCTCTACGGACTCAGTAAAAAGGGCAAAGCCAGGACAAAGCCATGGATCTTCTAGTTCTGTATTTGTAGGCCAATGCTAAGCTTGAACAGGGAGGAACCTTCCTTCACCACCCAACAGAATAGCAAAAACCTTTTTGAAAACCCAGGTCAAACAACATTTTATTTCCTCTGTGCATCCAGCTATGCACATGTGTATGTGTAAGAAACCTATATGTAAATATTTTCTGATTACATTAATCTGTATGCTAACTGCATGTGTACAAAAATCATTTTTATTTTTGTATTCTGAAGAACAAACAACCTATGGCTCCATATGTATAAATGTACCAATGAGAAGTAATTAATTATCTGTCTGGGGAGAAAATAAACACCTATAATTTTTTTTTGGACAATACCACGGATTATGACTAAGCTATAAACTGAGGTGGTACAAAGTATTGCTCCAGCACACAGGTACGACTGCTGAGTGCAACGCTTCAGAGCTCTCTGATGGCTGCTGTGCCTACTCCATTGTGACATACCGAAACAAAAAGTAACCTGTCCCTCACCTCCATCTGCTGGCAAGTAGGATGATGAGTGGAAGTGCTTTGAAAAGTGTAATTAATCTTGCAATGCTATGTGCTACATTCCTGTTCTGTCAGTGCTTAAATTCTAGGTACTGTCTGTACATACTCTTCTGGTACATGCACACTTAACCTGTGATTTTTATGCCTTTTATTAATTGAAGGAGAGCACCATGTTAAGTGAAAAAGATGCCGTTTCCACATTTGCAGTGGGGACAAAGTATGTTCCCAGCCCACATACTCATGACAAAGCACACCCTTCAAACCTCTTTCCTTCCTGTGTCTTTAACAAAAGCCTCCAAAGATATGCCAGGAGGTTCAGATTTACATTCTGAATCTTTCAGGCTTTACCTTACTGCCAACCTCAGCTCTCTCCATTGCAATGACTGGAGGGCAATGGGAAACTTGTTTTTGACTTTATATTCAGTAGTTTGAGATTTATTTTTATCATTTTCTCCCTTGCATTGTGTAAAGGTTCATATATTAATTTAGATCCAGTTCTAGTTAAAATCCACTAATTTAGAATGTATTTATACTGATTACTGTAAGCACCTTAAAGCATTCAGAATATTGCCTAACTGAAGCAATAATACATATATGAATTCTGTAATATTAAAAATCAAGATGCCAGCTTTGTCCATTCATAGTGAATGGTCATAGATTTTTTTTTTTTTTTTCCAGGAGTATAGTTTTTATTTTGTGCATGGCAAGAAAACTCTGAAGTCTCCAGCCCCTGGCTGCTTGGAAGGAAGCAGCTTGGTTGCCCTGTGCTGGAATGGGACCTGGACTGACAGAGCTGCTTTGTTCTTGAGCTCCAGCAAGGAGAGTGATTATATTTACGACATGCAGTTGGGAGAAGATGGGGACAGAAGAGGTGGTGGAAGATAAGAGAAGGGGTCTGTGGCTTATCATTGTGGTAGCAGAGTAACATCTAAGCATGATGGAAAATTTTGAAAGATTCTCCTAACTTATCAAGATAGCTGGATGTCTAACTTCGCTCCCATGCATTGTATTTTACAGCTTTGTCACAGCATAACTTCCTAGTGACATCTTGCTAGCAGTGATATTAGCTATAGCAAATAATATTTCTTAAATCTGCCTCTTTTGAGAACTAGGTTTTGGTCTATCACCTCAACTTTAGTTCCTCCGAAGCACTTGGGACACTCCAAATTGCAAAGAATGTGTTGACAGACACATTGACTCACAGAGCTCCCATAAGAGACTGAATGTTGATCCAACCACTCTCTTGGTCTGCCACTGAGAACTGATGTTACCAGATATATAAATGCTTGTCTATACATGAACCCCAAACGTGTGTCTGTCTGGAGCTGGGCACAAATTGATCCTGACCTCATTTAATATTGAAAAGGCAAAATGAAAATGGAGAAATTACTCCAACAGTGATATTCATACATTTTCAACTCATTCAGCGTTGGTGCAGCCTCACCTCGAGTACTGTGTGCAGTTCTGGGCCCCACAATTTAAGAAGGATGTGAAGGTACTCGAATGTGTCCAGAGGAGGGCAACAAAGCTGGTGAAAGGGCTGGAAGGCATGTCCTATGAGGAGCAGCTAAGGACTTTGGGCTTGTCTAGTTTGGAGAAAAGGAAGCTGAGGGCCGACTTCATCGCTCACTACAGCTTCCTGAGGAGGGAAAGTGGAGAGGGAGGTGCTGATTTCTTCTCCCTGGGATCCAGTGAGAGGATGCATGGGAATGGTTCAAAACTGTGCTAGGGGAGGTTTAGACTGGACATTAGGAAGCATTTCTTTACCGAGAGGGTGGTCAAACACTGGAACAGGCTTCCTAGAGAGGTGGTGGATGCCCCAAGCCTGTCAGTGTTTAAGAGGCATTTGGACAATGCCCTTAATAACATGCTTTAACTTTTGGTCAGCCCTGAATTGGTCAGGCAGTTGGACTAGATGACCGTTATACGTCCCGTCCAACTGAAATAGTCTATTTTTTGTTTCTGAAGAGAAATGTAACAAATACAATGAATCACAGTTTGGATATCAGCAAAGATCTTACACTGACAAACAATAAATATAATTCCAAATGAGAAAAATGAGTGGTTGGTTTGTACATAGAGTTGAGTCTGAATCAATTAATATTGACCAAGTATAACTTTTATTTTGAGGCAAGATACAGTAGGAATACTAAACAGAGTAATTGCCTATATTCCCATGAGGCGAAATTTATGAGTGTTACAGCTTATGGCTATTGACTGAAAATAGATATGGACAGTCAGATTTATCTCCTGTAACTTTATTTCCCTGAAGTTAGATGTCTAGTCTAAGTCATTTGCACTACTTCTGTTGGCAGATTGTCAGAGAAGAAATAATGCAGGACATCTGAATGCACCTCTCGTGACTTGATGTGTACGTGTCCCTGAGTATGTATGTGAGACAAGTCTTACACAGATAATGTCTTCTCTTTGACTATATAGGGAGCAGGTGAAGATAACCTACTTAACCTCAAGTTTAGTCTAAAATTAAGCTGAATCCCACTCTGACACACTGCCATGACAAACCATGTATGAAACCATGTCTTATTATTCAGATCTGTTTCAGAGAGTTGTAAAAGCATGTGGAGATGGCAGAAAATTTACTGATGTAAAGGCATCATTCAAGTGGCAAAAAATGTACTCTTTTAGTTTGCCAGGAGCATCTTACAGTAGTATAGATCAAATGTGACTAGGTAGAAACAGCCAAGCAGCAGTGCTGAGCATGTGGAGCTCTTAGCTTATTTTGCTATAGGTTTGATGAGGAGAAGAATACTAGCTTTAATCAAAACCAATGATATTTGGACAGAACACTCTAGAAGGAGCTCACAGTTCTGCATCCTGTTTAAACTTTTTCTAGCCTGCTTTCCTGTGGCTCTGGCATTATAATTATACATCAAGAACTTTTAGACTTTGGAAACACCAGCAGAACTCCACAGGTGTGTCTGGTAGTCTAAAAGCCTTTGCCAGTTTGAATTTGAACTAAATAATTCTTTATCCCAGAAACTTCACAACTAATGTTATGAAGATGAATTAAAACACACTCAAACTGCAAAGTAACATCTCAAAGGCATGTCCTTCAGTGATGGCTTTTTTTTTTTTTTTGAAAGAAAAAGAACAGCTAGAATTGTTCATAGGTTTAATGTCACATCATCGCATAAGCATATGTGTCCCTTCAACCCTTTAACTTGAGCTTAGCTAAGACTTAATCAGTAGCTGAAAGACCATACTATTCTGCAAAGTATGAATTCCATCCATGATGAGTCATATCTTTATGGAAGAGGAACGTTTTTCCTCTCTTATCTGCAATGAATGGAACACACCATTCCCATCATTTTGGCATTACCTGAGGCGAATATTGGATTATCTGAGTTGATTATTTGATTTTACTTGTGCAAAATGTGATAGATCAATGTACAATTCTAGCTTGAATAAGGAGATATTCTTTCTGACTGCACAACTGGGAGATAATTAATACAAGGTATAAAAGCTGGGGCTCATTTTTTTGGGTCGTGAAAATGAATTCTTCATCAGTCATTGAAAGTTCATTCTAATGTTCAGCATTCCTGAAATGTCTCCAGACATACAAAAGGTATGGAGTCCAAACCTTCAGGTTATTTTTTCACATACAGTTACAGTTACAGCGTTGTTATACAGACTTCACATATAGCAGAGAACAAGGGCACAGTTAACTGAAGGAAGCAAAGACAGGTAACATAACTCTAGAGCTGCTTACACACATAAGCAAGTGCCACCATTTAGGAAGCTACCGTGCGTCAGCTGACCTTTGGTAACTGTTCATGGACATGACCTTAACCTGAGGGTATACAGATTAATACAGTTTTATCAAAACCTCCTTCATTGCACACTAAGCTAAGCCTTGCAGATGCTGAGAGCTAAGAATGCACACATGAAAAGTTACTACGTGTCAGCTGGCATGACATATTACCAGAGTCATATGTTCGGGTGTCTGGGCTGTTGGGTTCATGAACTAATGGCTGCAAAGTGCTATCCTAAGAAAACATAATTATCTAAGGCAAAACGAAGACTATGGACGGGTTCCAGCTTCCAATTACATCACTCTGCCAGGGATAAAAGCTGGAGTTATTTTGGCTTCTCAGAGTTTGATGAGATCAGGAATTAGGCCACATATGACCAGAATTTGTATTCTTGCAGAATAAATAAATTAAAAGAAATGAGAATTGAGAGTTTTAGACACTTTTCAATTTATATTTCTCAGCTATCCTGATATATTCACACATGCTTCTTTCTTAATGCAGCTGCTCATTTGATGATTGCAAATGTCAAATTTATAGTCTTTGCAGATATTATTGCAGCTGGAATGGAAATTAATTTT
Organism: Gymnogyps californianus; assembly: GCF_018139145.2. Lineage (NCBI taxonomy): Eukaryota > Metazoa > Chordata > Aves > Accipitriformes > Cathartidae > Gymnogyps > Gymnogyps californianus. The sequence continues at coordinate 115,921,691 of NC_059473.1, forward strand.
TTCGCCTATGCTCGCACAAGAGTTTCATTTATGGTGCAAATGAGTGAAGTTTAAATTGCTAAAAGTGATCTAAATAACTAACGTATCTGATACCACATCCAACTCATTAAACACAAGACTAACACAGCTACAGTATTATTGCAGAAGTTTGGCAATGGGAAATGAGATTTTTGATTCCAGGGTGGCTGGTGCAAATCCACATGTTCTTTAAATGAAACATTGAAATCAGGCAGTAGTGCCATTAAAAATTTAGCAATGCTTCCCTCTTGTAACATCCCTGTGGGTTTCAGTGAGACTGTTCACACAGTCACCTAATTTTTATCGTGAATGGAGGGAAGAATCTGGATCTCAAATTAATTATCAGTTTGATTAAGTTTTTCATATCTTAAGCCTGGGGGACTGTCAGCACCTTAGCAAAAAAGTAATCATAACTAGGAAATTGCACAGGTTTTAAAAAGTAAAGTAATAATTTGGAGGTTGTGGTTCAGCTTTGGAAATAAACTCCATTAATTCAGTCCTTCATCATCCCTAGTTGGTGATTCATGCCAGTTCCTTTGCATTTGAACAAGGAATGCATGGATTCGAGTTCAATAAAATTTCACTTAGCAAAATACATGATTTACAGTCAGAAATTGTCATGGCAAACTTAACTGAGTTATACCTATTTCATTGCCACTGGCTATGACTTTCAATTTAATTTTAAATTCTTTCCCTTCATGTAGGGAGCACTAGATGCCTGCGACTGAAAAAAAAGTCCATATTAAAAAAAAGTGGCCCTAGGGATTCATACACCTAAGAAAAAAGGAATAATAATAATAATAATAATAATAAATAATCATCACTGGAAAAACTATTTGTTTTATATGTGATGCAGTGCCAAACACTCTGCTCTGAACATGGGCTTGGGGATTTTCCTGGACACAGTTTGATTTCTCTTGCTTATGTTCTTTGTTACAGTGAATCACATCATTAAAAACACATGGGTCCCTTTGACATTAGCAGTAAGAACTGCAATGGGAACAGCATTTGAATCTGCTGGAGATGAGCAGCTAAACATCAACAGTCTTGCTCTGGTGGGAGCAGGAACTAGCAGGAGGTAGGCCCATCATCTGAGCAGAATTGCTCCCGTTCATAACCTAACAGCCAGCGAGCAAGTACCTGGACACCTTGAAAGTGCACACCTTAAAAGTGCCGTTTACCCTCTATAATGGAGGGGAAGTTGCGAGAAAATTGCTCAACAGGAGAATAAACCAGGGACCAGATTCTGCAGCAGTTGCTCACAATTAATTGGTTATCACACTAAAATCAGTGGGGATGAGAGCGGACAAAGCTCCATTTTAAATTATTTGATTATCATGATAACTTAAAGGTTAATTTCATATATATTAATTTTTATAGGTCAATCTAGGCAATAAGCCATAGTTTTTATAACAATAGGATAACATTTTATACACAATAATCAATCAGTAATATTCAATATAAGTGAGAAGATACCCGGCCAGCTAAGATGTTACAACACCATATTCCAAGAGAAGACTAAAGGACCAGGAGTTTTTAAATTGCCTTAACTCTGTGTTATTCAGTGTTGACATAACTTTAAGAATGTAGCTACTGCTCTGTAAATGTTTAGTCTCTTGTGTAACAAACGACCTCGCACACACAGAGCTTCAATTTAGGGATTCTCAAAACAAGCAGTTGTGATTTATGACAGGGTTTAGGCTGTCTCTAAAACTGAATTCAGCTCAGTACCAGAAGATCCCACGGATTCCTGCACTACTTAAGCCAAATTTGTCCTTTCCTCTAAATCAGTCCTTAAAGTGGAGAAATATTCTGAATTAGAGCTGAATATTATTTTTGGTTTTGTTGGCAAATCTTGCATGCACTAGAAAAGCAGACAGGCAAAAATATCTGGGAATTTAGGAAGAACTGGATTAGCACTACACCCCCAGCTCTAAATTGGGAAGTCATAGGTTCAACTTTAACATTCCTGAAACAGAATATTTTGATTTTTTGTTAGATTTATTAGGTGTTACAGGTGCTATTCAGGGAAAAGAGATGACCAAATAATGTCTTTTTTCCTCTAACTCAATGATTAGGGTACATAATTTCCAAATTTCAAATTATTTAGTAAAAGCTACAAATGTAGCAGTAAAAGCTGTGTGGGGCTGAGCTGCCGGCCAGGATTAAACCACAACAGATACCAAAGAAGATATGCAGTCTGTCAGTTAGTCAAGAATTACATGGGGTTTTTATCATCTACCCTTCTGTGGCAGGATTTTCTTATCTTTTGACATATCTTTTTCACTATTCTGTTCAAATTGTCTGCTGGATTCAAGAGCTCTAGGGGGAATAAAAGACAAACAGGCGAATACAGGTAACACACATACAAAAAAGATCTTAAACAACTTAAATTATTGGGAGTCAAGGTATGTGCTATTGCAGAAGTCAATTAAAAAGAAATAAATCTTTCAGTTATATTTAATGCATTTCTGCTTTAACTGTAAGGGAAGATGACATGCTACTTGGGGTTGCTTCAGTTTCATCTCCCACCCCTTTGATTAGAAAGGTTCCTCTTCTTTTCCTCCACAGTTTCTCAGTTGCTTTAGTCTGATGCTGACAGCAAGATTTTCATTCAAGAGCAAAAATGCTTTGATGCAATCTTGTTGGACTTCACAGAACCATGTTATAATCAGACCGAAGTGCACGTTTCACTACTGTTCTGTGATCTTGCTATATGTCTGGCTGAGGAAAAAATTCTTAATTACTTTTGAGTAAACATGATCATAAAGGCAGATGCAAAATCATAATTTTATTGTGTCATGGATGTGTAGCTTAGAAGAATTACTCCTCATGGTGAACTTTCTTTATGGCATCAGCTAAAGGAACTGTTCAGAAAGAGTTAAGTTAACAGAATATAAGTCTATTTAAAATGGACCAGTCTTTTAAGAAAGTAAAGATGGCTTTCAGAATGCCTGTGAGTGCCAGCTGCAACCATTTCATTTTTTCTTCAAAATTCCTGAAGAAATTTGAGTCTAAACACTCAAGATGGATACTATTATTTCCTTCTATTCTATACTGTGAATATTATACTCAGAGTTTGATTATCTCTTTACAGAAGAGATATACCATCTGAGTGATACTTGGTGATGTAAAGGAAACATTTTACAGAAGTTTATCACTGATATACACTTAGATAAGGAAGGAAATCCATTTAAACTTTCCTCAGAGGAAAATATGGAAGTACAGAAAATTATTCTTGCCTTCTGACAATCAAAAATACTGAAAAGAGTCCTAGGAAACCTGTATGAATGTTTAACATAATCCTGATTAAATATCCAGGAGTTTTATTTTTCAGTAATGGATTATACAGTATTGTTCTGGAGTTAGCAAAATACCACATTTTTTTTGTGTCCAAAATGTTCCGCAGTGCTCCTTTGGACAGTATATCATGGTGAAATCTTAAGGTAAATGCAGTATTCACAGTGAACGTCAGTGACCTGTCCATCAAATCCTTGCTAAAATACTTGGAAAAGCAAAAACTCTAATGACAACACCCTTTCACCCCTTTATACAGAAATGTCAGCTTAGTGAACAGGAGCTCTTGTGGTCATTATCCCACACATTGTTAAATAAAAAAAGAAAGACTGGATAAAGCTAAATATTTCCATGCCATTGCCTGTATTTATGTTTGGTGGCTTTGTCATACTGTCATACTGTTAGCTTTTATAGCACACTTGTCCTCCACACAGTACTTTATAAGAGGTGAACTGTATTATTCCACTTTTGCAGTAAGAGGAGGGAAAGGACAGAGGAGTGATTTGTTCAAGGCTATTTCTCACATCACAAGAGGTGAGGAGAAGCGCCCCTATGCTTTCCAAATGCTAACCTTTAGCCAGTCCTTTCCCACTGTAACACATGACTCACTGTACTGTTCTACTCCATCGTTCAATTGTTCCCAGTGAAGTTAAATGTGAAACTCCTATTGCCTACAGGGAAAAAACAAACAAACAAAAACCCTAAACAAAAACTCAGACTCTTTATCTTTAAGACATTTGCAAAGAGGTTCTACCTATATTTCTTAGGTTGTTACATGGCTCCATCTTTGAATTTTCTGAGTTTATGAGACTTTTAAAAAGAAACAAATTTTTCTTCACAACAGTTTACTGAGATAAAGAATGCTAGCCATAGTTTAATTTTACAATAAAGAGCAATTCCTATAGAATTCAGGTGATTTGCTTATGATCTAACAAGAAGGCTTGGTAAGACTGAGAACTGGAGTAGAGCTCACCAGTCCAAACCACTGAAACATACTTTTTAGTAAATTTTGCTTCAGTTAGCAGAGCTCTTCACTTTTTTTTTAATGGAAGTTCAGACTTTGCATGGTGGGTCAAAGACTACAGGATTTTTAAATTATTATTATTATTATTTATTTACTTTTTAAATGCCTGGAAGACATCCAGGAACTGTCAGAAATCTTGGGACCATGGGCTGAAACCACTGACCTCACCTCATGACGTTCTTGAACCATAACCTTCCCCAAAAGAAAAGCATTCTTTCCCTGTGATGCAGACCGCCATAGATGGCATTGAAAAAATGCAACTGGTAAATTGTGTTGGCATAAAAAATTGTACTGGTAAATAAAAATACTCTTCTTGGTAGTGCCCAATGTTATGACAAGTGCCTATGGCTCCAAACTGCATTTAGGGAGGTTCAGGTTTGATATCAGGAAAAACTTTTCCACTGGGAGAGTTGTGAAGTCCTGGAACAGATTTCCCAGAGAGTCTATGGAGTCTGTCTCTTCGGAAGTTTTTCAAGATTTGGCTAAGCAGAGCCATAGCTAACCTGATCTAGTGTTGGCAACAGTCCTGCCTCAAGTGGAAGGCTGAGCTATATGACCTCTATTTCTATGATTCCATGAAGAGCAAAACAAATGATTTATTTTTGTAGCATACTTGTATCTGATTTCCTTTAAAATGTCTGAATGCATTTGTTCTATAAAGAGGCAATAATTGGACACTTTCAGTTCAGAGTGTTACAATATATGCTAAATTAGTGTTCCACAAAAAAGCGAGGAACTGATTCAGCATTCTTAAAAGAACAATTAGGTATACCAATGAAAATATGAACTGTAAATATTCAATATTGACAGACTTTAACTTGGGAAGCAAGTCTACTCTCATTAAAGTCTGCATTATAGTTCTTACTGACTTCACTGCTGGCACTCAAGAAGGGTATAACAACCGAAGACATGCACAGCCGCCCTAAATGGCCACGCAGGTCACAGGATTTGCCCTCTGAGCACACTGGGGAAGCGTATTTAATTACTTGCTGAGAATGGAGCTGTGCTGTCTGGTGAATCACTGACTGACTGCGGGACATACGCAGCAAAAGCATTCCATGGAGCAGCACTTACAGAAGTGAGAGTCCTATCTGTATGTGCGGCACTCAACAAGCCAGCCGGGGTAGACTGCAGCTTTGCTTGTGCCAAAGGCATAAAAATACTCATCCATTTGTTTTAAGAGAATGTAACTGTATTTTCTGATCCTTGTATATGTTGAAACTGTAATTCTGGTAATGGGGAAACACCATGTAACTATATTAATTTTTATATCATTGTACATGTCCAGATTCTATCAACAATGTCTCTAAACTAACTCAGTTTACATCCTGTTCCCATAAAGCTTTATCAGGCAGGGTTTATTTATGGAAACAGGACTAAATGGTAATGTTTACTGGTCAATGGCACTGCAATTACTTTTAAAAATGTATTTGAAGCTGGTTTGATTGATATTGGCCTGAACGTGGTAAGCCATTCTTACTCAGCAGACACATAAACAGAGATTTAACTTAAGATCCTTAGGTCACACTGCATAACATTTTAAAAAAGAAATGAAACCAGCTCTCTTGGTCCAGGCCAAATAATTATTTTAAGCACTGCAGCATCTAACTTTTAGGTCCCTGGCTTGCAATGATATGAATTGCAAAGTTGCCTGCAGAATGAGAACTGAATTGCAGTTCAGCTCCTCACACAGGGTGCAAATTGACAATCTGAAAGTCCTATACAAAAAGCCAGGAATCATCTACTAGCTGTAGGTGAACACTGAGAACAAGGATGTGGCTGCATTACTGTCCATCCTCATGCCTAGGTGTTTGAGTTACGCCCTATTTACTGAGGTAATAAAAATGACAGACTGTTAGCAACATTATGGCAAATTTCCTATTTGGAGAAAGTTTATGATTTCAGTTGCATAGATTATTTTGGCATGAAGCTCTCAATTAATTATGTTATGTCATATTGGCAGCAGCACTGACATCAAAGAATTCAAATTTGTTTTTTTGAAAACAAGTCACTGAAGTCTGAAACACAGTGGAGAGATGGAGGCTTTCGTGCACAGAAACCACTTGTTTGTGTTCTCTGACAGGTGACTAACTGAGTCTTGGAGACACATGAAATGAATTGACCTCTGTACTGCAATACATTTAACCCTGATGTTTCTACTTATATTGTATGCTTAATATCAAACAATCTCCATCTTCTTTAACTACATAACAGAGAGCAAAAATCTTCTGTGCTGAGATTGAGAGTGGTTGCTGAAGGACAGAAATCTCAGTGAGACTACGACTGTGTAGTTTCATCAGTCTTGTCCATTAAATTAAGGTAAAATATTAAAGAGGCTTTTCCATCCCTTTGGTTCTCTGGTGCATCCCTTGGGCTCCCTGTATCCTTTGGTTTTGCACCTTTTTCTGCCCATTGAATGCATTTATTGAAGGAAAAGTAGCTTTAATTATATTTAGAAACAGCTTAAGAAATTATGCTCAGACACTCATTTTCCATAGTACATTTATACAGGTGAACATGCTTACCTAGGTATTGAGTACTTTATCACTAGACAGTAACTGAATAAAAAGGAGGATGTTGGGAATGTGGGTAGGAAGTCAGAACAGGTCTTAACTGAGAAATCTAAGCACTGGTCCTAGACGTTGGTTTGCTTTCACTATCTCTCTTCCCACCTTTGGAAATTTTGGGAAGATGTGATTGAAGTTACCCTCCAGTCAGCTGCAGAAGGTCTGGGTTTCCCTCTCTCTCTGTCTCTCTCTTGCTAGGGAAATTTAGACTATTATGTAAGACAGGTATTCTTTTAGAATACCTTTTGTATTTGACTTTTGTAGACAAGACCTATCCGTTTCATCTCTATAATCTCTATTTCTGTCTCTATCTCTATCTTTATAATATGTTTGTAGCTAATTGTTTTACTATCAATTAGTTCTGGTAAAATCAGCGGTATGTGTGCAAACCTGCTTTGAAAGGCTAAGGTCAGCTCTGGTAATGCTGAAAGTTTTTTTATTTGCTTCTAAATTTAGGCATCTGCTTAGAAGAGGTGTTTCAGAGTGCAGTTTTGGACTTGAGCTCCCTAAGCATTACTTCAGATACTGAAATTGCTTTTATCTTCTGAACCAAAGTGACCTATCCAAGGTGGTGCAAGAAAGCCCGGAGGAACAGTCACTGTGTACACAGTGCTGGTGCAGAGCTGGCTGGTCAGTCGTGGCAGTGCAGGTAGAGCACGGGTGCTTGGTGTGAGGCTGGTGTCTGACCCACAGCAGGTCTGAATTCAGCAGCCTCTGAGTATCATTCGTTATTCGACCCTGCATCATTTTGGTTTTCTTAAAAAACAAAGGCTTTTATTCTTTGTAAAGGCAATGCTAACTGCTAAGTCACCTGGGCTGAGCCTCTTTTTCTATATCTTAAGATTAATCAACACTTTATATCAAAGATTATCAAATATTTCTTGTGGTAATGGAAAGCTGAAAGAGAGCAGGCAAATAAATAGTGAATTAATTGTACGGCTATATACGGAAATAACGAGATTTTTTGCTATTAGCAAAGAGTTGCTCCTAAGGGGTCCAGTTCAGCTTTTGTTATTCACATTTGATAACTTTTTCTCATCCTGATACTGGAATTCACAAAAGGATTTCCAGGACAAATTCAGGCATAAAGGTCTGTCAAAAAGGATACCAGAACAGGCTGTTGATATTGAGGAGGCAAGATTTTACTTTAACAAACTCATGAAGTAAATATGTAAGTAAATGTTCTTAATAAAGAACTATTTTTAAAGTGCCTAATAGCATAGTAAAAGTGGCTTAATAAAACTGCTCAGACAGATGACATTTATAGGGCTTTTCTGTGTAGTGATATATAAATAACTGTCTTGACTAAGATCATGAACGAAATACATTTGCACTTCTTTGCACCTGCAAGCTAGCCATGTGAAAGAACATATAAAAATAGATGATCTCTTTCAATTTATTAAAAAAAAGAAATTAGATACTCGTTTTTTCCACAGACATAGTGCTTAAATCCACACCAGAAAAACAAACTAGGATATTAAATTTTAATATATATCTTTAAATGTTCTCAGTATTCATCACATTTATATTTTAAAATGTGAAAAGTACAAGGTTTATGGTGTTGAACAGATATCCAGACATGCAGACTGTCTGGGTGCTGTTTAGCATCATTTCATGGGACTTTCCATCTGCGAAGACCCCAGCGTGCTTTCTAAAGTGTGAAGTTGATGCAACTTCCATCCCGTCACTTGTTCACCCCACCTTGACAGTAGGTGTGCAACACTACTGAACCTCAGCCGTCTCTGAGGGATTCAAGGATGTAACATTAACACATTGGACAAGACGGATATTTGGGTGGGGAAAACGGCCAAGGACATCAAGGCAGCACTTGCAGTGCTAAAAGATCTCAAATGTCTTCGCAGAGCATAACAGGCCTTGGTATGCTGAAGTCTTTTTGGGTAGCACCAGCCACTACAACCAGTCAAGTGTCCTATATGTTTGCAAGATAAACCTGCCAGAAATAGATCATTAATTTATTCATTCCTATGCAGAACACTCCAGTCTTCCCATGACATGAAGTGAGAACTGCACCAGGGTATATCATTCAGTAAAGCACTTAAGTATATGCGTAAGTCTATATCATACCAAAACTACCTATAAAACCCCCATGTAATTTGCTGAATGGAAATGAACCATCCTAACATCTTAAAGAGGTCACTTTTAACCTTCTGTCCACCATATAAATTATCAGAGAAGATATTTTATGCAGTTCCTATCTAGGTCACCTATTTCTGTTTTTCAGTCTGTGCAGTTGGATCTATATTTTCCTTTGGCTTTATTCAAGTTAGTCACAAATTTTAGTAATGGAACTGCATTTTTTCATTTAAACTGTCATAAGACAGTTATAGTGACATGTCTCAGAGTCCCATGACCCAGAACATGGTGTACTTTATATTAAAGAATATGTAATTGTCTTAATTTAAACAAAAAAAAAAAAAAAAAAAAAATTCTCTTGCAGGCATCATAAACAGTAGGCTATTGTCAAATATACTTTTCACATCTCTGAACTTCTCATAATCTAGCTATACAGTGAATTAGCTGAAACCAAAATGCATCTCTGCATGATCTAAATAACAAAAAATGACAAATGTATAATATATATTTCCTCAGCTGTTAACTTTTTATTATCCTTTACTGAATAGTTTAAAATGCAAAAAAATTTGCATGAGTTTTCCTACAAACCTATTGACTATTTTAAACCAAAATTTTAATTTCTTAGCTGAGGAACTGGCTCATTTGGACCAAGTATGACTTCAGTTTTTTAATTTCTTCATTGTCCTAACACATTTAGCAAACCAGTAAATGGCAGAATTGCAAACAGGTTCTTTATCTTTCTCTTTGGAGTTTAAAGTAGCGTGCTATCAGGATTTGAGAACAGACAGTCTGTTACGATTCGGTAATAGACTTTGTATTCATGCAATTATACATTAGGAGAGAGCAGTCACAAAGAATAACCACGTGGAAGCAGAAGAAGAGCTCAAGCTCCAGCATTTATTTATTTATTGATAATCAAAGGAAATTGATAATAAAGGACGTCTTTTCAGTACAGAGATAAACTAAAGTACCTGATAATATGATCAGAGGAATTGTTCTTCAAATGTTACATTTAGCATGGGATTCAGTATTGTAGAGGAATGTAACCAGCATGACATCGATGCGAGCCAAACTATATATTTCCTGAAGTTCTTTGATTATTTAGTGTTATTTAGCCGTTAGAATCAATATTTTCCAGACAACAGGATTTATTGCTCATTCTTTATAACTGTAATTTACTATGACCTTTATTTATTGCAGACAACTTCGGTAGGATTATTATTGTTACTAGAGAAGGTATCTGAGTTCACAAGGCTTGTGGGTCCATTTTCCTGGCTTTTGCATTGATTTACTGTGGGGAGATAAGTGTGTGTGCCACATATGGAAGATGGGAAGCTCACAAGTCTTTTTTGACAGGTGACAGCATAAGTCTTTTTGAACTCAAAAGGGAACAGGAAGCAAAGCCAAGGTCAGATATTAAACTGTTACTGAATGTGAAATGAACGACTTAATGAATTCACTGAATGAAGAGAAAGGAATTATATAATTGTAATTTAGTGTTGTCATTCACATACCTATGATATTATAACCATGTGTCAGCTTTTTCTGAAAATCTCTATCATCACTAAAGGCAGAGCTTTTCTCAATTATACAACTTTCAAGTAAAAAGTGCTAGTCAAAACCAGTATGTTTGCCAGGAAAATGTTGCTGTTCCCGGAGAATGTGAGAAGCAAAACATTTTTGCTCTCATCAGCATTTGTCCTGTTGCTAGTGAGCCACAACTTTTCAAGTGTGTCTTTCAAAATACTCTCCAATCATGTCTCCCCATGTGAGGAGATAATGCAGCAAAAAAGAGAATTCATTTGTCTTTATTTAGTTTTCCACTCCACGGTATTCCAAGAGACTGAAACTTAGAAAATGGAAAAATGTTCACATCAAGACAAAGGAATAAACCTGACTTTGTTTTCATTAGTATTATGACACAGATTTCAAAAGCAAGAAAACAGTGAACGGAAAAAAAAGAAAAAGGAGAATGTAAAAGTAAAAAGTTTCTTTTTTGACCAACTTTCATTTTTCAGTGCTGGGTTGTTGGAATTTCTTTCTGTGATTCATTTTTGATTAATTCTTAGGAAAAGTTTTTTCTTAATAAAAAAAATCAGTACTGGATACCTTCTGCAAAGTATTCTTCATCCTTTAATAGGTCAAAAATGCATTATTTAAAATGTCACTGATTTATCAATCAACAAAGGTAGAAAATACACCTCCCTACCATTTTTAATGTTCAGCAGAACACTTCTATAGTGCCAAGAAATCTATCCTCATCTGATATCAGATATGAAAGCCAGAATTAAAAGGCAAGAAGATGAACATTTTAGAATGGGCCCAAGTACAGAAAAGATAGATTGCCATACAAAATATAGGGAAATGAAGGACATTGGTTTGTCATTTGATATAGTTTTTTTATCTGCAGCTTGAAGACTGAAACTGCTTATCCTGGGTTTAGTTGTGAAGATTGCAATTTGAAAGGGAAAAATGCACACGGATCTAATAAGCATGACTTTATAGATCTTGTTTGTTTTGTTCTTTTCTTCATTTGTAATGATTTATGTTATTGTCTGACAGTAAGTGAAGGCTTACTGAAGATGTGAAGGTGTATGAAATCCAAGAAAATCTGCTAAAACTAGCACTACACATGTATCAACCTCATATTTAATCTACTCCACCGGAAAAATAGCTTGAAAATATGGAAACTCTCCCAAAAATAGTCTGTTCTGGTAATTCTTATTCTACTAATTCTATGATGCCATGAAACCTTGAACATCATCATAAGTTATATTGATACACACTAGAATGTTGTTTGCCTTTTGAAGTCACGTACTGGTTGTTGAATTCACATGTATTCAGAGTTTATCAGTAGTATGTTTAACACGTGCACTGAGATTCTGCCAATTTAAAAAGAAACTTTAACTGCATATATATTCTTTCCTTAATTATTCCACTTTCTCAGTCCTCTGCGACCTGTGGATAGCTGTGACCTGAGCAATATTTGTACTGACAGGAGGTTTAGCCTCCCAGCTATCAAAGTGCTTGCTTTGCGAGGTTCTTGTGCTGAAGGATAAAGGGCTGGAGTTGATGCATAAAGGCTGGCTTTTGCTTCCACCCCAATTCTACACCAGGGTAATTCCCCTGGATGTAGATCCCAGACCCTGTGAACAAAGCCAGAGTTTCCAGACTCTGATGAAAGCTTCCTGTGCAAAGACCAGCAAGTTACTTTAAGTGTGAAGCTCATCACATTGTAGGAAGGCAGACAGTTAAACTTCTTATGTGCCATTGAAGTGTGGTTTAATTCTTATTTTGAGTAATTATTTTTTATGTTTTTAATTTCCAATATTAATTTGTACAATACAGGGTGAGATTTTTTTTTGGTTGGTTTTGGGGTTTGGAGGGGGCTTGGGGGTTTTGTTTTAGGGCTTTTTTGCCTTTTTTTTTTTAACATATATGTCGATTCTGCTTTTATCTTTTTTACTTGCCTTCAACTGTTTCCAGAATAACTCCATCTTTTTCAGTGCTTTTCTTTCACGTTCCTGTAGGAGTCATCAAAATACCATATTTGTGTTACTGCTCAAGTCACACAGGTGGAAGCACATTGAGCTTTTGAAAATCTGCTGGTTCCTTCTGGAGTGTGATTCTTCATCTAGCTTTACTGTCTGTCCTGAAATCTAGAAAACAGAAGACTCTAAGTCGGTCCTGATCTTTCTTCAATATATGGTGATTTTCTTAGTATTATGTAATTTGTTTTCTTGCCCTATAGGTTAACCTTTTTTATCCATTTAGATTTATGGTTCCTGTTTTACTAATCAAATTAATACACAATTTGAATTATTAAATTTTCAGCTGACTATAAAACAGATGGGATAAAATTAAAGCATGTCCCTGAGTGCCTATATAATGTGTCCCTTATGCTATTTGAGTAATACTACATTTCTGCCAGCTGTTAATCTTTTTTAACAGTGGACAAGAAATTCTGCAAGTGACTGTTGAACTGTGTTACGGCATGCAATATACATTTGAAATCTGCGTTCAGCTTTTTCTAGTTTGAAACTTGCCAAAGGAAAGATGCCATGATGAATGAAGGTGGCAATACAAGTTTCCCAATACATCTTATGCAACATATGTCCCCTCACTGAAATTCGGTATTGGCCAGAGTATAGATAGCCAGTGCAATGTTGTTTTCAGGCAGACTTAATTTTCCTATATACTTTTCTGAAATGAAACATTTCTGGGTCAAAAATACAACCTTCATTCTTTCCCCAAGAAAAGTCTCCACAATTCAAATAAGTGACTAGACAGAAAAAATATCATGCGACCCCTCACCATGCGGTCTTAGAAACAACTCAATAACATGTCCAGGAGAAATAACAGGACTGGGCTACATTTGCTTCATGTCATTTTTCTCCAGAAGCCTCCTTTTCCCACCTTCATTGCATACCAGCTTTGCCTTCTCCATCCAGTCCAGTATTCCTACTGCCTTCTTTACACATTGTAGTTCTTCCAGACCTGTTTTTTAGTTTGTAGGTTCTTTGGACTCAGGATGAGGTGGTAGTCTGTGTTTGCACAGTGCCTAGCACATTTCTTGATTGAGGCTCGAATTACGAGTTGAGATTTTAAGATTACTTTACCAATAGTCACTGGGCAGCACAAAGAACACATAGGAAAAAGGCAGTTTGCTGGATAGAATGCATTGTATGGAATAATTATCTTTAAGTGTAGAGGGTTATAATTCTTTATACTTAAAGAACTGTCATTAGTGTGGTGAGAAAGAGGCAGAAATAAACTGTGTATCTACCTGATCTTCCTCATTTTCTGCTTTATCATCACTAGTTATGGCTTTTGGAAATGTTGACTGTAGACACAGGAAGTGGTAAAAAATAAAAAAGAGGATGTGTTGTAAATGTAGTTGAAGTTAAAAGCTTACATTTAAATAGAATTAAGTTTTTCACAAATAAAATGGGGGGGTTTGCTAACATCTTGGCATAAATAGCCCATCCTGCTGTTTTGGCACCTTGATGAGCTCTGTGAGGAAGATAAAGTATGAAACTGAATTATTTATGATACTTCATAAGTATCTTTACTGTATTGTTTGTTTTTCTAAAATTTATTTTCAACCTTTGAAGAGCAATTGGGTTGGGGTTGGGGGGAGCTTTCAGGCTTTGGATTGCCCTGAGTAACAGTATTAAAATATTTTTTTTTTTCCCATGACACCAGAGGTCAGCAGCACAAAATACATGAAAACAGACCTCCAAGAGTGCCAAAAAATACTTTTGCAAATAAAACCTATGAAAGCCTCTGATATCATCCTGGTGAGGTAAAAGACACACAGTTATTTTCTTAAAATCTGAAACATTACTTTGTATTTAGGTGATTAGCAGTGACACCAGGAAAACAGGCTTTCATGGGCAGTGACTGGACAGTAGAATTTCCTTCCGTCTCAAGTTAATGCAAGATAATTAGTGCTAATTAAATTGCACCTAACCCATTAGTTGCTATGGACTTGATCTAGTGCAGATGTCTGAACACTAAACATTTGGGATACTGAAACCAATATCCTGTGTAAAATGAGAACAAGGGGTAAGGGAAAAAATTACATGAGTTCCAAATATTTTTGCACAACATTATTTTTGAAAAATCAACTAGCAAACACCATCGGGAGAAATCTTTTAATTAGTGCTCTGCTGGAGATCATTAGTTTTACTAAAGACACAGGGGATGAGATCAGGTAATACATGTTTTTAATGATGATAATTAAATTTTCCATAGATTTATTTCCTAAAATGTTTATCTGTTTTGATTATTATCCAAGACAAAGACTCATTTTGATTTAAAGTTCCTTCATCCCATTTCCTCAATGGTAGCAAGAAGATGAAAAATTTTCCTAGAGATATCAAGATATGTTAAAAGGATTTCACATACTTTTAACTTCATGGTTTTAGTCCATTACTCAGTCAGTATGCCATGCTTGGATGCAGAATATAGTCTGGCAGAAAATAAAAGGCAGCTTGAGCTTTGCATCAGTAGTGAGAAGGATGCAAATTTATCAGGTAATTACAATCCTTTAATCACTGAATGATTGTTGTTATTTCACTGAAAAGTAGATGGCAGAGTTTTCATCCAGCTGCATGCATTATTTGTCCATTACATAAGATATAGAAACGCACAGGACTACAACGACACGGCTTTTGCATGATTTACAGGCCTCCGTAATTTTTGTATTAACATGTCCAAAATACACTACCTATCTTTGTGGTTCAATAAAAAATATTCATTATTACTATTTTTACTAAAAAAAAAAAAAAATAAAAAATGGAGTTTATCTGAACCATTCATAAATTATGACTAGTTTCACCTAAAAAAAATTTAGAAAAGAAACATTGACCACTGACATTTTTTAAAGTTTTTTGGTTTAAATTTTAAAAGGCGATTTTGTTCCCTTTCAAATGAACTTTTTTTTTTAGTAAGCAGGAGGGTTGTAGTTCAACTGAAATGAAATTAATGATTTTCACTTAATTGTTGACATTGTCTGAATCTAAGTTCATCTAGACAGCTTTTTTTTTTCTTTTGGTTTGGTCAGTTTATTGCAAAAGCCATTGTTCACTTTTCTTTTCTTCTTATTTTAAACCCTGAATAAAAATTATATTTACAGACTAGTCTGAACTCCTCCTACAAAAACTAAGTTTTTTTCATCTTTTTTGACTGTATTTAATTTAGGCCGTTCATATCGTATCTTAAACCACCATGAAAAGTCTTGCAACGATTAAGATAGGTCATGGTGCATGAGACCTAAGCAGTCAGTCTCTGGATTGAAAGGAATAAACCTCATCTGC
This sequence comes from Gymnogyps californianus, assembly GCF_018139145.2. Classification (NCBI taxonomy): domain Eukaryota; kingdom Metazoa; phylum Chordata; class Aves; order Accipitriformes; family Cathartidae; genus Gymnogyps; species Gymnogyps californianus. Next base: position 115,937,512 of record NC_059473.1, read on the forward strand.
ATGAGGTAAACAACTAGCTCTGTTAGGGCAAAGGCATAAATCTCAGTGGAAGACCTAGCCCATAAAAGGTATCAAAGAGTCCCACTCTATTAGTTTACCTTAAAGCACACAGTAATTTATCTTAGCTCTGCAGTGACATGAGATAAAGTAATAGCAGAAAGGGGAAGCTCACAGCTCTGTAAATAGATTCTCTCCTGAAAGCCTGTTTACCCAAGGTGAACTTCTGGCCTCGTTGAAAGTGGTGGCAGAATTCCCATCAACCTTATCTGTAGTGGGGAAGGGTTTGAAAAATGTTCACTTGTTGTTGAACGCCGTGAAGCTGCATTTATCCCAGACAGATTCAGTACCAGCACTTTCAACATTACATTCATTAGACTCGGAACTTGTTTCAACACAGAAATGGCTGCACTTCATTATGATTAAACTAAGGCAGCTCCCTTATCATTAATTCCATTTAATGAAATTTAAGAAAGTGGAGCTTGTTCCTGTATCAGAAAAAGGGGTAAGGCACACTAGAATAAGGCACCTTTATACTGATTTTACATCTACATTGTATGTGTTTGTGTATCAGGACACGGAGAGAATGGAACTGGAACTGGAATTTGACTTTTTGGTCGAAGATCGTATCTTTCAGCAAAATATTTATACCAATATGAAAACTCTGATGACCAGGCTAGATGACAAATGGGACCGTTTAGACACATATCTACGTAGCTGCTAAGCTTAGATCAAGGCTAAATTGCCTGTAGTGTATTTGCAAAGAACTCTTCAGAGGTTTGACTGATGTCACTGGGATCTTTTCAAGGCAGCAAGTCTATATAGTCAGTCCTTTTCTCTCCCAGTGATTGGGTGGAAAACATGCTCCAGGAACGGTGGGAATTTTAAAGGCTACAGAAACTGTAAAGTCAATGGTCTGAATTCTCTGCAGTGTATTCTGCTGTGTCGCACGGTGCCATGTGTAAACTGTCTGCCTTCCCAGGGAGGCAGAGGACAGGAGAAAAGATAAAAGTTAATGGAAGTTCAGTAGCAAGGGAAAAAAATCATTGCAGTGCAGACAGCCTGTGCCACCCACTTAGTCCTCAAAACAAATCTCCAGCAGTGCATATGTTTACAGTCAGGTGACTTTTGGGATAACATGAGATTTTACGCAGTGTCACAGAAAAAGTTTAAGTAAAATAATCAGAATATCCATAATTGCTACAGGCAGGAAAAGAAAGCATCTTAGAGGCCCTGTAAGCTGTTCAGGCATCCCCTGGGATCTAGCTGACAGACCTTACAAGTAGAAAATTATATAAACGAAATGGCATTTGCACCAAAAGGAAGCATCTGGTTAAGTGGAATCCTGGCTTTATTCAAATTATTAGAAATTATGTTACAAGTGGTGGTTTCAGTAATCTTTTAACTAAGATCTTTACCCTGTAACTATGTATGTATGTATAATAATGTATGAAGGTAACCACAGATAGAAACACCTGTTTGGTCAAAGATGCATTTTAAATTATGCTTGTCCCAAAGAGCATTTGAATGAAAAGAGAGTAAGAATGGGAAAACACAAAGATTGAAACAAAAAAGATAAACTTTTAAGTAAAAGGTTAATTTAAATTTTAAGGGACTGCACTGGTGACAGTTGTTTGACTAAAAGTACACAAGGTTTATTGTTATTACTTAAAAATTGGGAATAGTTTGTTAGAATATGGAATCCCTGTCCCGAGAAACATGTAATAGAAACAGATTTTTAAACAGAGCAATGTGCAAAAGAAAACAATGGTAAATTTTCAACAACATGGCTGCTGTCAATTAGATTTTTTTTTTTTTTTCAGAAAAAGAAAAAAAAATAAAGGGTAGTATAGAAATAGCAACTAGGTAAGGTTCCCCACACTGCGCTAATTCTCTCTACACTCATTCTTCCCTTAGGCTACTGAGTGAAAAAGACCATTTAGTGGCTTTTGTAGTGCAGATGATTATACTACAAAAAAGGACCACATATAACTGTTTGACACAGATCTGTAGAAGCAGGAATTCCAAGAACATCTAAAGGTCTGATGAACAGTCCCAGTGACTTTTGCTAGTATTTGCTCACAAATCATTGAAGAACTTCTCTAGGTATATCCATAAGACTTAACACAAAACATGGTAAACTTATGTTAGCAAGTATAAGACAATATCAGATCAGGTTTTTGTTACAGCATAGATTTATAATAGGAATTAGTCCCTTGAAATTCAGTTTTTGCTTAGTGCATTCTAGATAGTTCAAGTAATCTTTTTTTTAAGCAAATATAAAATCAATTATGGTTGTATGGGTGACTATTCAGGAAATGAACATGCACTTTTTTATTTTGAGGGACATAAAATTTTAATGATGGCTAAGATTTTCTTAATACCGGCTGGGTGACTGAGAGAAACTTATTCTGCAAAATAGAACAGATTTCATAGATATGCTAAAAGATTGGCCCATATCTTGAAAAGTAAGAAGTGCCGAGTGATTCTAGCTTTGTTCTCAGAATGATGACTATCTGGTAATAGCTAGTGATTAATCTATACCATACAATGAAATCAAGGTCATGATGAGTTATTGTCAAGCATTAATTCAATTCTTAGCATTATGAATGCAGCTATATTTAGCTTGTTCTATAAATATTACCCTTAGCTAACTTTATTCAGAGTTTTCTATAGCTATCCCTTGAGATATACATTAGTTGAAAAATTATCCATGTATCAGGGAAGAAATTCTACAGCAGGGAGAAACCTAGTCATTTTTTGTATCCTATCATGAGAAAGCAGAAGAAAAACATTAATGAAGAACTTTAATTAAATCTTCCTAAACAAGCTACCAGCATGTAAACCTCTCTGATTGCATGCTACAGAGAGTATAAGACACTAAATGGACAGTTTCAGTAAATTTCATCTAATTCACTACTTTTACTACTTGATGAAGTCACAAAAATGCATCCTCTATCTAAATGAGTGAAATTTGCCTTTTGGCCAATAGTTATGCTTAGTGTTGATTACAGGAATATGTATTAGCTAGGAAGAGCATCCGCTGTGGAGTAATGGATGCACCCAGATATCAGTGAACCAAAAGATTGGGCAGATGTGTTGTTTCTCAAGAGAGAAGACTTCTGCAGTGATTTCACAGTAAAAAACAGCTTTTTTTTTTAAAAGGAATTGTCTGAAAACCATTAACGATATACACATTTTTTTTATTTATGAAGCCATCTGCACTTGCTCTTAAAGTCTAAGTTAATAATTTGAAAGCAATAAAGAGTAGAAAAGATGCAATCATACTTTATAGTCTTTTTCTTAGCGACTCTTAATTATATTGCTTCATTACTTTAAGTAAATTCTGAACACTTTCTATGGCTAATACAAAGGCACCATTTTTTTCCTGTGAAATTCTAAACTAAAACTAATTGAATTCATGCTGGAAAGCAAAGACCATAAAACTTTTCATAAAATTGGATGAAAAATCAGGGACTGATGAGTGATTAATTCCTCCTTGCACCAATGTCCATTTTGTGGCTTGTAAACTCTTTGTTTTTTCAATATTGTGATTTTATTGCAATGTTCAGTTTGGTAATCAGGTTTTTGAATATTGCTTCATATATTGATCTTAAATACAAAATGGATGTTTAGTGTAAGTTAGCTACTCAGTGCGATCTTTGAGTGATTTTTGGATACCTGGATTTTTAAAAACCTGCCACTTCAGCATCTGGGAGTATTAGCTCTAAATGCTGTTAGCTTGGGCACTTTTTTTTATCCTCATCCATTCAATAAAGCACAAAAGTGAATCTGTGAATTTTGCCAATTGTAAAAATTAGAATTTCTTGAAATATTACAAATGAAAGCCTATGTCTGAGACAGAAGTTGACCTTTCATAATCTCAATATTCTGTTTTCCCACAAGTTTTCTTAGTACGCTCTCATGAGATAGGACATCTGGAGGAGGGTTGAGAGAGGGGGATTCAAATATTTAGGTATATAGTTATATCTCTTAATGTCGATACATTTTAGAATAGCATGTAAGTCTGTCCACCACTCTTTTTATCAGCACAGAATACAGTTTCTGTAAAAGTTGGATTCCGCTGCTGTGTGTTGAGAAGGCAGCTGACATAGTGAGCTCCTGAACCATCTATGCTGTTGTTGCTCTTCCATAAATTCATTTTGCATACCTTCATGAGGAAAACTTCTCTAACTAATGCTAGTTTGCTTTAAAGGCTTCTTACAAAGCTTGGATTATTTCACAGATGCTTCAATAAATAAAGTACTTTAATTCTCACTCATCTTTCCTGTGATTCTTTTTGTACTTTCACCATTTCTGAGCTTGTCATAAGAAAGTGTGTCTTTTTTATTTTAGGAGATAAAATGCAATGGAGAACAATATTAATCAGAAACAACAAGGTTGTGCTGTTTCTTGGCATAGAGCAATCTTTTATTAATACAGTGATGAAATCATCAGTATGCTTCAGTGCCAAAATTGATTATTACCTCCCTGGTTTTTTTGTCCCTAGGTATTTTGTTTTGTTTGGTTTTGTTTTTTGTTCGGGTTTGGTTTTTTTTTTTCCTGCCCTGCTTTGAGATTTATTTTGTCTGCTGAACATCATATTTTATGTCTATTACAGAATATCTGAATTTTGCATAAGCATAGGCTACAGACAATAGAATAATTAGTCGTTCGAATGCAAAAATAACTATTTGCTCGATCAGAGAGTTTGCAGTCTTTTTCATACTCCTCTTGCAAAGGTGGACATAATATTGTCTTCTCTCTTTGCGATGGACAGATGGCACTCTTGCTTTCTATCTAACATGCCTCTCAGTATCTCAAGGGAGGTCTTAAACCAGCTAAATCTAGCAGTTACCTGAAGGTGCTGGTAAATCCCTGAGTTTCTGTGGCAGAGACTGTGAGGAACACTTCTCTAAGCTCACCCAAACTCTGAGGATCATCAACGTGGGAGCTAACCGTTTCACCACCTGAGTTTAATGACAGTGTTTGGCTGTTCAAAATTAAAATCCCAAGAGACAGATGTTAACCAAGCAGTATTTGTGTCCTTGGAAGTCAGAAGACGTATGTCCTTGTTTCGGCTGGGATAGAGTTATTTTTTTTCTTGGTAGCTGGTATAGTGCTGTGTTTTGGATTTAGTGTGAGAATAATGTTGATAACACGCTGATGTTTTAGTTGTTGCTAAGTAGCGCTTATCTTAAGCCAAGGACTTTTCAGTTTCCCATGCTCTGCCAGCAAGCAGGTGTGCCAGAAGCTGGGAGGGAGCACAGCCAGGACAGCTGACCCGAACTAGCCAAAGGGACATTCCATACCATAGAATGTCATGCCTAGTATATAAACTGGGAGGAGTTGGCTGGGAGAGGCAGATCACTGCTTGGGCATCGGTCAGCGGGTGGTGAGCAATTGCCTTGTGCATCACTGTTCTTTTTTCCCTTGAGATTGATTTATTTTGGGTTTTTTTTTTCCTTTTTTTGTTATATTCCTTTTCTTTATTATTATTATTATTTATTGTTAATACTATATCTTACTTTAGTTATTAAATCATTCTTATCTCAACCCGTGAGTTTTACCTTGTTTCCCAATTCTCCTCCCCATCTCACTGGGAGGGCGGGGGGAGTGAGGGAGTGGTTGCGTGGTGCTTAGTTGCGGGCAGGGGTTAAACCACGACAACGTATCAGTTTGTGTCTGAGGAGATGCTTCCTGAGTATTGCTGAAAACTCAAGCAGTAGAGAGTCTCTTTCAATGGATTTGAGTCCTACAGTTGGTTTTTTTGTCATACGCACTGAAACATAGGGCAAAGCATCTGGTCACAGTTGTATATCCAGTCTTCACAGGAGGGAAATTTCCTGCCATTTTATAAGAACCTATAGAGACTATAAATACTGCCATTTAAAGGATGCTTTGCATTGCAAGAACAGTGCTGTGTGGCTTTTGTTTAAATAAGGATCATAGTCATGACTTCATTGCATGCAATTGTTAATGAAGTTATAGCTTGTAGTTCCAAAACTGTCCAGAACTTGGAAACTGGAATGGGTAAGATGGAAAAAAAATCAAGTATTCCTTTGGTTGTGTCAAGGCAGAGTTAACTACTGAACTTTTTCTAACAGAGGCCTTATTCATTAAAAACTGCAAGGGGTAGAAATGCCATATCCCATACCTGAGCTGTTTATCCAGCAGATGACTATCATCACTGTTTGAAAGGTTTTACTCATAACTCACCTAAATCTTTTTAGCTGCAATTTAAACCGTATAATGCATGACCAAAAGAACAGTTAATTTCCATCTTCCTTGAGACGAATTTTTACATAGCAAAACATTGAAGAAAAACATAGTATCACATCTTGTGTCTTTTATATACAGAACAAATATATTTTACTCATCCCTGAATCTCTCATTTGTTTTGTCTTTCCTGAAATATTCTATCATCTGAAGTCTTTCTGTCTCTAACAGGAATGACTGTATAAAAAAGTTGATTGTTGCAAACTTACTATCAGATTGTGATCCACTAATGCACATATGAACTTTATATACAAGCGCAGTAGTTGTTCTCTGTCTTACACTCAGTAGAAACTGTATGTATACACATTGAAAGTCCTCTGCTTTCCTCTTTGCTTATTTGCATTCAAGGATTTTTCCAAGATGTTTCTCTGTTTTTTTAAGAACTTTAAAAAATTTTCACTGTCCTCCAAAATGTGTTTATGTATGATTATCTGAAAACTTAAATATATATATTACTTGTTTAATCTACAAAATTACGGATGAAATGTATGCTAGAGACCTAGTAAAAGCCACTGCAGAATCTCCACTTAGTAGTTAATCCAGTTTAACAATGAAATATTGAAGGATACTCTCTAAGCAGAGCTTTTCAGCCATGTTCATGTGTAACCATCTTGAAGTGATCTTATCAAGACTGTATTCCCCCATCTTCCTTACAAGAACATTGCCAAAACTCTTACCCAGCACAGAATAAATACCATCTACTGTCTCTCTTGTATCTCCAAGGACTGTTTCCTGATACAGAGGAAGTAGTCATGTCACTGTTTTATCTGACATGATTTGTTCTTTACAAATCCATCTTATTACTTATCAATATCTTTTAGGTGATTTCTAACATATTGGGTTTTTTTCCCTGTATTTTTACAGGACAAGAAGTTATACTGAATTATCTCTAATCCCCTTGGTTATACTTTTAAAATCAGGCACTGTATTAATTATTTTCTAGGCTTCTGAAACCTTATTTATTATCTAGGAACTTCCAAAACAACCATTAAAATCCCAGAGATCCATTCTTTGTGTTTTGTTAGCGCTTACACAGTTTAACCAGGAAGGGAACCAAATCACAGTTGTCAGAGCACACTTAGCAAGGACTTTGGTGGGATTTTACAAGAAAAGACGTAAATGGTTGAGATAACACTCAAGAAAGAAGAGTAGGTATTGTTCTTGCTTTTTTCTTCTCTCAGTTCTTCAACATAGTAAATCGAAATCAAAGCAGTAAAACCTTGTATTTCTCCATGAAGTCTGCAGATGTTCTAAGCATGGCATTTTAAAGTCAGTTTTCAGGCTGACATCACAGTGCAAGTTAAGAATATACCTTTCATACAGGGAAATTGTTATAAAGAAGGCTCTCTCTTGCTAGAGCTTCATAATGAATGTTGGTAAGGTTGTTGTATATCACAGAATTATTTCATCATAAATCAGATTAGATCAGGTATTGTAAAAGATATATATACGACATAACAAATGCATTAATGAGAGCAAAATAGCAGCAAGGAAGCACATCATTAGCCTTAAGAAGAAAATCTGTCATAAATTGTACTAACCACTGCATTCTGGTTCTAGGCTACTAGAGGAAATTACCTATTCCACTAATGTATATAATGGAAAAAGGTTTGATGTGTAGTTTATGCTTGCCATTATCCTTTTTCATTTTACCACTGTAAGCTTTTTATGATGCCTTATTCTCGGCCAGGATTTCAGTATGTTACTTAAATAAGTAAGAAATAATACCAGTTATCTGATTTTGTTTTGTTTTGTTTTGTTTTATTATTCTATTTGGAATAGAATAGGCACAGATTGTTTCGTGTCTATATTTAAAGACAAATTTTTGACTGGTCAGCTTTATAGAGCAGTTACATACAGACCCGACAGGTGCATATCTTCCATTAAAATTCCATTGGGCATTGAGACTGGGATTTTCCAGACACCACAGCAAGCTCTGTAGCATTCACAGCATAATGAAATTAAGTGACCTTTGCTATTTGCATTCTCGACGTGGAGCGCACCTGGGACTTGTATGATTGAACAGGCACTGCTGAGGAACCACTTGCTATTACAGCATTGAGTCTGGAATAGTGGTTGTAAGGACTGTAAAGCTACTTTATAACCTTGGCAAAACCTGTGAGATGATTTCTACTCCTTCCTTCAAACTCTGCTGAAACTCCTGTTGCCCAGCTGAGTCTTGTACCATGTCCTCTTCTAATTACTTAATGCTTCATTAAATAATTGGAGGATTTTATTTTTTCCTTCTGGAGCCTTTTGAAGCCTCTAAGGGGTTTTTTTGTTGGTGCTTAGGAGCAGATACCATCAGGCATACCTTTGACAAGAGTCAATGCCCTTCAATGTGGCAATACATAATTGTATGGCCAGGAACAGACATGAAAAATAAAGCAAATAAAAGAAGACCCAGCAAAGAAATAACAACAAAATAACCTGAGGATTGATTTTTCTAGGGATCTTAAGAATAGAACCTCGAAAAAGGAGTACTTTTGACAACTAGCAATTAAGTTACTTCTTTCTAAACTTTTGGTCTCTAAAAGCTGGTCTAATCCTTGCCTTCCATCATAGGAAATTCTTCAGCATTTGAATGTATTCTGTGGTCTGTTTCAATGGGTTTACAGTGATTTATATGGAAAAAGCTTCTCTTCGAATAAAAGAAGATAGTGAAAGGTTGTAGAGCAAGTGATCTGAAAGAGGACTTTCACCTGAAAGCTTAAGTAGGACATAGTCCCAAGGAAATACTTCTTAAATTGTGTATGTGGCGGGTTGACCCTGGCTGGATGCCAGGTGCCCACCAAAGCCACTCTATCACTCCCCCTCCTCTACTGGACAGGGGGAGAAAATAAAACGAAAGGCTCGTGGGTCGAGATAAGGACAGGGAGATCACTCACCAATTACCGTCATGGGCAAAACAGACTCGACTTGAGGAAAAATTAGTTTAATTTATTGCTAGTCAAATTAGAGCAGGATAATGAGAAATAAAACCAAATCTTAAAACACCTTCCCCCCACCCCTCCCTTCTTCCCAGGCTTAACTTTACTCCTTATTTTCTCTACCTCCTCCCCCCCGAGCGGCGCAGGGGGACGGGGAATGGGGGTTGCGGTCAGTTCATCACACGCTGTCTCTGCCGCTCCTTCCTCCTGCGGCAGAGGACTCCTCACACTCTTCCCCTGCTCCAGCGTGGGGTCCCTTCCACGGGAGACAGTCCTTCACGAACTTCTCCAACGTGAGTCCTTCTCACGGGCTACAGTTCTTCACGAACTGCTCCAGCGTGGGTCCCATCCACAGGGTGCAGTCCTTCAGGAACAAACTGCTCCAGCGTGGGTCCCCCGCGGGGTCGCAAGTCCTGCCAGCCAACCTGCTTCAGCGTGGGCTCCTCTCTCCATGGGGCCACGGGTCCGTAGGTCTTGCCAGGAGCCTGCTCCAGCGTGGGCTTCCCACGGGGTCACAGCGTCCTTCAGGCATCCACCTGCTCCGGCGTGGGGTCCTCCACGGGCTGCAGGTGGATATCTGCTCCACCATGGACCTCCATGGGCTGCAGGGGGACAGCCTGCCTCACCATGGTCTTCACCACGGGCTGCAGGGGAATCTCTCTCTCTGCTCTGGCGCCTGGAGCACCTCCTCCCCCTCCTTCTTTACTGACCTTGGTGTCTGCGGAGTTGTTTCTCTCACATCTTCTCACTCCGCTCTCTCTCGCTGCAACTGCAACTCCCTTGTAACTTTTTTTGCTTTTCTTAAATATGTTATCCCAGAGGCGCTACCACGGTTGCTGATTGGCTCGGCCTTGGCCAGCGGCGGGTCCGTCCTGGAACCCGCTAGCATTAACTTTATCAGACATAGGGGAAGCTTCTAGCAGCTTCTCACAGAAGCCACCCCTATAGCCCCCCCCCGCTACCAAAACCTTGCCACGCAAACCCAATACAGTGTAATATCTATTAGCATTAAAAACTCTCACATGGAATTTCTTATTCTGTGCCAACAAAGTGGGTCTTACAATAATGCTTGAAGTCCTCAATTCTGCCAGGACCCCACTGGGCCAATCACAATACCAATGCATGGAAGAAGACAGTCCTTGTCCTCAAGTATCCAGTCAAGGTTTCACCATATGAGATGAGGCAGCTATACTGCAGTACTTAGACACCTATTTTAGCTGAACTGCAGTCTCAAGATGCAAACTTTCAACCAGATCACTTTGTGAACCCATTGTTTTTTCTTCAGTCAGCATTTTAGCATTCAATCAGCCCAGGCATTTTAATGCCTCACATCAGTATATAAACTATTGCCTTGTAATATCTTTTTTTATTCTGTGTATTCCAAGGAATTAACTTGCAGACAAAATAAAAAGGCTTCTTGTGAAGTGCTGCAGGCTTTACACAAGATGTTGTTTCTCTTACTTCTATCTTCCATAGAGCAGAGCAGCTCCAAAGACAAATACCTTGGAGGGGAGAATCCAATTAAATGATACAAAATACATTTGCTGCATAACACAAACTAAAAACAATTCAGGCTAATGCAGGAAGAGAGCAGGAAATATGTTGAGAAGCAAATACATAACTAGGTATGTAAGCCAAAAGCAAGATTGCTAACATTTGCAAGAAAAGTGATCTTCAAAGAAATAAAGTTAATCATTTAAAAAAAAAGATTGATTTATTTCAAAAATGAGTATGACTGATTTTTGCTTCCCTCAGAGTGTATGAGTATTTGTTTTTCACAAATAAAAGTATTTTTTTATCAAATAATGTCAAATAATGGTTCTGCATTTTTTGGTAGTATTTTTTGTTTGATTTAGTGTGTCATCATGGGTTTTTAAATCTACTTTTCCATCTCTTCTTGCCATGGCTTAGAGACAAATAAAGCTGCAGGGGTTTGATTGTGTCACACACACACACTCTCATTTTCACAGAAATAAACACAATTTCTTGATCAGTTCTTGATTAGGTATCTCCATATTCAAATGAGGCTCAGTCAGTGGATTAAGGAAGTCCCCAGGGGAATAAACACATGTTTTCTGTGCATCAGACACATGAAGAAGTGAGATACATTGACTACTTTTGGGTCCAAACACTACCCTTGTGCTTTCATGCCTGCTATAGAGTGTATTTCATTAGCCATAACACCTGAAGGCCAATAATCCAGCCAGGGATTTTTGGTTCACTGGTGTGGTGGGTTGACCCTGGCTGGATGCCAGGTGCCCACCAAAGCCGCTCTATCACTCCCCTCCTCAGCTGGACAGGGGAGAGAAAATACAACAAAAGGCTTGTGGGTCGAGATAAGGACAGGGAGATCACTCAGCAATTACTGTCACAGGCAAAATAGACTTGACTTGGGGAAAAAATTAATTTAATTTATTAGTAGTCAAATCAGAGTAGGATAATGAGAAATAAACCCAAATCTTAAAACACCTTCCCCCCACCCCTCCCTTCTTCCCAGGCTTAACTTTACTCCCAAATTCTCAACCTCCTCCCCGCAGCAGAGCAGGGGGATGAGGAATGGGGATTGCGGTCAGTTCATCATACGTTGTTTCTGCCACTCCTTCCTCCTCAGGGGGAGGAGGACTCAGACTCTTCCCCTGCTCCAGCGTGGGGTCCCTCCACGGGAGACAGTCCTTCACGAACTTCTCCAATGTGATTCCTTCCCATGCGCTACAGTTCTTCACGAACTGCTCCAGCGTGGGTCCCATCCACAGGGTGCAGTCCTTCAGGAACAAACTGCTCCAGCGTGGGTCCCCCGCGGGGTCGCAAGTCCTGCCAGCCAACCTGCTTCAGCGTGGGCTCCTCTCTCCATGGGGCCACAGGTCCTGCCAGGAGCCTGCTCCAGCGTGGGCTTCCCACAGGGTCACAGCATCCTTCAGGCATCCACCTGCTCCGGCGTGGGGTCCTCCACGGGCTGCAGGTGGATATCTGCTCCACCATGGACCTCCATGGGCTGCAGGGGGACAGCCTGCCTCGCCATGGTCTTCCCCATGGGCTGGAGGGGAATCTCTGCTCCGGCACCTGGAGCACCTCCTCCCCCTCCTTTTTCACTGACCTTGGTGTCTGCAGAGTTGTTTCTCTCACATATTCTCACTCCTCTCTCTGGCTGCAACTGCTACTCCCCTGTAACTTCTTTTCCTTTCTTAAATATGTTATCCCAGAGGCGCTACCACTGTTGCTGATGGGCTCGGCCTTGGCCAGCAGTAGGTCCGTCTTGGAGCTGGCTGGCATTAACTTTATCGGACATAGGGGAAGCTTCTAGCAGCTTCTCACAGAAGCAACCCCTATAGCCCCCCTGCTACCAAAACCTTGCCACACAAACCCAATACAACTGGCATTTCAGGTACCCAGGCTTCCTTGGAAGTCCTGGCCATGCTGTTTCCCTCAGTGCATGGAGAAGAGCTAATTGCATCATGTTGGCTCAACGCTACAGGGAAACTCCCAGGCTAGAGAGGTCAGATATCTTTCCTTCTCCATGGTAGAAGGGTCAGAACTGGGCTCTGGACTGAATATTAGGCATTGACTGAGGCATCCCAAAGAGCCAGACATTCAAATTTTTGGTCTTGAAGTCAAGAAGAAAATGGTGTCTTTAGTATCCTTGTTACCCCAGAACACCTTCTGGAACAGTTCATGTAGGAGAGTCACAGACACCTCAGACTTTTGGACTTGCTTTTTAAGGATATGAAAAGAAAAACTTAGTATCTTTGAAACAAAGATGTGGATTCAGTCCATTGCTATCAACCACTGATGCTGGAAAGTTACCAAGATAGATACCCTGAAAAGCAAACAGCAGTCACACATAGAGGGAGAGGCAGAGACTAGGTGACAGAAGACTTTCAGTGACATTCAAGCTTAACAAAATATTTTTAACTGTCTCAGAAAAATTTACACAGTGATATTTTACATATTTCACACATTATCCCACTTTCTAAATTTGGTTCTTTTCACATGTGAATAAAGGGGAAATCACACATCTGTGGTTTTATGAGAAACATTTCTCATGTCCTGAAACTTTGGAGCGCAACAGCCTTCACCACTTGGGATGGGTGATATCCAAACATTTCAATGACAGATGTTTTCCCATTTGCTATAGCCATTTTGGGGAGTCCTGTACATGGTACCTTCCTGGAATCTGAAATGAGAAAAACTGGGTTATGTCTGAGATTATTCCCATCATGGGAAAATAGCTTGCTACCGAGCTTCTGAAATGTTTGGAGGCATCACTGGTGAATACTGATGATAGTCACTTAAAGAAATAGGTGAAGAACTCTTTGCTAATACCTGAAAAGGCAACGTGTGTGTGTGTGTGTGTGTGTGTGTGTGTGTGTGAAAATTGCCACTAGCTTAAAAGGTAATTTCTTTGATATCATTGTGTGATGCTCTGCATTGCCTCAAGCTGTGTTTGATTTTTAGCCTGCTGTTAATCTGGTTACAAATCTTAATATTAGAAAAATTAAGATCATGATTGTATCAACTGCTGAACAAATTGATCATGAACTGCAAGACAAATGACCAGGTGACTGCAACAGGTTTGGCATTCTGAAGTCCCCAGACTGCCCCCACTGAAGTAACAACAAGAAAAATAAAATTCTGCAAGTCTGACAGTAGTTGCGATTACTTACAAAGTCTGAGAGAAAGAATGAGACAATGGCTACTGTTCTTTCTACTACATCTGGTGGAAGTGAATGGGAATATGCGATAAGAATATCATAGACTAATTTTACAGTTTTGTGAAAAGTTAAGAAAGTACTTACTTTTGGAATGAAAGTGGCAAATATTAACAATATTATTAACCCTTTTTCTCTTTTTTCTGACTAGCTTTCATTTGGGTCAAGTCTTCCAGAAGAGGCCTTTCTCATAGAAATCATTAGTCACTCATATCTACTACCATCATTATAATAATAAGGAAAAAGGAGAAAACAGAAAACAAATTAATACTGTGCATTAGTATTGCACTTAATATTGCACTGCTTATTTGCATGGTTGCAAATTTTAGCATCCATCTCATCTGTGCCTGTGAGTAATATTATCTCACTGCTCCTAGTAATACCTGCAGCCAGCTACGAAAGCTCAAAGCAGTTACCTTCCTACTTTGATATCTAACTCACTTCAGAGTCACTGCTTTCTAGGGTACAGTACTGCATCTGATAGATATGGCTGCATTTTTTTCCTACATACATGCCCTTCAATTTGCATACATGAAAATGCATTTTGATTGATTGGACCCAATTTACCGAACAATCCAGACTGCACTGTCTGGTTGTCTTTTGTCAGTATTGTCGTCTTTCATCAGCCTCCTTTAGATTTATGATCTATGGTTTTATGATTACTTGGTGAACACATGGAACACCCCTAGAGTCAGAAATAGTCTCTCCAGGATCCCAAAGGAAACATTTTTATTTTGTAACTTTTTTTATTAATAACTTGTCTTTGGGATCCCTTAATCATTTTTTAATCTGTTTACTGGGAACTTCATTCACATTAAGCATTGATTCCTATTTATGCAGTTGTAGATGAATCATCCCACCAACGACTCAGTACTGAGAAGTGTTCCTTATTCGGGAATCATTTTTGTTACCTTTTATTACTTCTCCATTATCAAGTGGCATGGTGCAAAAGGATTGAATCTGTAGAGGTTACGGCTCTGAGGACCTGTCATCTACACTACATGCATTTCAGTGGTTTTACTTAAGGCTACTTTTAAAGTGCACTGAAACCCCAACGTGGCTGGTACATGTGGGTATAGTAGGTACACAGTAGGAACCAGTCCCAGGCATCCTCTAGTTTCATCAGTCCAGAAGAAATCCAGTTTGTGCACTGCTGTGAGATGAAAACCATGAAATGAGGCTGGATGCTGATTTGCTTCAAAGTTGTAATCCTGACCCTATCAAAAATGCTAACATAGACACTCCTTTCTTAACAAAACTAGCAAAATCACCTGAAAATGAGTCTATGATGTGACACCATAGTCTCTATAAAATCCTGCCAGCTACCAATCTTTTATTCTTCGTAGTCTAAATCCCTTTTCCATTTTCCTGCTCTTTGATGTCAAGTTTATAACTAGCCAGGTCATCCTGCTTGACACTTTTAAGTAATTGTGAAACATCAACACACTTTGAGCCTTTTCTTATACTCCCCAAATTGTGGGGATTATAAAAATTAAACATTAAAGACCAGAGATTCCCAAGCACTCTCAGTTAGAACTTCTGAATATAATTTATGTTGGGTATGACAATTTGAAAATTAGTTCAAATGTAGCAGATAATGGCTAATATGTTACTAATGTCCTGGAAATATTTGTAAGCATTACAAAGTTATAAGCACATTTTTTCTATTTGTTTCTTTATTCCTCTAAAACAGAAGATCATTGTAGTACTTTTTTCCCCCTTTTGGTAGCCCTAGCAACTTTACCATTTTTGTCTAATAAAAAACTGTGACTGTTAGATTTTTTTCTCCCTTTTCAGTTCCTCATGCACTTCAGCTCCTTCTCCTTTCTTTAAGACATTGTAGTATGAATTTCCCTGGATTTTTCACTGATGTCTTCAGCTTGTCATCTTTTATTTATTCTGACTACCTTTTCCCAACTTTTTTCAATGTAACTAAATATATTGCATATACACTTATTTCTAATTTTCACTTTCAAGTCCTTTTTATAAGGATGCTTGTCTTTCATGTATACTTCCTTCATTTTTTGCACCTTGACACTTTTTCCTTCCTAAATTAACTTCCCTTAACAAATCCCACTTTTGATTGACGTTTCCATCTCCATTCTTTTCCATTCATTGAATTTTACTTGTAATACGCATTAGCTTTTAAGTTTTTTTAACAAGTGAGGTTGCCCCTGTTTCCAAGAAAAAATAGTAATTAGTTTTTGTATGAGATTATATTTTGTATTTCCATTGTCTTCCAAATAGAAACTAGACTAAAACATTTTTTTAGCCTTGACAGTTATTAGCTTGCAGAAGAGATATTTTAAGGAGGATGCCTGATCTGGGCTGGATTAAAGCTACGGTTTAGGGCTAAAAGGCATGCTATATAACTGGTAATCTTCAGCCGTGGTTCATTGCCTGTTTAGTTGACTGAACTTTCAGTAACAAAGGAGCCAGATGCTGCCTGAGTGCAGATAGACATTGCATGAATTTAACACCAGGTTTTCTGCATATATACTTAGATGTGTTATTGTCTTCATAACTACTATAAGAGCTCTTTTGCAAGCTATGTTAAACACTAATGTTTAATGAATATATATCCATGTCCCGAGGACAACATTGGGGTCGTCTCACCCTTCTACAGAACTTGTACTCTGAACTGGGTATACACATAAAAACAAAATAGACAAAATCAACTTCATATTTTAGATGGGGTCCATATCCTTGGTTAATGCCTGTTGATGTAAATCTGTTACTTTTGGGAGACCTGTAACTGCCTGGGCACACCATCCCAGAGATTTTCCTCTGCTCACGATATGCTTCCTTGTAACTGGAGTATTTGTAAATGCAAACTTGACTAAGTGAACTGTAATGCAGAGACATTCAAACAGCTTCTGATTTGCATGAATTTTTCAGATAACAGAGTTCTTGCCTTCCTCGTGTCACCTGTGTGATTCATCCCATGGAAAAGTGAGGAATCTAGCCCGGACTAGGAGCTTATGCGATACTTACAATGAGCGGTACTCACAAGGGGAAATTTGTCTCATGTTTTTTCTGTTTGCCTTCTCTTTCCAGTATGTGTTTGCTTTATGCAATTCTCAGTAACTGGACAGCTATTAGGTGTTTAGGAAAAAAACCCAAACAAAATCAAACAAAAAACCATCCACAAAGCCACAGAACCCTCAAACAGCTAAAGCACAGACCCCTGATTTTTGGCCAGTTCAGATGTCTCTGGGCAAGATGACTGAGCCAGAATGAACAAATAAATTCACCACATCACAAATTCTTGAGTCAAAAGTAATTTTGAAATGATCATTTAATGAACCAAATCTTCAAAGTTAATTACAGTTATACAAGTGTCTCAAGCAGAAAGCTCCGAACTCATTATTTGGCAGATTCCAGGGCCAAGGATAGGTGCAATTTGGCCTAAAAAGCCTTTGGCTGCCAAACTGAGCAAGAAAGTAAACAAATATGCTGGTCTTGGCTTTGGGAGTTATAGGCACATTTTAAATAGAATTGCCTCTAAACACAGCTGCAGAACTGAATCTCTGATGTAATAAAGCTGTCTGGTTTATGGCAGACATACATCAGCACTGCTCTGATGGCTCAATCCGTTAGAATCACAGAATGACAATAACTTCTTTGTGTATTACAAATAAATCATTGCTATCACTCAACATGTTTAGATAAATTGTAAATCATCTGGTGTAAGTTTTGCTTGAGAAATATAAAGCTGTTGGAGTTCAAGAGTATGTAGAATTAACAGAGAAAAAGGTTGAAGGTTTTATCTATTTCCTCCATCAACATGTTTATTTCACTCAAGGGACTTAACCACATGCATTTGGAAAATTAAAGTCAGAAAACTAACACTTTAATAATTTTCTCCTCCTCCAGCCAGACTCATCAACAAGCCAATGAACTGTGAGTATATGTAGAAACCTTTTAAAAGGGGTAAAAAAAATAATGTAAAAAGTCTAGGCAAGATCCTTTTACTGGTGTTTGAATCCAAACAACCACACTCTAGGATAGAGTTGTAAACATGAGATTTTCAAGGCAAGTGTTCACCTTGTTTTTAACTACATTTAGGTTTTTGCACACATAAAAGTGGGGAATCATTTTGCCCCAATTTGCCCGTGAAATTTTGTGCATTTAAATGACTGTGTCCATAGTTATTCTCTGAAACTATCAAAGCAGAGTTGACAGAAGTGCCACTACTCCTAAGTGCAAAACTGCACTTGGACCCACAATCTCATGTTCACTCATTATTGATATATATCCTCCCATGTGGTAAAGACATGACAGGAAGTGAAATAAGTGATGTATGTATATAAATATGTATACATATATATGTGTATATACATATGTATATGCATGTGCGTGTACATAGACATAGACATAAAGCTGGTCATGTGTCAACTTGATGACTCATAAGAATGAGGAGGGGTGCCATTTTTCAGCAGAAATTTAACGTCTGCATATTCAAACAAATTTAGAGTTTTTATTTGATCAGTTGGGCACTCCATAGCTCCCTGTATGCTACAAAAGCAAAGTTTGAACTGGATGAGATGACTAGAAAGATTTCTCTCCCTTGTCTCAAAGCATTTGATGTCTGACATGAGTCAGATAATACTTTGGGAGATCTTTGTCTGAACTTTTTTTTTCTTGAAAACATGCCTATGCTAATTAGATGTTATTTTTATAAGATGTGTCTTTCTTAAACTGATACTAAAATAAAAAAATAAAACTAAATTAAAGGAAATTCAGGAAAAATAATTTTTCTTTAAAATCCAAAGTTTGGACTAGATTATCTGTTACACAGTGCTAAATTGGTGTATGTTGCAAATCTGTTAATTTCACCACTGTTTTCAGCCAAAATCATGTGGGTCTCAGCCTGGTACAGTTTAGAGCAGACTAGGAGGTCAGCATGAGCCTGTTCACAAGTTCACAAGAACAGCCAGGAAACAGTTTTGATCAGCTTTCCACAAGCTGAAAGTTGTCATATCCAAGCAGCACTCACAGCTGGGGAAGAGTGGCGGGTTTCCAGATTATTTCACTATGCTTCTCAGAGAGGCTGGGATGAGACTGGAGAACCAGCTTGGTACTGTCAGCATGTTCTAACTGACTTGGACAAGTCTGGAAAACTGATTTAATCAGTCAAAACTAGACTAGAACCCACAAAAATGCCCACTACAGTCCTGTTGTGATTCTAGTTGCAAATTATCTCCTGTTTCCCAAAAAAGGCAATTAGAGTTTGATGAGAACCAAATTCTCAGGAGTTTCACTGAGTGGTGAATAAAAACAGTGAAAAGTAAAGTTATCTTCCCTTACAGCAGCAGTATCTTAGTCATCCTTGATTACTGCAAAGGCTCAATTTTTTTGGTTAGGTTACCGGAGACAGCGAGCCCAGTCCTGCATCATCCTGATCCTGGAAAGCTCTGGAGCTTCAAGTCAAGCTACAGCTGCTGCGTTTTTTCCTGGCAGACACCAGTCTGACTTGAGTGTGTCAGTCAGAACAGGCAGCACCACAGTTGCAGCATGGTGAGTTGCTGTCCAAAGTGCACGCCATGCACTAACACTCATATAAATGAAACACAGCTCACGTTACCAAGTAAGAATGTTACATACACTTTATGCAGTTATAGGTCTCTTTTTTATGCGTAAAGTCATGAAAAAGCATCCGCTGATTCTTTATTTGTTGATTAGCTGATTGAGCACCGTTGTTGCTCAAATGAACTATGTCATGTTTCTTTTATATGCTCAATTCTAGAAAGAGAAGCCTGAGCCTGTAAGCACCAAAGACGAACCATTAATCCTAATTTAAGATACTGATAAGTAGATGGACATTTTTCTTTGTTACCATATACCTCCCACTCGCCATTGCTATGTCTCATCCTCTTTATTTTTCACCATGTTTCTTTCACTAAATTATGGCTCCAATCTCTACTGCCAGGGATGGTTATTTGTAACAATCTTCTCCATGAAAATGATAACATAAAAGCTGTGAGCTCAAAGCAGAACAATGCCGTCTCTGAACATTTTGAATGGGTACGATGGTACCGAGTGGCTTTTGCCAGAGAAAAGGAAGTTGCAGTAACTGCTGTGATATGAGGAGAGGTCTGCATGTGGATTCATAGTAAAGACCTTATTTTTGAGTTTTGTCTTGGAATAATGCACTTGGTTTTGACATAGCTTTAAAGAAAGAATCAACAAGAAGACAGAGAAGAGAGGATGGTAAAAGAAATAATAAACACTGTAGTTCAGACGTTAATATTTATGAGGTGGTTTCAAAGAGACTAGAGGAAGTTTGGTTTGAACAGGAGAAAATTCAGGAATGTCAGAGAAGAGCTTGTGTCATACTGCCTTTTTCATCTTAGAATCATTTATGTTGGAAAAGACCCTTAAGATCATTGAGTCCAAATCTTCTCCATAGACAGAAATGTCTGTGCAGGGCAGTGGCTCATTCTGGCAGGATTCTGTCTCATTTCATCCAATGTCTGTCCCTAAATGTCTACATTAAAAAAGACAAATGTTTTCCTCAATGCATTAACAGAAATATCAATGAAGTTTGTGATTGTGGGTTGTTCAGAAATGACCGAAAGGAACAATCTAGTTTTGGCAGATTTTACCTGATAAAGTTTAATACTGGATAAGGACATCATCAATACATTAGTGATCCTTGTGCAAGGAAAGATAGATCAAACAGCCATTCTTTTGGCAGGCTTTTCACTCAAAGTCTTCCAACAAGAGAGAAATATATGAAAATTAACATGCTCCACTGTCTGACACCTACACATACAACCCCCATCTCATTTTGTTTAAAACTATAAAAAATTTCTTGTTTGAAAGAATCAATTTTCTCCTTAAATCAGTACATATTTAATTGACCTGAATGGCCTTCAGTAGTTCATATCTGTATGCATTTTTTCACCGTTATGTTTGTTTGCCTCAGGACATGGCTCAGCATTACTGAGACTCCATCTTCTGAAACCAGGGCTGAATTTAGCACATTAGATAGAAGAAGTTCTGATGATTGATTAGCATCTGTAAAATAACAGCAATAAAATGAGATTGTCACTTTCCAGACTACATCTTCTGTACTGATCTCATGCTTTTGGAAAAGTGGCTGTAGTGCCATCTGCTGTCCTCCTAATGGGCGCAATATTTCCCAAGAGATTTTTCTCTAGTGCTAGGGATTGGTTATCACAATGTATGAAATACAAGTTGTTAAAACTCACAGAGAACTCTATGCTGGTGTAATATAAAAGCTGAAGGGATTAGGAAAAGCACAAAGTACATTTTTTCTGTAATGAGTGCATTAATCTGAAAATCACAACAGGATCTTGAAACTGATATTCACACTGAACACATCTATTTATGTGATCCTGCTCACTTTTGGCCCCTCTTGAGTATCTGTGTTTCTGAACTTCTTCCATTTGTCCTCAAGTTCTATGTTGAGAAGTGTGCTGGTTTTGGCTGGGATAGAGTTAATTTTCTTCATAGTAGCTGGTATGGGGCTATTTTTTTTTAATTTGTGCTGAAAACAGTGTTGATAATGCAGAGATGTTTTCGTTATTGCTGAGCAGTGCTTACACAGAGTCAAGGCCTTTTCTGCTTCTCACCCCACCCCACCAGCGAGTAGGCTGGGGGTGCACAGAAGTGGGAGGGGACCAGCCGGACAGCTGACCAACTGACCAAAGGGATATTCCACACCATATGATGTCATGCGCAGCAATAAAAAGCTGGGGGATGAAGAAGGAAGCAGGGAACATTCAGAGTGATGGTGTTTGTCTTCCCAAGTAACCATTATATGTGACGGAGCACTGCTTTCCGAGATCGCTAAACACCTGCCTGCCAATGGGAAGTAGTGAATGAATTCCTTGTTTTGCTTTGCTTGCATGTGCAGCTTTTGCTTTACCTATTAAACTGTCTTTATCTCAACCCACGAGTTTTCTCACTTTTACCCTTTTGAATCTCTCCCCCTTCCCACTCATGGGGGGAGTGAGCAAGTGACTGTGTGGGGCTTAGTTGCCAGCTGGGGTTAAACCATGACAAAAAGAAACAGAAAAAAGCCCAAAGTAGTCTTGGAGTATTATGGAGAAATCTAGATGGAAGAAAGAATCACCAGGATAGACAGTTCGGGGAAAAACCTGAAAGAACCAGAATAGAGAGTGAGACCAACACAGTGTGCTCACTTTTCCAATACTAGATGCCAATATTGCAGTTTAGCTGTAGGTCTCATTATTCCGTAGTCTCGGGTGAGACTACAAGTCCCACCTGATTTTGGAGTGGATAGAAAGGAACCTCTGGTTAGGCAGTGTTATCATGGGAGCAATGGAGTATAGGCATCTGGACCAGGCTATTTGCAACTAGTTGGAGGCCTGGATGGTTGTCTTGACCGTTTTTAAGGAGTGACCCAAGCTTAAGTTCTCCCCTTTGGTATTTCTTGAAGGTACCATGTCATCCCTGCAGAGCATGGCTTTATATCCGTATAATGCAGGTAGGAGATGACTGTGCCCATATAAACAACCTCTCTTTACAATGTGCACTGCTTTGTCCAAGATGCTCTTCTGTCTTGTTTATTAATGCTGTATTCTTGGAGGTTTCCATTAGTATTTATTTATTGGATTTTAATGGTCTTGCCAAGGTTATGAGTGCCTTGGCAGGGGGATTTGATAAATTCTTTCTTGCTATTGCTGGCTTAGTCTAGCGCAGTCAGATAAATTTAATCATGATGGTGACATCTGGCAATTTGGCAAAATAGAGCCCATTAGAAGTCACTTCTTTTTAAAAATTTGACTGTTCATTATGAACAATTACTCCTCTTTAGATCTTTTTAGCTTATTCACAACCAAGATTTGCAATAATATCATTGTAATAATTTATCGCAAAATCAGGTCGTATACACCTGAACACATATAGAATATGCATGCATCTTGATAAATTAATAATTTTGTTTGAGGTGTTAAGGTACTTTATTATCTTCTATTTATGCTGCAAATATTATTTATTACTTCTTGCATTCTATTTTTCAAGATTGCTAAGATCAGTGTTATATATTATTTGGATAGATTAATATTTCAAACATCTCTCATCTAGTTCCATATTAAAACAAGACATTCTCAATTCTGTCATAAGTTACAAATAATGGTTGTATTACACCAGCAAAAAAAAGCAACTGCACAGCTGGTGACATTTATGTGCCATAAACTATGAACTAATGCGTTATAAAAGGAAACTAGTAAGATATATTTATCAAAACTGGAAGGGTGCAAAGTAAGGATTATGCCACTGTTACTTCCATTACTTTTATAAATTAAATACTTCCTTTTTTTAACATCCTGAAATCAGATGTCAGGTCTGCCTATCCCTGGCAATCAGTAGAACTTCTGCCTTCCCAGAATTTGGTGTGCAGTCACTCATCAACACCTTCTGAATACCCTTATAGGTTCTTGACCATGCTGTCTCCTCCAGCATGAAAGAGGTTTGTACAATAGCACAGCCAAACTTCTTTCTTCAAACATATAATCATGCAATCAATACTAAAGAAATCGATAATGGAAGTGCTGCTTATATTCAGTTCCTGCTCAGAGTTAAGCTTCCTAATCTTGATAATTCTTGCACAGGATCTACCGTAATATCAGCTACAAGTTCAGATAATTAAAGATTATATTCTACATCCAGCACAAAGTGGGTTTAGAACAAGCTATCTGGAGATCACGCTGTCTCTCTTGTTACCCATGCATTGAGCTAAGAGGTCTGTTTAGATAGATTTGGACTTCTTTGTGGCTTTTCATGTGAGAATGACACTATGTGATTTAGTTTGTCATGAAAGAAAGAATCCTAGAAAAGCAAGGTGATAGAATCACTGAATTACTGTCGTGGGTTGACCCTGGCTGGATGCCAGGTGCCCACCAAAGCTACTCTATCACTCCCTCTCTTCAGCTGGACAGGACAGAGAAAATATAACGAAAGGCTCGTGGGTCGAGATAAGGACAGTTTAATAAAGGAAAAGAAAAAGTCACGTGTGAAAGAAAAGGAAAACAAAACATTTTATTCTCTACTTCCCATCAGCAGGTGATGTCCAGCCACTTCCTGGGAAGCAGGGCTTCAGTATGCATAGCGGTTGCTCCAGAAGATAAATGCAGATAACGAATGCCCCCCCTTCCTCCTCCTTCTCCTAGCATTTATTGCTGAGCAGACGTCATATGGTATGGAATATCCCTTTGGTCAGTTTGGGTCAGCTGTCCTGGCTGTGTCCCCTCCCAAGATCTTGCCCACCCCCAGCCTACTGGTGAGGGGAGGAATGTTGGAGAGACAGCCTTGATGCTGTGGGAGCACTGCTCAGCAGTAGCCAAAACACTGGTGTGTTATCAACAGCTTTCTAGCTACCAATACAGAGCACAGCACTATGAGGGCTGCTATGGGGAAAATTAACTCCATCTCAGCCAGACCCAATACAATCACACAAACATTCAAATTGGGACCTCCAGAGGTCTCTAGTTCAATCTCCTGCTTAAAGCAGGGGCTACACTAAATTCAAACCAGGTTACTCAGGGCTTTGTTCAGTCAGATCTTGAAAAGCTCCAAGGATGGAGACTGCACATCCTCCCTGGGCAGCCTGCTCCACTTCCTTGACTGCCCTCATGGGGAAAAAGTTATTCCTCATTTACAGTCAGAACCTGTCTCTGTTCAATTTATGCCTGTTGTTTTTCATTCTTCCACCACGGACCATATATACAAATATAAATATACACACATCTGCTTTTAACTTATAACCACTGCCTTTTATTTTCCTGCTGTGCCCCTTCATAAAGAGCCTGGCTCCATCTTCTTGGTAACCTCCTCTCAGGTTATGTAAGGCTGCTATTCAGTCTTCCCCAAGCCTTTTCTCAAGATTAAAGAAGCCCTTTTCCCTCAGCCTCTCTTCATACTTTATGGGCTCTGTTCCCCTGACCATCCTCTAAACTTGCTCAACTTCATCAACACCCTTCTTGCCCTGGGGAGTCCAAAACTGGATGCATTATTCCAGATGTGGTCTAGCAAGTACCAAGTAAAGGAAAGCAATTACTTTCCTCAGTCTACTGGCTATGCTCCTGTTATTGTTGCCAAGGGTGCTGTAGACTTCATCACTGCCAACTGTCCCCTAGGATACCCAGGTCCTGTTCAGCAAAGCTGCACCCTAGCTGCACGATCTCCAACCTGTACTGGCACAATTGCATTTGCTGAATTTCATGAAGTTCCTGACAGCTTTTAGCCTGTCTAGGTGTCTCCAAGTGGTAGCCATGTCCTCAAGTGTATGGACTGCATCCTACACCTTGGTGACATCTGCAAATTTAATGAGGGTGCATGAGAAACTGCATCTCCAGAACTGCCAACGTTAGGGTCCCACAGTGGCAAATTAGCCCTCTTGTCCCTTTCAGCCTTTAAAGCAAACACTGTAAAAAAATTCATCAGAGAATGGCAATTAGCAGTAAATGACACACAAATCTCTAGTAAATATTCCCTGAAAATGATGACATGGATCCTATCAACATAGCCCAGTACTTTGGTGGCTGACAGATATTTACAGAAGCGGAACCCGGCGAGAGCAGAAGTCACACCAGTGGTGAGGAAACTAAAGCAGCTCTGATGCTTTGATACCACTGGCCCATGCAGGGTATGCAGGAAAGCGCCTGCATTTCTTGCTGACACTAAGCTACAACACAGCAATGCTGCACTCCTGTGCCAGTGGTGAGACAGAGAACCCCATTTCACTCCTGCTGCAAATTGTTTGGCCTTAATAACTTATGTTTTCATCACCTCTCAGCCTTGTGATGTACCTGGGTATAAAACAAGGACATGGATACTATCCGGGTTCTGGCATACAAGATTACTCAGCTCATCTCTCATCTTCTCTGTGTTCACAGAGTGAAATATGCAACTCTAAAAAGAGCAGGAGATCAGCAGAGACAATCTGAAGCACCTTCTCAGGAAGCTGTTTCTTTCCATTGACTTCAGTAGGAGGTTATTAGGTATTTTAACTATTAACTGTAGGTGTCTAAATTTGCATAGCAACACATATCCTTGAGGTCTTTTACTTTCAGGATATTCCTGTGAAGGAAGAATATGTATGTCCCTAGCCAAGCTGTAAGAACACAGAATATTCCAGATATGAAGCTCTTTCCCAATTTTTATTTCAGCTTCCCATAGAGTTTTTGAGCATGTTTGGATTCTCAGTTTTTACCTTTAAATTGCCCTGTAGATTAAGATCAGGATATCAAAGAGACAGCCCAAAAGACAGAGGGGAAGATTCATTTGATAGCTCTGTTGCACTGGCAAAAGTAAGACTTTTAGAATAAGATTGAAGTTAATCTGTAAAAAAGAACTTTCTTGGATACAGCCCCAGAAAGCAGAAGGAGCAATGGATGACAAATATAGTTTTTAGCATCGTCTTCCACAAGCACAAGATGAGTGTTGGCAACCTTGCCTTGTCTAATACTTAGCAACAAACATGGTCACAAAGAAACCCCCCTATATAGTTCATCAAAATCATGGTCTTGACTGTAACTATCAACCCAAGGAAACCATTTTATTTAAGATTACCTATAGAATTCTTTGCATAAAATGAAAATTCTGACTCTACTACTTTTCATATATTATGCTATAACCTAAGTATGGGAACTGCAGAAAATTATTTAAAGAGTAAGAGAATTTATTTCCAGGTACTCTGTAAGATAAGGAATAATTCACCCCAAGGCTGTGGTAAATAATCTCTGAAATGCAACTGAATATAGCATTGCATTTATATGGACCCAAATTAATCTACATAGGCATTGGTTCTCTGCCTATCTTTTAAGATTTTATCAATTCTTAGCTTTCTATTTAGATCATTTGAATGTCTAAAAAAATCTTGCGGACTTGGACCGGACGTTAATCATCGTGTCAAGGGTATTATCAAAAATTAGGTATTTGCAAATTCACAGATTTGTTGCCCTTGAATAGGAGAGTCTCTTGAGAAACAGATGTGGAATATTTTGGAATCTTTGATTGTAATAGTCTTCTTATGGCTACCTAGCTTCAGCTTTACCCAGGGAGGAGCTTCTGCCATTATTATTTCCCCAACATCTGTAATATAAATCTGTAGACATATAAAGGGCTACTGGGATATGAGCTATTTATTTTTAGTCCTTCTAACCCCAAATAGGTTTTGTGTGAATGCTGTAGGTTATCATTTATCCACCAGTGATACAATCCATGGCATATTCCAGTACCTCTTACTGGGTTGGCTTAAAAAGTTGTACGGGAGGAAGCGTACCATGAAATTCTGAATATGAAAACTAAATCCATCTAAAATAACTGCCCACAGGGGGTAAATAACTTTCACAGCATCCTAATAGCTAACTGGAAAGAAAGGTTTCCCTATGTACTACATTTTAAAATATACTTATTATTCTTAAATGCACATCCTGGTCAAAATGATTCAACTGCAGTTCTCGTCTCTCTCTCCTCTCTTCTTGCCACTAGAATATGGGAAAAGGCTGCCAAAAATAAAAACTGAATGAAAAGTCTGTGCTATTTTATTTTTCAGCACAAAAATAACAACTATTCAAAATGCAAAATTGTCATGAATTTGAGTGAAATACCCCACTTTGGTGAAAAATTGCAACACTTCCAGAAATGTATTTAGAACTGTTCAGTCAGTTGAAAGATTGATATTTCAATTTGTTTTATTTTGAGACAAAAGCGAATGTTGAAATACTAGATATACCATGTAGGAAAAGAATTTCTGAACAGCTGCACTTGTAAATGATTTCTCGCATGATGGTGAGAATGCTAACAAAGCTTCCTATAAGGGGAGTATACCTTTTCTGTATGCCAACATGAATTACTGGATTAAATTTCATGTAAACAATGTTATCTATCTAATCTATGATACTTATCACCATGGTATCTAACCATCAGAGAGTAACTGAATATATCACTGAATGTGTTGCAAAATGGAATAGAAAATTAAAAACTACATCTCCTAGTCTTCCATTTGTCCAGCTCTGTTACAAGGCATTTCTTATCTCTTCCTCTCTCTTATTATACTGTTTTATTTTGGCAGTTATTCAAACTAACTAGTGGAAAAGTGTAATCTATGTAAGTTCCATAATTTGGCTAGGAAATAAGAGAATCCCAAGGAAATATTTCTTCATAAGGAAATATTACTCTACAAAAAATGAAAATTTTTATGGGAATCTTCATACCAGTCTGACAACCAGAGTCATGACAGGCTTTTAAATAAGATTATTAACACAACTAGGAACATCATAGTCTCTGTGACTCTCTGCAGTTGTGTTTTAGGGATTGATATACTGCTCTGCTATCAGTTTTAAGTTGTGTAAGATAAAGAACAAAAATGTGTTTTTAGGCAATATTCTGCTAAGTGAGGTTGGGTGTAGATAGTAGAAATGGCACAAATCCCATGGTAAAAGGTGAAATCTTACAATCCTCAGATCTTATGGACAACATTTATAGACAGTTGTTAATAAATACTAGATGTGGAACCATTCAGTACAGAAATTGCTTGTAGGACTACACACCACAAAATGTGTATCAGGTAGGTAGATTTGCTTATGCAAGTTAAAGCATAAATTATATTTTGCAGTAGAACACAAATTCCTCATCTTTTCACACATGCACACACATACAAATGCAAAAAACTTATCACTGACTTAGCTTGTCAAAATAAAATTCTCATTAGTAATCAGGCAGCACCTTTATGCCTCCAAGGTAATGATTTAACTGTGAATGCTTCAAATTACTACTAAGTGTCCTGTTTGATATGATTATATAGAGACTTCAAAACTTCATCCCCATTGGCTACAACCCAATGTAATATCAGCTTACAGTTTTCACGGAGATATTGCACTGTAAATTCAGTATTGCCATGCTAGTTTACCTGGTCTCTTGAGGACTTGACTTGTAATTAGCAGCAGTTTATTTACACTGTTCTGAGTTGCTCTTTCAAAGCCCTTCTCCTGTTTGTTCCCTTACTCCAGGAAATTATTATTTTTATTTTCGCTTTGAACGTAGATGTCATTTTGCACTTGATGTTGAAGAATACCATGTTCTTTAAGTCACATTGTATCAGTTAAAAGAAGATGTAATTGTCTTTATACAGTCCATAGTTCTTAGAACTGTGTAACTTGGTATCAAAAACATTATTTACTTTGATACTTTAGATAGATTAAATTCAGACCCTTGAAATCTCTGACAACTATGCAATAAGTATGTATCAAGAAGTTCCATATAACATATCTTCTGTAGATTATAAAGCACCCTGTTCATCACTATGACTTAAGAGAATGCAAAAGCCAAAAGCAAAGGTCCAAAAGTCACAACAGTAATGTAGCAAAAAAACCCCCACATGCCAAAAACAGAGGAGCTGATCATGTGTACACTTTCCTTGCTTTATTGCTAGGTAGCTGTCCTTGACTAATGTCCCTGCCCAGCCTGAAGTGTTTCATTTATACTCCTAAAATCTTGTTGAGCCTCTTACTGCACACACTATTCACGCAGAATCAAGAGTTTTCTTAATGCACCGCAGAGAGCATGGATACTTTTTAGGTACACTCAGCATCAGTGTAAATTAGCCTGTAAGTTGCATTAGCCTGTAAGTTTTGTTTGGGTATTATTTTAGGATAAACTGCCTCAAGCCTGCATCTTTATTTAGACTTTGTGTAAAAAGTCACTAGAGAAAGATTTGCTTATAAAGAAAATTGGTATTTCTTGACATACTCTGAAAGAAGGAAATGAATATAAATGGAACGAATTTAACACTTGCACAGTTCCATTTGCAGATCACCATTAGTTCCAGAGATTTCCTGAGAAGAGAGGTATCAGTCACTTCCAAAACATACTTGCCATAACTATACCTCAAAAAGAGTTGTGAGATCTACAGAAACCTGAAGTCATTACCAGGTCAGAAGCGCTATAGTTTAGATTAAAATCATATATCTAAAAAGTGTCCTACACCTCTTATGGATGACACTTTGTATGATTTAATCTGGTCTATTTTGTCCTACTGCTTAAGCAAACCCTCATCGTTTTTCACTCTGTGTTCTAAACCCTTCAGTCCAGGATTTTCCCCAAGAGAGCAACTAGACAATGTTCAAGGCAAAGTTTGTTAGTTTGTTTGTTTGTTTGTTTGCTTGTTTGTTTTTGAGGGGGTGGTGGGGTTTTTTGTTTGGTTGGGTTTTTTCTTTCTCAACTGTAATTGAGTAGAAGCCAAAACTTTGCAGTATCAAATCAGGTTGACCACATTTTTTCGGGAAGGAACCTCACATCACAACTGGGAAGGTTGAATTTTGTTTCAGCAGTAAGGAAGGCTACCCTGTCCTGGCAGTCACCCCAGGGAAATGTCCTACACACAGGACTACAGGAGGCCCAGGTCTGATTTGAGATTTGCAGTGCTAAATGAAGTAAGTGACTTAAACCTGGATTATTCTCATGCCAGATAAGTGTCTTGTTCACACATCTTTACTTGGGTTACCCATGATAACCAGTCCCCATTTCATTGCAAAGAAGGAAAATAATGATGTTTCAAAGAATGGGAAAGCTGTTTTCTTACAGGTCTGCTTTAATAAAGGCTTGATTCTTAATGTTTTTTAATAATCTTTGGACCAAGTCTTCAATTTCTATTAAAATATAAATGCAGATATTGTGCTTTTATATAATTTAATCACAACATTGCTTCAGTTAACATATATACATATGTAAGTATGTATATATATGCACACATTCTTCTGGGTTAAATCATGAGTGCACAGACCTTCCGAATTCGTTGTAAACTGGATAATGAAAGAATGTAAATTTAGCTGTTTTCATTACTGAGATTAACAAAAGAGAATCCTGAAGAGAAATTTTCTAGCTTTTTATTAACCAAGCTATCAACTCACTGCCTAAAAGTCCATTTGGGAAACTATCTCTACAGTTTGCCAGCCAGAATCATCCAAAGAACAGAAATGAGGGGAGGGTGACAGAGAGCTGTTTTAAGGGCTGATCCAAAGAGGAAAAACTGAAGGTTTCTGTATTCTGGGAAGCAAAGTGAAGTAACACAAATTGTGGGGGTAACTACAGTGTAAAATTATTTTGACATTTATTTTTGTAATGTAATGCAACTGTATGCTTAATCATATATTCTGTTGAGTTCAGAGACTATGAACAGATTTTTTTTTAATTCAGACTTCACCTTCAAATAATATTTTAGTATGTCCTAGAAATCTCCTTTTTCCTCTCCAATTAATCCTATCACAAAAATTCCGATGGGATAGTCATCGCCTCTCTTGTGTGAACCTTGAATTAAGAATTTATTTTAATTTTAGAAAGACACA
Organism: Gymnogyps californianus; assembly: GCF_018139145.2. Taxonomy (NCBI): domain Eukaryota; kingdom Metazoa; phylum Chordata; class Aves; order Accipitriformes; family Cathartidae; genus Gymnogyps; species Gymnogyps californianus. Next base: position 115,968,763 of record NC_059473.1, read on the forward strand.
GGTGAAACATTAAACCAGGAATTACGTCACTTTCCAACACTGGTTAAATTCATAACCAAGGCTTTGTAAATGCAATGTGTCCATCCAAAGAATGCAGTCAACAGGTAGCTAAGTAGTTGCTGTAATATGCATTTACATTTCCCATAACCATCCTTTTCAGAGATACTTTCAGGCATTTACAAACAGTTCAGCTGAGAAATATTTGTTAACTTCTTATACATGATTTATCTTTTTCTAATTTGATTAAGATTTCAGTTGTCAGGTGTATACAAATATGGCTGAGTGATAGCAGAGGAAATTGTGTAAGCTGAAGTTATGGCAGAATCCATCCCTAAATGTTTCGTACCACTCTGGTTCGTATCTTGGTTCTCTGTCACTGTTCAGTACCAGGGAGTCAGATTTATAGACAGGGGAAGGGAAACAAACTGCAGGATAGTAAGCACTTTTGAAACTCCCAACTCCACATTAAATTAATTGCCAGTGCAATTGATAAATGATTCCACAGGCCAAATTTTTAATATCCTAGTGCAAAGCATCCCTCTCTCCATATTATTAGAAATATTGTCACAGGCAAAATAGAGTAAACCTGGGGAATTTAACTTAATTTATTGTCAGTTAACATGAACATTTGATTAGCTTCTTGTCATCACTGGAGGCTACACTCAGGCCCATTGGTGAGGCAAAAGGAGGTGCAGGAGGTTGTGGTCAGTGCATCGTTGTTTCTTTCTGCCGCTCTTGTTTCTTACCCTTTTGTTCCCCTGTTCCTTCCTTCTTCCTTGTTTCCCCTGCTCTAGCGTGGGTCCTCCATGGGTCACAGTCCCTTCAGGGGTACCACCAGCTCCACCACACAGCCCCTCCTGCTGCTCTCACCTTGTTGTTCCTTTCTTTTGGCATTTACCTCCTTTTCGTAAACGTATTTTGAAGGCCACCCCTGCAGCTCTATCCTCCCCTGCCCCCCGAAAAAAAGCCTTTCCGATTTGTGCCACATCATACTTACAAATATTTATTGCAACCTTAGACTTGTGCTTCCAGAGCAATCCTTTGACCGGTCTAAGCCCAGAGTATCTAAAGATGCTGAAGACACTCTTCACTCAAAATATGTGGATTTCAGCCCTCATCAAGGGCAAAATACTTTCCCCAAGTTTAAGGTCCGGTATTGGTTAGCCATAACTTACGTTCTTAGGAACTGAAATAAATAAATAACATTCTTCTGATTAACAATGTTGTGAGAATATTTTTATGACAGACATATTTTATGGATGTTAGAATTAGACCACCATCAAAGTGTTCTCTGACGAGTGAAGCTTCCAAGACTATAACACCTCTTGCCTGGGGAAAGAATAAAGATTACTTATTTTTCTTTCTTTCTGCTTTCTAAGAGAAACTCCTTAAAAAGGAGGAAATGGGAGAAATTGTTATGAAATTGATAACTAACTCTACAGGCTACTGTCAGTATTGTTTCTCATTTAATGACAGAGCAGATGCAGGTTAGGCATTAAAAGTTACTAACTTTTACATGATTTGGAGACTATCCATATGAAGTGAAATGCAGATTTCTTAGTCTGTTTCCAATTAAGCTGCTGCTACTAACCAATACCTTTTACTGTTGACTGAAAGCATTTAATTTATGGTGAGTAGGAAAACAAATGATTTTAATCTGCTACAGAGAAAATCACTTGAAGTTATAGTTTAGTCATACTGGGGTGGGAAATACTAATAACAGACAACACTCTACACTGAAGATACTTCATACAGGTAAAGAGTTACCTTGAGGTTCCCCTACTGTTAATTTGACACCAATATATAATGCATCAAAATCATAAAAATTCAAATTCTGTTACAGTTTTGCCTTTCAAAAAACATTGAAAGAAAAACTAAAACCATCAGGGTAAGTCATTGTGAATCTGAAGGTTTGATCATTCTGTTTGGTTACGTTGATTAGTTAAACACAAAAAATCAATTTTCCCCACTGAGAGCTTTAAATGTTCAGATGCTGCTTAAGCAATTTGACTACATAGTGCATCTTGTGACCCATGAAGTAAATTCTCAAATGGATGAATTGTCGTAGACTGGATGTATGTTTTAGATAAGAATAGATATAATTTCTATAACAAATGTGAAGTTTTCCAGCTGTGAAGCAAAGAATGCCAAGTTCTCATGCTTTTAATTAATGGCCAGTTAAATAATCTTCAGTGTTTGTATAGAAAATTCTGAAATGACAGAAAGCATTAGAAATAAAACATTCTTTAGTCAAACACTTTACGCTCCCCGTGGGACTTGCTCTGACATAGTATAAACAGGGCTTACTTCAGTGTAAGCCATCAAATTTCTCGTTTGTGCAACTGCAACAGGAGCTGTGGATGGCTACTCATCCACGAGGGCAGGGCATGCAACAGCAGGGGTGGAGGTTTCCTTTGCATGACACCAACATGCATAACCCTCAGCCACATCAACCCATTTTGTATTAACTTTATTTCCTGGTTTTGAGACAATTTATAACAAGGTGCCCTCTCAGCACTGACTGGGTTGTTTTCACCCTCAGAAAGGTCCCCCTATACACACAGAGCATTGGTAAATGGGAGAGTTCTACTGGGTAGTCACCTAGTAAAGATTTCCATGAAGACACTTAAGCAGTGTCGTTACGTGACAAAAAGGACACCAGTCATATTAAGCTTTTCTTTTTTTACTTAAATTATTCACAGAAAGATTATTCACACACATTTTCCAGAATTTTCCATCATCAGCACAATGTTACAGTATCATTTATGTGGATTGCTTGACTTTATTCTACTTTGAGAAGCATTTAAGCTTATGAATGGAGTTTCATTTTATGATGATCATCATAAAAAGGTGAGAAAGTGTGTGGAATAAAGACATCAAGCAGTTAGAACAGAAAATGAGAGAGAAGGAATAAGAGTATATAACAAGATATAATTCAGGATCATTGCTCAAGCTGATGATGCTTATGAGAAGGTATAATATAATAGCTCAGTAGGCTAAATATAATAATATAATAATTCAGAAGACCTAAGCGTGGAGATCATAAACGCTTAACCTGAGAGTTTAATAAAGTTAATTGTATTCATAGTGCTATTCACTATGTTAATTACTTCATCCTGGACAGCACTGATAGACATCTGAACAGCTGTCCAGATGTCCACACATAAAGTGTGTCTCTATTATAGGATCCTATCTTGAACAGCAGCCGTATGTTCATGGCTAAGGAAGCCATCAGAGAGTAAGCATATATAGTGTTTCCTACTAAGAGTCTCTCAGCCGCCAGTAATTTTCAGCTCAGGTCAACTGTGAATTTAAGACCTGATACAAAGACCATCAAGATAAAAAATTTACCCTAATTACAATAGTACTGCTGAGGCCTGTGGAGAATTTTAGTCTCTGTTTAATTCTCAGATTCCATTAAAGGTGATTTAGTGAGAAATTGTTCATTACTGACTAATTCTAGATAACTGTTTTTGTCCCTGTAGGTCATGATCCTGTAAGTTATCCGAAGGTCAGCTTATGTTTAAAAGGCTATTTTATAGTCCTCTCCTTTGAGAAAGGTATCGTTTAAAGAGTGATTCAGACTTTCAGCTAAGCTCAGAGAACAAATTAATTGAATTCCCTTGCAGAGCAGTCCTAGAAATACAAGCTTTAAAATGCAATGCATCTTTTTTTAATGATTATTATTTTTTTGGAATAGATCCTTTAAATTGATGTAATTTCAATGTCTCTGCCACATCGTGAGGAAAACTATTTCTGAAACCATCTACATCTAAGCCAAAGGCTTTTAAAATGCCATACACAGTTTCTGGCTAACAAAGGGTGTCTTAGAGGTCTTTAGGATACAAGAACACATACCTTTAAAAACTCCCCGGAGGACAGGCAGATATTAGACACACTGCTGTTACTGCTGTCTTTGACAGAGTGAATGGCCATGGCTGGATTCTGGCAGAGAGGAATCCCTCCCTTCCCACAGTGGAGCCCAGGTTGCAAAAATGGCTCTTTTTCTCAGCCCACAGCGGTATGTATTAATCAGTGCAGATTCAATAAAGAAGAGCCAAAGATCCTCACAGATCTGAGTTTACAGCCCAGGGACTTTAACCAGCTGCTTTGCAGGTCACCCTGGTGGTGTGAAGTATGGATGTAGCTAGAAGCTTTAGGTATGTTTCCATTCATTTCTGTGAAACCCTTTGAGCTTCTTGCTGTGATCTCCTCAGCATTATGTGCCTTACACCTCAGAAAACAGATTCTTTATTCAGAAATGAATTACTTTCAGACACTGTATCTGCAGCTGATGGGAACCAGAAATTGAGCTGGTTTCATAAGTAAACCGACAGTGTTTTTCTTTGAGTTTTGGCACATGTGACATTTACTCCTCTGCACATCCGCATGCAGTGAGTGTTCACTCAGTAAGCGAAGAGTAAGCACTCTTTGAAAGAGAAGGATGAAGCACTACACGGTGTGGCAGAAGATTAGAAGTAACTATTCTATATCTACAAAACATTGGTAGTGCATTTCAGTGCTGGTTATAAACTGTATGACATGATTTGGTTAAGTATTAAAGCTTTGTTTTACTTCTGCAAATGCGAAGAAAATTAAAACCATCCAAAATACCAAGTATTTCCTTGTACACTACTTACAGTCCTATGAAACTCATCATTTCAGAGAATGTCTTGTACCTTAACATTAACTGAAGCGGTTGTAATGATCCATTGACGGGGGACATGTAAACTTCATGTCATTGCCCTGGTACAAAACAGATGAAAACAGAAATATTTGTCTTCCTCAGACAGACAAGGTCATTTAGTCATCCATGTAGGAGTGTAACCAATACTTAGATACAGACCTTGACATGAGGCACTGGATTTTTTTCCTTAATTTTCTGCTCTCACACTTTAGTAGCCATTTTTCATGCATTAGCATTGCAAGTTTCTGGTTCTCTCTTGTGTGAGACACAGAACCATGGGCCTCTGACCCACATGATACGAAGCAGCTGAGAACATTTCCAGTCATGGGAAGCAGCAGTAATCTATTCCACCCCTTCTGATATATTATTATATTGTTTTTCCACTATCTTCTCAGTAAAAACTTCTCAGATTATATTTCTTTAGTCTTGTGAACACTGCCTTGCAATAAAAGCAATTAAACAGCAGTCTTGTTTGGATCCACTTGCATCCTGATGCATTTTCTTCTCAAGTACCAATGAAAGGCAAAGACCAGATGTTATCTTTGTTCTGCAATAGCTGCCAACCAGCACTGCCATCTCCCCTATAATAGGAAAACTTATCTGCCTCCAGGCACTTTTTCCTAATGAGAAAAATTCAATTGCAGACTCTTACTCATAGTCTGTGTGATATCTAACTCGGTAAGACTACAACCTCAGATGGGCTTTGAAGGTGCTATTACAATTAAATAACAAATATCATCTTACATCCCTGGTGTACATTTTGCCAAGAGCAACTCAACCATATCAGAAGATTGGGCCATAGCCCCTGCCCTGACAATTTCACTATCTAAAGGTATAAAGCAGTCACAGATAAGAGAGGTGACAGAAAACTTGTGCAGAAAAAGGAAGTGCTGCTGCCATATGCTTTCTTTGGATTTTTTTTAACTTTGATATTTAAACATGAATACCCTATGTTTAGTCCCTGTGCTCAGTACATCTAATCTAATTGAGCTGAATAAAATTTCTTAAGTGTGCTGGTTCTGGTGCTAACAGTCACATGGGATATAATACTTTCCCTTCATAGGCAATTTTCTTTGACATTTCTAGGAATTGTGCTTTCTACAGTTACAGCATTAATGAAGAAGTGGAAAAGAACATACAGAAAGATTTATGCTACTAATTCCATAGGGTTGGGATGGACTTCATGGTTATACAGTAGGATCCTGGTTTAAGACAAGAATGTCTATGATATACTATAATGCCACTAAAATTCACGTGCTATAGAATTTCAGAAGGAACCAAAATACCAAGAAATACCTCCTCCATTGTTGTACTATGAATAAGTTGAATTCTCATGCTGCATTGCCAGATGCATAATAACAAAATTCTGATAGCTAAATGCATGATAATTTTGTTTAGCCAGCTAATGCTTTCCAGTTTATAAATCAAGTGACAGCAGAAGGCAACGCACATTCCAGAGAAAATGAAATTGCCATAGATAAATGTTCTTCTGAAGAGCTGCCCTTTACCTATAATGCCAAGACTCTATCTGTAAATAGTGACAGCTTGATTAAAAAAGGTTGGAGTTGCAGCCCATTGCAAACCCACATTTTTCCTGTTAACTCAATGGTGTCTTCCATAGGAGTCAATTCACATTTTACCTATAAAAAGCTTTTCAGAACATGAATCCAAGTCTCAAAGAACACCGCAGAAGCTCAGCTTTGTCCACTGCCTCCACCTATGGATTGCTTTCTGCTCTGTCCCTCAGGCCCAGACATGATTACCCACACTAGTTACGCCCTTTCTCTGAAGCAAATCTGCGACCCAGCAATCATAACCCGGTCTGTATGGGTAGTTTCAGACTTCTTTTTGCTTAGCAGTGGTACAATACTATTAAGCAACAGGAATAAAAATTAAATCCTCTAGTACCAGGAAAAACACATACTTTTCTCATGAAACTACCATTTTGTTTGTCCAGCTGCTCTGTGGACACTGAGGACCAGGTTTTCTCATCCTGAGCTGATTTAAATTTTCCTACCTTCAGAGCAGGTGCTGGCAAAACTAGAAGAAGTTTCTGCTTAAAGTTAAGGCAGAACTGCTCAATTTTTCCCTTAAAGGATTTTTCCATTCTCTAGGAATCTTTATTGCTCCTTTTTTGAATGGCTCAACAATGTGGCCTTCAGCTGTCACGAAGGCTTTTAAAATCATCTGTAACTAAACTGTGGAGGACCAGAAAAATGGGTGTCAAAAAGACAAATAGCTTCAAATCTATCAGGATTTCTTCATGACTGGGGAAATCCCCAGGAGGGAAAACATTTCACAAATGCTTTAGTTTCTTTAGATATGTAAAATCATAGAATAATTTGATTTGATAATTTCTATGTTGAGAGCTTTGCTGAAGTAGAGGCATCCACTGCTTTCCCCTCTTGTCCACAGAGCAGGTCGTCTTATCATAGAAGGCAATCAGATCAGTCAGGTATGATTTATCCTTGCTAAAGCCATGCTGTTTTTTCCTAACCACCTTCTTATCCTTTGTGGCAATAGCCTTGAAGAATATTTGTTCCATAATCCTCCTAGGAACTGAGATGAGGCAGACAGGCATGTAATACTCTGAATCTTCCTTCTTGCCTGTCCTGAATATGGGTGTGATGACTTTTACCAGTCATTAGGAACCTCTCCACTTCATCATGACCTTTCAAAACTGATGAGAGCAGCCTCACAGAGACACTGTCTGGTTCTCTTAGTACTCTTAGTGCATCCGTCTGATCCCATGGACTTGTCTTTGTCCGATTTCCTTAACTTGGTCTTCTTCTACTATGGGTTACAGCTCGCCTGCCCAGACTCTGCTGCCTGTGTACCTGGCAGCATGAGGGCAGACTTTGGTAAAGACCGAGGCAAAGAAGGTACTAAGTGCATAAGCCTTTTTGATGGCCTTTGTCACTGCGTCCCCCACACCATTCAGCAGTGGACCCACTCCTAAGGGAACCTCACCCGGCAGACTTGAAGACTCCCTGCACAGATTCCTTGAGTATTAGCATGAACTTTACGTCTATCCAGTACCCATGACTGGACCTTGGCCCCTTACCCAGTTGCCAGCTCAGACCCCGGGCTTTCCCAGGTGCAGGTGTCCTCCTACTCACTAGCTGGTCCAGCTTTGAATTCACTAGGAAATCATACCTGCACAGAACAGAGCAAGGTTATGCAGACAACAGCAATGACTTGGGACTATTCCCAGTAGGCAATTTGACACCTCCACCCTGGTTCAAAGTTTAAGAGTGTAAAATAATATAGACATATTCAGATGATGCTTTAGGGCCAGGGAATGGGCCCAGGCACCTTTCAGACTCTATTACAGATGCAGACAGACAGAATCTGGCCTTAAGTATCAGGTTTTTTTGTTTTATTTATTTCAGTCACACCTTTATAATTGTTCACTTCCCTTGGAAGAAAAGGTAGCTGACTGAGAGGAAACTATGTTATCTCTTTTCCATTAAAAAAGCTTTTTTACAAAGTGACAGCACTTCTCTTACAAATGAGGATTTTTTTGAGTGTGCACACTCCAGCTGTTGAAAAACTTTGCATTTGATGATGTTTTGGAAACTGCATAAATCTCCAGGGCAAGAAAAAGTACAACTGTATCATTTTGGCTTTGCAATTAGAAAAATAATACGTTGACTATTTCACAATAAATGGTTTGTAACCTAATTCTGAAATATGAGCTAAATTATCAATTGATATAATCTAGCATAAATATAAGGAGGAAAAAGGAGAAATTCTGCTTTACAGCAATAAAGCTTCACCAATTAACTAATTATTGTTAAACTTTTTATTACATCGTAACTATCATGTTCCCCTCTGTTGCAGAAATTCTTTCACCAACTTTGTATTTACATTGGATTGTCTTTTCTCTTTCATACTGAATATGGCTTTTTTCATATTGCTTTTGCCTGCACTTAGTAGAAAATATCTCTCAAATCATGACAATGCTTGCCTGTCCTTTGCCCAGGTAGGACATGCAGAGTGTTGAATGTAAAAACTTCTTTTGCATTTATCTTCAAGGTTTGGAACAGTTCCTTAATGCTTCAGTTAAACTGAAGGATCATCTAATTATTCACAGTAACGCATAGTTAGTTCATTAGGAAGTTATTCTATAGCCCATTACAAGTTGTCTTTGGAAATTGTTTTTATAATAGTAAATCAAATAATTAGCCATTGTGAGCTGCTTTCTCTTCTGCTGTATCTGTTACGAAGCCTCTCGATCGTATTTGTTCTGTGCAGTATAATTAGTTCAGAAAGCAATAGAAAAGTTATTTTTCTGACTGCTTGGAAAGAGATTGTCAACTTCACAATCATATCCACATGTAGGGAGTTACAGGCAATAGAAGTTACATGCAAAAGCAGCGGTTGAGTGCTCTACAGTGGGTCCAGTTAAAGGACTTAAAATCACAAAATCCAAGCAAAATAAAGATACAGGAAGCAAAGGTCAATTTTGGCTCCTACTTACCCCATGTACTATCCTTATAAGAAACTTTTTCCAAAATGGTATGTCTAATTGTCACTGTGCTCCTACATAGCTAAGCCTCCTTCATTGTTTAGTAGCCTTCTCAGTAGAGGATCATACACAGCTGTAGCATAAAGTCATTTATCCATGTGGTTCAGTTTTTCTGGAATCCAATTTGATTCTACTCACTGACAGATCCAAGAGTGCAGAGAAGATTGGTGCAGCCATGTTTATTTGTCTTCCAGAAATCTGTAGAAGTGGTGTACAACAGTTTTAAAAACTCTCCCAATTTTGTTAGATTTTCTGGGCATTGAAAATAATTTATTTTTCTCTCTCTCTCCCTTCCCTTTGTTTAAATTCTGAAGCTTCAGGAACACAATGTTGTCCAAAACACAACATCTGACACTTCATTTCTTTCACAAAAATTTAATTTTAAAACACAAGAATTGCTGATTCATTTTGCACATTACCTATCTACATTTATTGTTTTTAACTAAAAAAAGGAAGGAAAATTTTATCCTGGGCTCTAATCTATACATCAGAGATAAGTAATAATTTACTTTCATCTTCTACTATAAAAAAATTACATTGCGTGTCAAAGTATATCACCTGAACAACATCTTCACAGGGAGAGGGTCAATTATTGTGAAATAGTCCCTTTGCATAGGAGGGAAATGTTCTGCCGTCGATTTTTCCCTCATTGTTTAGACTGCATTGTAGTGGAAGGCTGAAGCATTTGTTCTACATTGATATTAGAATTCAAAAGACAACACTACTAATGAGGTAGACAGACAAATAGCATGACTTAATTTGTAGAACAAATTTTGCAGATAGATCACAATAGATGCCAAATTCCTACATGTCTTATAAATCATTCAAGGAATATTCTTACAGAAATCCAATTACTTTCTATAATATAGAAGAAGCATCACTTTTATAAATGCAAATTTTTGATGTTGCTGTAAACAGAGATCAAATAAATTCTTTCCAGAGTAGGAGGCTTCATAAAAAAATCCAACCTAGCAACTGCATTAAAAGGCATGAATGAAGTACCGGTGAAAGATGGGAAATGAACAGCCCTGCCAGCGAGCCCTCCTTTCATCACGGGTGTGACACACAACTTCTACAATATCTCACTTTAAAGAGATGGTTCAATATTTACAGAGAAACAACATTTTAATACCATATCAGCCAAAAGTCAAATATTCTACTTCTTGCAAAAGGAACAGTTGTTTCCCATGTCAGATACGTTATAATTTCAAGTTACTTAGAAATGTGGATGCATCTTATGATCCTGCTTCAGTGATGAAATGGATGAAGTACTACTTTCGTCGTTAGCCTCAATTTAAACTATTTTCCTGTCCCAAGGTACTAGTAATTCAGATAGTCCCACTTGCAACATTTTGCCCATAGATGATTGGATATGAATCTTTGCTTTAAAGATCTTTGTTTCAAAATATAGAACACTGTCTAAAGCTACAAGAAAAAACGCACAGCACTGCACACAATGGCATTTAATTCATTCCAATATAGCCTCCTAGATCTGGAGGCTTTCATAGCTACTGTCCTAAATAAAATGCACCTGAAAACTGAAAATTTCATAACTCAGATTGATCAACTCACTAACTGCTTACAGTATTCTGCTGTCACAGAATTTCTAGGTGCAACAATCTACCTATCTAGGATATACTAAAAGATTTTCTTTATTTATAGTCAGTGTCAGAACTGCTGTCACTTAGTGTCCTTTGGAATTTCTCTATGCTGTTTTATTTGTCATATCTCCTTCAGAGAGCTTCCCTCAGAATACCCACTGGTTTTTTTACCATTTCAGCCATTTCTTGAACACTGCAGCAATCACTATGGTTTTGCAATATTTTACTACAAAATGCTCATATTTCTCAGAACTTCTTTTCAACTTCCAATATTCTTTTTCAGTAGGAGCTAAGATTTCAAAATTATTAGACCTAACACATGATTTATCCAGCACAGTACTGTATACGATCTACTTGTAGAGAAAAATAATTAATCAAATCAAAACCACCATTAAATTGTGCTGCTGGACCTATAATTGCAATTGTTGAACTAAATTATCTTGGTTATGGTATGTAGTTAATGGTGTCTCCTACGTTTTTATTACTCCCAGTTTCACTTCCATTACTAATTATGTGGGCAAGGGTGATGGAGAGAAAGGAAAAGAACAGGGCCTCTGGAGGGGCTGCAACTGAGGAAAGGGAGGGAAGGAAGGAGCCAAGAACAGGCTGGACATTTGAAATGAAGCTTAGAGACTGAAGGCAGAACTGAGGTCATACACTAGAACTCAGGTGGATTGCTCTGACATCTGGATTCACTCTGGATTGCTTGTCTTGATTTGCTGCCTCATATCTGCCTTTTCCAACAAGAAATTTAAATTATACATTGAGAATTAAGTCACAAGTGGTTGAAATATTCAAGAAACAATACAGTAGACTGATATTCAACCACCTGGATGTTCCCTTAATGGTTTTCCATCCTTCTTCTGCTGGGCTGGAAGAATGTACTAATAGTGGAAGAAGGATCATATCTGCTCCTATATTCTTCCCGCTACTGCTTGTTCTTGTTATAAATGCTTCAGCAGTCTCTCCCTCAGACAGGGAAATTACCTCAGTGACATCTGGGATATCAAGACTATTGTTCAAAGGCAAAAGTATATACTGTTCATAAATGTCAACCTGTAGCCAAGTTCTGCTTTTACCTTAAACATTTCCTTTTCTAAATGCACATGGAACAAATATCTACTGCTAGGAGTAGACAATTGAAGTGCCAATAGGACAGTTTACATCTCAAAATGCCTTGTCTGACAAGCTGGAGCCAAATTTGTCCTCAGTAACACTTCTAGCAGGGATACATGAAAGACTGGTACTTCTTTCTGTATTACAGGCACCAAACAATATTGCAGATTACTCTGAACAGCCACCCTCTTGTCTTCCAACACTAGTAACTTGTGACCACCTCAGAAGACACTGTCATTGATCTAAGACTCTGAAGATTTTGGTTCTTCAAATATAATAAACTATTATGAGAGGGATTCTTCACAATCTGAGATCAGCCATGCAGTCCTAGCAAAGAAAACAATCTGTGATAGCAAAAAACCCGAAAAATGCATTCATCTTTCCTTAATTGAACTTTCTCAGCCAAACCCACACAAAATTCACAGCCTCCATTAATATTACACTGTTGTTTGACTGATTCCATTTAAGCGTCTCATTTTATTTTACTTTTACTTCAGTTATTGCTTTTTTCCCTGATGTAAAATCATCTTTCTGCTTTCAATTTCTTCTGTAATTTCTCACTAGAAACCACACTTTATTCCTACTCCTAAAGCATGCTGTCTAATGCTACCACTACAGAATGAAAAGTCACTGAGATTGTTCTGGGTTTTCTGTATCAGTGTGATTCAGAACAGACTTGGAGCTATAATCCCCACTGGACTGTATTTTCCAGCACTTTGCTAACGTCTTAGCTAAGAAGTGAGGACACTAGGTAAAAAGTGGCTAAATCTCCACGCTGTACTAACTGACTGGTCTTAGATACCTGTGACTTAAGATGAACCTCCTTAGCATATGTTCTACGTAACCCTCCCTTATTTATGGCAGGCCATAAGAATTAATCATCTGTTTCACAATAAACTGGGAGGTTTGGGCAGGGAAGGAGAGGGGGAGTCTTGTTTTGCACAAGGTTTTTTGAAACTTTTTCTTGAGAATAATGAGCATAAAACATGCCTTTGTCTCAGAGTAGTCAACATGAGCTTTATCTCCCATATCCCCTTAAAACATATCCCAGTTTCTCTTCCTTTTTTCCCCCTTACTAGAAGGTCTTCCTTGGATGTGAGAGGCTCTGAAAGTATATTTCCATCTATGCTGGTGAAGTGAGATTTCCTCACAAAAAACATTTTTGTCAAAATTCCCCTCTTTAAAATATTTCCATCTATGCTGGTGAAGTGAGATTTCCTCACAAAAAACATTTTTGTCAAAATTCCCCTCTTTAACCTCACCTCAATTAAAATATGGTATAACTTCGGTAACGCATACCGTTCCCTGAGAAATTACACAAATTTTATATTCAGGTTCACTGCTGATTCAGGTTTAGGATATTGCAGGAGTAGCTGACCTGTCTTCTCACCTGCCAAGGAACAGGTAGGAGTTATCACCACAGACCAGTGCACTGACTCAGTTCTTCCTCTAGACCCAGCATTGTACCAAATCACATCCAAACATTGCTGGTGCACACATACTGCTTAGAAGACAGCTTGCCAAAAAAACAATCGTAAAACTGGCCATGAAAGTATATCTGAATGTATTGAACATTTTATCTTCGGATTAAATGCTGAAACTTTCCACCAGAAATATTTTTCACTGTGATGCCCTGGTGGAACATATCACTCACAGAAAATATCCTAATCGTAGGAAATGTTATAACTGGTGAGAGAGAGATACAGGAAGAGATCATTCTCTCTTGTCACAGTTTCCTAGTGCTGTTAGACAGAGGGCCAACACCCACAAGAATGGGAGTGGACATGATGACTTGGAGCAGAACTGCATTTAAGGCAGCACTACTCTGAGTGTTCTGTTAAGAGTTTGTGATTTTCTTTTGGTTTTTTCTTTTTTTTTTTTTTTTTTGAGATTCATACCAAAGGACCAGAAATATTTCTTATGTGCAGTTCTGTGAAGTAACTAGAATGGAACCAAGGAGACCATTAATATCTGACACACAAGGTCCGAGGTTATATCACAATACATTCTGTAAATTTTTTAATTGACCTAAGATGGGAAATGATTCTTTTTACCTAAAGAACATTTAATATTTCACTCACAGTATGTTAATTTTTTTATGAAACATAGAGAATCTTTTCCTGCCACACTCTAAGCTGTCCAGACATTAGTCTATAACTTTGCTTTGTATCGTATTTTGCCCAATTCAATGACAAAAGTCAGAACAAAGATTCACACCGGGATTCAGTAAAAGTCCTTCAATACAACTTCAAATAGGTATTAGACTCTAATTTTCACTTTTCACAGCATAACATTTAAACTAAGTAATTTGTCGTGATACAATAAATTCAAAGCACCGGACATTCTGCTTTTAGGAATTACAGCTATCCAGGTTAACTCTGTGTATAACAGATAACGCCACCTAGATTTTGCTTGTTCTTTTTGTCCAGTGCCAATTTTTTCAAACTAAATTTTTTCTGAACAGCAATTGAGCATTCTCAGTTGTGTAGAAAACACCTCATGTATTCTGGATGCTGTCAAAAACTTGATGATAAATTATTATTTTATGCACTGCATCTTAGACTAGCTTTCTGGTGCCCTCTTAATTATATGAAGATTTCTGTTAAGCTTGCCTCTGTTTTCCACTGCTCATGCCCATCTCCACCTGGGGTTTGAACTGCCAATTCCAACCATTTCCCTAATAACCTCTCCTCATTTCAGGACACCCCTGGTTTATTCCTCGGGCTTTTGCTGTCCTTCCACTCGTGTCTCAGAAGGGGACTCAAGTAATCTCATTCCTCTGGTTTCTCCTCTGGGGACATGGTAAAAGGTGCTGGAGCCAGTGTTCCTCCTTTTCCCATTGCTTGCTTTGGCTTTTTTTTCTTGTCTTTTAAGAGCCAGGCCTGCTTATTATGCTAACATAAGTTATTAAAGCAGAAGGGAACTTTTCCAAAGACAATTGCAAGTTAGATTTGTGGATAAGGCAAGTAGGTTTTTATTCTGTTTGCTTTAAAAATGGCAATCATTAATTCTAGTTATCATAAAATTATATTGCTGAAAATTGAAGTTAAATAATTCTTTAATTTGAACCATAAAGCATCCTCATAAACCTCAGACAAAATAAAATTGCAATCATTCATTTCCTTCTCTCTGAAACATTATATTGCAATTTAGCAGATCATCTTTGACTGTAAAACAATGGTTAATTTAAATACTATTAAATCAGGGAGACTTTGTGTAGTTAATGTTTTACAAAAGCAAAATCTACTCTAGCAAAGTCATTTACCTCAGAATCATTATCATTAAATGATCAAAGCATATAATCTCAAAGATTTTGTAGCTAATTGCAACATGTCTGCTCTGTAGTTGAGGGGGTGCTATTTTATATGTGACTCCTAGCGGAGGTAAACACACTGTCTGGTTTGGGTTTTTTTATCTTCCTGATAAGCCAAGTCCTATCGAGCAACCAAGAAATATTAATGAATATCTATGATTTTTTCTTTTCTTTCCCTGTTATTTTGGCATATGCACATTAAAGTAGTCTGTAGATTAATGCCTAAATCACAATTGAACCCATAATTTTGAGCATCTGTGCAAAAAGCCATCAATAATCATCTGATAGAGCTACTAGCAGAGTTTAATACTCCATGGAGGATGCATAGGAGGGGAGGAAAAAGCATGACTAAATATAACTCCCTCTGGCACACAGGCCAATAGAGGCTTCACAATGCACTGTACAGCACTCACCCTCTATTCTCCATCCTTCAGTTGGGACACTGTGATGCTCCTTTTCCCAGAAGTTTACAGGTTTGTAGAGCTTCATGGAGTAACACTTGCCTCCTCACCACATCAATACCCATCACTCCAGCAGCTCACAAACAGACAGCCAGCGTAATGTGGTTAAACGTTGGCTTTGCAAACACACAGAGTAAGTTAGAAGGCAAATTTGTCTTTCTGTCATTCTTTTTTTCTGACAACTAGCCTGAATCTTTGCCCATGTCCTTAGATTGATGATAAGCTGTGAGCCACACAAAGCTACAGACCCTTAAAAAATAGTTTACAAAGACGAGACAATCCTCACTTCTCTCAGGTACTCCTGGGTTTATGTTCCAACCTCACTGCTGTCTCAAGTTTCATGTTATATTTTGAGCTAATCAATTAAAAGGGTCTGGCCTCAAAACAATAATTTATAACAGTTGTCTGTGCTTATACATAGTACTTGCGTGTCTGAAATGTACTTGAAGATTTACAAATGAGAGAAAAGCAGTTTCACGAGTACAGATTAGATTTTACTTAATAGTCATTCAGTTAACGAACCAAAGAACCAGGTTGCTGGACAGCCTGAATTATTGAAAGAAAAAAAAAGCCATTGACAATATTTTTGTTTACCTCTCTTCATTCTGAGGCCTTAAATCTTTTTTATTTTGCCATGTACTTCTCTATGCTAAGCAAACGTCAATCCAGAAAAGGCAGCAATGTTTAACTGTTAAATTGATGCTGGTCCTTGGCTTAACCATTAGAGTAATGCTGTACAGGGACATGGTATTCTCATCTCTAGAGGTAAATGATTTTCTAAAGAAGGATTACCTTCCACTAAACTAGGCTCAACGGCTACTTCTAAATAAGTTATACAGTATGAGGCACCACAGCAACAATCTGGCTTTCAGTAATTTTTCACATTTACACAATTCTGCTGCTTTTTAGTAAGTTGGGGCTTTTTTTTTTAGAAGCATGTGGGCTTTTTAAATTTGTTTCTTGCTGTTGCCATTGATAGAGAAATGACTGTTCTAACTAGATTTCTGAAACTGAGAGCTGCTGCAAAAAGCTTACCAGCATGCTGCTGCTGAACGTGTTGTTAAAATTCTGGTAGCAAGTTCAGCTGTGTGTCAGCCGGCACCAAAGCCATAACTCATTCATCAGGCTGCATCCTGCAGCAGTTATAAGAAGTGAAAACATAATGTAAAAGTCTGGAAATACAGAAAGAGAGTGGAAAAAGTATCTGCTTTCTTATTCCAGAGGCATTGACAGGGTAAGTGTGGTAGGATGATTATGTCTGCCGTTCACAGATGAGTTATACTCTGAAGACCTCCATGAATTCCACCTCTGCTTCAGAAGCTTTGGGAACAGACCACTCACCTGCCTGTTTAAATAAACATAAAGGCTGGAGGGTCCAATTACCACCCTGTCAGGCTCATGTCGCCTTGGCTTCCTCGGAGCAGGGAAAGGAGAACCCACACCTCTATGACACCCCAGCCCAATGTTTTGTTCCTTTATAAATTCTTCTATCAAGTACCACAAATAATTGTTTTAGCATCAGGGAATCTGCTGAAGCTAAGTTAGACTTTAGACTTTACCTGAGGAAAAAAAGCACAGCCTACTCAGCCAGGTGGATAAATCATCTAAAGTGACCAATACTAGTAAAAGAGTGTTGCCTTCTCTCTAAGAAGGCAGATGTGACAATATTTGCTGCTAAAAGGACATATTTAGGTAAAGAGGAGACTCAAGCCATTCTCTTACTTATCACTGTGTCTTGACTAACCCTTGTGGGGGAAAAGCCTAATTCCTTGACTCTTTCTACATCTCTCACTTTTTGTGAGTCTTTAAGCTCTTATATACAGCATCACACCTTCTCTTACAAAGTCAGCACAAGACTAAACTCTCTTTTCCTCAGTGAGGTGGGATGAAGTTAGACAGTATTGGCTGGTACTGATTGTATGCTGGAAAAGTAGAGGTGTTTTCTACCCCCTGAAATATATTTCTATACAGCTGAGAACCACACCGAATGAACCTTGGACATAGAAGCAGAATTTCTACTTCAGAATCTTCAAATTCTGTCAGAGATAAGGAGGAATCATATCATGGCACCAGTGAGGTATTGTTTCTACATGGCTTTCACAGGGCTTCCTCCATCTATTGGCTGGCAGCTTTATTATTTCAGGAGAACACAGCTTTGATTCTCATGCGAGAGTGACTAGTATCAGCCCATGGAACTCCCAAGCTCTCAAAATCCTGCTCAGCAGTGTCAATGGAAATTCACTGCTGCAAATCAAAGCAATTTGGCCTGAGGGAACTGGGTAACGTGCTGGCATATCTTGCCTTTTGAGGTAATTAAAAATCACACTTCTGAGAATCCATTAATGACACAACAGAGATCCCAAAGGACAGAAGTCATTATGGGTATGAATCATGCTCCATCATCCTCAGTTTTAGCTATCATTAATAAGACTTCTTGGATCTTCAGAAGATTCAGTCCAGAGTGCGAATCTCTTTAGTCATGATCTGCTTCCTGATTGTGTCCCAAGGAAGGACTTTTGTGCATTGAACCAAACACTGAGCAAATTGTCAAGTGATTGATTATTTTGTACCTTGAGAAGAAGCCAAAGACTACTTTGATTTACATCTTGTTGACACAAATTGGCTTCTCTCTGCTTTTGGTTTTCTAGGAAGAGATCCTTACAGTAAAAGTTGCTGCACACGTACAGGTAGAAAGTAAATTAAAAGGAGATGAAAGGAGGAAATATTTTAAAATCTAGTGGAGAAAAAAAAAAGAAGAGAAAAAAAAAGAAAAGAAAAAAAAAGAAAAAAAAGCCATCTCTCTTAGTAAACTGGACCTGGTTCTGAAAAAGCAGATGAAGCCTAGGTCAGCAATTAGGAGAATAGCTCAAGAGCAGAGTCCAAAAGTCTATTCTGCATGCATAGGCAAGATGATTGTGCTCAGTTTAAATATTTAGAGGTAAATAATGAGCTGATGAAGTACTGCTTGTTGTGAAGGTGGAAAGTAACACCTGTGTTAACTATTTGTAGTGTTTTCCTTCTTTCCTTGTCCCTCCTCAAAGAACCTTATATCCAGTAGACAGAAAATCCAAGTATGTATGTTTGTTATGGTTTATTTATTAGTTTTGTGAACTTCAATGGAAATTTGGACAAGTTAATGGAACAGAAATCCACTCAAGTTACTATGTATATAGAAACCACATTTGGCTCAGGAAGACCCTAAACTGTAAATGTTGGGAGACTGGGAGAGTATGAGGGATAATATATATGCTTAATCTGTTCTTATATTGTTCCCTGGACAGCCACTTCGGCCGCTACCATTGAGCAAACTTTTGAATGGATGGGTTTCTGTCCTGATCTAGTAGTGCTGTTCTGCGATAACATTGAGCTCAGATTCAGTTTATTAATAGAGCTGTGAACAACAGTGAATGCCTAATTATTAGCAGTGACAGGCAGCCTGTACAAGGTCTGTTAAAAGCTATGAGCTCACTTCAGCTCCCTTTGAAAGCTGTCTTTTACCTCACTATTCAGTCAGGCCATATCTAAACATGGGCAGAAATAAACTGTTCCAGGAACAAGGAGCAAGAAAAATATGTGCCTTAAACCAGCATACACTTAATAACAATCTTTAAATCCAAATACAGAAATATAACTTGAAAAGACTTTTAAGTAAGCATGCAGCCTATAATGCAATAAACCCAGTTTGATGTAGCTTCAGTCAAGCTGTGTCAGAGGCCTTTGCATTTGCAGTCAGTCCAAAGGAAACCTCTCAACACATGTACATCATTTGGATTTATCTTCTTGGCAGTAGCAGCCTACTGTGTCAGATATTACTACAAGGAAGAGAACATTTTATTATTATTATTGCATTCAGTTAGCCTGAAAAGACACTCACATTTGTTCACGCCTGTGTCTGTAGATTATGTGTTTGATGACAAATACAATGTTGGTTTTATAAGCCTGATCCGAGGGCCAAAGTGGGCTACAATCTCTGGAAACTGATCATGTCACTTTGTCTACACTGATTTTCCTCATCCCATCCTGAGTATATGGGTCTAGTGGTTAATAATCAGGATGCATAGTTGTTTAATTGTGGCTGTGAATTATGTGTGACGTGAGGCAGGAAAGTTCAGTTTGCAGTGCAAGCATTACCTTCGCCTGGCAGCACCATGACAAGCAAAACTGGAGCTGATCACATTAGCAGTGAAGCCGCAAGTTTAATGGATGGTAAAGATGCCCTTTCTGCCTCACCGTGGTCCCTGAGGCTCACTGAAGAAGAGATGGTGCTCACACAGCTGCTGATACTCCTTTCCTTGTTCTGAGAATGTGCAGGGAATTTCTGTCTCCAGACTTTTCCAACTGGCACTAAAATTCGGGACCGAGGTAAACAAACCCGTGCTGTAGTGTGCTCTCCAGGCATACAGACTGAGTGAATTACATCTGTTGGGGAATCTGGACGGAGACTGTGCAGCTGTGATCATGGATTTGGGCTTTTAGGTGGATTCAGATGGCAGCAGTCTTAGTCAAAATGAAACAGGAGCTGACCAGAAAGAGCAATTTATTGTTTTGGTGACTTGAGAACTCGCAATATAAATCCAAACATCCAGTACAGTAAGTCACCAGCTCATCAGTATAATAAATCTGGAACAATTCAGATACCAGAGTTTACAGGGGAAATTTATTAGCCATTTCTATGCAAAAGATATATCAGTGGCACAACAGTGACAGTTATAAAGAGTAGGCATTTGTCTCAAATAGTAATGATACTGCCCAAGCTGAGTGCTGCACGCATTACTCCTACAGCAGGACCGGACCTCGCATTACCACGCAGGAGTAGCACAGAGGCCTTGATATTGCCTCACTTCTGCACAAGCAGTGAACAGAAGTGCATACCGATGAATTTTAGGATGAGCATGCAGGGAGGATGCACACAAATACAAAACTCTCTCATGAACAGGGAATGGCATTTAGAATAAAGCTCAAAAGATTTACTTCGATAGGAGTCTTTAAAATATTCTCCCAAAGTAAACCAAGATGCATTCTCCTCAGAATCAATAAATACAGAATAGGGATTTAGTACCTCTTATGTAAGTCTGAGCCCATGTCTCCTTTAAGTATGTGAAATAAAGGGCAAATGTCATGTGAGTAGAATTTTCTTATCACATTTTGAATTTGGATTTCTTCACCGAGGTTAGTATCTTCCTTGGCTTTCTACTCAAAACTTAATAACTACAATTAAACACGTTCTTCAGTCAG
This sequence comes from Gymnogyps californianus, assembly GCF_018139145.2. NCBI lineage: Eukaryota > Metazoa > Chordata > Aves > Accipitriformes > Cathartidae > Gymnogyps > Gymnogyps californianus. The sequence goes on from NC_059473.1 coordinate 115,989,707, forward strand.
GGACCTAGGCTGGACCAGAATGAAACAGAATACTGAAAAGCCATCAAGCATACAAACAGCATGTTTAAAAAGCATGACAGTTCCTATAGCTCTGGGATCATAGCTGTATTCTGCTGCCCTCTCCTGTCACTTGCATATCATTACAACAGTATAGGCTAATGGCTACAAGATTATGAAAAATCACATCCAAATGCATAACAGTAAACCATCCCTCTAAAATGTTTATGGGGCTGTGTAGCTTTTTTCAAAAGATCCTTTGAAATGTCCCCTTCCTCACTGCTATATTGCTTTGCATAGTAGATGAACTTAAGCTATGGCTCTGTGTATAGCTCTATGTTTCTGTATTTTGAAAAAAAGAGCGTTTAGATTATAAAATCTATGAGATACTTCAGGGTAAAAGCTTCTAGATGAAATCTTGAATCCATAGAAACAAGAGGAAGTTCTCCTGATGACTCCAAGGAGTTCAAGGTTTTATGGTCTGACACTAAGGGGTGACGCCTACCAGCAACTGAACCCCACTTGAAATAACTTCTTGGCAAGTGATTATAGTTTGCTTAACGTTGCCCAGGGTGGATTACACAGTCTGGCAGTTGTTTCCTGTTTGCATGAGCAAGTAAACTCAGATTGGTCAAGCCTGTTAAATTTGATGCACTGCTCCAGAAGCATAGTAGGTAATAACTCAGTGTTACTACTGGAATTCAGATTTTGGATCCCAAAAGGTCCGTGCTCAGATCATTGGATCAAATTGACTAATACAACTATTTCCCAGGCAAAATTTGGATAAGAAAATTCCTTCCCTCATCTTAAAAATTGCTATTGATGCATTTTATTAAAGATATTAAAACAGAAAATGTCTAAATTACTGCATGGAACACAACACATTCAGGAAAATAATTTTAGTTTGCATAGAGTGGGTCATTTATCTTTAATGTAATTCTGTGGAAAACATACATACTTTAGAGCCATTAAGTTAATCCATTGAAGGTCTGACTGTGTAGAAATGCTCATCCTGAAAGAATACCACGTCATAAAGACTGTGTGTTTAATGAAAGAGCACATGAATAATGAACTCAGCAAGGCTAACAGAAACAAGGAAAGAACAGAATTTATCTGGCTTTTAATTTTTTTTAATCTTGCAAAGGGATCCAGGAACAATAAAGACCAAAAATATGTTTAAGAAACGAAATGGGGGTAAGGGGGTTTACACAGTCACACAGTGCAAGATCACCTTTGCCTCCTCATGTCTTTCTGGACACTGACTTCTTCTTTCCATAAGTAACCTTCCTCTCTGTATTTTACATCTCAGTTTCTGAATTTTATTAGTGTTCTCCCACTGTGGAATAGACACTACTCTTGATTTGTTTGGTATTCTCCAATAGATGAGTCTGTTGCATGTTATGAAGCTCCACCACAGTTTATGAAATAGGTGTTTTTACATCTGAAATAATTGATAATTCTTTCTCACTGCATGTGCAGGGGTCTGCAGTGTCTAGGTGATCTAGCTCTTTAGAGGTGAATCTCTCAGGATAACTTCTGGTACCAAAGAACAACTTTTGGTCCCACTTACTTACACTGTGGAAAAATCCAAGAATTTCCTTGAGTTCAGTGGAATTGCTCTAGTCTTGTTTTCCGCCAACCAAGATATCTGTATAGAAAAACAGAGAACCATTCCTCTTGCTCCTGTTTGCTTCCCATTGTAGAAAGCAGCTAAGGAATTGTCTTCTTCTGGGATCAATGTGATTAGATGATTCAAGGAAATGAAGCAGTGTCAGGACCCATCCTCTGGCCCTGAGTCTGAGTGCACTATATCTTCATTTAACTTTTTTTGTATTCATAATTTGTATCTTTTGAAATAAAACACTCTATCATTCATTCTGATTGAACCTAGCATGTTATTAAACAGATATTCTTTTGAGTCCCTATTGATTATTACCAGTTTAAGTGAGAGATGGGCCAATTTCTTAAACGGTGATATCTGAATTTTTGAGGAAATCTGCCTTTCTTTCTTCCATGGACTGAAATCAGGATTGCATCTGTTGACGACAATCAAAATACTTCAGTATGACAGCAGTGGGACATGAGAATTAAGTTTGTAAAATTTCCACAGTTTCTGGGGTGAGCCTGAGCAGCACCTGGAGGGGCACATCGTAATGGACAGTTTTATCATGGGAGTTTTCCTTTCATTAAAATGGATTTTGCTTACACAAGAAAGTCTTACCAGTTATACCAGCGCAGTTACGCTGGTGCTACTAACGTAATCCAACTCGTTATGTTATTTTTTACGATACTACTGAATTACTTACCCAGTGGCACAAGGATCCTGGGCACGACTTGTGCCAAATCTTGAAAACACCACTAGATGGAGATGTTTTCTCACGTTGTCCTCATTCGCTGCCTTAAGTGACGTGCTGAAATTTCTTATTGTAAGTATTTTCATTTTTGATGACTGCTCCTTAAGAAAGGAAAATGAGTTCAAGTAACTTTCATATATAAGCAAGCCTCAAGTGCTTGAAATGTTTGCACATGACAATGAATGTAAGAATTAATGAAGTCTAGTGTGTAGTTGTTTAGACTGAAAAGAATGAATAGATTTTGTTGTACAAGCAGGCAGAAAAGATTGGAAGAATATCTGGGGCCTCTGTACTTTTGTTTAACAAAACGGATTATTACTTATTTAGCTTATGTCACACCGTGAAAATCAGCGTTTAGCAATATTTCTTATCCACAAGGCAGTTTTCAGCTCCAGAGTATTTAAATGCATTCATCCCCAAGGAAACAACCCTAAACAGTGTATGGTGTGTGCAGTCAATGCTGAAGTGACAGCATCTATTGTTTTTCTACCCTCATCAGTATGCAATATAATGGCAAGGACAGAGGCTGATTTAGAAAGAGTTGATTAACTAAAACAAATAAGGAGATCCAGAAAGACACGCTATTCAGATGAAGCTGGAGAAAAAATTGATCACTGAAGAGTTGCAATAACTTGTTAAAATAGATTTCTTAGATTGCATTTTGAGTCAAAACAATGTTATTTAAAAACAAAAATATTTTTGCAAAGCACAAGCTTAATATTTCCTACACATACTATCGTTTTTATAAATGTTTCATGATACAAATACTGACTTTCTGAATCAATTCATTTTTCAAAACTTTCATTACTGACATTCAAAAATAGGTTATGATCCTTAAGAATAATAGTTGTATTCAAGTTCTGAATAATTTTGCTTGAACACACAGGTGTTCATGCATATGTGCTTTCTCTTTTAATTTCTGTATCTGTGGGGAATAATTGCAATTATGATAGCTCTCTAAAAAACTATTACAATTAGAGTTGTCATCCTATGATACCTTGCAGCTGGGAGCTGTATGGGCATCCGTGCAAAGTGTTTTCTTTCCCTTGCCCTTTTCTTGGATACTGCTATAACTGCTGCCGCTGCTGCTACCCGCATAGCACTTGGGCAATAAATAATGATGAGAGCATCAAGCAGCCTGAGGAGGTCAGGGACAGGGACCATTTTCTAATACCTCTAGGTCTTCTGAATCCTTCACTATTTCCTGGATCCAACAAAATTATTCTGGTTAGCTGTACAGCTGCCCTGGCCACCCATTCCCACTCAGAGATTGTCCACAAATGCATCACAAAGGGAATGTGGACAGATCAGGAACACAAATAAAATTTTCAAAAATCACAGTGTAACTGATATGATAATGGGACTACTTTCTTATGGGTTTGATTTTGGTTTGGTTTTTTTTTTCCACTTCACATACCAGTCACCCAAAATTGTGGCTTTTAAGTCTGAGGAATAAGAATTGTCGTATGAGGTTAATGAAATTTTTACTCGCTAAAAGCTGTTTTGGCCATTCATATTACAGACCATATCAAACTATAAGCAGTTTCTAAAGCTTTAAAGTTTCTAGTTAGCAAACAGAAAGAGAAACAGATAATACATGTCATACATAAATATATTTGTACCTTTGTGTTAATAGGCAGAAAAACAGAGAACATGGTATTACCTCTACTCTGTGCAATTTTTTACTGTTTCTTCTAAACCAGTTAACATAAATGTACATCCCAGACATCTCTGGCAGGGCCTTTTTATGCCAATGATGAGAAATAAGGGTATGTATCTAACCCCAGTTAGAGAAATCATCTGCAAAATGTTGATGGCTCAGAAGCAAATTGGAAGCATAGACAGTGAATTAATTTGAATACATACAGAAAAAGGCTTTATTCAGTAGCAGAGGTAAAAAGTAGTATTTTCCAATGTAGTTAGGTGATTTAGAAGCCTACTTTCACTGACATTCAAAAACCCAGAAACTCTAATTACTGAAGGGCTTTGGTTAACTATACTTTTTGAAATTCCCTCATTCTCATAGTGATTTTTTTTTATATGTTCTATTATATTAAAAGCTCTGAAATAGAAAACCAAAACAAAACAGAAACAAGAACTGTACATTTGCTCATTTGTAATTTCTCTGATTCAGTTAAATACTAAGCTACTAAAAAACTTACTTGTAATGTGGTGTCCTAAATCAAAGATTCCTGCTGAGTCAGAAGGCACACAGTTTATAAATCAGACCCTAAACATGGGTAAGTAAATCTAGGCAATATATAAAAACTCTGGAGTTAGCACATTTGAAACAGAAGCTTTAAAAGTAAACCTTTATAAATCAACTTCCTAAATCAAAGAGAAAACAATGATTTTTCTTGTCTTACAGACCAGGGAAAGTTACTCCCCAAGCAACTTGTGCAGATAAAGGCTCTGTTTTTAATATAGGTTGATGTATTTATGTATGGAGAAACTACAGACCAAAGTTAAGCAAGAAACATAAAAACTCTAAGTACCAATCCAGAAACATTTTGACACCAAATAGTTTAACAGTTGGATAATTCAGAAGAATGTTTGGACAAATACAAGGTAGGGAATGACCACACAGCAAATGACAGTCAGCAAGGGGGCTCTCATCTGCTATAAATTACGCACAATTTAATTAGAGAAAAGTCATTAGGCCTAAAGTGAGCATTTCCTACCAGTTTACACAATGTAGTTTTTAAACATTTATTAAACTTTCAGCATCAAGGACTACACATTCATCCCTTGTTGGGAAACCTGTTTGTAAGTATTTATTTAAGTATACATTTGTACTGTGAGTTAAGTTCTGACTTCGCAGAGTCTGGTATGGCTTTTACTTCATTACAGTTCAGACAGTGTTTCAGGGACTGTGATGGCAAATGAGGTGTTAGTGTTCAGACGGAACATAAAAATGAACATTTTGCACATAACCATAACATTATTTTGTAAATTATTTTCTTCTCCAATTTTAATAATCTTTTTGAAACTCTCAGTTCCTCAAGGCCAGAAATTTCTCTTTAAAGTAGCGAGGCTTCTACCCATTATTAGAGTCAATATCTAATGAGGACATTTGCACAGTGAATAAGGAGGGATTATGATAAAATGGTATAGCTACTAATCAGTAAGAGGGAAAAACATATTATTTTTAAAAGTCTAACAAAAGAAAATCCTTCAATGTTTCTTTATATTTCATAGTGAGGAGCTGGACAAAAATACTTCTTTTTAACTTGGATTTCACTTCCAGGATTGACTTTGTCATTCTAGGAGCTGCACTATTTGTAACAAGTGTATGTATATACATATCTATGTGCACACATGTGTATATATGTATTTATATATAGCTGGCTATACCAGGCCATATATTAATACACCAATCTGTTGAAACAACACGAACTTTTCAATTCTATTTATGTTATACATCAAACTTAATCTTCAGTGTGAATTACGGCCTTTCTGCAATTTCCAGATGTAACTTCTTTCTTTCAAAACTAGTGATGAACCAGGTCTAAGCTTCATTTAAGACTGCATTTCCATCAAGGACCTGCCAAGGCTGTTGTGCTTTTCAGAGGCCAGGCACATAATGGAGCCCGGAAGGAACCATATGAGAGCAGGCCACAGAGTATACTCATTTGAGTGTATCTGGCTGCAGCATGAACTCCCAGAGAAGATTAATTGAATCTGGTATCTGACTGTCTTTTGGAAAAAAAACCTGCAAACCCTTCCTCTTTGATAACAATTTTCCTATAACTGGTGCTACATGCACAATATAAATCACATCTCCACTACACTTTTTTTTTTTTTTTTTAAATGCCATTCCAACAGAGAATTCTACATCCTAGTAAGGGAGAAGAGCAAGTGTCCAAGAAATCCTTTAGAGGTTTTGCTATTACCCTGTTTTATATGGAAGTTCCTGAGTAGGGGGTAGACATCCATGTATTGGAAACTATTTTCTCTGTGTGTGCAAGCATGCGTATGGGCACATATACAAAAGTTTAAGTGAGTTATAATTTAAGCTGTGTATTTGAACTTTATGTAGAATAATTTGATATGTAGATTGCTTTTGAAGGCATGTCGGACAAAAGTGAATGTATGTAATAAATCATTAAGTAGTTTGATACTGTAGACATTTACTTAATTATCCCTAAACTGAAGCATGTGAAATACAGATTTTGGAATAAAGGTAAACTATGAAACATGAAACTGCACTTTTAAAATGTAAAAACAGAAATAGAGAAATAATACATTTTTTTCTGAGGAATCGTTATTTTCAGTCTCTGCCAAAGAACTGTATATCCTATGTAGAAATGATCAGCATGAGACTCTTGAATTGGAAGAGAATTCCCTCGTGGCATATCCAGCTCACTGCTCCTCTTTGAACATCAGGTCACAAAATTTTGGCTGATTATTTCAAATTGTTGATTCATTCAGCAGATCAGGAGATGTTAAGCTAGCCAGCTGATATCAAGATTGTGTCAAATCTCCTGTAGATGAAGGAAAGGACAGTTCGGAATAATGACTTAAAGTATTCCAAAGAAAGTGCTTTGGCACAAAGGTATAGCAAAATCAGATGAATAAGTTTTTCTTATTATGATCTCATCAGGATATTGAGAATTCTGTATGACACCAAATATTAGTGCCCATTTTAGTGAAATTGCATGTGCTTCTGTCTTGTTCCCTCACTTGTAACTGACTTGCCCACACTGGCTAACCTAAACAGGGCCAGCTTGCCCATTGGCATGCAAGGGATCAGAACAGCTAATTATTAAATGTTTTCTCCACAGTGTGGGTGATTTTACTATCCCTATCATTCATCCCTTTTTCCTTACATTTATTATATATACATTGTTTTGTGTTGTTTCTTTGGACCATGGGACGTGTTTTCTCATGTCCTTAAAAATGTGCATAGCACAGTATATTTCAGGTCTGACAGAAGATTTTGGACCCCTTCTTCATACAAATAATACTGATCAATTAATTGTTTGTGACACAAGATTACTAGATTGTAAATTAGTTTTAATCTCTGCATCTGCTTGTGCAAATTCTCCTATGTAATATGATAGATAGTTATTCTCACAGCTACATAAGAAGTCTCTTCTTGTATTTGTTCCGAATAAATACAAAACCAGATAAATTTTAATCTTTGAGTAAAGAAACACTGGCACCCCCTGAGAAATAGAAAGAAAACATCCTTTAAATCAGGACCTGAGCCTATGTCACTGAATGATTTATGGCAAGGGGAACTCATTTCTGGAAACTGTGAACCCATTTAAATTCTCTAAGTTTCCACTGTCCCACTGGAACTGGCCTATTAATGTTCCTGCGCCTCTGAAGTCCTTTGGAGTGGTCTCCGGAGGGAGTCTGAATGACTCTTCTCTCACCTAGGTCAAGCCCTCCTCTCCCACTGTACTGGCTGGACTGTTATGTGTCACAAAAAAACGGTGGATGAGGGGTGGAAAGATGAAATCAAGCTGAAGCAGCAGAATGATACAGAAACTTCATATCATGCTGGTGAATAAAAGTTCTATCCACAGTTTGGAGAAGTGTACATGATGTGTCTGCAACATCTTTCTTATCAAAAAAACTTTTTGTGTTTTCTCCATTATTAACAGGATCCAAATTGTTCTCTGCAGATGTGGTCCAAGCCTTGGTTTTCCCTTTGAACATGTGAGAAAGAACACCTTTTAACAAGACTTTACATCTCCAGACCAGTATTTAAGCCCCATGCTTCTGGTGGAGCTGAACTACAAAGGGCTTTTTTTGTCTGAAGTTGTTTTTGGACCTGCCTTAGAAACAAATTAATGCCAAGACGGATTGGTCCACATAAAAATTAGTGTGTTAATATGTCATCTAATAAAAAGATGACAACCTACAAAGAGCCTATATCAATGGGTTTCTGAGGAAAAGAAAGGTTCTGCTGAAATGGTTAACTCCTCTTCTGCTTAGGATAAGAATTTGAAAGAAGGGATTCTTCTCATACAGATTTAAGGATCACAATCTGGCCTGAGATTTAAAGGTTTGAGTCTAGAAAGAGGCCCCTTCCCCTCATCAGCCTTCACCCAAAAAAGCAGTCACAAAGACCTAAATCCAACATGAAGGCAAAGAAAAGGTATGAAAAGATGAGGAGGAGAAAACAAGAACTGCATAAATCCAGCTAGAATTGCAATGTAGCTGAGATCTCATGTAAACATTGCTGACATTAAATTTCTACTTGTGTTATTTTATAGACTGAAACGGATTTAGCAGGCATGTCAGGCAGCCAGATTTCTGAGTGTTTATCTGAGATGAACATTCAAACATTTTGGAGTCCACTCTTCCTCACCTAATATTCAAAATCTGTTGGATGCTATTGCAACTAGACAAATATATTGTACCATTGAAAATAAATGCAGCTGAAATTAGACCCAGGTATTTCTGCTTCGTTAATTTATCTTTATGAAGAACAATCTATTTTAATGGAAACCAGTGGAAAAAATATCACCCATATACACAGGCCAGGCCTTTCTAACAAGTTTTAGTGGCTGAAAGAGAATACGGGGTGTATAACTCCTATCAGTTTTAGAAGCTGCGATAAGATAGAGTACAATATAATATAACAGAACAAGATGCAAAAAGATATTTGATATGCTAAAATTTTCCCTTTCTCTTCAGCATGAAGAGAAGCTGCCAAAAATAAGTAAAGGAGTTCGTAAGACATTCAGGTTGCTAAAAGTATATAGTTCATGAAAGAATGCTCATAAGAGCCAAAGGGAAAGTAATCAGCCAAGATCCCAACAGGAGACTGGCACAGTGATGATGGCAAATGCAACTGAAACATAATTTTATCTCATAGTCAGCCCTCTTCAAAATGTTCTATTCCAAGGTGAGTTTTTTTCCCTCCAAACTTGCTTCAACAGACAAAGGTGCTTTTTATGAATGCACCTATGTTATCAATTGTATCTGACATTGATATGGTACCAGGCATCACAATGTTGAGACGTGACAGCTTAAGCAGGCACAAAAACATGGACTTTTCCATGATTCTGATTTTCATGATTGCTTATCCAGACATGTGCAGTGGGGAAGAATGGAAGATGATCACAGCCCCTTCACTGTAGACTGGCTTACGTGGGAGCTAGAGTGCTGTGGTGGTGGTGGTGATTTTGTGCTGGACTTTATATACAACCATCTTTTTTGGTGGGTCTTCTGCCAAAATTTGATAGATCTGATTTCTATGGGCCATGTTCTTGTCTGTTACTAAGCGGGGGAAATTTAGATATCAGGGCTACAGAAGAAGAGTTATGGAAGAGTAGGAATTGAGTAGAAAGCCAGGGTGGGACAGCATAGACAGTGACTTGCTCATCATCTCAGAAACAAAAGTGGGTGCCTTGAGAGTCTGAACATGGTCTTATAACTTTTGGTGTGATTTCTAATCTTGGGGTCAAGAACAACAGGCTAAAGTTGTTTCAATTTATTAATGATGCTAAAGGACATTGACCTGAACTGGACAGGATATAGGATGAGAAAACATGGGAGGACAAAATGCATCAGTGATGCATATACTACATAGTATATATATGCTTTTTAATAATGATGAAGAAATCTCAGAAGATTTGGATAAACATCACTAAAAAGTTTGGATTGTTATCCTGATCTTATCTGAATCTTAAGACCGAGCTGGAAATCTCACAAGAATGGGCTTTCTCACAGTATTTCAGAAAGTTCCAGACAGATCGTAAATACTCATGGTATTTCAACAATTCTAGTTCCAGCCCTGGCTTTAACCTAGTAGTGTAGAGAGGCACAACATGAAAATTAAGGGGAAGGGGGGGAAAGAAAAGTTAACCTTTTAAATATTAAGAATCCTAACATATCTAACTAGGGGAAGTAGTGGCTGAAGAGTAGGTTCCAAGGATGAGCATAGTTAATGAAAGAGGAGTTATTTAGTGGAGTAATAGAAAAAGAAAGAAAAAAAAAGACTTGGTTAGGAAAAGCAAAATTTAAGAGAAAGATAAGTGAAAGGAAAAGAACTTCCTGATAACATTTTCTGTTTAGTTGAAGAGTTGTGTCCCAAAGGAAATAGCAAAGGTCTTATAGATTAGGACTTACAGGGCATAAACCCAAATCCTTTGAAGTTAACAAGGATCCCATGATATGTACATACAATAGATACTGGTTGCTGAGCACAATCAGCGTTGCTTAGTACTAGAGAAACTAGATAGATTACTTCCTTTAGAACAGACATAATTATATTGCATATTTCTTCCACAACTTTTAGCAACAAAAGTTATGGCTTTAGCGGTTTCCATTCTAACCTCTTGCTTGGAGTAACTGACAGCTCTTTTGAGCTGAAGGTTACTGTGTTGATTTCTAGTGGAATATGGTTACTTAGTTAATACCTGCTAGTTGGAAACTGCTTAACATCTGAGCACAAAAAAGATGGAAAGAGCATTTTCCCAAACTTTTAATGCAGAATGACTTGAACAATCTGCAGGACCAGAGATTTTGAGGCTCTCCGTTTAAGACCTCTGAAATACTGTGGCTTTGACCTCTGCTCTGATCTGTGATTTGTGAGCCTCTAGTTCTGTGGAGTTGAAGAGCCTAGCAGGATTTACACTGCAGTCCAGAAGAGCTCAGACCAAGCTGGACCTGGGTTTGCCAACACGAACAGATGCAATGGTTAGCATTAAAATTGTGCAGATGCCTGTAAATATTACTGCAAACACATGCTTTTCTTGACCCTTAGAAAAGTTAATTTCTGATCAGTTAACTGTGTGAAAGACACTGCACAGTTTCAGTAGTTTATTTCCTTCACCCTTTCAAAGCTCCTGTAGGTAAGTAATAGCTCAATAGCATGTGTGTGTGTTATCCAGGGATACTCATTCAGTTAAAGGCATAGCTGACTGGCAGCCGATTTACTGTTCTTGTTTCTTCATCACACAACTCAACTCTATCTCATTGTAAGTCAAATGAATTGCTTATGGTGTGTTCTGCAGATGAATCCGCACTAGTGATCTTGCAGCTGGTTTGTATTTGACATACAGGTACAGCATGTTTGCATGTAATTGCTAGCTAGCCAGCCAACAATGTATTTTTGGCGGGATCCTCAGGCAGATGTTTTACAGTCAGATAGCGGTCTTTATAAATTTAACTGTCCACATTGCCCTCAAGGTCATTCTTATCTGCCATGTATAACTATGAGGGGCAGAGATATACTTGAGATACTATACCTACTATTAATATGTTCATATGAAAAAAAAATAACCCAAGAAGCTATATTCAAAAAGGCTCTGTGTCTTGTACCATGCTACTGCTGGAACCATAGCAGTCAGAAGATACTGTAGGTGATGGCTAATAAACATAGAAATAAGTGTTTTCCTTTAAAGCATTAATTCCATTCGCAAGTAAAGATCTACTTGCACACTAAGTAAAACCTCTATTTTAAAAAAGGCAGCTTCTTGATAAATCTGATGATAATCAGATTTCTCAGTAAGATTACATAGTGAAGATAATGGGATAGCTTAGACTAACAAGGGCCTGGATACATTATACTGCCAATTTTACGTTGTTCTAGAGTTGTACAAACATACTCTCTTTTATACTTCTAGAGCAATCTTCAAGTGACCTCAGAGAGGGAACCTAGAGTAAACCAAAAGCAGGTTTTCTCTTACGTATCTTTAAATGTCTAAAAGCAATACATCTACTCTAGATTAGATATCTAGCTCCTTTCTATGATCCACAAAGAGAGAAAAGAACTTTCAAAGTGAGATTCATCCCATCTATATCAGATATTTCCTTCAGAAAAGATGAAAATATCCAGAGATGCCTACATCTCTCTATTCACATATATAATTATGCTAGAAGGTAAGATTAGAGAAAGCACCTAATTTTTCAAGCATCTAAGGATGCCAATCAAGTGTCTTCAGACACAGTGCCTAACTCAGCAGGTGGAGAGGAAGGATGAGAGAGAGCATCAGTCTGTTAAGCTTCATACAACCATCAGGTTTGCTTTGCCTTTTAGTCACTGTAGTTTTTTCACTGACTTTAGGTAATGGCGTTGCTGCTGCACAGAAGTGGAGTCACAGACCAATAAATATAAATCAGACTCCTACTGTTAGTTCAAAACCAAAGATATATAGAGTTTTTTCCCATTATATATTCTCTTTCAAACAACGTCTTTCCATTCTTGATTTTGCAAATAACTTACAGAATAACAAGAATCATACCTTTGTGACTGCAGTGGTTTCTTTAGAAGACACTCAAGCAGAGAAAATCTTAAGTTCTGCCACAATAAATCCTCATGCTTCTGTTGTTCCTGTCCTCCCCAGTAATTGATTTTCCCTGAAGTTGAAATGGGATAGCTGGTGCAGAGCATGTTTCCAATTTGTCTCATGCAACAGTTTTGTGAGCATCAAGGTCAGCAGGACAGAAACATGCAGTTTCTATCCTATATTGCCCATAGTGCTTCAGATCACTACCAGTATTTGCAAGCATGAATCCTTTGTTCAGAGTTGAAGTAAACCCTAAGTTGTTGCTCAGCGTCTGGCAGTAGGTTGTTTTACCTTGCTTTTTATTGAACCTTTCAGACAGACTTTTTGTCTCTTTCCTTCTTCTGTTAGTTTATTTGGAAATCTGGCAGCAATCTGAAAGACTTCCAAATGCAATGTGATGGACATGCAATCAGCCATTAAAGCAGTGCTTTGCATATCTGCGGTAGCAAGAGCACGACCTTATATTTGTTGGTCTGTTTTAGATCATGCATCACTTTGCTGTGTAAAATTTCAGAGAAGTTCAAAACAGTTTTTATTGAGTTGGGTTTTTTTTAAGTGGTCAATTCAATACATGAATTTGGAAAGAAATCTCTTCATCTCCCCAAACTGTAATGCTAATAGACAGATAAAATCTGGAATATTCTTATTTCATACAGTTATACATTCTCTGCTATACTGTTTTTATTTTTATTAACTGCTTTTGCCAAGGTTCAAACAAACTACAGACATTTAAAATATCAATACTGTATTTTGGTCACCTTTGAAATGCTCTTATCATTTTGAAAGTTTGTGGAAATATTTTCCAGAGAGACAGAACCAATAGCATTGGTATTTCACAGAGGTGGGAAACCATTGAACACTCATATCCTTGATGTCTCCTGTATTAGAAATTTCAGATAGCTCTGAAAATAGTCAGACCCCTCTGAAAGTGGAGAGTTTTTTCTTTATTTTGTGTGTGAAAAAACAGAATAAATTAATATAGTGAATAAAAAAAAAATCCACAGAAATGATGTAAACTGGTAGAGAAGCAAATATTGCATTATCCTTGCAGCTATTTCATAATACTTATAATGGAAGAGACAGTTTTTTTGAAAAACTAGTAGACTTTATTTTAAAAAAAAGTTTTTTCGGGAGCCCATTTCACCTTCCTATGTCTTCATTCTTTATTTTTAAAATGTAAAAATGAGCTGGGAAATGTATATCACTACATCTGTAAAATAAAAGGCATATCTTTATCTTTAAAATGTAAAAATGTGAAATTAAAAATGCTTCCTATCTCATTAATTTGTGTGCCACCTTTATTTACGTTGTAAATTCTTTTCCTTTGTGCATAATGGAATGGAGCCCCCAGAAATTCCTAATCCTGTAGCATCAATAACCAATATAGTGATATAAGTACCAATGCACCTACAGGACTTCCTGAAATGGGACAAATAGTAAAGTTAAGGATTATCTGTGACCCTCTACAAATGAGTTTTGGCTTGTACTGACAATAAATGTTGGGAACTTTGCAATTCTGCTACTGATATTGTACATCTTATTTCTATACTACATTACAGGACACTGTAATTCCTATAGAAAATGAAACTTCAGAAAAATAGCAGCAGCCAGTAAAATCCAAAAAGGAAAACCAATTAGTGTAAATTATATGGTTCTATATCTATAACTACAGCATTTTAGTGGGCAGGCTTCCAGTTTGGAAGGCAAGTCAGATTGCCTCTTCCGAGGATTTGCTTTTATTAGTACAAGAATACAGCTACATCTCAATGCAACTAATGCCAGTCCACCATTTTGACACAATCAAGGTAAGACACATCTGATTTACTACTAAATGGTACAGGAAAGGTTACCAGGCCATTTTTATTTACCTAACAGTCAGTACCTTGTCTTTAATGCCTGCTTTTACTCCAGGGTTGCATGTCTATTTTAGTTAATCCAAATTTAAAAAATCATAATTTTTAGCACGGAAGACAAGGCCTGAATTGTTGTTTGAAAAGCTACATTAAATAGCTAATTAATGTAGTTATTTCTTAGCATTGTCTAAGTAGTCTAAGTAAAAGTCTCATCAAGAAGCAAATACTGCAAGAGTCTGACTTCACAATCTGACTACTGTTACAGTAGTTTAAATGGAATTCTAGTAGGTCAAAGTTTCCTCCAGTACCTCCGTTTTTTTCGTGTTCTAATTTCGACAATATACCTTAAGAGACTTTTTTTTTTAACCATCCTCATGGACCAATTCATCTGCAATTTGCTATACTTTGTAGGTTTAAAAGCACCCATATGTCTAAGCTGCAAGAAAAAAATTCTGGACACATCAATAAAAAGGTAATATAATTCAAAACAGCTGCATATAACATGCCATTATACAAACTGATACCATATTTTACCCCGTTTTGTGTTATTATACTATGTTAATCTTCAATTCTGACTGTAAAGGTTTTATCCCAAGAGCAAATAAAGAGTAAAATTAATTGTATTCAAGAATAAAGCTACTTCTAACTATACTAAAATATCACAACTGTTGTACTATTGTTTTATCATATAACTCTTACTTGCATTCTAAACTACTGTACTAGTGTTGAAAGTATGTTATCTGATAAATATTATGATTGTACATTTACATTTAAATGTGATTATTTATATTCTGTGATGATGTATCAGATATAGAGCTAGGAAAAACATTGTCTGTAAATCATTTAAGTCAAATATTTGGTGTTCAAAAGATTGATGTTAGCCATTCAAATTACAGCATCTTTCCTAAATTATTGGTTCTTAAAAATTATCTGTGTCTCTGCAATCTGAGCTATGATTTGTTCAAAAAGTTATGGGTTAATTACTTAAAAAATGAAAGTACTATTTTATCTTTGTGATTTGTCTTTTCCACGATTATTCAACCACAAAATTGTACACTACATCTTTAGGAAAGACCTCTTCTTGTTCCCATTCAAATCATCTGCAAAATTGCTATTGGCTTCAGTGCTTCAGAATTATAACAATTTAATCCCAAAATGAACTTTTCTCTTGAACAAATGAACTGTGGCTTCTGGACTGAAACTAGCTTTTCATAAACTTTTGACTGCACAAGTACTCAAGAACAGTGAATAAAAAAAGCTCTAACAGACTGAATTTATTTTTCTAATTGATCACATCCCTTATAGAAGTAATTTGAATTGCTTCTATAGGTTGTTATTGAATCAAAGCAGGAGTTGTCTGTTGAATACAATTACAATTTTATGGCTAGCCTAAGCTTTTTTACTGTATTTTCTGATATCAGCATCCCCTTATGACGTCAATGATGAGGACTCAAAGCTGCAATTTATTGATGAAGGTAGAAATTATTTTATTTACTCATTTTGCCAGACCTGGCGGAATTGATTAAGAGGTGGCAGACCTCTCCCTTGAGGAACCACAGTGCAAAGTTGGCGAGAGATTCTCTTTCAAGAAACTATACTAATTGGAGACTAAGTTATTATGCTGCTAGCTCAATCTCCCTTTTAGATGTTCCTTCTCAGCAGAATCTCTCACAGCCTCAGTGAGCATCACAACAGGCATGGGTCTTCATGGTCTTCAGTGCTCTGGTGTAAAGTTCGTATTCCTCAAGCCCTGTGGCTCACGAAGTATCCTCACAGTGCATCAGGTTTCCTCCTATATCTTGATCGCACATCAGACACAGGGAGAAAGGTGAGACATTGTGCCAAACATGGATTTTTCTCCCATCTGCATCGCCATCTGAGAGGGATCTTTTCCCCGTCTTTCTTCTGTCTCTACCCCAATTGCAAATCTCCCTTCATGTGCTGAAACACAGGCATGTGGTCTCAGCATGTGCCAAGCTGTAAATGTCCTTGTGATGCAGGATGGACTTGCAGATGATTTGTATATTATCCCACAGAGGTCTGTGAGCAAAAGGCTCAATTTTTCTCTGCTCCTCTCATGTCTACTGAGATCAAGGAAATGTTTCTACCTCCATTGCCAACCAAACATGGCAGAACAAGTCTTCATTCTGCTGAATACTTACTTGGTTATATGCCAGGAGAAAGACTATTTGTACTTGGAAGACTATTTGTAACAGACCATCTGTTGACTCTTGCTGTAATACTATAAAAATGCAATCTAAATAAATATTTAACTAAAAAAAACCCCAAACAAACAAAAAAACCCACAAAACCCTAATCCATTTAACTAAATACATAGTGATTTTTCCTCTAAAAGTTGTATTTAATGTTTGAGGTGGAAGGACTCTGTGCACATCTATATATAAAGTACACCTAAAGGAAAAGAGTCCAGCAACTTTAAATCATAATATAGACAAACCTTGTACTCAAGTTAATCATCACAAACTGGCACAGAGACACATCCTTTTGTTCTCTGCTCTCACATTCCAAGATGGATCCTGTATGGATTTTGCTCACAAGAAATATTAAAGCAGTAAACTTTTTTTCCCCTCCACATTCCTATAGGCCCATAAATAGGGTGGCAAGTAAAAGAAGTGTATGTCAGAAATGCTCCAGCTGTTCCCCACACTCAGTGCTCATTCCTTTTCCAGCTTACTCCTCACCCAATTTTCTTTATTCAAAACACACAATAAAAATACCAGCTAAAGCGAAGAAAATTTCTCACAGAGGTTTATATACCTTCATCTCACACTCTTTTTGCTGCCACACCCTTATCCAGCCCTTTTCTACTTCATCTGTAAAATGCACACAACACTGGTGTACGAAGAGCTGCTCTCTTTCAAACACTGCCCAGCACCGCTGCCAGTCTGCCTTCTGGACCCCACAACCCACCGAAGTCTGGTTTTAAGTGGTCAGTTGCTCTTGCCAATGTTGTTTTCATCTTTTAATCCAGTTAGATCTACGAGGCCTCCAGCCTCGGTTTCCCACACCCTTGATAAGTGTTTTTTCTACCAGCCAGTCCCTGTTTTGCCTTGGGGGAAAAACAGTGAATATGACAAAGAGGCTGGACCTCTTGGTGACAGATTTCTGCACTGGTCTGTTATAGCCTGGCAGCTTGTATAGACCCAGGCAGTTCATGTAGTCTGCCAGACTCTGCTGACCTAGATGTCTGCCTGGTGCAGATGCTGCTCCTTGCTGCTCCTTGCTGCTCCTTCAGGGATCTGCGCTCAGGAAACACATATACATGTATTTACCCTGGGGATTCCTTTCATGATCCAAGGTTATAAATATTCTCTTCCTTGCAGGAAGCCCAAAGGCCTGGCCTGGAATCAGAGCTGACCAGCATCCAGGGATGTGACTCAAACTGTCAGGAGAAGCAGAGACTCCTCCTCAGGCCTGTGTGCAGCAGAAATGGTGGAGGGAGAGATTTTGCAATTAAAAGCTATTCTTAGAGCTCTCAATCAGAGGCAAAGCTATGAGTTGTTAAGTGACAACATGTTGTCCGAGCAACCATCAAAGCTGCTACAGTTGTCCAAGACAAACACTTTTGCTTTCCCAGCTACTCCATACTGTGGGCAAAGGACAGCATTCAGCAGTCAGCTTCTGAAAACCTGGATTCACAGTGGTACTTCAGAAGCCACTGGCGGCACTAAGCAGAGTTTAAAATTGGCAATACAACAGGGACCTAGGTCATGGCTGCCCCAGCCCTCAGCTGAAGCTTCCATGACAATTCCTGTCCATTGCTGGCCATCACAGAAGCCCACTGAACTGAGACCTCCAGCACAGATTGTACAGCCCAATCTAACAGTTTATGTTGACTCTAATTTAAGATTTATGGCTGTCTGTCTGGGTAGTTCAGGCAACTGACCTGAACAAAACAACAGTAAGCACACTACTCCCTAAAATGTATCTCCAAAAGAAAAGCAAGGATAGACAGTTTTCCTAAACCTTTTCCTCAGAGACATGCTTGCCTAGAGCTGCTCCCGTTGCTTGGCCTCTAGTCTGTCTTTGAACCAGCCCATTGAATGAGCTGGATTTGAAATGTTCCAGAGAAGTCCTTGAAGGCCTCTTCCTAGGGAGATGAGAGACAAAATATGACAAACAGTGGACAAATCCCAAATCCTCTGAACTCAGTGTGCTTCAAGTGGAAGTGATGCTGTCCTCAGACTCCTCTTAAGGCCAAAGGTATCTCCCCTGATTAAGTCATTCCCATAGCCTTCATCCTCTCGAAAGTCATGGAGACAGCATCAGAAGTCTGTCATTCTCCAGCAAGTCAACCCAATCAGCACTTTGCCTATCAATGGGTGAGCTGGGGATAAGACGTCATTAACGTTGACCCAGAACGCTAAGATGACCAGAGGGCCTCTTCCTGAACTGAAGAGAGAGCAGGGAGTGAGGAAGGCTGAGGAGGGGCAACCCCAAGCCTACTTGTCTGCCAAAGTAATAGTCATTCAGGGACACCTCTGTTTCTTTAGCCCCTCAGGTATCATATGCATTATGTTACATGATAATTTGAAAAACAGTTCTGTCCCAATGTAGTAGATGAGTGGTGAAGACACAGAATATTTCTGTGTTACATGACAGTCTCCCCTCCTCCACAGGCTTCATGTCTGTTATTAGTGGTGTTAGTGCAGTCCTTGATATTTCACTCTCTCTAAAAGAGAGAGAGAAATAAAAACTACTACAGGAGTATATAATAATCAGGGAAAACTTGGAAGACTGAGCACACAGCGTATGGCATGGTGCTGTATTGGGTTATGGTACATGGCTGCAGTGCTCCTTGAGGAAGGGTTGCTAGCAGGACTCTCGTGAATGGGGTCATTGTAATGAGCCAGAGGATCTTGAGTTTGCCATTTCTCTCCTTTGCCATTTGCATTAAACTGAGCTTAATGCTTCCCCCAAATGCTCAGTGTGCCAGGGTAAGTTAGGCAGGCAGTGAACTTGGCCCACCAATGCTGCATGGAGGTACTAAACTAGCACAGACCTGTTTCCTGTGCCAGGTCAATGTTCTCTAGCCCTGAGGCCAGCTGGCATCGTCCTGCCACAGCCATACTCTTAAACATGCTGTCCAAAGAGAGTGGCTGCATCCAAACAGCCTATGCAGAATTGTTGCTGGGCCAGGTTTAACTCCCACACTACGTTCAGGAATTGTTCTGGAAAACTTTTAGTTGACCTGCAACCAAATGGCTCTGAAAATTTAACCATATGGATGAATGATGACCAGGGCCTGTGCTTGTGTCCTTAATTTGCTAATGTCGACATAAACTGGTACTGGGAACACAGTGGTGTGTTAATGCTCATTTATTCTCCCACCACTCCAGTGTGGCAGAGAAATACTATTCAACCATTTTCTTAGTTAGGGCCTGAGGCCAAGAAGTTAGGTCTGATGTACACAAACACATTGGTTGAAGGAACAGGCCTTGCTTTGCTTATTATGCTATTTGCTTTCTCAAGGGCCCTTTCTCCCTTTTGTTTTGAGCAGAAATTATTTAAAAGTTTTTCTCATCCTTTCTGCAGTGCTACTGAAAGGTCAGCCTTTATTCCCACCTACATATTCATGACTTCTCACATCTCATTATTTGTGCAATATCCCAGTAAGCAGCTTAAGGTCACTTCATAATACTTTGAATTTCTCCTGGAACCTGTCCTCCACTGACAAGCAATGTAAAAAGTTAGTGCTAAATAGGGAAGCAGTATACTGAGATATTTCTTGTCACTGATGCATATTTTCCTTGATCTCCTGAGTGTTGCTTTTGCTTGTTGTCCTACCATTATAATGGACATTTTTTTCAAAGAGCAGGGCACTCTTTTTCTTCTACATAGTGCTTACAGTAAGACAGGGTACATGTCTGTGACAATGATATTTCAAAACAGTAATGCAAATAATATTAATTTTATCCCATTGTTATGTTGGTCAATTCACACAAAAAAGAATAGCTTACAGCATTTACAGATTAATCCATACTTTAAAATCCCATATGAAAGGCACAAAAAGGAAAAGGAGAAATGAAAGCACACAAAAAGTTAAAAATTATTAGAAAGTACTGGAAGAAAATTCTCTTTCCACATTCCCATTGTCCATTACTCTCATTAATTTGTCTTTTTCTAAGATATTCAAAGTTACTATAAGAAAGGCCATATATATTCCTTTCTCTGCGGCTCATTTTTATTTTTCTTGTGTATCCAAGACAGTCATTTCTGAATGTACAATTGAAAATATACATTTTTCTCTCTTAGAGGTTACTGGGAGTTTAATATGGTGTAAATAGAAAACTCAGCTCTAACTCATGTTCTCTTCACCTCGATCCACACTCCCAAAAGGAAAAAAATCAGGATAAAGTGAGTTTAGTTTGACATCTCAGCTGGTTTGTTACTGCCTATGTTAAATCTGGGGAAAAAAATGCTGAATTCACAAGCTTTGATAAAACAGTCATTTATTTCCCTGTCAGATATAATGAAAGTCAAATGAAACAGTTACAAACATACACAAAAGTATACTCTAAAGCTTAACATGAACACTCACATCAGAGAGGGTCTGAATAGCAGTAAAGTCACGTAAAGTTATTGAAAAAAGTGGTTTAATTTACAACAGATTTTTGTTTTCACCAACAGCTGAGGACATATCAATGATTAACTTACAGGCTGGGTGCTCTTAGGTCTGAAGAACTTCAAACTTGTTGAAGTATCTGGAAAACATGTCAGATACTACCTGTCCTCTCAATCCCTGAAGGAGATGAACAACTACACATTGTGGTTGCACTAAAAACATTGAAACTTCCTGAATGAGCTCAAGATCTCTCTCTTGACAGGGTACTCAAGGAAAGAGAGTGCATTTCTGTGTGCATACTGAAGTGCAGAAGAGCAAATGTCCTGTCTGAACTTTAGTTTGATGAAGAGGAAAAGGCTGCGTGCGGAAAAACTGCCAATTTACCATTTCATAATTTTGTTCATAAGTATTCAGTATCCAAAATATCAGCAAACTCGCTGTGGCGGTGAGCATTAACTGCACTACATAATAATAATGGGACTACTGGAGTTGTTGTAGGAGACAGTGGTATTCATGCAGCCCACATAATGTGGTGATTGTCCTTTTAGGCTTTATAGTGGGGTTATCTCTGTGGTCATATATATGTATACGTATATTTATGTGTGGTTTTAAATATAGCATACATGTATATGTACATATGTATGTGTGTATGTATGTATGGCAGAATCTTCCACCGTCTGTTTAAAACCATTTTGCACAGTCTAAACAGCATCTCTTTAACCATTCAGTGACAGTGGGTGAAGCATTCTCCTGAATCACAGGAACTACCTGCTGCCAGAAGGCAGCAAGAAGGATCTTCACTCTTGCACCAAGGGGACAGCAGGGGTGAAGTAGAGAAGGGAGTGTACAGTGCAGTAGATGATTGCTGCTCCTTGACCTCCACATTGGCAAGTGAGAGGTTCACCCAGGATTTATAATCTGGATCTGTTCTTGAACTACTCCCTGTTTGCATTTAGGTAGATGATTACAAATTAAGGCCCCAGTTCCACCTTTCCTTGGATGCTTCGGTATCTTTTCACTTCGTGCAATGAAGGCTCTGTTAGAATAATGGAGCAAGAGAGTAATCTTTCATACATAGTGATATGCAGGAATTTGAATGCAAGCATTTAAATACAACATAATGAACAAATCTAGAATTCAACAACTAATATCTTAATGTTTAAAATAATTTGAAGCATTTTTTAAAGTGCTCTTTTCTTTTTCTTTTTTTTTTTTAAACCACTAATCCTTTTCAGGAAAACCACTCAACATTTCCATTTGGATGCAACTTCACTGTGCAGACTTAATCTCTTCTGTTGGGCCAACATAATCCAAAATGACTTGTGAGAAAGGCTCACAATATTCCTTAGGCAGAGCAACGAAAGCAGCAAGATTTAAGTTGCGTAAGATTTCACTGATAATAGCATTTTTGGTATTTGGCAATGAAAAAAAATCTGAGGCATAAATCGTTGACTTTGTCAACATCTAGTACAGCCTGATGATTGCAAGAAAAGATAAAAGCTCTGATAAATGTTTTGTTATTTATAAATGTAGTAGGCATGGTTAGGAGTTCTTTATTTAAAGATTTAGTGCTCTCAGTCCCAGGACTCTTGCCCTTCTCTCCAGAGATGCAGATGCATCTAAACCCCATATAAAGTCAAACATCCCTGCTTGGTTTTAAATTTAACATAGCTGCCTAGTCAGGCTATTGGTCTTTGTCAGATAGTGGGTTACATCCACATTTGCTGAGCTTCCAGATAAAACAACAGTATAGTGCTGAAGCCTCCTTAACTACGACGAATTAGTACACATTAACATTGTTATTTTTAGAACTGGGCAAATACTGGAAACAATTACTACCCTAAACTGCTTATTATAAATAGCAGAGTCTAGTTTCTTTCCAACATAGATAGGAAACCACAAGCAACTGTAAATATCATCATAAAGCACCCTCAGAAAGGGGAAAAGTCTGGTACTTTAGCACTGAGCATCTGGGAAGCAGGATTACATTTCAAGTTCTGCCATTTATTTCCTATGTGGCCACAGGCAAGTAATTTCACCTTGTCCTCGAGACAAATACAATTTCTCATTAGTAACTAGTCAGTCTGGAGTATCAGGAGATCAGGACTGCAGAGTATCTTGAGACCTCTGGGTCTCACAGCAGAGGTGGCTCCTCTGGAGATGGTGTACTACGAGGCGCCTGAGCAGTGCTCAGGACTGTTCCCCCACTGCAGGCCAAAACTATTGAGATCTCTCTCATAAAACCTGTAGGTTTCTTTTGGAGGCTCAAAAATCATTGTACTAGACTTCCTATCACCCAGACACAGATGTTACCAAGAAGAGCTGCAAGCATTCAAGATGCCCTCTGCCATTCCTGGCAATAAAGAATTTGCTTCGAGAACTTCACCCACAGCACAGTACATGTCCAAATCCTGAGTACAAATAAGAGCTTTGCTGTGAATCCAGCTTTCTATTAGTGCAACATGTCAAAAACCTTGAACGCAGTTACTCCAAGTGTAGGTAGAACAGTTCCTAATTGCCAAAGCATTGCAGATTCCCCAACACCAAATGTGTAGCTCAAGGCATCCCATAGCAAATCCACTTGTAGCTCATGACAGACACTTGCCATGGAGCTGGTATCCAGTCTTGACTTTCTGATAGACAGACCTAGGCATGAGAACCTGGATGAGAAATGCAAATGGCTGTGTCCACTTCAGCGGCATAAAGCTCCCCGATCCATCACCACATCCACACTGCCAGCAGAAGACTCCTTCCTTTCCCAACAGATGCTGGATTTCATCTTATCCTGCCTTTAAACAAGTCTTTTCACAAAAGGAATTGCTCCTTTTCACTGTTTCCTGCCTTACCTTTCTCCTTAGAAATGGCTGCTGCCACTATGGTGCTCAGAGTACAAGGAGTCATGACATTTCCCCTCAAGGAGATATCTTCTGTTGAAGCTCCCTCTTGTCTTCCTTCAAGGGATGATAGGACTCCACAGTTTATAGCAGGAGTCAGAACGGATTTTAGAACTTGTTTAATAGTTGATTCCTCTTTTCAAAAGACGAGTTGTAAGCATCTTCATACACAGATATTGTCAGCCAACGACTGAGCACAGGTACTGCTGGGATGGATAGTCTGGCATGTTCTCGCTTCCTGCCCACCATGGTCAAGAGAAAATATTAAAGTTTAAGGCTCTACTGGCAGTATGCAGTCTGAAAGTAAGACCTCTCAGTTTAGATAACATCATTAGCATTAATCTGTGAGTAACTACGTTCTCATTATAGTCTGTGGAGATTAAGTCAACACAGCGAGTGGAGTTCAGAGAAAAAAAATCTCATCCAAAAGTAGACACTTGATGTGGACACACACCTATGGCAGGATTCAGAACTCTAAGCAGAAACCTAGGGTCGTGTTTTAACCCCAGCTGGCAACTAAGACCCACACAGCCGCTCACTCACTCCCCCCGCAGTGGGATGGGGGAGAGAATCAGAAGGGTAAAAGTAGGAAAGCTCATGGGTTGAGATAAAGACAGTTTAATAGGTAATGCAAAAGCCAGACACACAAGTAAAGCAAAACAAGGAATTCATTCACCACTTCCCATCAGCAGGCAGGTATTTAGCCATCTCCAGGAAAGCAGGGCTCCGTCACATGTAACCGTTACTTGGGAAGACAAATGCCACAACTCCGAACCTCCCCACCTTCCTTCTTCATCCCCCAGCTTTATATGCTGAGCATGAAGTCATATGGTATGGCATATCCCTTTGGTCAGTTGGGATCAGCTGTCCCAGCTGCATCCCCTTCCAACTTCTTGTGCACCCCCAGCCTACTCACTGGTAGGGTGGGGTGAGAAGTGGAAAAGGCCTTGGCTCTGTGTAAGCCCTGCTCAGCAATAACAAAAACATCTCTGTATTATCAACACAGTTTCTAGCACAAATCCAAAACATAGCCCCATACGAGCTACTATGAAGAAAATTAACTCTACCCCAGCCAAAACCAGCACACCTAGTGCCATTTGAGATACCCTAACTTATCCAAGCTATCTGCATAGTGCCAGCAGATACAATATGGTGCTTATAGGAGATCCATATTCTTTTAGAGAAGCAGCTAGAGAACAGGTGCAATACTGTATAGTACCCAAATTAAAGAAATATATACTTATAATAAGATTAAAACCTGTGTTTTATACCTATACATTGTATAACCTATATAAGGAAATATATACTAATATATTAAGTGAACTTAATCCTATCTCTAAATCTAAGCGTCTTAATTTCAAACAAAATCCTATCCAAAGTGCCAGTTCTGCTCTTCAAGCAGAAAGGCACTTTGATTTCAGTCCAACACAGTTCTGTAGTATTGATCTATTGAGCTGTGCGGGAGAAATTCAGGAACTAAGACATTTGCTTGATATAAACAAAGTGTGCTGCAGATATGTCAAAATGTAGAAACTGTCCCAGAAAGATTTTGTGAGGAAGTGCATTGGTTAGAAGGGGATGAGGGCGTGGGGGGGGAGGAAGGATATTTTTGTTCAATTAGATTACTTGGATAGTTTGCAAAAACTGTTTATGGTTAACAATGAAGCAAAAGGGTAACCATGCCAACATATTAAATGTTGCTGTAAATGTGACAAATATGATCTGTCATTGTAGCTAGTAAAAATTACATTTTAATTCCTTAATGTACTTAAAATGGTAGAAAATGAATATGCTAATTTGAAAAGTAAAGTGTAAAAGACAAGATAAACACTGATTCTTCTAAGCTGTCCTCAGCTGTTCCTGAAAGTCCTGTCACCATGCTTGTCATAGGCAATGCTGGAATAAACCAGTAAAGCTGTGTTCTGATGTTAGCAATAAAGAGTGCTCTGATGCCTAAGAGAACCTCTGACTTTCTGAAGTAATTTTAGCGTTACTGGTCAGAAATCAACCAAGTAAGGGTAACAGTTCCCAACCAAGCCTTCACTAACTTCAGTTTAAT
Source organism: Gymnogyps californianus (assembly GCF_018139145.2). NCBI lineage: Eukaryota > Metazoa > Chordata > Aves > Accipitriformes > Cathartidae > Gymnogyps > Gymnogyps californianus. The sequence goes on from NC_059473.1 coordinate 116,015,700, forward strand.
TTGATGGTCAACACCAAGACCACTCTGATCCCAGAGGTTTTACTCAGGTAAGGCAGGACCAAGCCAGCACGAATTGTCTACGCAGTTCTGAAACCTGAATCTCTCCTGCCTGCCCTGAGGAGCTGGAGAGCTCTGTCTCCTTCTTCACTAACTTTCAATTCTGGGGGCTGCAGTTGTGACTTGTTTGTTAACTGCTTGCTAACACATTTATATCAGTTCCTCCCCCATCACGAAGATGTCTCTTCAGATTCTTCCCTAATATAGTATCTTGATGAACCCAGGTTTCCCTTTAATTAGAAAATTAACTAAATCCTTTTTTAAAAGCCTTATTCCTAGATTAGGATGTTCTTCATATCTTCAGTGTCCACAGAATTGTGTCTTTCATCAGGACACCTAGGGGCTGATCTCTGTGGTTGCTCATGTCAATAGCTGAACTCAGATTCAGCAGAACAGCCATTTTCTAGCAGTGAGAGTGGAGACAGAACAAAGAAATCTGCAACTGGCTGTGATTAATTAATTAGCTGGTCCACTTCAGTTGAACCAGTTTTGTTTGCTGCAGGACTGTCGGTTATGAATCTTCATTCTGCCATCTGAACATACCCAAGCCAAATGCAAATGTCAAGAACTGTTTCCACCTCCGATACTTTCATTAAGCCCTAGTATGCTTTTGCATAGGTGTCCGTGCATGGTGCTGCATGTCTGGTTGCTGGCTGTCTGCAGGAGTCCAAAACCCAACTCCAGGTAAACCAGATTACTACCAGAATCACCCACAGGGTGCTTTTTGATGTGGGTTATCACTTTAGCACAGACAGTGAGATTATCAACAAGTACATTTTTTTTAGGAGTATGGTCTGTATGTTGGACTTCCCACCCTTCTTTCCTCTCTCACTGGTACCTCAGAATCTGTGGCTGAAAGACCAAAGACCAAAGACATCCTATATACTCAGGTGCAGTATTACAGAGGGTGGGGAGCATTTCCTCTGATTACAGGTGAGAAGACGTATACAGATCTAATAAATGAATGGACATAGGGGCAATACTTTCCAGAAAAGTGCAGTTATTGAGAAGTAAGATCTCCTGCATTAATTTCTGCTTTGAGGGTAATTGAAACAGCTCTCTGCAACATAAACATGTTTCTACTTTTTTCTAAGGTACTAACTCATTTAACACTAGATTTCTAATGACTTAGAAGTGAAAAAAACAGTTTTTAGTTATTGGTGTTCCAATCTATTTTAAAAAAAGGTATTTCAAAAGGAGGAGGGAGGTGAAGTGAAAGATCACCTCCAGGGACAGTGATAGTTGTCCCTGAAATATTCAGATGTAATTTTATTCACCTTGGGTCACATCTGAGCTGCAGTGGGAGTTTAATCTCCTTTTGACTTGACATCAGTATGAAACCAAAACTATGCAGTCACTTTAGGTTCAGTGGTTCAAAATCAGTTTTCCACTAATAAACTCCCTGAAATTTTAGGAAACTCTGGAGACTTCTGTTCAGGCTCATTCTTAGCTTGAACACAGAGGTGGGTTCAACTTCAATTCAATCAATTTATTCAGAGAGTTACACTAGAATCTGACAGTTAAAATTATCCAGATTCATTAACAGAGACAATAACGGTCAGTAATTCAAAGGGGGAGAAAGCAAAATATCTGGCTTTCCAACTAAGCTACATTAAGATCTAATAAACACTGCCAAGAAGGTATCCAGATTGCTAATCAAAATAAATCTGAGGATTACTCTGTTCTACAGTGTTTTAAAGGAAATAAGTCTTTTCAATTCCAAGGCCACATTAAAGCAGTATTTTGTGCTACAACTCACTGCCCTTTAGTTTAACAGGACACCTCCTTAGTGGCCTTCCGAGCTTTAGCCTGCTGGTCAAGGGACATTGACAGCTCCTGGCATTGACACAGACAGTTGCTGTGGGTTCCCTTGAAACAGGTCCAGCTGGTGGGCATGTATAGTCCCCTGTCTCTCCACCAGAACATCATGCCTTGGACCTCCATAGAGCAGGATGTTACTTCGTGTTTATATTTAATAACCTCCTCCCTTCCAGCCTCCAAGAAGGCAGGTCTCGGGACTAGCACTTTATCCTATAGCTCAGGAGGGTTGGATTTAATTTGCTTGATTCACTACAGGCTTTCTGTTTGACCTGGGGCTAATCACTTTGGACTAAGGCCACAAGGGGATTTAGGTAGAACCCAGATCCTCGCCACTCTTGCTTATCCAATACCTAATTTTCTGCTGGTTGGCATGTGCAAAATTGCCTCAGCCCTGATTAGAGCCAGGCAATTTTTATGGAAGAATTCTTTGTTTGCTCAAAAATGCACTTTCGTGTTGATGGAAACTATCTGCAAATTTGTACCAGATTTGACCAATTGTTTCAGCCAAAAAAAAATATTGGAAATGTCAAGATGATTTGTTTGAACATTTTTAAGGAAAATATATTTGAAGCTGTTCCATTTTGAATAAATAATCAAATATTCAGTGAAGTAAAACTAGAGCCTGACTCGCCCTCATCTTAGGTAAGAACTCCAAAAAGAGTTTATTTCTTGCTTACTCTTAGTAACATCTAAAGGGGAAAAAAAGGAACAGTTTCTAGAAGAGAGACCAAACATATCTAACAGTGTAGTGACTCAGAGTTCTCTATAAATAAGAAGAAAATCTAAACTCTTTTTATGATCAGACAGATGTTAAAATTGACAACACTTTCCAGGCAAAAGCCTAAAGCATTGATCAATTAACCGCAAAGTTGATGCTCTTTCATGTCTGCAAGATGATCTAGGGACGTTATTTCTGGTTAATAATCCAAAATAGAGTTTAGCATCTATCTGTTTTTTAGAGATAAGTTTTATGGGCAGAGGCCCGATTTTTCTCCCAGTATTTCTTACTGGCTACTGATTGTTCTCACTTGAATCAATTAATTAGATTATGATTTTTCAGATTGTTTCCAATCGTGCACTTTCTTTATCACTTTTATACACACTATGGGTGCTTAATTCAGAGCTGGAAAGTCCACTGGATGGAATGAAATGTGAAAAGTAACTACTGTATTTTGTGAAGTCCCTCTGGATATTTATGCAGTTGGTTGGTTTCTTTTGTGCCACAGTTTTCTGCAGATAATCCTTCCTCATCTCCCAAAGACGCTGTATGCTCTTATGAAGCTTAAGGAGAATCATAACTGAGTTGTTGATTGCCAGTATATTTAAGGCACAACTCATTCACCTAAACCTAGGTGTCCAATGGTATTTGAGATGACCAAGCATATCTTCTGAGCTTCTAGCTTCTGCTGGGAAGGATATGGACTTTCTGTGGGAACTACATGTCTGCCATCCCTATACAGAGGTACTGCATTCCCAAGCGTGTCTCAAATAAAACTGAACTGAACTCTAAAAACCTTTGGGGTTTTTCTTCACTGGGATCCTGGCATTCAAAGAAAAACTTCTTGCTAGCACTGTGTAACTTCTAAAGTAAAAATAATACCCCTAAATGCTCTGGAGGTCTGCAAACAATCTATGTGTTAGACAATCTAAGCTCTGTTCGTCAAATAGTTTTAACTCGTTGTAAAAGCCAGAAGTTCATTGCTTTATTCTGAAGAGACTAACAGGCGATAAAGGGGCAGGGGGAAGGGAGACAAGGAGGAAAGCCAAATTATTGCCTTCAGTTTATGAACTATCAGAAAAGTTTGAGGCTGACTCCTGGGCAAAAGCATAGTTTTTTTTTCCTTCCTGATAGCTAGTTCTCCCACCACTATCAGTTTAGAAATTTTACTGTGCAGGATCATGTTTAGAATTTGTGTATCATCTCTTGGTCAGTGTAACAAGCATATTTCTTAAACTGACAAATATGATAAAGACTTAGCCTGAAATTCAGACTTTCTATAGTTCAGTGGAAACTGAGAAATTAAGTATGTTGCATAAAACTAAACTGTCTTTAAGTTCTTAATTCCTTGGTCATTTCATTCTCTTGCATTTTTTTCATTTTCACAATATTTTGATAGCTGAAAGTGTATGATTCCTTCCTGTTTAAGCATGTCCACAGTGTTAGAATGCATGGATATATGTATGCACATACGTGTGTGTGTGTGTGCACGCACGCACTTGTGTGACGTCCCTCCTCTGTTGCATGGCTCCCACTGAAGTAAAAGGATGGTAGGCCCACTCATAGGTAGAAGGAGCTTTAGAAGTTTCAGAACCTGACTTCCCGTCCCTAGCTCTGAGTGATTTATATTCTAATCATGTCTGTTGTCTCCAGCACATAGATTCAATGAAGTGGGAGATGCTCTGCCTATAAAAATGTAGGAGTAAAAACATACAGTACATTTTTCCATTTGTTAATAAAGTTCAACAGACATCTGCGCAGAGAACATACAATAGTCAAGCTACTTATGTGTAAATGTGGTCTCTCTCAGTGACTTCTGTAAGCTCATAAACTTCATTTATCTACACCCGCTAAGATATTTTCAATGAAATCTTCATTCTGAATGAACCTGTTATAGGCTGGTTTTCCATAGCTGACAAATTCATAATTTCTTTTCTAATTTTAAAAGCATTCAAAACTCCATAAATTAATCACAGCTTTCTGACTTAAGATAAGGTTTGATGGATACCTTTTTTCCACCAAGTAGTAACAATCCTTTAAAATTCACTTAACTTACTTTGAATTCACTGAATCATTTCGTTTGTCATAACACAGTCTTTTATAACCTTTTGTGTATAAATAGGGAAAATTAATTGCTTCTGGCAACATCAAAGTGTTGTTTCACTATACATTTAATCATTAGCTTTAAATGCTCCCAAACTAATGTTCCAAGACATTGCAAAGAGGTAATAAGTTCAAAGCAATATGAAACATAAAGCAGGACTCCAGAGCGAGTTGAAAGGATTTTCTTTAAATGCATAAGAGCTTTCAAACCCATTGTACAAAACTTTGTAGGAATTTTGGCCAGAACTAAAAGAAGAGCCTTACTCCCATATTTGAATGAATTACCAGATCTGCTAGATACTGTATGCCCTTCTGAACTCAAACAATCTGTCTCCAAGAAACAAAAAGTACAAAAATAAGCTTAATTGGTTCTGATACATGTCAGAAGTTGTGCTCGTGACATATTAATGAAGCTGATGAATGGCACACATGCTTAATATAAAGTCTCGCAAAACTTGTGAGCTTCACATTATCATTAATAGCAGGAACTTAAAATAGTGAGTTTTCTTTTACATGTTCAAATTTCTTTTGTTTTCCTTTTAACAAATGTTTAGGTCCAATTGTTTATGAAGACACACATTTCAGTAAAAAGTTTTATTTTGAAGGAGTTATTTCTCCAAACCATGTCATCAGCCCTCAAAATATCCATGTACTTGGATCCCAGGCACTCTGAATGTCTTGGAGACATGCCTTTGTCCTGGGGGGAGTCACAACAAAGTGTGATGCAGTTATAAGTAATTTAATAATCTTAAGAGACAACAGTACAACAAAGGTGAGCCATAAGAAAGTCTCGTGCACTTACTTTGAGGAGATTTAATGCCTGCTACAAAGCCTATTGTAACCATGTCTTTCCTACATGGGATTTGGATCATGACCATGATGTTGTTCCACATTGCCTTCAATCTTTATCCATAATTGGTAAACTGAGAGCAGCAAGATCAAGGCTGTCACTTTTTTCCAAGTTCCCATGCAAAACTGCACATGCATGAGTTCCATGCTGAAAACATTTAGTGCTGTTGCATAAAATGGAAATTCGTGAGCGTGTGCGACTGCCAGCACAGAGCTGAACACAGGCACACGCTGCACATGCATGCAATAGGTTTTAGTTAGCACGCTGCCTAAGGGCATCGTGGCACTGGACAAAGCACTGGGCCAGGACCTCAGGGAACAGAGCTCCAAGCTTTGCTCTAACATGGGCTTACATTGTGATAGTGAGGACTGTCTGAGCCTCAGTTTCTCTAAGTAGAAGGTGCCATTGCAGACATTTATTCTTCTCAGAGGCTCGAGGTGTAAAATCATATTCATCAATTCAGCCTAATATCCTGAAAAATATATTTCCATAGATTTTTTCTAAAAATGTGATCCCCTCCAGGTTATCACAATTTTATCTTGACTGAAAATGGAGGCTTGCTCACCATCCAAAATACCTCTACTTACTGGCCAGATGTACAGGAAAAGGGGACAACAGCCAGGTACAGAGTGGCTCCAGCTGTCATCAGCCTTACTCAACTCCATCCAGGTATAGTAGCTCAGTCTGTCCCCAGAAAACATGGGACATTATTTCCCTGTGCAATTTTTGCAAATGCTGCTCACCTTTTGGAAGCTGAATAGCACCTGTTCTTTCACTAGGCATCCTCTGGAGGTGCAGAGGAGAAGAAATAATTTGCCCATTGACTTTTAGCTCTTGTATCTTTGCTGCATAATGAACACATGTTGTAAGCCCTTTAAAGAAATAGCCTATTATTAATTAAAGAGTAATCAAGAGCTAAAGGAAATTCTCTTTCCCTTGGCTTAGCCAGTTCAGTTCATATTGTTTTAAATCAAGAAATAAATCTAAAACTAAAACATTCTCTATATAAATCTGCAGAAGATCATCTGAGATAGACAGCACCACATATGTTTATAGTTGAGAATCTGGCAGCCAGAAGATGTAACAACTGATGGTCAAGATGTTCTGGTTCAGAGTTGGAAAGTAAATAATTCCTGAGAGGAAGGATTCTACAGTTCTGGGCAGCTGATCCGGTAATAAAATAAATAAGCAATAAAATCCACTTCCTGTTTTGAGAGTTCACATTTCATACTGGCAAAATTCTCCTATTAAATTCAATTTCATGCTTCCATAAATAAACCTGGCACCTTTTTAAACACTTTTCCATCTGTTTTACAACTAGAAGTGTATTATTTAATGCACTCTTGGGATTCACACCAATGGGAAAAGGACTACTTGTGAAGAACACAACATTTTAGTTGGAGAGAGTACAGAAAAATAATCACTAGCTTCCCTAAATTCTCAAACAATTGCAACAGGACTCTGATGTAATCATTTTTATCAGGAAGGAGAAAGAGAGAATTTTTTTTCTTTTGTGTGTAAATGTTATTTTTATTCAACATGAAATGGATTTTGAACCAGAACAGGATATCTACTTTTTTGTTTATGAACAGATATTTCTCCTTCTTCTTCAAGATATGGAAAATGGCTCCTATATGCGCTAACAGTGTAAGGAACTAATCAAGTCAGCTAATCCCAGCAACTCAGAAGCTATCTTTATGGGCAAAAGAACTATAATGGCAATGTAAGTAGTCATCTCTAATTTTTAGTGCCATATGCATTTATAGATCCCAAATTGCTGTACAAAAGCTCCGTTATCATTATTCCATATGTGATAATATATACATATTATATAGTAAAGCAAAAATATGAAACCATTTGCCCCAGTCATCAGCAAGCCAGAGCCAGTCAGGTATCTTGAGACACAGACAAGAGGACTAGGTGCTTAACTCTCCTGTATGTCCATCTAGGAGCAGTACTAAGAAGGACAACTTATAATTCTCAGGGTTTTTCCAGTTGTCCTTGATCTTGGACTGAGATGCACCGGTGGAATAGAGTGAAAGCACTTGAAATGAATGCCTCTGTTCATTACTCACTGATTTTTCTGCTATTATTTCCAGTAAATAATTCAAAAGATATGTGGCTTAGCTGCTTATTTTCAAGTGTGAAATGCAACAATGTCAGCACTTAAGGCAGAGAACCTCTTAACCTCCCCAGCACTCCAATAAACACCAAAACGTCTACTGAGCCTACAAAGCCCCAGCACATACAACTTCCACTAGGTAGAGAGAGCAAGCTTGAGGAGAAAATGTGTATCTGTGCAAGGACATAGCAGTGTGTCTCATGAAGGGAATACAAAAGCATTGGCAGAGACAAAGGAGGAGTCTTGAAGCCGTAGTAGAAATTAACACCAAATTATTATCCTCAGGGAAAAGGAAAAAATGTGGGGCGTGACTGTCCCGGTTTCGGCTGGGACAGATTTAACTCTCTTCTTAGTAGCTGGTACAGTGCTGGGTTTTGGATTTAGTGTGAGAATAATGTTGATAACACACTGATGTTTTAGTTGTTGCTAAGTAGCGCTTATCTTAAGCCAAGGACTTTTCAGTTTCCCATGCTCTGCCAGCAAGCAGGTGTGCCAGAAGCTGGGAGGGAGCAGAGCCGGGGCAGCTGACCTGAACTAGCCAAAGGGGTATTCCATACCATGGAACGTCATGCCCAGTATATAAACTGGGAGGAGTTGGCCGAGAGGCGCGGATCGCGGCTCGGGAACTCACTGGGCGTCGGTCAGCAGGTGGTGAGCAATTGCATTGTGCATCACTGTTTCCCCCCCCCTCCTTTTTTTATATTCTTTTTCATTACTATTATTATTATTATATTTCATTATTACTATTGTTAGTATTATATTTTAGTTTAGTTATTAAACTGTTCTTATCTCAACCCACGAGTTTTACTTTTTTTCCTTTCGTCCTCCTCACCCCACTGGGAGGGGGGAGGGGGAAGCGGCTGCGTGGTGCTGAGTTGCTGGCTGGGGTTAAACCATGACAGTGACAAAGGAAAAACTGTCTCATCATAGATGGATCTTTGCCTTGTGTTCTTAAGACTGTACTTAGCTTTAACTAAAGCCTTTGACATACAATAATGTTCACTCTCCTTGAGACAGCAAACTGAAACAACTGATACAGTGCTCACAACAAAAGGCAGCAGCTCTGACGGCACCTAAACAAGTCAGATTGAGCTATATGAATATAAAGAATAATATTTTTTTTGTTTTCCAGCTGGCCTTGTACCCACTACACAGGAAGGGTACGCACAGGCAAAGAGCACCTGCAAAGGGATGAAGACTTACAGGTGAGCATCCTGTCACTCCTGTGACTCCTTTTGCCATTGCCACTACTGTTATCGTCACAGCCATCCACTGTCATCAATACAATGGGGACTTGTCCAAAGCCAGGAAGTGGTTTGCTAGTTGCGGTTCTTTACCTTCTTTCATGGAAAATGAAAAAGGCTTGTCAATCCCATTTCATTACTTTCTTGCTTGGGTGCCCATCTGTACACATGCAAACCAAATACTCATGTAGTTAGACCCATCCAAAATCCTAACATGAGCCACAGAAGGCATGCAAGGATCCTCAGCTCTAACATGTGCTGTGGATATTCTCATCAGTCAAAGGCCCTAATCCATGCGCTATAGGCTTTGAATGAGTTTGACCCCTTTTGGTCAGACATCTGTAGAGAGGCCTCTTGAAGTTTCAAATATCATGCGTTTCCTCGGCATACTGGATCCAGATGATTTTCTTATTGCTGCACTGTAGAGAAACTTTACCTTTTTAAGTAATAGTTGGGAAAATTATTTAATACTGCATTTCTGATTTGGCCTCCACATTGTCTTTGTTGCTGGGGCAGATTTACTAGGGGATCAAGGGAACAAGGGGCAACAGTACCCCTTGATTATATCTGCACTCATAAATTAAGCAGCTCCAGAGAGCATTCCTGGGGTACTGGAAGTCAGTCAGTCATATATACTGTTAAATTGTTAGCAGAGTCCTTGGCATGGTTTTGACCCAGGTCAATGAGCACTCTCCCAAACAACTCCTGGGGAGGTGCGGGAGTTAGAGTGGGCCAGGGAGTCCTCTGAAGAGTCACTTTGGATGCCACCACACTGTTCTGGAGGGTAAGAGAGTTCAGTGGTATGGATATGGGCTGTTCCGTGCTAGTTGATTTCGTTGGCAGGGAGTAACATTGGGAGTGAATTTAACAGTCACGCAATCCTTACGATTTCTGCTTTATGCATGGCAGCATTAGGATCAAACAGCAAGAGCATTGCCGAGCTGATTTTCCCTATATCAACACTGCAGCTGCATCCAGTTGAGTACAGAATGACTTTTAGCTTAAGAACAGGACAAATAGACTTTGTTTTTTTGTATTTCCCCTTCCGCTCCTGCTATTTAGATTTTCATGTTTCCTATAGTGTCAATAGCGGTTTTTAATAGAAAATATGTAAAATTCAAAAGCTTTGGGTCTACTTTGTTTCAAAGAAGCAGCTTGGTGCTTTCTAATTGCCTAAGGCAGCATGCAATTTTGAATTAAGCCAGGATCTCCCATCAGCATTTCCTTTTTTGTCTTTTAGGGACTAACAAGAGACCAAAAGTATTTCCTGCATTCACAGCTTGTAACCGCTCCCTAGGGATTTCAAGCACATAAATCTTTCTAGCTTTTCACAAGCAGAAATTGCTTTGTAATAATCCCAATAATCAGCTTATTGATTCACATAATTTTCCTGGGTTTTGGTGCAACGTAGTAAATAGAGGAATTGCCATGGAGTTTTGTGAATGTGTGGGTGTATGTGAAGGTGCATATATATATACATGCACACATATGTATATGAATATACACATATATAACAGGATGATAAACATCATGTAGAAATTATCTGCTGAGCAGGCCACCTGACTGGCAATCTTATATGCACATAAAGTGCAAGTGCACCTGGTATAAGGCTCTGAACTCCAGTTCAAGAGTGTTTGGTTTTCTGCTCCCACTGCTCCTGTTGCAAAGCTGTTCCAGGATCTAACTGCTGTAACAGATAAGAATCTTCTGATTTCCAGATTGAATTTATTCAGGGAACAATTTATACCTTTCTGTTGTTGTGCCAGCATCATCCTTTGGTTTAAATCACTGTGCTTTTTCGATGGTATTTATCTCTCTGATGTATTTATAGAATGTAATCATATTACTTCTCGATTTTGATTTGCCCAGCTAAACTAGCTCTCATGACAAATTAAATAAACCCGTTATTCTCTGATCATATCAGTAGTCCTTTTCTGCACCCATCTTTCCTCAGTATGGGTTACAAGAACTATATGCAAGATTACATCTAACATCTCATTAGTGCTCATTGTAAAACGCCACTAATCCTTACCTACCTCTGCATAATTCTGGCAGTAATCTTGCAAAGAATTCATATGGTGAGATTCTTCATCACTTCAGCAGTTTCCAGCTGATAAGGTCTTCATATCACCACCCCCTTCCCACCCCCCACCCCCAAAATGTAATTATTATCTTGTTGAATCACAGCCCAGTCCTTCCATTCTCAGTATCACCAGTTCCTCCATATTCACTGTCTTCTAATTCTGTGCCTCCGACAGGCTTCAGGGCAGATCTCTTGTATCAAAGCCATTAATGGGAACATTAATGTTCCATCTCCAAAATTATCATTGAGCAACAAAGCCATTTTCTCCCAACCTGGAGTTCCTCTAGTGCCAGCTGCTCTACTGCCCTTTCTGGCCAAATCCTAAGCAGCTTTGCAGTTCCTCTACTGATCCCATCATCTTTGGCTTTGCTGATAATCTCTTAATGGCCACCACATCACAGGTTTTCACCAATGTCCAGAAAGTTTATATTTGCCTCGTTTCCTCTTTCTGGAAATTCATTTATTTCAAAAAAGAAAATCGATGGTTAGTTTATCATGACCTGCCTTAGATAAACTCTTTCAGTAGCTGACCTTCATGCCTTTAATAATTCTTTTATTCAAAATTTGTTTTTAAGACATCAGATTATTGAACTAAAATCTAGGTGGTCTGTAGTTGTTCAGACCACTTTCTCACTCCAGCTTCTTTACTCTGTGTGTGATGTGTCTACAAACATTAGGCACCAACCAGGCTTTATGCGTTTATTAAAAATACCTGCTGCTCCACTTGAAATTTTGTTTGCCAGTTCCCTCTTGGGATTATACTTATTTTCCACTTTTTCCCTCCTGGAGTACATTAGACATCTCAAATTGTGCTTCTACCTTGACTGTGCTGATTTCCATTTCTATACCTTTTTTCTCCATCCTTGCTTTTTTCCCCATGTTCAAAATCTTTGCCTATTTCCTTGAAATCTGAGCTAAAGCATAATTCAGTTTTCAGCCTATACTTGATTTATTCTTAATTTCTACTCTATCCTCACTACATTCAGGCCCTACTTATTTTTTCCACCCTTGTCCTTTTTATTCACATGGCTAAAGAATCTTCTGCTATGTATTTTAATATCCTTTGCAAGGTCTAACTCAGCTTGACTCTTTGTTATTCCCACTTTATCTCCACATTTTTTAGCCTCTAAGGCAGTTTTCTTTGATGATCAGTCATTTTTCCCCTAATCAGTGTAGGCACTCTGCTTATTTCTAATATCCTTTTTTTTTTTCTTTGTGACTATTCATCTGGTCAGATCTGGAATCACTTCCTGCAAGTTTCCTTTTTTTTTTCTCTCTGAGACAGAGATTCATGATAAGTTTTGCACCCTTGACTTTAAAGCTTCTTCTACATTTAAGTATCAAATTCAAGTCCAGCTAAGTTAACTGTCTAGTTTCCACTGTTTATCAAAATTTGCCCTTTGGAAATTAAGACTGTTAATGTTTACTATTTAAATTTCCATTTAATTTAAAATCATTATCTTGTGGTACCTCAAGTACAGTGTCATTTTCCATGAAAAAGATCAGCTCATCTCTGAGGTCTTTGATACTTGTCAACATCAAATTTAAATTTTCAGCATCTTGAATTGAATCAGTGGCGTAAGTTACAAACTTGCAGATATTGGGCCCTACTATTTTTTTCTGTGCTTTTGACCTAGGCATTATGCATTACTTATCTGGGCACTGGTATTTACGGCTATAGGTATGCTTGTAGAGACTGCTGTGATCTGCTCTTTGTCTCTCAGACCCAGCAGGCACAGTCTGACCATGTCCATACTTGCCAAGCTCTCTTTGCCTTCAGAGCGTGGTGGCCACATCCAAACTCTCTGCCGGGTACTTCTGTGCCTATGCAAACTCCTAAACTGGGAACTTCTCCTAGCCTGCTAATCACCTCAGACCAGAACCATGTTGGGCACCATTTTAACAATTTAAGAGTACAGTGAGCCCATGTCCGTACCCGAGCACTGCTTAATTTACAACGTAGCCTAATTTGTCTGGTCTGCTCAGCACTCACAGATGGTGAAGTGGGAAGTGGGAAGTGGGAGGAAGACTTCAGCTCCCCTGTTTGCCTATCAGAAAGACAGCACAAACTGGACTCTTCACCACTTACCACACTCTTCAAGTACGCCAGTCTTTTCGCTGGGCAAGGAGACAATGAACTTGAAGAGATCCAAATGCCGTTGCTCTAGGAAGAATAGTAGGATCTCTGATGTGTTATGGCAAGGCCTACCTCAACAATAGGATCCAGGCTGCTCACCTTTGATGTCGGACAGGCACCATATGGGGAAGAAGACAATCACTCTACCAGTGGGTTTAGCAGAAGTTTGCTGGGGAATAGAAAGGCTCAAGTGCCTGAGTCCTACTCCAGCATCTAACATATGCGCTTCAAGAGCTAAAGGGTGTTTAGATACCCCAAAAATGGAATTGTTGGCTTCTTGGACATGAATTTCAGTTCCTTCAGACTTGCTGGAGATGTTTAGTAACAAAAACACAGTAAGTAATTTACAGTATTGAAAAAGTCACTTAGTTTTAGATTTTTACTCAGGAAATTTAGCTTCAATTAATCTGACATCATACCGCAATGTAAAATGGAAACTTCTCAATTCAGTTTAGGCAAAATAATTGTCTGCTTTAGAATCAGGTGAACTCTGACAAAAGGATTTTTGCCTTCCTTTTTTTAAAAATCTAAAGCTCCAGATTAAAACTCAGTGGAAAACACTGCAGTAATGCTTTACCTTCTGACTGAGCAGTATAGGTGTATTTTTCACAGAGCCTCAATATGTTTAAATTTCAGCTTGTTCAATTGTTTGAGATTTGGTTTTCTTTGAATGCAAGAACGTAGATTTTGACATACTGCATCACACTATGAGTCAAAACATGTCTGACAGTCTCTGAGAAGCCATGAACAATAAATAGAAAATTCTGAAAGATGGACAGGTTATGAACAATGAATAAGCCCAAAGGTTTTTCCTAAAAACTAGACACATTTCTATAAACTATTTCATTTGCGAATAATATATTAACTTCACAGAAATAAAGATGACTTCCTGAAACAGAATCTTAACAAAATAAAAAGACAAAGCTTGCCAGATATTTAATTCATAATTTATAATCCCGAGAGTTTTCTTTATACCCTTTTTTGTTGAAACGTTTCACATTTACAAGTTCATATATTCTTTGAAAATGGAAAAAATAAGGTTTTGAGATTCAAAATGTTTAAAATCTGTACCAAAACACAAGGTTGATACAGGAGTTAAGAAAGTCTGTTTTACTTGTATTGGTCCCTTGGGCTGCTGTGATATCAGGAGTAGGCATCTTTAATATATTGGGTAAAGAGTATGCATCATCTAGTTAAGGGACATACAAAGTAATTCATCAGAAAGAAACAACTCTCTTCCTAAAATGTTATCACCTCTGTGAGGGAAACAGGACTGATATGCCCTGAAATTCTTTTATAGAAAGAATAACTGAACTGTTTTTACAAACATTGATTAGACTTAATCTTAAGAAGAATTATTTTTATGTAGTTTGCATATTTCCTTCCAGTAGCAATATTATCTCTACCAATGCAGGTCAGATCTAAGTAAGAATTAATTTATATGAACTGGAACTTCTGAATTAAGAGAGATGCCTTCTTCAGAAAGAGGAAGCAGACACTAGCTTTGATCTAATAACATGTTCCAGGTTCTGAAGAAATAAATACTCTCAGGTTTGTGGAGTTTCACATTCATGTTTCACAGGTGATCCCTTGACTACAAATTCCCATGCAGAGTCAGAACCTTGCACTAATTTATAAATCATTCTTGTGAAATGCTAAATGCCATTGTAATGTGATGTTTGCACTAGGTTGCACAGTGATACATGAAATGGTTTACAGTAATCCGGAGAGAGAAATGGTTTCTGTAGACAATAAAAGTCTGAAAAATCAAAAAGTAAAAGAAGAATGGTCACAGAAGTTTTTAGTCAGCATGACTGATTTTGGGGGCAATACTGTAGGTTAGTCTTTTTTGTGGTTGCTTTGCATCTGCTCTTAAACTGCTACGCAACATCACTGTGACTGTGTTGTGCGGTTAGAAAATGTTTAAGCTCCAGGACTAGATGTGGGTACTAGAAGTGACAACTTTTATGATCTTCTGCAGGACATACACTGTAATATTTCCCCAAATTAATTCCTGTTTCTATACTAGTAAGTACAGTTGACCTAGAGTACTGAAACAAATGTCACTTTAAAGACTTATTTTGATGAAGAATCTATACAACTTCTAAATGTCCAGCCAATTACCTGAAAGTACGTTAAAACAAATGTACCAATTAGTCACCTCATCCTGTAGAGGTAACACTGAACCTACACATTTCCCCTTCTGCTTTTCTTTGAGGATCATGAAACTCGAAAGGCATGGAGAAAATCAACTATTCAAACTATTCAGGACCTGAGTTTCTGAGAAGTATCCTCTATCTCTTTTTTTTTTTCTCTTTTTTCCCTGCACTCTGCAAAGGAGCCACCACCTGATGAATGGCAATGGTGAGACAGCCTTAAAAAAAATTTGTTTCCTGGTTAGAATGCATTCAGATGGGTGAAAAGCCAAAATTAACTGAAGATATCTGTAAGCTACTTAAAAGTTCACAGCCAGTGCAGGTCTCCAATCACAGATAACATAGGACCCCTAGAGGCATCACACTTACATCAGATATCCAACTTCTGAAATGTTTTTGCAAGAAGCAGAATGGAAAAGGGAGCTATAAGAAGGAGTGATGATTTAAAATGCTTCCATAACTTTATTTTCTGAGACATCAAACATGTAAATAACCTTTTCATTGCACTGAATAATTGGTAAGGACCATAAGTGTAGCTGCTTTCCTAATACAAAGGAATCTGAAATTGCTTTTCAGGTAGTATCTGCAGGCAAACATATCCTAGTAGCACCTCAGGTACATCTTCAGACATTTTATTAACAGGAGAAACTGCTGTCTAAGACTCCGATTCTTTCTCAAACAGCTCACGTAAACTGCAAGCTCTACTTTGACAGCCACCAGAAAACGAGCATGATCAGAAAGGAGGAGGAAGGGTATATAATGTCCCCTCTGAGGCAATACGGCACATAAGTATTAAATTCTCATCAGACAGTTGATGAATTTTAAAAGCTTTCTGTTTTTCTAGGACATGTGTCTTTCCTGGCTGGTATTCTCAGCAGGAATGGTATGTGTAGCTTCTGGGAATGGCACCACAGCTGGCCTTGCTCTAACAGTTTCCTACTTCCGTTGAAATGAGTTTGCTTTTTTGCTCATATTTAATAAAACTTGGTTTTCCCCTCTCCCTCTTGAGTTCTTTTTCTTCTGTGTTATTTTTTCTAATCTGTCTCCAAATCTTGCTTGACTGCTCTCATATCTTTCAACCCTTATTTCTCTCATTTAATAATTTGTGTTGCTCTGCAGGTTAGCTTTTCTCTCTCTGTCATTCATTATATCAAAACCTCCTCTTCATTTCTGATAACCTTGATATATCAATCATCTGCTTCCTCCAGTTTCCCCAGCTGTTCTAACAATGCCACCTATAATGTTTCCTAATACTGCTCATTGTCATACTTAGGACCTCATTTTTTCCAACAGCCTGGAAATCTTATGTTTTCTATTTGTCTCTGATCTGAGTGTTATTTAACTTGTCACTGCAACAAGAGTAAGACTTTTGTCTGCAAAAGTTGCTTGGCTTTAGATAATCTCGTTTGATGTTTCTCAATTACAAGCTTTTTAATGGTTACTGCTGTGATATCACTGATTTGATGATTGGCACAACATAGAGCTTTTTAAATTAGAAGGAGCTGTACAAACAAACTTAGCCTTTTCACTTCTACCTCAAGACTACATATATCTTTTGTATTATGCTATCTAGTTCCTATTTATTAACCGTGCTGAATTGAATGGGCACACTGACTTTTAAAATATTATACTAATACGATTTAATTCTTTTTGGAAGAGCTTCAAGGATATCGTGCAATGGTTTCATTCTTGCTTGGGTTTTGGGGTTTTTTTGGTCTTTATATTCATATGGAGCATTGTCAGTAGAATTTTCCCCTTACTTCTGGTCTATACGTAAAACTTTTTGTTTTTACAACTTACTCTTTCATCACTAATGCTTGATTTTGTTAACTAAAACATATTCTTGTAAACTGTGAAAGGTAGGAGAGAAAGTTAAGTAGTTTTCTCATTAGCATTGCTATGATGCACACGTTTCTTATATGGTGTTGGAATTTCGTTAAACAGGAGATTCAGACTATGAATTGGAAGAGGCAGCTATCATGTTTTTATATTTTCCAAGAATCATGCAGCAATGCAACAACAGGAAGGGGAATAGCATCGTGCCTTGGAATTGTGACCCACAGCTGTCATTGACAACGGCACCATGATGAGATGATGTGATCTTTTGTAATAGGGCACAGATCAAGGCACTACATGATTGTGACAAAAAGGTATCTTTCTCAACAAACCAATTGGACATTGGGGGGGATGTGTGTGTGTATATATATAGATACATCTATACACATATATTTCTTTTTTCCTGTTTCTGCCTTTTCTTCTTATCAGGTTATAGCTTGTCATGTGGCAAAAGACATTTCTATTAAGCATGCTTTCTCTGGAAATATTAGCTTCTTGTTTATTTCTTATCGAGCTGTGGTGATGTGCAGTTAAATTTTTGTTATGTCAATAGAGATTTGAGTGAGGCCCCTTTCTGTACACATTTTATGCTGAATATTCTTACAGTAGCACTCTATTCATTTGTGTAATTTGCAATAAAAATGTAGAAAAAAAGGAGGCTTAAGAACTCTCAGGTGACTCCACAGATATTTGCTTTAGTAACTTAAAAAACCCCAACAAAGTAAAAGTCTTTTGGATGTTCACCTATTAATGCAAAAGTATTTTCTGGAGATATTTTTTTGAGCATTAGGGTTGTCATGTCTGAAAGGAATTCAGAATGGAGCTGAGTTTCATCAGATTTTTCAGGCTCTTTCCTAATCCCTCCTTCCCTACTGTAAGGGCACAATTCTAACAAGAGATCTTTTTCTTTCCTACAGATTGACATAAGCTACTCTCTTCCATCAACAGGTCAGATTTTGCTTTACTTCAGGCATATTTGGCAAAGATAGCACTTTCAGTACTGGACTTCATTTATTTAGAAAATGTGAAGTCATTCCACCTGAGATGTGAGATTCTCTAAATTTCAAGAATTATCATAATTTTACATTAAACTTTGTCATCTCTGAGGGTTTTCTGAAAGCCGTACTCATTGCAAGTTTAGAGTCTCCTCTTTCCCTTAATTAGGAGTAATGATTTGTTTTCCCTAGCTCATGTACTATACTTACTGGAGGAGAAGCATCTTTTTGTCTCAGCCTTTCAGCCTGAGGTTGCCCTGTTTTGGATGGAATTAACTCTGAAGTCAGAAATGGGATGATTCTGTTGCCTAGGGTTTGGGGCATACATGTGGAACAAGAGAAGTGTGTAAGGAAAAATTTTAAAAGTGCTCCTAATCAAGCGGGGAATATATTTGAACTTACGTTGTCATAGCTGAGGTGCTATGATCCTCTCACCATCAGCGTGTGAGTGCTCTCTCTAAAATCCATTTTGTAAAAGTCATTTGAATTACTTTAGGAAACCAGTGAATTAACCATTTTTAAAGTTTTTCATTCTGTCCAGAGTAGTCACTAACTTTGACTCAGCTATTGAACTGGTCCAAGAAGTTTCAGGTCAACCAGAACAACTTTTGCTGCAGATAAAATGCCCACATACACACACAAAATTGCTCAGCATTTCATCCTCCATGCATAGATCAAATAATTGGGAGCAAGAGGAGATGGGAGAGTATTTAACTGCATCATTTGCAGCAGCCTCTGCACAACTGTACCATAGGCCTTGTCCAGAACAGATGATTGCTTTGCTTTGTGCTCATGAGGTTGTGTCATGGGAAAGAAAGTGTAGAACAGACTTGCAGAAGGGTAAAGGAAGGACTTGATGAGAGCAATCCTGGGGAGCACAAGGCAACATGTAGAAAATCATCCAAAGTACTTTGCTTAACAATATCCCAGTAGGCACAGGCATAATCAAATGACTCAATGGTCTGCCTGAAAAGCTTGGGAGTGAATGAAGGATAAGCCAGCAAGGACCTTCAAAATAAAAATTGACGTAACTTAGAAAAGCAATGAACGGGAGGATGTAAAGAGAGGAATGCAAGCAACAAGCAACTGGTGTTTGCAGAAACCAACTGAACAGCAAGATTTTCACAGTCCAAAAAGAGAATTCATTTTTTAAATGAGGTGCAAGATGCTGGGAGCAGGGCAAGACTTCCAGCTGTGTGGGTGGCAAGGGAAAGATCTCTTGGAGAACTTATACAGAAAGAACACACACCACTTAGACCTAAACTGAGACCTGGGAATAAAAAGTGGCTCAGGGTTCAACCCCTGATAATGGTCTGTAAGGTGATGCTCTAGCAGTCTTGAGGGGATGGAAGGCTGAATGGTAAATCACCAAAGCAGTGCAGCTTCTAAGAGAGAAATGATTTGAGGAATATATTGACAGCTGGCAAAACTCTTTTATCTAACTCTAGTCTTACCAAAAAAAAAAAAAATCAAAAACCCAACCATTTTTGCTAAGCTAGTCAAAATTAATATCTAGTTTGAGAGAAACATGAGACATTTTATGCCCATACTGTTAAAGTTCAGAAAAGCTATAAGCAACTGGAAATAGTATTACGCTGTAGAAGATTCTTGGCAACCTTACCTCTAGGTATTGCTAACTGTGTAACCTGTAATATACCATTTTGGCAGGGGCACAGACTGAGTGTACATAAAAAGATTAAAATGATATCAAAAATAGCACAGAGAATTAGAGAAAAATATGGCTGACAGACGGTATCTAACATGTACAAAAGGTTTCCACAGAGACACATGTCATGAACTATTCATATTGAAACAGCAAATATACTAGCCTTCTAATTATTTTAGCATTAGAATTGGTTTTATGCTAGCCAAGCGAAAGGACCCTGTAATGGTACAGGGTAGGATAATAAAAGAAGAATGTTTAACCTTCCCTCCAAACTCATTTAGCCAGATCCTCTCCTAGCAAAACTCAATTGGCTCCAGAAGGGCTGCACCAGAGAGAAACTCATTCCAGTTTGATTTTTGCAATGTGAAATTCAGCTCACCCATTCTTCTGTGCCTTCATTTAATCTGAAAAATAATGACATGTAGCAGACTGCCCTGCTGCTGAGGAAGAACGATTCCCCAGCACTCATAGCTGGGTCCTAGCCTGTCAGGGACTGTCGTATAGAGAAGATTTGTCCACCTGCTGCCATCTCATTCCTGGCAGCAGACTCTGGTTTTGTTCTCCGTCAGCATCCTGCCCTGCTGTGCGCGAGGCTCCCTGGTAACATCTGTCATTACCAGCATTGTGAAACACAGCAATCTCACTGCTGAAATCTTTTGCATTCCCGTGCCGATTGTATTGTTTTCTTTTGCCATTAAATAACAGTCAAAATCCAATTTTTTAAATATTTCACAACTTCTGTAATTCCAGCACAACTCCAACTACCTCATGAATCTGGCAGACAACCAGTTCGTATTAAAAACTGCTATAAACAGCCAGGGGTAGAGATACTAGCTTCCTTGGTGTTGGATATACAGTTATACCCAGATGCTGGCTTAAGAAATTCCGATTCCTTACAAAACAGATCATACTGGGGGGGAAACACATCATATGTCCTACTTCTGAGACAGAATATATAATGTAGGGATTTTAATAGCAAATAGCTGTACATAAATAAAACCTTTTGTCTTTTCTAAGATTCAGAACAACACAGAATTTTAATATTTCAAGAACTGTCTTATCACAGATACCTAAATTTCTCTGTTTTCCTGATAACTCTGTAATTTGAAAATATAAAATAATTATTTTCAACAATTATTTTCAATCAAGCTTTTTTCTGAATCTTCTTTAAGTGGAAGGATTCTGAAAAAAAGATCTTTCTTTCTTAGTTTTGGGAGCAGAAAACTTTTCAGTTCTTGGGGTTTTAGTTTTTCAGCAAGAAACATGGAAGTTTGAGAAAATGTGTATATTATTTTTGAGGTTTTGGCATGGCAAAAGACCATAATTTATTATTAGTTGTTATTTACATGGTGATGGGATAGGAATCTCTAAAAACTTATAAAATAAGAAACTTGTCACCCTTCTCCAAAGTAAATTAGCATTAAACTGGGACATAAACAGGTATTTTTTTGTTTCTTTTTTAAGACTATTTCAGGATATGTTATTCATTCATACAAGTTCATTTAAAGGAAGATTTTTCTTATATAGTTGTTTGTTTATATTCTTTTTGCAGATCTTTGTCTAAAACATTTTAGATGCTAGCATAGAAATATTCAAGTTGTTTGAGACTTCATGCATACTTTGTTTTGGGGTAGACCCAAGACCTTTGAAAGAGTTTAGCGAAAAAACAATGAAAATGCTTGCCCAGAATCCCAGACCAACAAACAGCAGAAAAGGCTCACATTTTCTAAATTTCATAAATTACATATTCCCATCTTCCACATTTCTACAGTTCTAATCTTCTGGAGTCTGCTAAACACCCTCATATAAAGGGAATTTTTCTGTGACAATATAAACATTTGTTAAAGTTTTACAGTTTTTAAACTATATTTCCACCAGATGTCAGCAATGCACTCTCTAAACTCAAGCTGTCAGAGGCCTCAAGCTTTCCCCGGTGTTACAGAAATCATGTAACATACTACACCATATTTAAGCAACCAGAAAAAAACAAAATTACCATCATTGCTTCTGAACAGACTCATGGCATTACTAAGCTTGTCCAGCTAATAATGTGATTCTTTACTTAGTTTCTTCTGGGAAGGAGGCTTTATTACATATTGGATCACTAACATGCTCATTGGTTTCTTTCTCACAATTTCTGTACAATGTTTACTTTATTATTTCTGTGCATGTTTTCCTCTATTAGACTATCAATAATAATGTATTTGGTTCTATTTTGTTTTATTGTGACACTACAGAGGAAAAAGAAATAATGAATCTATGTTGGACACTAGTGCTGTAGTGTTTATTTACCTGAAAATTTTAGGGCAAAACAGAAGTACACCACACCATGGGGAGTGGTAGAAGCACTGGGGTCAGTAGTAGAAGTTGTTATCTTCACGGCTACTTCTTCACCAGGAATTCAGGCATCCAGCTGTAACATCCAAACCAAATACAGAATATTGGCGGGCTCTGGTTTGGTTTCATAGGGATAAGTTTGCTGTTACTTATTAACTTAAACCTCTTAAAGCTCACTCAGATACAACAACAAAAAGCTGCAGAATGACCTCTACTGAGGCAGTAATGTGTGTGTGGTGCCAAAGTAGACATGACAGTTTTTACACTGTAATGTCCCTGGCACTACGCTCAAGATTTCAGAACACTGTTTTTTTGTCTTCCAATGGCTTCTAGAAATCGTTTCACAAATTCTTTTGGAACAGCATTGATCTGTCAGAAGCTGAACTTTCAGATTTGGCCAAAACTGCATAGAAAAGATTCCTCATGTCAGGGATAAAATTTCTGGTTAAAACCACAAAAAAGCAAGCCCCACTTCTGAGTGAGAAGGGAAGCCTGGGAATTCATTTAGTTCATGATCAGCCTGACTCACAGTGGACTTTTAACAGTCTAGGGGAGTCTCCTGACTGCCGGACTAGAGATTAAGGTCTGGAACCATAAAAGCATTTAAGCATCGAGCTTCATGAGAATGAGACACCAGATTATCTTTGTGTATTGAGCTTTAGAGGCTTTCTCTGGATCAATGAGTAATAAATATACAAAGTGAAGCAGCTATACCAGGAAAAAAAGATGGAAATTCATGCAAAGACCTATAATTAGGGCTCATCCCCAGGAAATGGAGGGTGTAGGTGAATTCTCTGATCACCAGGTAAATAGGAGTGGGTTTGTTCTCTCTTTTTCCATTAAAACCTCAAAAGCTGTTGAGTTTGTGCCAATGCACAACTGAAAAAAATGTTGGAGGCTATGGGAAAATTGATTCCTGCCCAGTTCTAATTATAGGTCTGGCTGGTAGCACTCCGTATTATTCAGGTCGTCTGATATGTGCCATTATACAATACAGTTTTCAGCTGCTTATAACTTTGCCAGAACATTAACCATTTGGACTGAAATTTTCCATTACTTTGCCTGCCTCAGGCTGATTTTTTTGTAACTGCCAATCAAATCATTCAGGCCTTTCAGAGTGTGAGTTGGGGGGGGAAAACACAAAAAATGTGGGTTTTTTAATGTTAGTAACTTCTGCTCATTGTTTTGTTTAAGTAGCATTAGCCTCCTTGTGCTCTGTACATGGGGGAAGTGAGAACCAGTAGAAGTTCATGTGCATCTGTGCATCTGTGCAGTGCTTGCTGAGCTCTGGAGATCAACTCACATTTTCCCAAATTATGAGCTCTTGGGGGAAAAAAAAAACCCAACAACAAAATCAGTTCACAATTCTCAGTATCTTTAATTTTAGCTCCCAGGATCTCCAGAGAATCCATACTTACCAATCATGTTTGAACATTTCAGCTTGTACTGACAGGAGGCAACCTTACAGACAACCAATTAGAAAGACATTGAAATATGTCAATGAAAGGTGCTTCCCCACTCTGTTTCCTTGCCCAGTAAGAAAGACATAACTGGATTCCACCTTCCCCCTCACCTCCCATCCTCATGACTGCTTCCAGATGGGACATCAGCCTCCAAAAGCAGAAAAGTCATGTTGAGCTCATCGAAGGCAATCAGGCAGAGCGGAACAGAAAGCCTTCAGATGTGTGATTTTGAATCATGAGAAGATAAAAAACAGGATAAGGTGGTGGCAGGGGGATATGAAAAAATGAGACTGGGGAAATTGGGATGAGTTGGTGGGAACTGTGACTGGAATTGACACAGAAAATAGACTGAAATATGATGAAGGAATTAGAAATGGACCTGAAAGCCAGGCAGGTGGTAGGGAGAAATTAAAGATTAAAGGAACGTGTGAGAAAGCAGAGAGCAGGTTGTAGACCAGAAAAACAGCGAGCTGAGCTTGAGTCCTGAGTTTACTACAGGAGAAACCTGGGTTTTGCTGGGCAAGAAAACAGAGGGGGGAAGCAGTGATCTGGTTAGATAGGTTCATTCTGCAATGTGTTGTTAGTCCTGGGCCTGGTCTTGCCTGAATTGGGTTTGGAGGGAGAGATGATGCACACCGAGAGTTGATCCTTTAATGGAGTCAAGGCAGAAGCCGGGCAGGCTTACGCTGTCAGTATCAGTGCAGCAGCATGGGTGTCACAGCTCAATTCTCAAAATTTCCCAGTGTTTCAATTTAGAAAAAAGAGGAACACAGTTACTGATCAACTGTGAAAAGGTGGGAAAAATTATTTTCCCTGGCATTACTGGAATGGAGAGCAGAGATAGAGGAAAATTTAGCTCTGGAAGAAAATGCTCAGTTGCTTTAACAAGTCCACTCTGTGTGAAAACTCATCCCATTCACTACACATCTTTCAATGTCTAAAAAAATGCAGAGAGCCCAGCAGAAAATACCTTTATTAATTACATAGTACTTGTCTGTGCCCAGAGCAGTCCTGACACTGAATGAAGAAGTTTTGTGAGAAAAAAACAGCATTAGCTATGTCATTAAAGACCTTCTCATGATGTGTACGAACATGACTGAGAGCAGGTTGGGAAAACAGTCTGAATTTGGTCTTTCACCAGTTTTTGAACACAGTTTTCTTTAACTTGTTTGTGTTTAATACGCATTAGTGGAGATAGATTTATTTAAGCCCTTAAAAATAAACTGTATAAATTCAAGCTACTGTACCAAAGTCCAAAGCCTGACTCAGTTTTTGTTTTCTCCCTACCCAGTCATATCTCCCTCTAACTTTAGTAGGATTAGGCTGGGTAAGGATTTAGTAAAACTCATCAACGACTTCATGATTTGGCTCAGAGCTCAGTGAAAAATGAACTCTTTAAAAGGACTGTCATGGAACTTATATAAATTTACCAAGTCAAAGTATGGAATATTCAGTGATTCATGGCAGTGTGGTTTTTATTAGAGCTTCTCTGAAACACAGCGGGCTTGCTTAGCAAGGGTTCACGCAAACATTTTCTTTGGTTTCAAGCTGCAAAGGTTCACACGCTCCAAGTTTCACTTTAAGCTTTGGGTTTGAGTCTTGGAAATGCCCTACTTTCACTCAATTTCTGTATCCAAACCATAGTAAAATAAATCTGGCATGAATGTGAACCAAATTCAGGCTGGCTGACGTCCACCCGAAGCTGTGAATGCAGTTTAGAGGCTTGGTGTGCTAAATGGCTTTTTGTTGTTCTTAACTGTACTACTGACATCATGTTGATATCCACCTTCCTTCTCCTAACGTGCCCCAGATAGCACGGCACCTTTGTGAAACCACAGATTATGATAAAATGAACGTCAAAGTCATGAAGAAGGTAAAAAGATACCCTTACATTTGAAGGTCTGCACTAACAACAGGTTTCAAAAGAAGCATTTGAAGAGTTTCTTCAATGGTATAACTCCATTTTATCCAGTGTCATAAAAAGTATAGTGCTGCTATACCCCATTACATAAACCATCCCTTTGCCTACAACACCCTTGCTATGTTAGGAGTTCTCCATACACATCTATGAAGTGATCTTATTGACCACCCTTGAGTTCCCAGATAAAACACCTTTTTGCTATGTCCCTGTCAGGCACCTCATATACTAAGACCATTGCTTACTAAGCTACTCAGTGCCATTTCATTGCTTCCTTTTTTCTCCTTTACATTCATATGTTATCATATTTGTTCCTCCGTTTCTAGAAGTTCACATTCTGTCTTTTTTTTGTTCCATTACTATGTAAGTAATTATTAAGGCTCTTCTTTTCCCATTTTCTCTTCTGTGAATTAAATTTTTCACCTCCCTGCTCCTACTGTTTTCCTAGTTTCTCAGACATGCTTTTCAACCTGATCTTGCTGAATGCTAGCGTCCTGCTGTGCTTTCACCTCTCCACCTCTCCAGGAAAGCCAGGGAAAATTAAACTGACTTGGGAATGGTTCTGATTTGATTGGAAAGATTTTGAAACAGTTATAGACATAGTAAAGACATTCACTGACATTTCCTGGAAGAAGGACAGTATCAATATGACTTGACAAATGAGAGAAATGTAACAAGTACTTGCCAACAAAGATGAGCTAGGCTTGACAGCAATATAAGCTGACTGAACTTTATAGCAGGAGACACTTATTTTAGACATCAGGCTGCTATTAACACTCAGTTTAAAACCAACTTAATATACTTTCACTGTGACCCTTAATTTTGAGCATACAGGCACCTACTTTAGAAAAATCCTGATGTTTTAGAAGAATTTCATGCTAAACTTACTTTAATCTCAAGGTAGAAATTAGTGCCTAGTAAATTTGAAGCTAATTTCTTAGATCAACAGAAGTAGGAGGTACAGAAAGAGGCCTAGGTGGTAAAATGCTTTAGAGAAATACTAGTTGATTAGGATGAAATTCACCCTACCAACTTAGATGCCAACTTGTCCTTTCTCACAGTCAGGACAGAGCAGAGGGGAATTGTGTTGGGTTTGTGTAGCAAGGGAGGGACCACAGGGGTGGCTCCTGTCAGAAACTGCTAGAAGCTTCCCTGGCTCCAAGACGAACCCGCTGCTGGCCAAGGCTGAGCCCATCAGCAATGGTGGCTGCGCCTCTGTGATAGCGTATTTAAGAAAGGGGGGGGGGGGGGAAAGACCCCTGTGGTGGGAGAGTAGGATGGAGGAGGAAGAAGAAGAGGAAGAAGAGCTACAGTAAAAAGAAAGAGGAGGAGAAGAAGAAGATGGCAGAAGAAGAAGAGGAGCTCCAGTGAGGAGAGGAGTGGGATGTGAAAGAAACAACCATGCACACACCGAGGTCAGTGAAGAAGGAGAGGGAGGAGGTGTGCCAGAGCAGAGATTCCCCTGCAGCCCGTGGTGAGAGGGCAGGCTGTCCCCCTGCAGCCCATGGAGGTTAATGGTGGAGCAGAGATTCCCCTGCAGCCCGTGGAGGACCCCATGCTGGAGCAGGTGGCTGGGCCCAGAGAAGGCCGTGACTCTGTGGGAAAGCCCACGCTGGAGCAGTTTGCGGAGGACTGCAGCCTGTGGAAAGGACGTGAGTTGGAGAAAATCATGGAGGGCTGACCCCTGTGAGAGGCACCCCATGCAGGAGCAGGGGAAGAGCGTGAGGAGTCTTCCCCCTGTGGAAGGAGCAGCAGAGACAATATGCGATGACTGACTGCAACCCTCATTCCCATCCCCCTGCACCGCTGCAGGGAAGGAGGTAGAGGTATCGGGAGCAAAGCTGAGCCCGGGAAGAAAGGAGGGGTGGGGGGAAGACGTGTTTTTAAGATACGGTTCTATTTCTCATCATTCTACCCTGATTTCATTGTTAACAAATTAAATTGGTTTATTTTTCCCCAAGTCGAGTCTGTTTTGCCTGTGACCATAATTGGTGAGTGATCCCTCCCTGTCCTTGTCTCGACCCATGAGCCTTTTTGCTCTATTTTTTCCTCCCCATCCCACCGGGGGGGAAGAGTGAGTGAGTGGCTGCGTGGTACTTTGTTGCCGGCTGGGCTTAAACCACGACAGGAATGATACCAGTTATTTTCCTTGCTCTGTTTTCTATCTGCCTAGCCTGACTGTTCTGGCAGTGCTCAAACCACCACTGACCAGCCCTTTACCAATGCAACAGTCTTTGCAATTGCCCTGTGAGCTCCAAGCTGGTCTAGTATTTGTAGACACATTCCATTTTCTGCAATAGAGAGCAGAGTTTTCTTTCTTTCCCCAAAAGGAGTCAGAAAAGCACAGAGTCCCATGCCATCTCTCACTGCAAAATATAACCAAGAGCTTGATTTATTTGTCCCATGCATGGTCCGATGCCACCTGGGTTGGTTTGGCTATCCAGCTGCCATTATAGAAGGGTTTCCCTTAGGTCTCAGGTCATAATAGCCAGCTCCATAGGGACATCGTCAATATTCCTGAGGATATAAAATGGCATTAGACGTTTGCACTTAAGCCACTTGCACCCTGCAGCTTTGGGTAGGATGTTTTTCCTTGCCTATTCAAAGCAGCTGGTGCTTGAATAGACAAGAACGAGTAAGTGGAATTACTTGCCACACTTGGGATAACAGGAACATTAGTAGATAAGATATGAATGCTTTTGTTAGTGGGGACAATGCTATTATGAGAAGGACTCGAGGATTAATGAACTCATGGAACAGTGACACAAATAAATAACATTTATGCAGTGCAGGTAAAATAAATATTTCAAAGCTAATAAAGTGTTTACAGCCACTATTTCATAGGTAAGTGAAATAATTCAAGAGCTTAAAAGAAAGGCCTAACTGAGCAAAAGGACTTAGATATGAGCTCAGAATAGACTACACAAGATTGCAGTAAGAAACACTGGAGAGAGGGATTTGTCTAAAATACTGCCTCTTCCCTTAACAGCTTTTGTCATAAGTGCTTTTCCAAAAGCCTGCCTAAGACTGCCTCATTCTTTGAGTATGGTTAAGTATAGCTGATAGAAACCACGAGGACAGCCCGCTTAGCAAAGAACCCAGTTGGGAGGAGAGAGACCTGGTCTGAAAGTTTCACATCTTTTCTCCTTACATGGGAATAAATGAGAAGCTGGGTGAAGATATAGGACCCCTCTGTTCATATTGTTACAGTTGAAAATGCCAGGCTCTGCAGAACAGAGAGATGTTGCAGGAACGACCCTGACTTTGACTGTATCTCTGATAGCAGAGCTATGGACTCCAGTTCCAAAGAATATGCTGTACCTTTAGGTCTAAGTAGAAAATATTTATAATCGAATATACCAAAACCAATACTCCCGCTCAGAGGAACAAGCACCCATCAGTGTGTTACTTGTTTGTATTTTCTATTTGCCTCAAGAATCCTTTGGGTTATTTAATGTGTGCTGGTACAACTTCTGTAAAAAAGGCAAACGGCACCTCAGTATCTGCTATAGCTTGGTAGTTAGGACATTCATGGCATGAAGATATATGTCTGAGCCCCAACAACCTGAGAAGAACACTATGCCTAGTTTTCCTGCTTCCACTGTGCATGGGCTAACCCCGAGGCAGGATATCAAACCTGGATCCAGCAGCTTAATTTTTGGATGGTTGTGCTGTGCCTTGCATTCAGTGTTGTGATTTTGTTGTACATTTTTGCTTTTAGGGTTCCTGGCCTAATCTTTGAATTCCAAATGGTTTTAAGTAGCAGCTAAATGCTGAGTTTCTCATCTCAGTCAAGACAGTGGTAACTCTGAGTATATCAGTGATAGAAATACATGTGCCTGAGTAACTACTGGCTAAAAGAAAGATCTCTACGGGCCTACACTATTACATGGACTTTTTTTATCAATCATACTCTTTGATTTAGGCTTCTAAATCCCTTCTGAACTGCCCTTTAAATTCCTATATTCCTTTGTTCACCAAGCCCAAGTTACAAGTCTCACTGTATCAGAGAACTTCATAATCTCAAATGCCTCACAACATTACTGGGAAGCTGAGAACAACTATATTCTCAATTTAACAGATAGGGAATTAAGACACAGATAGCTTAACTAGCTTGAACAAAATCATGCAAAGAGCCTGTGTTAGTGCAGGCAATTGAGCCTCAGCTTCTCATACCCATCCTCCAAATAATCCTTGCTTTCTCCTAAAGTGTGTAAGTAACTGTTTTGAGGCAAAAAGAAATAATGTCTGATACAATAAAAGGGCATGAGAAAGGAGAATGGGTGGAAGAGAATGATTTGATTAAATGAATGGGCAGGATAGGAGATAACATGAATGCCTGTACAGGGACTGAAGGTGGCCTCTGTGTCTGTGTCCTCTACCTTCAGAAGCCTCCAGTTTAACATGTAAATTGGCTCCAGGACTGAACAAAACAAATGCTAGTGCCAGCTTTTGTTCAATGTAATGTATTCCATCTGCTTCATAAGAAACTAAATAACTTTCTGGACCATCCCAGGTACACAATCATGTAATACATAGTAATAAATCATTCATAAAGAAAGCAATAAAATGTAGCTGAGAGCTCAAACTTTTGCAGAAAGCCACCATATTGTTATACTACAGACCAGAGAGCTGCTGTCATAGCTTAGCAATTCTGGTTGAAAGGGACCAATGCCTGGATTTGTCCCAGCCACCTGAGGAACGTGTGCGGTCATTCTGGCTCCATAGATTGTCAGTAAAATAAACTCTTAATCCCCAGATTCAAATAGGCAGCATGAATGAACTGCTGCCAGGAGATACCCATCGAGCTCCATTGATCACATATGGCACCTAAGATGGCAGTGATTTAAACTTGGGTGCACTGGGAAGATGCCTTAATCTGGAGTGAATCTGTTGCCTCCAATGACAGTGTTGCAGGGCTGCGTACCAGCAGTCTCCTTGGTCATTCCCTTGCAACTCTCTGCACCTCTGGCACTCTCCCATTTACTAATAGATGAAATGGAGCAAAGGCAAAATAACAAACAAGTAACAAGAAGAAGAAAAGCCTTCCAGTTCCTAATGGGTGCCTTCATACGTAAGTTGAGCATACAATTCTGAAGTGAATATGGACTTTGTGTTCTTCTTTGTACACACTGTAATGTTTTAACTGGTTTCACTTTTGACCAACAATCTCCTTGTCAAAAACATTATTCAGAAACTCTAACAACAATCCACTTAGCCTGGTTTTTTTTTCCCCTGAGTTTGAACAGGCTTAGAGAGAATAAGGCAAAACTGAACTCAAATTTTTAAGCCATTTCCTTCCAAGTATCTCTTCCCATTTCCATCTGCAGATCAGTTATGAGAACAGCTAGTTCCTTTCACCCTCTGAGCTAACTGGTATAACCACCTGCAGATGCTGTCCCAAGACATTTGCTTCCATGACTTCTCTCAAAACTTAAAAGAAAGAAATCCCAACTGTATGTAAGGGTCACAGGGGGGAAGACACTAGCAAGTCTGTTCTCCATCAGAGACACTGTCTAAAATGAAGACACAAATGCTAGATGTGGACCTGATTTATTTATCCTTTACCCCTTCCTCCCCTTTACCCCCCCTTGCATATAGTTGGGATTTTTTCCTTTAACACTGAGAAGTAATCTTGAAGTAGGTGGGTATCAATACCCTTCACCTCTCTTATAAATCTATCCCACAAGTTTATAACATAGGACATCAGTACTCCTCTAATATTTTGTTTACATGAAGATAAACTATGCCATACTGCTCATGCCAGATTTGCCATGTTGAGGCTAACAACACAGCAGCAGCTTGGTAGGAAAGGTATTTTTTCATCCTGTGAAATTTTTTTGAGATTTAACCATTTTCCTGGTCCCAGTATAAAATGGAGTCCTTTCAAATGTTTGCATAAAATCTAACTGCTCCCTGAAAGGCATCTTGCACTCACTCATAGAGCTAAGTAGACTTGTAGTTCAGGTCTTTGCACTGCTATTTTCCTACGTCTTACCGGCAGTCACTGTGCTATTGACTTTTCTAACGAAGGAAAGTATTTGTGTCTTTCTTACATCTACCAGGTATTCCTTCCTTGAGCAGATGGAACATTTTTAATTTCTGTATCTCTGTAAAATGTTTAAGCTCCAGCAAATGAGTGCTTTCTAATAATAACAATAATATTCTGCCAGTAAATTCCTAAGGTAATGTGTCTAAAATATTGTTAAAAGGGCAGAAGCCAAATTTAATTTACCAATTCTTAATAATGTACTCTCCCTGGTCCAGGTAGCCTGAATATTTTAGCAAGCAAGCTCAGTAAGCAGAGAGTAAATGACACTGGAAGAAATATCACAAAAGCTTTCATAGAATCATTTATTAAACAGATATTAAACAGATATTAAACATAACTGGCCCCACTACTGAGCCCTGGGGAACACCACTTGTGACCAACCACCAACTGGATTTAACTCCCTTCACCACTGCTCTTTGGGCTTGGCCATCCAGCCAGTTTTTTACCCAGCAAAGAGTACACCCGTCCAAGCCATGAGCAGCCAGTTTCTCCAGGAGAATGCTATGGCTGCTCATGTCTCACCATAAAACTCATCAGCTGAAACATCAATTGTCTTAACATCAAAACCTGATGTTATGCCTTACTGGAGTTAATAACTGCCATTCAGGGTCTTTCCCACGTAAACTTTGGGAAATTTAATCAGCATTTGCACTATGTACTGCAGTGAAATAATATAGAGTTTTAAAGATGTCTGTCTGCTTACACACTGTAGTTTGTGTTTTAAATGTACCTGATTGCCCAGCTCTTCTTAAGGTGGTAGGAACTTTCTATGAGAATATACAGGGGGTCTGAGACAGGGGAACTGCACATTTTTCTGTCTAAATTCATCCTTGTAAGTGGGTGTAAAATGATACCATTATGATCTGGTTAAATCTAATTCTGTAATTTGCCAGTCACCACATTTTGTATCTGCTTCTGTGCCTGGTCTATAGGGTATACACATTAAAGCCCTATTAATGCTGTAGGCAGAGCATTTGCAGAGAAGCATGTTATTTAATCTGGTGAGGTATATTTGATCCCTGCTTTTAGCTCTGGAAGTGGTAGTCCCAAATTGGGATAGTCTGAGAGGTTTTGAAGAATTACATTTTTGTGGGGAAAAGTTTTCAAATAACATATGCCCAGGTCTTGTATTTAAATGTGTACTAGGTATTTTTAAGCCCTGTGGCTGGATGAAATCAACGGGCACAAATCTTCTAAACCACTGCAAGGTTTTTTCAAAAATTCTAGTGTGCCCCTGCATTTCACTGCAGGATCATGAATAGGAAATTTAGCTCTAGTTAACCACCTTATGTGTGTCTTCCACACTCATAGACTGATAAGTTTCCTCCTGATGCAATGTAAGGCTCTTCCTCCAGGTCAGCAACCCTCTTATCAATAGGTCCATTTTTTATCATCCCTTTCCAGAGAATATCCTGTCCATCTCTCTCAGACATTAATCATAGAATCATAGAATCATTTAGGTTGGAAAAGACCCTTAAGATCATCCAGTCGAGCCATAAACCTGACACTGCCAAGTCCACCACTAAACCATGTCCCTAAGTGCCACATCTACACATCTTTTAAATACCTCCAGGGATGGTGACTCAACCACTTCCCTGGGCAGCCTGTTCCAGTGCTTGATAACACTTTCAGTGAAGAAATATTTCCTAATATCCAATCTAAACCTCTCTTGATGCAACTTGAGGCCATTTCCTCTTGTCCTATCGCTTGTTACTTGGGAGAAGAGACTGACACCCACCTCGCTACAACCTCCTTTCAGGTAGTTGTAGAGAGTGATAAGGTCTCCCCTCAGCCTCCTTTTCTCCAGACTAAACTACTCCAGTTCCCTCAGCCGCTCCTCATAAGACTTGTGTGCTACACCCTTCACCAGTTTCGTTGCCCTTCTTTGGAAACGCTCCAGCACCTCCAAGTCTTTCTTGTAGTGAGGGGCCCAAAACTGAACACAGCATTCGAGGTGCGGCCTCACCAGTGCGGAGTACAGGGGGACAATCACTTCCCTAGTCCTGCTGGCCACACTATTTCTGATACAAGCCAGGATGCTGTTGGCCTTCTTGGCCACCTGGGCATACTGCTGGCTCATACTCAGCTGACTGTCAGCCAACACCCCCAGGTCCTTTTCTGCCAGGCAGCTTTCCAGCCACTCTTCCCCAAGCCTGTAGCATTGCATGGGGTTGTTGTGACTCAAGTGCAGGAGCTGGCACTTAGCCTTGTTGAACCTCATACAATAGCTCTCGGCCCATCAATCCAGCCTGTCCAGATCCCTCTGTAGACCCTTCCTTCCTACCCTCAAGCAGATCAACACTCCCGCCCAACTTGGTGTTGTCTGCAAACTTACTGAGGGTGTACTCAATCCCCTTGTCCAGATCATTGATAAAGATATTAAACAGAACTGGCCCCACTGCTGAGCCCTGGGGAACATCACTTGTGACCAGTCACCAACTGGATTTAACTCCCTTCACCACCACTCTTTGGGCTCGGCCATCCAGCCAGTTTTTTACCTAGCAAAAAGTGCACCTGTCCAAGCCATGAGCAGCCGGTTTCTCCAGGAGAATGCTGTGGGAAACGATGTCAAAGGTTTTACTAAAGTCCAGGTAAACAACATCCACAGCCTTTCCCTCATCCACTAAGCGGGTCACCTTGTCATAGAAGGAGATCAGGTTAGTCAAGCAAGACCTGCCTTTCATAAACCCATGCTGACTGGGCTGATCACCTGGTTGTCCTGTACATGCTGCATGATGACACTCAAGATGATCTGCTCCATAACCTTCCCCGGCACCGAGGTCAGCCTGACAGGCCTGTAGTTCCCCAGATCCTCCTTCCGGCCCTTCTTGTAGATAGGTGTCACATTTGCTAATCTCCAGTCAACTGGGACCTCCCCGGTTAGCCAGGACTGCTGATAAATGATGGAAAGTGGCTTGGTGAGCACTTCCGCCAGCTCCCTCAGTACCCTTGGGTGGATCCCATCCGGCCCCACAGACTTATGTGTGTTTAAGTGGTGTAGCAGGTCGCTAACCATTTTCCCTTGGATTATGGGGGCTTCATTCTGCTCCCCGTCCCTGTCTTCCAGCTCAGGAGGCTGGGTGCCCCGAGAACAACTGGTCTTACTATTAAAGACTGAGGCAAAGAAGGCATTAAGTACCTCAGCCTTTTCCTCATCCATTGTCACTATGTGTCCCCCTGCATGCAATAAAGGGTGGAGATTCTCCTTAGCCCTCCTTTTGTTGCTAATGTATTTATAGAAACATTTTCTATCTGTATTTAAAAAAAAAAAACAAACCAACAACAAAAAAACACACACAAAAAAATCTAAAAATCAAAGAATAATTTAATGACTTTTCAGAATGCTAAAACCCTTTTGCCATTCATGGCTGTTTGTTACTCACAGAAGAAACCCAGCTGAGGCCACCAGACTTACCTCTGTGAGTAACTATGGATTCATACTCCCACTGCTGAGCAATCTTGACCTATGTGCAGCACTCTGTTTACTTTCTCTCCTTTAATGACTTCTCTGTGCTCACCATAGGGAAACAGCTTATCACAAGAATGGCAGAAATTTTGCAAATTTGATGGTGCTTTTGTTTCCCATCACTGTCAGGGCAAAAAAAGAAAGAAAAACAATAAAAATGTAGAACTATTTCATTCTATTCATATATTGTGGAATAAACCTTCAGTTCATGTAAAGTAGTAAAATCAGCGGAGTTTTGCTGACTTGCCCCAGCTGAGAATTTGTTCCAGTGTATTTATGTGTAAAATCACACAAACACGCTATGTGGATGGGGTTATATGTGAAAATCAATATTAAATTCATCATATTTAGCTGCTACAGACCACAGTGAACACTTGCTCTCTAATGGTTAAATGCCCTTTGGATCTGAAGCCCTTTGATTTATTGGAAGAAACCTGCTGGGCAGAACATACTGTGGAGCTGATTAATGTCAGCTTCTGTCATCAGTTTCCACTTAGATTCTTGGCCAGCTCTGACATCTCCTCCCTTAAGGATCCAGAAGAATTTGAGGACTGATCCAAGAGCTTTACTGGCATGGGATTTGCAGAATGTGGTGCTTGCAAAATAAGGAAGATGAATGGAAGTAAAATTCCATGTTCTCTACTGGACTTGTTTCTTTAACTCATTTCTCTGGAGAAAGAGACCAATGCCAGGACCACACCAGCAAGGGAAACAAATCAATAGCATGTTCACTGGTTTTGTTACAGATGTCTTGCATTTCCTTTGCTGCTTTATATGCTCCCTCGTAGCCTGTCAAACTGGAAAATGACTGCAGTGAGAATGCAGAGCTACCATAGCTGTCTAGATTTACACTCACCATTGTACAAGGAAACTTGTGAACTACAAACCAGTTGGTAGTGCATACCATTTTAGAGAGGATAAGCCCTTATCTGAACGGGCTAATAAAAAGTGGCAACCACTGTGATTTGCAGGTTGATCGTTCACAAGTAGCGTGAGCTTTTTTAACAGTAGAACATGATCACCCTCCTTTTCCCTCACCCTCCCTCGGGAATGATGACTGTTTATGGCAGATAATTTTCTTGTGTTCATTTTGACACATTTCCCTTGCAGTTTCTCATTGGGAGAAAATGACTCTCACATTTCTTCTGAGCATAGAATTCTCCTGTTGCTCGTCACACACATGGATACTTCTGCTACAGGAATCACACATTGATATAAAAATACTAACAGTGCTGTACCTGTTGCTGAACACATTCTCACTGGCAAGAAGGAAGTATAAACAAACAGTCAAATGATGAAATATTAAAAACATCAGAGTATAATTATACAAAGTATTATGAGGTTGTAGAAAACTTAAAACAGGAAAATGAGTTGCCCTAGAAGTCACATTTAAACTTCTAAGAAACCAGACTACAACCCTTCCAATAACTTAAAGATAGGATTTCCTGTCCTTCATCTCACCAATGACAACCTGATTTGTCAGAAATACTGTCATCTGGATTAAGAATATTATACTGCTCCCCTTTAGAGAACATAATATTTTACTGTTAGCAGTCCGCATTGATAAAACACGTCTAACCTGTTCAGTTCCTTTTCCTTCTCCTCCACTTATGGTGAATTTGATGCTTTCCAAGATCAGCTTTAGAAGAAAGGCTGCACAGACCTGGAAGCCTTTATTTAGTTCCTTGTTTTCATTTACACCCCATTCCCCATCCCTTCTTTCATATTCCTTCACCACTACTTGTGTGCTTGGGTGAGAAGGGAAGGTTACAAAAAGGAAGGAAAAGAAGAGAAGCTTTTTTTCTTAGGAATAAGCCAAAGAAGTTTATAGGCTTCTGTAATACTACACAATTAAGCAGATCATTTTCAAATGTAGCTGTGGGATTTTGTTGATGGTCTACTTTTATTTGTATGGAACTTTTCTGCTAGGAAGAAACTAGATGTCTATAAAGAAAAAAAATTAAAACTGAGCATTACACAAAAAAAGACCTTTCCAATGGCAAATTAAGTCAATACATAGATTCCCACTGACTTTAATGAGCTTTAAACCAGTCCCAAAGTGATCTCAAATCTCCAAAGTAAACATACTTTTAAAAAACAGCGTTTACTACTCGATTTTCTGGGATAGTGATTTCAGTTGTCTATAAAATCCAGCCGTTTTCAGGGTCCTCAGTCTCAGGGAAAACCTGTTGGGAAAAGTACATTGAACCCAGGATGTTTAGACATAAATAGTTTAGATTCATGAACCGGCATTTTTTGACAAAACATTGCTGAACTGGAACATTTCTGACCAGTTCTACTACTGATAAAATTAGCAGATGACACACAGATTGGCAGAGTAATAATTAATGACAGAATATTCTGGACCAATTAGGAAGCTGGGCCAATTTAAACAAAATACTTAAACAAAATATTCAATACAGCCAAACATGAAGTTATGCATTGAAGAACAAGGAATGAAGAACTTGCCTTCATTGTCCTGGAAAGCAGGGAGTCCAATAAGATCACTTGTCCTGATGGAAAATAAACAGAGTATAAACTTCCACATGGCTAATGTGACCATTACATTTCTACAGCATAAAGTGCTTCTACTTTTGTCTGCAGCTCCAGTGACTCAATGCAGAGTTTAACGGAGTTGGGTTTTGCTGGCTACCAGTAAGATGAGAAGTTAACTTGATTACAGTGCAAGATTGGGGAAGAAATGTCAAATAATAATTACCAAGGAAAGCTGGCTTATCAGCTATAAAAACAGGCTTGTGGATGGAGCCAGACCAGTCCAGTTTAGAAACAGGGGGGACACATGTTTACAATGAGGTAATAAATAAATGGAAACACCAACAAAGGTGGAAGATTTTCCATCTCTTGATAGCTTCATAGCACAAAACTGTAAGATGTACTTTAGCTGAAGACTCATCCTTTAGCTCAGTATCAGGATAACCGGAGAAAGTCAAATAGCCTGCTACATACAGAAAGTTAAGTTGGATGAATCCATCTTGCCTTATTTATGAAATCTTTGAAGTAAGAAGTGACAGTCGTGACTAAAAAATAGCTAGATAGAGCTTTGTCAGTATGGTTAAAATAGTTCAAAAGCCATTATGGAAAAGTTTCTGTTGAACTGTGAAAACATATGATCCATTCTACTTTGTGTACCATGTTAATGAAAAAGACCAAGTGCTTATTCTTGCTTCCATTGACTCTAACACAACATCTACCATTGACTTTGTTGTGTGTAGTAATAACCCCTTAATCATTACCAGCATAGAACTCAAAATCTGATTTTCTCCATACAGCTTTCCTTCAGTCAATTATTAGCAGCTGGATCCTGGCTCTTTAATTAGGCTGAAGCTAACTACTACCTGAATGAAAGCACTAACATCCAGCACTGCCCAGCTGATGAGACAGAGACAAAGTGGCCATTCTCTTTACAAGGTGTTATTTGCTTGACATGTTTGCATGACTGGGTCTGATGTTCACAGCTGATCTTCCAGGGTTCTGCATAATTGAGGTTTTAAATTATTTTAAATTATTAGAATACCCCTGAGAGACCCCAAGCCATCCATCTAGCCAAATACAGAATTCTCCAGAAGAGTCCTGTCAAAATGGCATCGTCATCATACATGGAAAATACACTACACCCGTACGTTTTAAACTCCTAATTGTAATAATGACTCTGGCACCAAACCTTTCTGGAGGATTGATGGCTAGCTGAGGCTAATGGCTCTCAGCTGAATTTCAGGCCACAGCTCCTCCCAAACAGTCATTAATCTTCAGGAAATGTTCTGTGCTTCCATCAGGAGTGTTTAAATGTCTCTGTATTTTTAACTAGATTATTCATAGCATGTTTCTGAAATCAGCTGGATAGAAAAGTGATGTTTTCTGACCAACCTTAAATGTTTTCGTTAATTCATTTTCACAAGGCTGTTTTCTTAGGGCCCTGCCCCATGGTCCTTCACCTCACCAAAGTTCTCAGTGACCTGACTGAAGACTGGCTTTTACCTAAGGTTTAAATATCAAACTTGGTAAAAATACATAAAGCAGGATTTTCAGATTTACTCAGCATTGCCCCAGCCTAACTCTCACAGAGGTCACTGGGTCAATAAATTATCATTTAGTTTGATTCCCCAGTTTACTCCTTGATCCTTGTCTCCTGCAGACCCATATTGTGATGTTAATTTGTTCACAGGTTCTCCTCTGAAGTGAATCAATTGTCCTGGGGAAACAAAACCTCATACAGTTGTTGGGACAGTTAGCTTTGGGAACCACTCCCAAAAGGTCATGTGGAGGAAGTCAGGTCTGGCTCTGTCCGTCTTGCATAGTCCTCTAACATGTTCTACCAGGCTTTGCATCCTCAAACATGCCCTCTCCCCATAGCTCAGTTCACACTTTCCATTTCATGCTAAGAAAACACAGTTCTGTCAGGCTGTAACACAGTCCTCACTATTCCTGACACTACAAACTGAATTAAGAACCACACACAAAAAGATTGTTATGATTTGAGGTCACAGGGGAATCACATGGGGCCTAGCAGAGGTCCAGGACCGTGTACTACATAGCATTGATGCAGACAATCTGAGCTAACTCTGAGCAACATAGACACAAACCACCCTTCACCACTTGGACTGGGGGCCAGGAATCAGTCCCAGTATTGAATGCACTTAGCAGTGCAGCCAATAATAACATTTCCTGGGAATAAAGTGAGACCATTGCTGAACTGTTTGGAAAATTTGTCCTATCATCATTTTCACCATAAATCATTGACTGTCACACCAAGCCTTCAACAATCAGAAAGTTATGCAGGTCTCTTCCTGGAGTGATTCTTTTAAAGACAGTTCAGAAAAGCCACCAGGTTTTTTCTTCATTCTGGCATCATGGCTGTACTGCACAAATATGCTCAAAAGCCAAGGTTGTGCCTTATTTGTCATGGCCTTCAGGAGCACTTAGGTAAGGGATTTAAGGGGTCTAAAAGGCCAAAAAGCAGTAAATTTTCAAACTGAAGTGTTCCTGACAAGCAAGTTTGAACATTTAAAAGAATCAGACACAACAATAATGTAGGAGAGGCTGTCAAATAAAAATAAATGTGAACAACTGCAAATCTTAGACATTTGCTGAGAGTTTCCAAAATAGCATTTGTTTACACAGCTTTTCAAGAAAAGAGATTCGATAACAGTGGAACGTTGACTAACCTTTCCAAATCCTTACACTGGCTTGGTTGTTGGCCTTTGTTGTAAGGCTCTATACTATGAAAATGTATGAAGCATTTGCTTAAATAAGGACAGATATGAGTCTTATGTATACCAAAATGCGGCAGAAATAAGCATCGTGTTTGAGTTTATAAATGCACTTTTGAGCCCAGATACCATCCTACTGCCTACTATTTCCCACCAAGAACATGACGCCTGCAGAGAGCAATAAACCATAGACTCCCATCAGTTGTACTAGCATAGAATTTCCCTTAGTAGTAATATGAAAGCATATGGCAGACCTGAGCAACTCTCTGAAACCAGATCCCAGGAAATTGTACTTTCTTACCCATATATTAGTTCTCCCTTCAAAAAGTTAGGGCCAAGAGCAATCTCAAAGGGTAATTCTTACTCAAAAATCAATAAGTGCTACTAGAGCTAGATAGGGTCACCCTGCCATGAGGGAATTTTGTGATGAAAAATAAGTAAAGAAATACCCTCCTTTCACTGTGTGATAAATCTAAAACCTTCCCAGATTACGTTTTTCACAGAACGGTTATGCAGAAAGGAGAAGGCACATGAACACCGTTCTGGGTAGCCCAACAGTGGTGATTCTTTATTGATCCACACGACAACCAGCTTTGAGGTCCTGCTCTCAATGTGCCTGTGAGTGGAGACACATTGCACTCAGGCTTCTCAGCTGAGTGCTGCAATCACAGGGCAGATGATTCTCAGAGTCGAGGCGGGTTTCAGCAGAATTTCTAACCTTGGTTCCTCTCGCTGCCCCCATGGAAAGATTCTGTTTTGGCAAACCAGCATTTTCCAACACAAAACATTTTACTGAACAGTTCCCACTTAGCTCTACTAAATGACT
Organism: Gymnogyps californianus; assembly: GCF_018139145.2. Lineage (NCBI taxonomy): Eukaryota > Metazoa > Chordata > Aves > Accipitriformes > Cathartidae > Gymnogyps > Gymnogyps californianus. Next base: position 116,056,778 of record NC_059473.1, read on the forward strand.
AATTTGCCTCTGTGAAACACTGGAACATGGGAAAACTAATATTCCCATTGGTGATAAGGCTTTAAAATATAAATGGGGAGATTTTTCTGCGGTTGTTAATGTATGATTCCTTACACAGTTAATGTGAAGGACAGAATATGCTGGGATATGCCTTTAACTCTCCAACATCCAAACTATATTGTTTTGGCTAAGGAAAACTACTTGCAGGTATCTTTATTTTCTCAACATTTCTTAATACTTTGTCCAAAATTATAGGTGGGTTATGGACATTTAACCATTTGGTTCTTAGCTCGAAATACGTTGAAGGAAAGATGAATTTGTTAAACTACAGAATGGCCAATTTTAAGGGGATTACCTCTATCAGAAAGAGTAATCCATGGTTTACAACAGCAATATTATTTTTTAAAGCTGGTGGATGGAGCAGCTGCTTTTTAAAGTTATTAATTTCCTGTAAAGAATACTGAATGCTTAGCAATCAGAACGCAAGGCAGGATGTAATTATACAATCATGTATGTGCATCTTTTATACATTAATTCTGCATGGAACTCCCTTCCCTTTTGAAATCATCACTATTGGTTCTGCTATCTGGACCTAAAACAGCATCCACAGGCACAAAAATGAACTCTGTATCTGTTAGAAAGTGGTAGGCCACAATAACAGCTGATTTTAAGGACAGGCATTTGCAGAACTTCAAGCAGGCTGATTTCTGAGTGGTCACGACTACAGCTGGCAGCCACTCTACCTGAGGATGCAATTATTCTCCCTTGGGCAAAGATGTAGGTTTTTGAATGGGAGACCTCTGAATGTTTCAGGAAGACAAGTTGTTCTTACATCTGGCTCAAATGCAGACTCAGGCCTTGTTCTTCCCTCAGATCATGGACTGGCTGTGCTCACTTATCCCTGTAAGCTCTCATTTACTGCCTTTACATACCATCGATGCTGGCATGTTATTGTTCTTGGGGCTCATATGTGTGCAGGGGTTACTGTATACCTGGATTTCCCTTGAGGTGCCTAATTTTTTCTGCTCAAAAAATTCATCTGAGAGATATTTCAAGCTTCTGAGACTTGCTAGAATCCACCTGCCAGACAACTCTCCTGTGCTGGTGGAATTCAACCCCAGATCACATGCAAGACATTCAGATGTGTGCACCTCTTGGTGCATGTGTAGTAAATGCAATACATTCCCAATACATCAGATTTTCTGCATATCCACACACTGTCTGGGCAGCACATGGGCATTATTTCCGTGCAGGAAATCCTGGAGAGAAATTTGGTAACCCTGCCTACCTACACCATGAACCAGAGCTAATTTTTTCCCCATGGCCTTTAGTGAACATAACTATGTCCTTCATCCAAAATAGTTTCCATGTTTCATTCACAATAAAATCTTAAACAGTCTTTACCATCACCAGCATCTTCTGTCTCCCTCATATTGTACTTCTCCTTTATAGAGCAGTGAGTGAATATTTTTGGACGTATATGTGTGTTTAAATTGTACGTCTCACTCATTCTCTCTCATCCTTTTGCTAGAGGATTGTTGCCAGCTGCTTACATCCACAATGAGTGTAACAGACACAAGGAAAGAAACAAAAGTCTCCAATTTATTTGGAATTGAGGAAAGAAATCTTTCCCACATTTTCTGCTGAGAGATCTGCCCTTCAACCTGGTGATAAATAAACAGTTATAGCAAAGTTACCTCAACTTGCTTTACCTTGCCACATGTTAATGATCACTGCTCTCCTTTTCTTCCAAGCAGTGCATTTGGAGGAAACTGGAGACAGACAGTAGGAGAAAATAACAGAAACTGGCTTAGTAATTCCAGGACCAAAAGACACAAAGTCCTAAAACCTCCTTATTTCTGGTGCTTCTCAAGATAGGTGTGTTCTTTCCTGCAGAGCAGCAGCCATGAGAGTGAATGAGACCCCATTGGAGCAAAATGGCACATGGTGAAGAAGGGGCTTAGAGGTAGAACTGGAAAGTGTCATGTTCACATACAAGAGCCTGGAGGTCTTTGTTCAGAACAGAACTTAACATTCTGGGGAAGTTTGAATACCGTTTAAGGCATAAAGGGATTTATAGGTTGTTTCATATGTTTTTTTCTGATTGCAGTGTCCTCTTAGGCTAAGGAGCATATGTAGGCTAGCTTGCCAACAAGTCTTCATGGTTTGTATGGGATGGACTTCCATTTAAATGGAGAAAAAAAAGTGTTAATTGAAGCTGTATTTCTGTTTAAAATGATGGGTTTGAATAAGGCAATCAGCTAGAGCAAGCACTCACTCCCTAGCCCAATTTAGCCCATTAAACCACAAACCCTGAGCAGCTTGGGCCAGATTCCCCAGTGTGTTCCAACTCCTGTGAGTTACTGCAACCATTCAAAGGAGCTGGACTTCAGCCAGATGTGTCCAGCTGAGAGCTCCTCGCAGTGTGGGAGCCCTCAGTGTGCACAAAGGCAGCACAGATGGTTCCTTGGTTCCTGCGCTGCCACCTCCTGCTCCTACCTCGTTTGGCCCTGGCACAGGGACAATGTCACAGGGAGGGAGAGAACGCTGCTGGCTGTGCTCATCTGACATGCAGGCCTGCAAGAATCGAAAATAGTAGGAGGAAACCAGAGCAACACACGAGCCCCAGTACAAAACCAAATAGCAGGGAGCCCTACTTGACAGCCCCTTGGCAGCCTTCATTCACCAAAATCATGCTGAGCAGAAGCACAGAAAAACAGACCCCTAATATTTTAGGCCACGTTACTCCAGTCACCAAGGAAACTCAAATTTTGTGTTCTTTTATGGGTTTTTATCTTAGTTTTTAAAACCACATTGCAATAAATTAACTTCAGAGACAAATCCAAGGTTAGCTGTAAAAGAAACAAGGTGGGCAAAATTCAGCTTATAGGCTGAGACACCTCAGTGTAAGCATCTCCATGGACATCTAGTTGACACCATCAATGGAGGCTAGAGAGCTATTCATTTCATCCTGAAGCAGACATGAAGAATGTGATTCATTTGTCTAAATGCAGACATACGGGGTCATTTTGGATGCCCTAGCACATCTCTCTGGCCTCCAGACACTATGCCAGAAAGGTATTAGTCACCTGTAGGTAGTGTGTCTGTGTACTAATTTGTGCTAATGTCTTAGATGCCCTGAGACATTTTAACAGCACTAGATGCCTAACAGTGGGCAAATTACTCCAGTCCTCAGTCACTGGTCAGACAAATTGTTCTCTTAGCTCCTCTGACTATATTACCTCTATTGACTCTGACTCTGTTGACTACTGACTAAAGTCCTAGCTTACATACCAAGAACGTCCACAGATGTCTACAAGTAGACACCTGAGTTTAAGGGAAAGGTTCATTTCCTTATGCATAGGTGTCTAGTACCATTTCATATGCCCTAAAATTTTCCACCGGCTTCCAGCTGCAGCTCCTTAAGATTGTAGGTCCGCTGTATGTCCTGTGTCATATCTGCCAGCCCTGTAAGAATTTCTTGGATTTCCTAAAACATCTCAAATGGCACTTGGCACTTATATTTATGCAACTGAACTGATTGATAGGGCTCTTTAATGGGAACTGAACCCCAATGATGAATTTAAGTGTCTCAAACTGAATCTTGCCTGAGACGACCAAATGGATTTTTCCTATATTTTAATGGGATGGCTCCAGAGAAGACATCGATCATGGCTTATCCCCAAGTATTTTTGAATGTCCTTGGGTTTCCTAGAGAACATCTGACACATTCATATATCTCAGCAGCTTCTGATGGCAATAAGACAGTTGCAGCTGTGACACAGTCACTCCAAAGCACTTTATATCAGGCCAAAGACCACCATAACTACATCTGCAGTAACACTACCCATTTTTCACGATAAATTATTTTGCATTACAGGAGGTTTTGAAATACTGAAGAAGCTTACAGAAAAGGCTCTGCATGAAAGAACTGAACATGTCCACAGTGGTTCAGGATGGAAATAGTGAATTGCAAGAGCAAAAACCCTTTCTTATGAGGAAGCAGGCTGGGATGGAGAATCCTTATTGCATTCATGTCAACTGAATGAAACAAATAGGAGCATCTTCCCTTGACACCTCTGTTTCCAATTTCTCCTTGAAAAACAGAATGTCCCCTCCAAAAAATTCATAGGGCCAATAAACATTCTATAACACCATACCCATAGCTATCATTGCAAAAATGCCTGGATCAGAGGGACACTTCTAAAATGAGAATGGAATTTATTGTAGCCATGGCAGTAAAACTTTCTGCTAATCTAACTTGTCAGCCTCCTAGGGCTGCAACACTCAAGTCCACTTAGATGCAAAGATACATGAAAAGTCTTTGCATGTAAAAGGAGATTGGAAATGTGAAAGAAAATTCAGCATAATAAGTAAAGTAAGTGAAGGAGAGATTTGAAGGGGAAAAGTTTTTGATGGGAAAAAGTATTGCTAAAATGAGAAGGAATATCTTGGAAGTATTGCTTTTCCTCTCATTAATACCTTAGGGAATGTTACTGCTGACCTTTCAGAGGACTTCTCTCTAATGCTGTACTAAAACTTTTTCCTAAAAATGGAGCTATTCAAGAATTCTTTTCAGGTTTAAGAATTAAACTTTACTTGAAATTTAAGAAAAATCAGATTTGTTCATGCTAGTTTTTATGTCTTTTTGTGCCTCTGAAAGGAAGCTACTGGGACTGCAGTAGGAGCCTTCGATCCTTTTAGAAACATGAACCTCTTCAAAGAGGAGACACATTTCTCTGAGATAGGAACTGTGGCAGACTGTGTGGATCTGACCCACCAGGTTGAAGGGAGGCACAGGCCACGCCACACGTGTGATTTTTTTTCAGATGCACACTCTCAAGAGTGTGTGCACATTTGTTTACAGAGGGCTCCATAGTGCCTATATTCCCAATGCTTTTAAACATCAGTGTTTAAACCATACAGTTTCATACATTGTCCAAAGACAGGACTGTCATGACCAAAAAAAAAAAAAAAATCCTTGTCCTCCTTGTTACAGAAAGATAATAATATTTTCTTAACTTACACCAGCAGTGATCATCTGTGACCTGGCCCCCTCACCAGGGCCTCCCTCCACCCTGCCCACAGCCCAGGACCCCATTTCATCCTCCCTGGGGTCATCAGCCCCTGCCCCAGCGATGCTGCAGCACTGCTGGTCTCCCACTCCCACCAGTCCCAGTGCCCCCCAGCTGCCCTGCTCCTGGATGGGGGTTGGGATGGGATGGGCTGCCAGGTCCTGCCCTGCTGCTTCAGGGAGCCCCCATCGCTCCCGGTCCCCACCCCAGGGAGCCCCCGTCCCTGCTGTGCCCTCACACACAGGTGTATAACTGGAGCCACAAGCCAGACCAAATCACACAACCAGAGTTTTCACAAAAAACCTGGCATCTGTGGTACCTGGTGTTGTCCTGAGAGTTAGTAATTTCCTGTGTTCAGTATTAATGGGAATGGCTCCTTAATCCTTCAAAGCGTTAAATGTACCAAATATTTTGACTGCGGCAAGTATTACTATTAATAAATGGCAGGGAACAGTGGGTTTCCTGTGTACATATGCCCCTCTGATGAGGTACACATAACATGTGGCTCCTAATACCAAAGATGGTGTAATCCTTCACTTGTCAGCACCACACTAAAGGTCAGTCTGGTTTTTCTCACTTTACAAACTTCCATCTGTCAAGGGATGCTTAATTCACAGCTTATTCTCACATCTACCCCAAGGCTGTCTAAATTTAAAAACAGCCGTTTGTTTATCATGTTCTGTTTAAAAAAGGAGACTTTTTTTCCAAGCCATTGGTTTGTCATGAGAAAAGACTTAGAAGAATCTTTTAACATAAAATATAAAAGGGTGACTATCATCTTTCTTGCAATTATAAAAGCTGGTGCTTCCATAAACTGAACTAAACATCTCTGTATTTAGAAGACACAGGACATCGCTGATGTTCTCCATGAAATGACAGCTTGCTCACCAGCTAGTTCTTTATTATCTAGTAGGGTAAACGTGCGTTAAGGCAGTTCAACCAAATCAACAGGCAACAGAACTGGGCCATATGAAATATTATATATACATATATAGAGATACAGACAAATATGCATTTTATCAAAAATGTCATTGGTAAAGAAATAAAAAATGGCACTTGTTTAATAAAGCACTCAAGCATGGGCATAAATTTTTAACACACAAGAAGCTAACACTTACTTTAGCAATTTGTGTTTAAATACAGAGTTATCAGATATTTGTGAAATAAATCTTGTTGTAATGACAATGATAAATGGATTACCTATACTCAAAGTGGCTAAGGCAAAGGGAAATGTTTAAACCACCCCCTCCCCCTTTTTAATGCGAAGGAACTGGGTGTGAGAACGAAGCTGTGTGTTCATGGTGGTACTTGTCATATGAAACTTCCTAATGAGTTTAGTTTCAGAACAAATGCGGCAGTGACTTTTTGGTTAACTGATGTCTGGCACACCTCTCTTTTTCACACAATCCAGTCTGCAGCTGTCATATAGAACATGTATGGTTTTGGGTTTTTTTCCTCTTGATTTGAGGAGGAAAAAAGTATAAGAGGATCTGAGTAAGATTCAAAGGCTGTGGCTGTAAATTAAACAGTGTGAGGTGATGGGCAGGGTATTGCATCTTTATCACTAATGTTGCTTAATCCTTAGAATAGTCAATGGCACAGTTTAAGCACAGTTTAGGCACAGGCCAACCAGGACCATCCCAAATAATTCCTGGGTACAGCTTGAGGGTTTGGACAAACCAGGGACCATTCCTAATAGCCACTGTGGGCGTAACCTTGCTTTGAAGGCTACAGGAGTTTAACATTCCGGGGGGTCCCAGACACGCCCGTTACCATCCAGGTCAGAGCACACTTTTCAGGTTACAAGAGTAAGTGTATCTGGGGTGTCCTTGAAGGAATGAAGTGATAGTAAGGTGCTATGTATGCAAGAAGCCTTCAAGATTTAGCTAAATTGCCATGCAATAAAACAGTGTTAGATGCACTGACTCGCAGCCTTCTGTCTCTGCAAAACATGAGCACATGTAAGAGCTCTGAGGTCCAGGAAGAGAACAGACTTGAGTGATTTAGGACTTCCTGAAAATTCTCAGGTACGTGGGCTGTACTGAAAGGACATGCTGGTGGCTCTTATTCATCAAGCTAAAAGAACCTCTGTATCATTTCAACGGCCTGAGCCACCCATGAGCCACAATCATTTTTTCTTAAGTAAATTTTCAAACATGAGGAGAAATCTGTAAAAGTTGTTGTTTTCTTCATGGTTTAATTCTTTTTTCCTGAAGTTATATGGGGCCTGAAGACATAAGTTAGTTCACACTTTAGTCCTTGATGGTCACTGTATACACAACGTGTCCTGCAGCAAAGCTAAAGCACCAAAAAGCACTAAAGTACAGGGCATTAAAAAAGTTTTCTGCAAAATTTCAAGCAAATTAGCTGGTATAAGTTAGCAAAGCTCCATGAAAGTTAGCAAAGTCTACGTCAAATATTGCTTGCTGAAATTATGCATATAGTTTTTCATATATGGCCTTTCCTCTGTAGCTTCTGAGGTAAAATATTCATTACTTCTCAAGTGAGCTGACCAGGAGGTCTCACCTGGGCAATGGAAGATACCAAGACTGAAGCCAGGCTCTAACAGCTCAGGACAGTAGAAAATCTGCAAAACTTGTCGCGGTTGAAACACCACAGCAGCTATGCTGCCTAAACTGTACTCAGCATGCTTGACTTCATATGGACAGTAGGCATCCCGAATCCTGCAGCCGGAATAGAAACTGGGTGATTGTAAACCTGAAAAGCAAAATAGAGACCTCTTTTGCTAATGTATTGGTACAAAGAGCCATTCATAGAAAGGGTTGCCGGCATGGAAATCGGGCAGAGTTGCTTTTGCAAAAGTTCATCTGAATCCTTTCTCTCTTTGCTATTTATCGTGTTCTACTCTCTACGATGTCCTCACAAACACTCACAGTTATGTACAAAACAACACCCTGTACAGCAGCAGGCCCTCTTTTATATTACTGAACTGTCAAGAAAAACCTTGTGCTTCTACTTTTTATAGTCACTGTGACTTGACCCAGCTGAGAAGAAAGGAAAACACAGTGACAGTGCCAAGAAATATACTGAGTTGCAGTCATCATCAGAGGCTTCCATTAATCATGGGCAGAACTACAGCAAAATAAGGAACATCTTTTTTAGGTTCTCTTTGTTTAAGTCTCCTAGGAGATTTATACAGCTCTGATGTATATCATGAACCTAGAGGATATATTTTTAAGGGCTCACTTACCCCATCTGAAATTGAGCAAACATGTAAAAATAAATAAAATAAAGCTGGCCTATGTTAAGTGCAAATGCTACGATAGTGTAAACTGCATGCTAAAGAGTTTTCTTTTTAAAATAAAAGCCAACCCCCTTCTCTCTTTCCATTGTTTGCAGTACCTTCTAAAGTTAGAAACAAAATACTGTCTCTGCTGACTTCATCCTTCCCACTTGGCAAACGCTGGTATTTCTGTCTTCTCATTGGAACGCCACCAAATAAGCCCATTTCATGTTTCTTTGCTTTTGCACTGGGATCATTAGCAGTAAAGCCATCTGTGTTTCTGCACTCATATAGCAACGCCACTCTCAAACAAAAGGACTTGAGTCTTTTCCGCTGGGCTACATTGCTATGGAAGGATGAATCTGTATCTGCCAACCTGCTGCGCACCTCGTGCCTACTCAGCTCTTTGGGAGGTAGCTTACAGGCTGCCACTCCTCTGAGTCTTCCTGGCAATGTAGTGGTCCCCAGGTGTCTTCATGCACTTTGGGTCCTGTGTGCTCCACTTCTGCATCAGCCCGTATTTACTCATTTTCTGCACCAAAAAATCTGGTGTGGAAGATTGTCCTGAGGTTATTTCTATGTAAACATATCCACAAGCATTGTATTGCCAGCCCTGAAAATTAAGATGGAGCTAAAGGAATTTACTGCAGCTGAATGTATGAACTAGTTTTTTAGCTTTTTAAAGGTTAAATTCAGTTTTATGGAGATGATAAGCAGAAGGGTTATATTGTGTCTATCTACTTCATCCACTCAAAAGTGCTGGTGAAATTTGCTATGGTAACATTTTGTCCCCATGTGTTGCAAATAAGTACAATATTAAAAGCTGAATCTTCACCCTGAGTCTCTAAATTCGACCTCAGTGTAATTTATTTAAAAAATAGTATTATTATGCATTCTTCTTTATGTATAATCTTGCAAAGCAGGGAATGGAGCTGATATTTTTTTCTTTTTCTTATGAACAGTGATTTGTCAAACTTGAAACTTCACAAGAAGATGCTTATTATTTCCAAGTAATTTTCATTGGCAGGCTCTACCTTGTCAAGGGTGAATTGTGTGTTCAAATCTAGTATGAGGTCTATGAGATCTACACTGCAAAAGCCAGTGCCTCAGTTCAGTACAGGATTTTTTTCTTTAATTCTAGCTAAATACTTGAATTGCAATGCTGTCAATTATTCTGGTGGCCCGCTCTGATTTGGGGGAAAAGAAAAAAAAAGAAAAAATTTGCATGCCTTGGTTTCCTTCTGCATCAGAATAAAAATGAATGTGAAAACCTTGAAATTTTTTTCCTGAAAAAAGTCTTGTTTTCCGACCAGCTCTGTTTTTAAAAGCCAGCTTTATACAACAAACAAAAATCTTCTTTGCTGCCTAAAGTTGCACAGCAAGCAATACTTAGCTTTTGGAAACACATTACAAAAAGGTGTTGTATTATGCAGCTTAGCAATGCTGTTGAAAGAATTTAAGCTCTCCTTTTGGATGAGATTGCCCAATGCTTGAAAACATTACATTGTAAGCTGACACTAGCCTCAAAAAAAATTTTTTTTTTTTTATTTACAAGTGTCTAAAACCCCACAGCCCCCAGAAAAGTCCCTACATCCAAGCAATTTGATACTGGTTACATACCCTAATATTGCAGTGACACAACCCAGTACAGTGTTATACAGATGCTAATATCCCACACTTCTATATTAGCAGTGATAAAATTAGGGCACTGGCAATGTGTACTGCTCTGTTTGAACAAAAGTCATCTTCCAAGGCCCTGAACAGACACAAGAGAATGAAGCTGGTTCTACACGCAGACTGAGGAAAAGTGAGTTTGGATCACTGTAAAGTCATTACTTACGTGTTTCAAAGGATGAGGAATTATTTGACTGTTAAATAACACATTTCTACATGAAAAAAATGAATATGAATCCCTCTCTCTCTGTCAAGTTAGTTGCCTTTCCCCTATTCTTCCAAAGCATTGATGCTCTGTAACAGCTTTTTTAGAGGAAAATTAGGAAATGGGTCAAAGTCGGTTTTCCTGAGGCAGCAGAGACTGTATTGGACTGTTTGTTTGTTTGTTTGTTTGTTTGTTTTTGCCCTAGTCTTTTGTCTCTGGTTAAGAAACTAATTCAACTAATAACAAGAAATGTATTATTTACATGTATTTTTATGTTCTCAATGAAATAGGAAATAGAATGAAAATCCTATTTCAAGTCACATCAAGTAGCAAAATATTTATTTACTTTGTATTATATAAATGTTATGAGCTGGTTCAGATGTTAGGCTGCCCAATACCGTTGGTCAGATGTCACAAACAGTACTATTCTCATTTTGTGTTTGGGAAAATAGACTTATATTCAGTCACTTGCCCAGGGCAACATAAATGTTCAGAAACCACCTGCAAAGAATAAGTAGAATAAACCAGAATTACAGAGAGGAGTCCCTGACTCCCAGCCAAGAAGGCTGTGAAAGCAGCAATGTATTTTTTATTTAATCTAAATTTCTATTCAAAAGAAAACTTAGATTCCCCAATGGAGGAAGAAAACTCTGGTTTTAGACTCATGAAACCTGAGTCCATCCCTCATTTTGCACCAAATGAATGTAGACAAGCTCCTTTTGTTGGGGCAAGATCTGAATGGTGTGAATGAAATGCAATTTACAGCCTGGGATCTGCTCTTTATTAATCATTTGTTTGAATCTTCAGAGTACTCAAGGGCCCTACTGAGGATCATGCCCTACTATGAAGGCTCAGCACAGATTGCATCACCCAAGACAGCCCAGGTCCTGAAGAGAGCTTGAAAGAGAAACTGCCAAAGGGAACATGAGCAGGACATGTGGTCAGGGTCTTGAGAGGTTAAGTATTTGCCAGTTACAATTTTGTCTAATTTCTCGGTAAAAACTGGGGGCTGTGTTTTTTCATGGATTTCCTACAATATATCTGCCTAAGTGGATTCTGTGGGGGAGAGCTTCTTGGTAATTAAAGCTCAAAGACTGCTTTTTTTGTTGTTTTTGAGAAAGAAAGAAAGAAAACTCCACATGACCTCCAATTAGGTTTGAGCAAAACTGAAACAGGTTTCAGAACTGAAATGCAGTCCCAAAGTGATTTACATCTGCTCAGTGGGAACCAAAGGAGGAAGGAAATACTAGCAGTACCATCTTCCAAGACATGTCTGGTCCTGTTAATATTTGTTGAGTTGTGGTATAGTTAAAAAGTTCCAATACTGTGAAAAATGATGTGGCAGAATATGTTAGCAATTAACAGCATATACCACAGCAATGGAAAGCTCTTAGTGCTGCGTACTATCCACATTGAGATGTGGTCAAAGGAAAGAAACTAGGTTTCATTTTGGCTGTAAGGCAGAACACAAGTAATCTAAAATGAAAGGAAAGAAAGATGGTTCACAATAGCTAATCCCTGTGGAGGACCTGATTTCTGCATGGACATTTGTTTAGAAATCAAACATTAACACAAAGTCATGGTGACTAATTTTTATTGATCTTAATAAAAGAGAAAGAGACACTAGCCTGTTGGAAGTATCTGTAGCTGTGTGCATTTTTAAGTCCAAGTGTTCAATGAACATGAGTCAACTTCTCAGACATCATGCAATTAGCTTTAAAAGTGTGAGATAGCAAGAAAATAATGAATGCTGTTTGCTTCACTATTCATATTTTTTATTTCCTCTCATACAATGGGGAGGACAGTCACTGCTTTTTAATGGAAGCTAAAGTAGAGCAACATGTCTCCAGAAACTGAAAATTGAAGCAAAGACCATCTATCCCACACAAAATGTGCAATAGTTACAGAGTTCTGCAAACGAAGTCAGTAAGCATAAGAATATCTTACGGGCACTTAGAAGAGTCAGGCTGCAAGAAACTTAATTAATTTTAAGGAGAAACTCGGTGATGATGCAAAAGACTGGATGCACTGATGCAGAAGGGTCTCATAGTCTATGCTTATATGAAGACAAACATCACTAATCACAAAAAACCTCTCAGGTGTATCCAGTGGCTCACTTCAGGTTTTAGCATTGCTCCTAGAAAAGATGTGGTGGGTTGACCCTGGCTGGAAGCCAGGTGCCCACCAAAGCTGCTCTATCACTCCCCTCCTCAGCTGGACAGGGGAGAGAAAATAAAACAAAATGTTCATGGGTCGAGATAAGGACAGGGAGATCACTCAGCAATTACCGTCACGGGCAAAACAGACTCAGCTTGGGGAAAAATTAATTTAATTTATTACTAGTCAAATCAGAGTAGGATAATGAGAAATAAAACCAAATCTTAAAAACACCTTCCCCCCACCCCTCCCTTCTTACCAGGTTTAACTTTACGCCCGAATTTTCTACCTCCTCCCCCCAGTGGCACAGGGGGACGGGGAATGGGGGTTGCGGTCAGTTCATCACACGTTGTCTCTGCCGCTCCTTCCTCCTCAGGGGGAGGACTCCTCACACTCTTCCCTTGCTCCAGCATGAGGTCCCTCCCATGGGAGACAGTCCTCCACGAACTTCTCCAATGTGGGTCCTTCCCACGGGCTGCAGTTCTTCACGAACCATTCCAGCATGGGTCCCATCCATGGGGTGCAGTCCTTCAGGAACAGACTGCTCCAGCGTGGGCCCCCCACGGGGTCACAAGTCCTGCCAGCAAACCTGCTCCAGTGTGGGCTCCTCTCTCCACAGGGCCATAGGTCCTTCCAGGAGCCTGCTCCAGCGTGGGCTTCCCACGGGGTCATAGCCTCCTTTGGGCATCCACCTGCTCTGGCGTGGGGTCCTCCATGGGCTGCAGGTGGATATCTGCTCCACCGTGGACCTCCATGGGCTGCAGGGGGACAGCCTGCCTCACCATGGTCTTCCCCATGGGCTGCAGGGGAATCTCTGCTCTGGCGCCTGGAGCACCTCCTCCCCCTCCTTCTTCACTGACCTTGGTGTCTGCAGAGTTGTTTCTCTCACGTATTCTCACTCCTCTCTCTGGCTGCAACTGCTACTCCCCTGTAACTTTTTCTTCCCTTTCTTAAATATGTTATCATCCCAGAGGTGCTACCACCGTTGCTGATTGGCTTGGCCTTGGTCAGCGGAGGGTCTGACTTGAAGTCTGCTGGCATTGGCTCTATCGGACATATGGGAAGCTTCTAGCAGCTTCTCACAGAAGCAATCCCTGTAGCCCCCCCACTACCAAAACCTTGTCATGTAAACCCAATACACAAGAACATCATGTTATCTCAGCTAAGTATACATCTGTATTTTTCTAACTTGTTGCTTCTTCTTCAGACCACTCCCCTCTACCTCCTGTCACTGTATTTCTCATTTTGCAGGATTTGTCTTTGAAAAAGGAAATCTTCTTACGCAAAGAGACTGAAAACCTCAAAAAGTGTATCCACAGATCCTTACTAGAAAAGCAATTGTTCTAGTTTGGAAACATGATATGATGTGAGAAAGCCCATCTAACTTCAAGGAGTTCTAAGTGTAGACATGTGGATGCATGACCATTTTCTAAACTGCTCTTACAGAACATGGACAGAAGTAGATCTGGGATTTTCGACATCTACCTGAAGTTGGAAGACTAGTGTCCTCGGTTGACTAACTCAGACATCTACACATAGAAAGATGAATGCATGTTTCAAAGCTATGTGCACAGCTTTCATGGTGTAGATGAGTAAAGCAATATCCCCTAAAATAAATTATCAGTGTGTTCTTTATGCCCTAAGCTTTATCAACCACTAGAACCTCATCAGAGCAACATCTATGTATCTATGTCTTGAATGTTGTGTATGTTCAGAATACACATGCATTTAGACATGCTGCCTTTGTTCATCCATATCTTATTCCCTCTCCGTTCCTGTGTGGGGTTTGTTCCATGCTACATTTGTTGAAAGAGAAGGACATGAAAAAACCTAACATCGAGTCTGAGTGGGAAATTTGAGTGAACTCCTCATGTTGAGGCACTACAGGAAGAGAAATATGTATAAACTATTCTTTTATCTGCATAACTGTACCCACACGAGGGGTTTCACTAATATAAATTCTGTTAGTTTCTATGTCAATATTGTCAAATTGGCACTAGAGTTGGCCAGAAAACAAGAATTTTATTTTGCAAAAAAGTCATGGTTTCAGAAATCATTTTCAGTCTGCACTGGGACAATGCTGAGACCATTCCAGAAAAATTTGCAGCAAAAATGCATGTGAAAAAGTTTTTTCCCCTAGTATCTTATAACTCCCCCATGTGCTCACAGGGACTACTGTATTCCAGCTGTACTAGTAAATGAAATTGCCCAGGGACTGCTGTCTGCCCTGAGGCCAGCTCACATGGCTTGTGTTGACACAGTTAATTGCTTTTACCCCCCAAAACATGCTGACTGCATCTATACTGGCTCAAACTATCCCCTCAGCTGTGCTGCGACATTTTTGGGAGAGAGGTAGTTAGCCCAGGCCAAACTATTGCCAAGGACTATGCTAGCAATTTAACTGTACTGACAATCATCTGCCCATGCCCAGGTTTGCCCTGGCCCTGTTTCACATACTGAAATAAGATTGCTTAGGACACCATAGTGAAGTCCTTGCTCTTGTTCTTCTATGCCAGAGGAGTTTCCCATGCCATTAGCTGTTTTGAGAAGGGATTCTCTCTGCGTGGTTTTGATGAGAAATTCCAGCCTCAGCTTGCAAAACCATCCTGACAAAAATTTAATGGAAACATATGCACTGGTGTAAAAAGTTCAGATGAATCTGCATTTTTCTTCAAAAAATCATGCTGTTGACAAATTCCACCAGTGCAATGATTGATTTAAGACATGCCTTCATTGAAGTATTCATCTGTACTTCAGACCTTGAATGTATCTGGCTGGTTTTCCAAGGCCATAATTGCTAATGCAGTTCACTCCATAGCAATTACATTGTGGTTTTATCTACGTAAGAGCTGGATTAAACAATCTTGCAGATATCAAAGGGTATAACTATTCTTTTTTTTCTTCTCTTTTTTCCTCATTATCTTCCTGACTGTAGTGGCTTCACTCACTCCTAACACAGTTGATAGATACAGTGTGTTTAGAGACTATTAGTACACATATGCTTTGTCCTACACTAATTCCTAAGAAATGTACCTCCTTGAGCATTCATCAATGCAAAAACCAAGTATTTGAATAATGATAGAAAAATAAACAAAGGAATTTGACTGGACTGAAAGTTCATTTGCATTTTATTAAATTTTTCTCAGGTATTCTTATTTTGTCAGTCTGCATGCATCTTCACATTTTTCCTTTTCCTTTCTTGTTTATTAAACAGGTCATTAAATCAGTAAAGAGAAGCATGTCCTCTTAATTCCAGCTTATTTCAGAACCTGCTTTCACACCATGGAAAAATGAATAGGGAAATCTTGAGCATGTTTGAAGTGGTTTTAAAATTCTTCCTCTCTTTATAAGACAAGTTATGTTTATCAGTAGCTTTAACTTTAGGGGATCTACAAAGGGACTGGTATGTCAGTAGAAGACTTATAAGTCTCCCTAACAGTATCAAAGACATTAGGGCTCTCTCAATGGTAGGATGCTAGAGTTGCATACTAAAGATAGCAGACACATGCTTCATGGAAGTAGCACTACTGAAATATAAACAAGTCCCCTTCATCCAGACATTTTTGGTTATGTTTACAGATTAAATCTCAGGATGTGTATATTAGATGTTCTTGTTTCAGGATATTAATGGCAAAATGAACCTGTTTTTGATGTTTAAGTCACATTAATGTCTGATGGACTGTTAAAATGTTAAAGGGTACACCAGACATGCTGTAGTATGTGACATATGTTAGTCATACCATACTAGCTAGGAATTTGGATTTGTTTATAATGAACATAAATTGACTGAATTTAACCCCCCTCTACCTCCCCCAACAGTTAAATCACATTAGGTTCCATTTCCTCTGAAAGACAGTCATGAAAAATTAGATGAAACTTGAAAAGCAGTTGTATTCAGATTTCAACAGTAGTACATAAAAGTAACCTGCTTAGCAATATGAATTTATATGACCTGTGGACAAATAATTGGATATCAGAAGAACATTCAGAGGTAACTGCTTGCTCTTCAAGCAGTTTGGTGTAACAATCATCCAAACTCTCAATCCACCTTCAGAATAGTTGCAACCATTACAACAAATCATTTTAATCCTGCATACATTTGTGCTCAGGGTCATTTAAATCACTCTCTATTATAAAAACGCTGGGCGTGAACATTGTGAAAACTGAACTGCAGCAAAGACAGACGTACAGGTAGGAAGGCCAAATGAAGCAGGATAATTTAGCTCAGATTTTAGAGATTATGCTAATACATTTCACAAAAACTAAGGTTGCTTCTTTATTTCTTTATTCTTCCCACCCGTGTCTATCCCATATTTCTTTCTTTATACTAGCACTATAAACCTTTTGAAAAGAGGCAGTGGTTGTACTCTTTGCTTCTATAACAGAGTTTCAGCACGTGACCAGATCATTATGACATTGAACAAAAGCTGAAATTTACCTTTTTTTAAACATTATTAATCTGCATGTGAGTATGTGTGTTGCGGGTGGAGGGAAGGATCGCTTGGTTGTTAAGGGTCTTGGGTTTTGCTGATATGGTAGATTCTGGAGTGGTTTGAGTAAAGTGAATCTGAAATAGCTGTGAAAGGCAAGGAGCTGCATATACGCTGGGAGCTGCTATAGCAATAGGAGCCTTCTTCACTAAGCTCAGCCTGCCAGAGGACCTCACAGGGAGGTGCCTGTCTCCCTGCAGAGTCCAGCTGCAGCCAGGGTGACATCTCAGCATAGGAGTCAATCACCTGTGTCGACCCAGACCCAAGAGGAGATCCTAAGTGGCGACCTGGAAAGCAGCAAAAAGCAAAGATGTCTAAGTGCTAGGGAACAATTCTGGGCTGAGTTCTAGTCTGCTGGTGAGGAAAGCAGGGGAGACAGTGGCTGAAAAGTGTGGTCGGCTCTACAGCACCGCCAGCATTTGAACAAAACACTGCTGAGAAATGCTTTAAAATATTGCCAGTGAACTGAACTCAAAGGCTCTGGGAAAATCAGGCAGTGAAAATGCTTTTCTCCCCACATTGTCTGTCTTCTCTGTAAATACACCGCTTTCCCTCATGCCAGGCAGCACAGCAGAGGTGTCACAGATAGCGAAGACATCTCTGCTGGCTTTACAACAACTAGAGAGTCCATCTTCTCAGAGGAAATATTCAGGAGGACCCTCCAGATGGTACACATTATTTTTCACTGCTATGAAGTGAGCTATGAAGCAGCACAAAATGAACTCAATAGGCTGAGGGATCTGGCTCCCTATAGCAGATTTGTATTTGAAGACACTGTTACACAGACTGATGCTAATAAACAAACATATCAGACCTGATGTCTCTGAATCTATAGCTATGTAGAAATACTTCCTTTCTGGTTTCTTGAACATGCCCTTCACAGAGGCAAATGAGAGCAACCATGAACTTTAGCCAGTCAGGCATTTTAATGTTAAAAACTAACAAACACAGCTGTATTTTCAGAGATTATAATATTTCATTTTATGTCGTCTAACCACTTTAAATTTTGTAAGGTGACATAAAAAATAACACCAATTTCTCCTCAGCTTCACTTGAAGAAAAGTGTTTTGGTACAGGGTATTCTTGCAGTTGTGGAAACAGATTTTAAGTCCTGGCCCAGAAAGTGTGAAGTCCTCTCTGAGGAACAGTGAATCTCTTTTCCTTTCAGCCTTTTAAGAGGTTTACGACTGACACACTCTTGGTGGAATATCAACAATAAATCATATCTATGTAGAAAATAAGTTTGCAGAGGATTTTCAGATTTGGTCTTAGGCCAGTTAGGCACAACTTCCGAAAATTTTGAAATTATCTGGAAGAGAAAGTTTTAAGAAAAATGTCTCGTATCAACTGAAATGTCTCAGAGAGAAACATTTGATTATGGTTGACTTTTTAATTGTATTGAGAACACAAAATGAAACACATCATAAGAACATCAAACATGAAAAACTATTTCGAAAGGAAATATTAGATGCCCGGTTCCAAAATTATAAAACAGGACATTTTGGCAATGTCAGAATATTCCTATCTGCCAAAATTTAATTTCAGCAAATCTAATAAGACTGTGCAAAGCATTTTGGTTTCAGAACAACTGCATTTTTCAATTCTTCATCTTTTTTCTGGCCAGCAATAACATAGTAGTGATTCTAAGAACATGTGATTAATTCACCTGTACCTGCACATCCTCCTAGTGAAGAGTAAGAGAATATTCTTAAAATTCGTTTCTATTTTGAAAGGCATTGAATGAAGTTTCAGTTAATGTTAAAGAGTTCAAATTAGATGCAATTAAAATAGTCAAGGAATTAGAAAATGAGTTCTTATAATGGTGTAAGAATATAACAGACATAACAGCTGACTCAACAAGTTCTGTTTTTAATCCTGGCATTAAAAAATGGGACTGATATCACCTTTTTTTAGTTATTTAAATATTATTCCAGGGCTGTCTTTGTCTATAGTTAATGTGGGGACAGAAGCATTTCCAATGGAAGATTCATCCCATCCTAAAATAGGTGCCTAAGGTAGGTGAGATAAGTTTCCCTCTGTAAATTTGTGCAGCCCGGGTGAGGTGTCTGAGGAATGCTGTCACATTTTGGCTCAGGGTTCCAGTTTTTGCGAACTGCTGATAATACTGGAAAATGAAACAAAAAAATGGCTTATGGGAAAATGAAAACAACTCACAGTCGGTGTTATGGTCGTTCTTGATATTTCTTAGGACATCCCTTATAAAACCTCTGCTCAGAGTGATGTCCCTCTCTTCTCACCCTGTGATAAAAGAAAGAAAATGGAAAGAAAAGAGCTTTAAAGCTGACCCTCCTCAGAACAGGTCTCCATCCCTCCACACAGCAGCAGTGAAGGGAGCACTGCTGGTGCTCGCAGCCACCAGGCTGTGCTGATGAACGTGGAGTCAGAGCTAAAGCTCAAGCTGGTGGGCGATACCTGCCTCATTGTTTTCTCCATACATATAATGAGCTCCTAGAGAGGTTGCGTTGTTCACTTTATATAGGATGAGAAAAGACTTGAAAACAAAGAACTTCTGTTTCCTTTGTTTTAGGCTTTCAGAGGAATTGCAATGAAAAGAACACCCATCTTAAGAGCAAATCTTATAACACAATGTGTTTTGCCCCAAAGGAACATCCTAGCCCTTCATTATCTGTTAAGCACAGTCCTTTGACATGTCTAGGACAGGATTTAAGCATAAATGGTTGTCAAATTGCTCTCACAGTCTTACGGTATGCTGTAGGTCTTAGGGGAGTAGAGTGGAAAACTTGTCTTTAAATGAATCTGAGTAGAACTTTGAGAGGCTATGTGGATCTCAAATTTGTCTTCAGGGTATACAACAGTTCGTAAGACTGCTACTTTTTTGTGACATAGCTTTTATGGGGGTAGAGCCAGAATATTAAGCTCATTACTTCCAGATGGAAAGGTTGGACAAGACAGAAATCCTTGGCATTGGGACCATGGACAGAGTGGTGTGATATGGACATGACATATTGAAGTAATCTAGATAGAAGATACAATGTTAGCCAAGGTTGTCAGTTGGATACTTTTAAAAACATTATATGGTTTGTAACAAGGTATTGTGTATCCTTCGAAACCCTCCAGATTGAAATCCTGGAAAGACTGTGGGGAAAATTGTGATTATTTTGCTTAAGTTACTAGAGTTCATTTTATATATATTAAGAGCTTGGCATCATTTGCCTGCAAGAAATTTTAGGCCAGCAATTTATACCGTACGAGCAATGTACATCATGCTAGCAGCACTTAAATGAGTCCAGGTGCTCATTTGTAACTTGGGATCTTGTGTGTTCTTATTCATGGGCTATACACACCGATAATAGTGCAGTGCCTCAAATGAGAATGCGACTCAGATATGTTTCATGAACCCCACATCTGTTTACAAGAGATGTTTTTGCATGAAATCCTTACGGCTACACTGAGGGTTTTCCACCAGGGGGCATGTAAAGCCCACAAGATTAATCACTCTTCCACCGTATTTTTCTTTGGATGTTTTGCCAATGAAGATTGCTTAAAGCCCATGCAGCAGTCAGAATCCCCGCCGTACAAATTCAAAATGTATATTAGCTAAGCAACAAGTAGGAACAAAGGGGGATGCGTTACAAAGACTTGAGGAGAAGTGGGCACTGGATACAGTCCTTCACATAGTCTTTATTGTCCAAATGAGCTATATATCCACTGCTGAACGTTGTTCCTATTTGCAAAATGCTTGCTTATATGTATGGGACATTTATACTTTCTCTGGTTTCAGAGAACTTTATCCAAAAACGTTTCACTGGAGCTGTTGTGTACAGCAGAGGACAGGATTTAAGCCTTTTTGTTGAACATACAAAGCATAAACTTAATGTATTTCAGTAGCTCCAGAATGAACAGATCAGGTACTCTGTTGATATTTCTCAGGACATCATTTATAAAACTTCTTCTCGACATGATGTCCCACACTTACCTGGATGCATGAATCAGGCAGAGAAAAGCATTTAGAGCAAACCCATATTGTGATCTTTTCCTTTCATGTACAGGCCCAATGAAGAGTACAGTACTTGTGACAGACTTAGACACATCAGAGACAGCTACATTCCTAAGAGATTTTTCAAGACTACTTTAGAGAGGTATAATACTAATTCCTGTGGACTTCCCTGTATTTGATACATCATCTCCAAACTTGTAAAGCTTGGATCATCTCCAGTCAGTGATAAGATGCCTCAGTACAAGTCAGTGCATCTTTAGCTTTCTGATCAGCCACGTGCAGTCAGTTGGTTTTTGCCATTCACTTGTGTTGTCCAAATGCAGTTAAGATAACACTTTATCTTACTGTTATGAATACAGTCTCTCACTCCTTTGACTTTAAAGGAAACTTGTCTCCATTGATGAAATTGGTAACTTAATCACTTTATTTAGGAGGACTAGTTCGGTAAGTTCCTAAAATTCACACTATGTGGGTTCCATTGTTTGTCCTGTATGCAAAATAAGGTAAATACAAATAGGGAGCTCTAAAGGGAAGCTTTGAACCAGATACATGTTAGGTATCTCAAGACAACTGTGAAAATTTGGGAAAACACAAAGTATATTCTGTAAGGTAAATATATCTATCTGTTAATGTCTTTCTCGTCAATGTTTGTAGGGTTTCACTCTTATCCATGTGTTTCACTCTTATCCATTTATTAATGTTCTTTGGTTCTGCACTCAGTGTTGAGAAAGAATTATTAGGTGAAATTGCAATGAAAAGCTGTTAATACCTTTCCTACATACACTAACCTTTATAGAATAAGTAGGTCTCAGAAATAGATTCAATAGGTCCCTGAGAAGCACAGAGATACAACGTCTGCAGTCAGCCTGTTGTGCAACAGCTCCAACCATCCAATCCAAGGAATTCCAGGGCTCTGGATTAAAATATTAGTCACAGATAATCTCATTTGTTTTGTAGTCTTTACTACTCTACTCTTTAAGTACTGAGCACTTCAAAACCAAAGGGCAGAAATGCTCCATTTTTAAAGAAAACATTAATAAACAGACTCATGTAGGGTTGCAGGAAGATCAGAGGACGCTGTGGCAGTAATAGCCATTCCACTTTCAGGAACAATTAGGTCTGAAAGCTTTTCGGATGACCTATTTTCTACAAAGACTGTAATACACTTCTTAAAATCTGGCATTCTCTTTTACCTAATTGGCTTCTACTCACATTAACTGAAATCTATACCACCTCTTTCACAGTTACAGAATTGGACAACAAAAAAGCAAGCAAGGAAAAAACTTATGAACAAACTGATTTTATTTTAACCTGAGAAGATATCAGGAAATTTGGCCTGATAAAAACTGTTATATAATTTGGTTATATCTGAATTAAGGCCAATAGCTTGTTCTTAAACAAAGTGTATCTTTCCACCAGGGTCTGAACCTTCATTTGAAAATAGAATAAGATGAATGTTTCTGTCAATCATGTAGACCCACAGGTTAATCACAGTTCAGCCACTGAAAACTATTCTACATTCTTATTGAAGAAGAACCTACAATATATGCCCTTATTAGGGGAGTTCACAGACTATGGAATAAATGAATCTATGAACAGACTTAATTATTTAAATTTGAGAGAAAAGAAAACTCGTCAGTCCTCTTGAATCAAATAAATTGAGATTTAGAAACAGAGACTAAAATAGACGTGATTTATATCTCTCATAAACAGAAAATAAGACTGCAGTAAGAACTTCTTACTAGCGAGTGCTGAAAGATTCTCAGACATTGTTATCCATCAGGTCAAATTAAAAACATATTTGTCATATTTATCACCTCGGATTTTGGATTTAGAATGATTAAGTATAAAGGAAACAAAACTGGTAACAGTGGTCTTTCTTAGGTGTATTATCACAGAAAAAAATAAAAATGCATGGAAATGCAGAGTTTGAAGATAGTGGAGAACATGCAAGGAGAGGGCTAAGGATGTCAAACCAGTAAGCTTATGATGTACTGGTGGGAGTGTTCAACAGCCTGTGAAATGGTTCATGGGGCCAGTAACTCTGAACCCTGTTCACTGCAAACAGGTTCTGGTATGCAAGTTTTGGGCACAATACTCTTTAGACTGGAAAACCCTCTTCAGAGTTCCCACAGACATGGGACTCTGCACTGGGAAGGGTACGCAGCTATGTGCCTGGAAAGAAAACCACAGCAATGGAGTCAATGTACACCGCATTTTACGCTTCAGTGAAGCACGGAGCAAAACTCTGAAGAGATCTGTCTTGAAGGATCATCATTTACCTCCAAACTGCAGGAGTGAGGGAATAGCAATGTACTGCCAATGACAGAAGAAAGGGATGGAGTTTCACTGAGCTGTGAAAAGAGATGGTCAGTCCACAGGCAGGGAACCTGTGCTTCTTCAGTCTGTGTGATTTCACTACGTCTCAATTCCCTGGAACCACATTAGTGTATCTCTCCACAGTCTGAAGCTTAGATGACACCAGTTCTTGACTGCCCTGTAAAACTCTGACACAAAACCAGTGTGTCTTCAGTATCCTTGCACTTCCTATGGTGCTGCTGGGTAATTTACAGACAGCAAATTTTGAAGAAAGAATAAATGGAAAATGAATGGGGACCAGTAGTGTTTCCAGGAATAAGCATGTAGGACCCAGATAGAACACAGTCAGAAAGCTCAGGAGGAGCCACCACAACCACGCAGCTGTTTCCCTGGCATTTGTAGTCCTAGTAGAGGCAGTCCTAGTAGGAGAAGTCTAATCCTCAGGAAATCTGTCCCTCTGAAGGATGAACACGTCAACCAGAAGCAACAGGCTTTCTACAGGAATCACTGAAATTGTGGTGTGTCTTATGCCCAAGGTCAGATGGGATGATCATGATGACCGCCTTGACCTAGAAGCTTATGAATCAATGGTAGTTTGTCATGGACAAATACAGTAGCCAACAGATTTAGGAAAAGATAATTTTGACCAAAGTGATTTCAGACAAATATCAGTGACAAACTGACACTGAAAGGATTCCCCTCTACAAGCAAATACATCAAATGAAGAGAGACATGTACTTACAGGAAACAGAAAGATTCTTTCAAGACTTAAAACTTGGGAAAAGCATCAGTTACAGACAGATTTCCTGCAGCTTTTTAAAATATGTTTTGGTAACAGCTGTCTCCAGTCCTGTGGAAATATTCCAGAAGGGAATCTTGTCCCATGACACATGGACTGCTTTGATCACATTGATTATAAAAGCAGATACAGAAGGCCACAGTGACAGAAATTTTCTATTTCTTTTCTGAATGTGGAACCTAACTTATTAACCAAGACTTTAGCTACTTGTGTATCTGAAATTGTTCCTACTCTCACCCAGAAGAGTCAAACGACTTTGATGAAATGTAAATTTGCAGCAGTCAATACCCATAATAGTTTTCCTTTAGCACATCAAGCTCAGCTAGCAGTGAGATCAGCCTTCCCTCCCTTTGCTGAGAAGCCAGTAGGTGTAGGTGGAGACTGATATGTTGAAAATGTTTTGGTGAAAGTGAAAATATTTGCCTTGATGTTTCTGAATTTCTTTGTACTTCCCCACTCCTGTCAGCAAACATCGATTGCTAAAATATTCCATTTTGAATTATAAGCATACCCCTTTACCTCTTTACTAAATTTTTTCATGTGTTTTGTATGGATCTTTTGCTTATGCCAAAACCACCGACAAGAAAATATATGTTTTAGGGGAGATTTTCTACTAGGACATTTTTGATTCTCAGAATCGTAATATTCTTCACCTTTGTGATCTACTGCATACCTGAACCTTCATATACTTCCATGCAGAATGAAACAAACCACAGCGAATGGAGATATCCAAGAGACTGAAGTGGAAAGTATGTTATTTACTTTCAGCTGACTTTACACAGACACAGCAGTTTGTGAATCCTGTCCAAAGCAGTTTCTGAGTTATGACCATACTACATATTAAGGGGAGAAAGAAATGCCTGTAAGATCCTTTTATCATTGCCATAGCATATGGAAAGCTAGAGCGAATATCCACCCTTGGCTCCCCTACCTACATTACAGGTTTATTACTTCTTGCATTCCTATTTTGTGTGTGAGTTGTGAGACTATGTACAGCATGGACTAATACAGAATGAGGGAGACAAAGAATATTCTGCTATTGCTATTTGTACTTCACAAGCTGGGAACAGCAAAAAGGGTCCATTTTTCAAAGCTGTCTGAAATCTGGATGCAACAACACTTAGGTGCTTCAAGTTTACATACTTGCTTGGTTGCTATGTAAGTTTCCTTAGGAAGCTAATTCTGGCATTGGCAAACAAATAAACACTTATTTCATTCCTAACCCTGATACTGAAGGCCAAGGATCTAAGCAAGAAAAGGGGAGCTCTGCGTTTTTGCTACAGTTCAGCTTCACAGACTGGGGGCAAGAGAGGGCAGCATGCCCCTGCCCGTCTTTCTTCCCACTTCTCTTGGACTTTTGGGAAGTAGGTTTGAGCTCTGAGGCTGAGGGCTGTGGGTGTGCAGTGAGCGAGGCAGAAGGTTTCCCACACCAAAACCACTTGCCCTTGAGAGAGATGGTTGCTTCTGTTGGTTCTTTTTTGACCTAAGCAGGATGCCAATAGCCAGGAGCCTCTGTGTTTCTCAGGGTAAGCCTACTGAATATGTTACTCCTGGCATCTTCTGCCTGCACAGATCCAGGCATCACACCTGAGCCCCTCCCAGAGATCAGCCACTGATGAAAATCAAGCAGAAGCTGGAAACCATGAGAAGGAGCAGCTCCCAAGACTGCCGCTCCACAGTACCCACAGGAGCTCAGATGGCAGCTGATCCCTCCCATGCCACCTCTCGCTCATTTTCCAGGGGCGTTCAGAAGACAGCCGTCTCCCCTGGGGCACGGCGGCCTGCTGGTGCTCAGAACTGGAAAGTGATGGGGCAGTACCCTCACTTTGGGGATAGCCCTGGCTACGGTCAGCGTTCCCACATGCTTGTCCCTTTGTGAATCTGCTGCTATGCCATTTTTGGAAAAGGGACTCGGATTTGTAAGTCATTTAGGAGCTTTAGCATGTTTCTCCCAAAGTAACTGGCCCAAGGTCACAGAGGAAATCTGTAGCAGAACTGGGAAATAAATCAAGATCTGAGTCCCAGTCCGGAACTTCAGGCACAAACCTACCATTTTTCATAGGAGGCTTAAATATGTGATGAGTTCTTTTATAATCATATAGTTTCCTTTCCAATGCCTTAAAGTTTTCTTGTTACAATCATTAAACTACTAGCTGTCCACTTTTAACAGTTCTGCAGGAATTCTTTCATGTCAGTAGTGTTTGATAATAGGCCACATATGAGGTTCCAAACTTACTTTTTCCATTATTAACCTTTCATTTACTGATGATATTTCCTTAGTGTGTTTTGTTCTTATACCGTCCGGCACCATATGTTTATAATCATCTGAAACTTCTGAGTAATCCCATTATTTTTCTATTCTCTCACACATCATAAATGTGGGCTGCGTTCCAGGATAATTTATGCAGGATTAAAACATGGAATTGGCTTCAATGCTTCATTGATGATGTCTTTAGAGTTTATCTCTGAAATTTGTATCCTTCTCAGCACTAGAAGTCTAGGAGATGGAGATCACAAACACAGTCACACACACTCACAGGCATATTGAATACCAAAGTGAGTGAAAGAAGAAGAGGAAAAAACAGGATTCATCAAGGAAAAATACCTCATTCAAAGCTTATTGAAATCAAGAAGAAGACTTCCTTTCACTTCTCTGTGCCTCACACTAGCTCACTATGTCTAACAGAGAAGCCTGAAATAATTATTGTACTGATGAAGTGCAGGGCTGTAGAAAAGTTTTTCCAAAGGGCAGGCACAAGCAGTGAGTGTATGACAGAAGAAACAGTGAGTATGTGACAGGAGAAATAGTAACTGAGAAAAATCTGGAAGCCTAAAGAGAACAAGATTCAGCCTATAAACCCAATGTGTGAGGCAGCAGCTAACACCTCCCCGAGTTCACTGGTTTTAATTAGCCAGTTTTCCTTTGCCCTAAAGGAGAGAAAGCATCAAAAGTCCTCCCTCCAGAGAGTCCAGTGCCTGCTACCTCCCGCTGAAGGAGCAGGTCTGGCTGCATCCTTCTTCGAACTCAGTGGCGGGCCAAAGGGGTCACAAAGGCCATGTGGCCAAGGTCACAAAAGACTTAGAGGCGATGAGAGCACTGCAAGTGCAGATGGGGCCCTAGGGTGCAACCAGGGACTCCAAACCCAAGCACAAACAAGAGGGTGGCAGCAGAGGGAGGAGCAAGCTCTGAAGATAATGAGAGAGGACAGGAATCACCAGGAGCAGTGCTTGCTGGAGGCAGCTTTTAGCAGCTGGCTCAGGACTTGGCCGTCAATTTTAACAACCATTCTACCAAACCTACTGAACCACCTCCAGCTATAGAGCTGTGGCTTCAGGCTCTGGGCCAAATATTCATCATGAAGATAGATGTGTTCCTCTCAGCATGTAGCCTTTGTTCCAGTAGATGAGGTAGTCTTTTGGTAGGACAGAAGACATAAATGTAGCATGGAAACCCTAGGTTCTTTCAGACAAGTGCAAGCTTCTGCTTATAAAGAGAAAATCAGATGTTTGCTAGAAACTAGCACTATTCTGACTTCTTTATGATTTTTCTAAACTGTCACAACCAGTGTTGTGATTTTCAATGGTGGGTGTTAGCTTGAAATGAAATAGCATTAGGACATCTTAGGTGAACACAGCAATTATTTTTAAAAATAATGAAAACTCATTTCTTGTCCCATGCTAAAAAATGCAGGTGACTTGTTCACTGAACACTAGTAGCATTCATGTGCTTTTGGGTATGGGAGAAGAACTGACAACTGCAGTTAAAGACAGGTGAAGGAGCATGTTTGGGGCGTGGAGGGAGAGTGGGATCCCTCTTTTGTGCAAATTGACTTACATGTACATTAAACCTTGGCAATGACTTGCTGGAGTAAGGAGTCTAAAACCGAAATCTGGAAAAAAAAGCAAGACTGGCATGTAGACATGACTGAAACAAGTGGAAAAGGCAAGAGTGGGGAGGATAGTAAAAAATTAAGTCCTACTTGGAAGAAGAGACAGAAGAATCTTTGGCCACAAATCAAAGTCTTCTCCACAGCCCAGGCTGCACCTTAACAATGGGACTCTCTGTGTCTCCTATATTTTGAGACAATTCCAGCAACAGAGAAAAAGAGTTTGCAAACTGATTTCTAGAAGGGCTCTTCAGGAAATCACTTTAGTTCTTTGGAGTAGGCTGAAAAGTGTGATGGAAATAGAAAAAGGAGGAGCTTGGGATAACTGGAATCAGCTTCAGTATTGGTCCTAAATATCAACTGAGACTTATCCCAGATGAGAGAGGTATCTTATGAGAAAGAAGGTTTTTATTTTGCAATTAAAGAATACATAGTACTGACTTCATATGACAGTTGTAAATGTCACTTTGCTTCATTTTGTAACTCCTAAGTGCAGGACATCAAAAACAAAAGCCTTTTAGCCCAGTCTTTCTTTGTATATTTTTTGTATCTGATGGGAAGTAGTCTGCCCATACATTTATTACATGTTACTTACCGGCCTTTCCAGTCCAGACTGAACACTCTCACAGCACACTCCTGAAGACACCTCACCCCATGCGGTGCCCTTCTGGGCAGTTGAACTGAGTGTTACCTGATGGGAAGGGGTTGTGCCGCGGGATTAGGATGAGAGGCAGTGACAGGGTGCCAGCAGAAAGTCCAGATAACAAAGGATTAATCAGACAGTTCCAGAAGGATTCGTAATGATCTGATGCACAGTGCTAGGGCTGCAGCAGCTCATTCTTCTATTTTTAAGGAAAATGAGATCTCAAGTCCGCTACGGAGAGAGAAACAACATCTGTACTAGGAAATTAAATGGGCCAAGGACCATTATTTGTCCCTGAGGCCATTTGGCATGGCATGACTCACATTCACACTGCGGGGCTTCCTCACCCCTCCAAAACAGAGAGGGGTGGGCCCTAGACTGTGCTACCTGAATTGTGCCCAGGCATTATCTGGGAGGGTTTGGTGCCAAAAACAGTACCAGAGAGCCAATTTAACTCTGTGGATGATTGGGTGACAGTAGTGGGCCTGCGTCCAGGCCTTGGTTAGTCTGCTGATATAGTCACTGCCAATTAGTCTTACCTTCTCCTTGATTACTACATACTCTATGTCCCTTGATTTACTGAATAACAACAACAACAAGAACAAGAACAAGAACCACAACAATAAAAAACTATTACCTTAATAATTATCTGGATAATGTCAGGATGGCACTGGAACATGCACTTAGACAAAGTAGATAAGATGACACTGCTTGGACTATGTAAGCATTCTGATTTGGAGAATTAGCATGGTTTTTGAACAATTTACCATCCATTAGCTCATTTTGTGGAGTGATTTTCTTGAGTGCAAGTTAGACTGCTTTTGAAGGACATTAAACTGGACCTTTGTCTCCTAGAGTACACCACAAACCTTCCAACTCTTGCAAATAAGGGTCTAAAAAAAATTATGTTTTTTAATAGCTTCAAACCATTATTATTAAATGCAAGCTAACATTACAGCAATGAGTAAAAGCAATTTTTTTTTTTTTTTAAACTGAAAGTGCAAAGATGCAAACATGGGAAAATGGTGAATACATACTATGAGCACTACAAATTAAAAAAAAAGAAAAAAGGGAAATGGGGTAAATACTATGATTTGAACTTATCAGTGACAGTGCAATGCAGACAGCTCCCACAGCGCTGAACATTACAGGCTACAGCTGTTTGTGGCTGTGGGTTTTCTGCCTGATGACCCTTCAGGAATCTGAAGAGCTGGAAGCAATATTGTTGCAGCAATAAAGTCTTATTTGGGTTGGAGGGATCTGAGGTGGACACTGCTGTGGTCAGTGCCTTGTGAGAAGGAGATATGCTTTGGGTCCTTGAGGACCTTGCTCTTCCAGTCTGATGACTCTTTGGAGGCCTGGGGATCCAGAGACGGAACCACTTGAGACTGCAGGATGGTGCCAAGGAAAGGAGAGAGTGGGAGGGTAGCTTCAGTGTAGCATGTTTTCCGTAAGGGCTGCTTGTCTGTTCAGAATCACATTAATCTCCCTGTCTTTTCCCACCGACTCTTGGGTCATTGCAAGGTTTCTCAGTCAACTCCCCACTCACGGAAAGACAGTTCTCTGCCAGTTCCTGGGCTGCATTTTCACGTGTTTAGCTGCAGTTCTGAAAAGTTGTGAGTTCTCCAACCATTTCCTCACCCTCAGATTTTGCAAGACATTTTGATAAGGGAAATGTCTCTGAAAGCTGCTTTGTTCAATCCTGCTCATAGTTCAAAAAGTAACCAAGGGTTTGTTTTTCCCCCAGTTTCTATCACAAATAAACAATTCCCTCCTTAAAATGTCATCCTCATAATCTCTTGTCAGCCTCAGGAGACTGAAGGTAGTAAGTCCTTTCCAACCTATGTTCATATGCCTGGAAGTCCTGTTGCAATGAACAATCTTTGCATTCCAAAGGTCTTTGCAGTGAGCAGCCAACTGTTTCAAGTTGCTGGCTTGATGTTTTTCCTATTGGTTTCTGTCACAGCAGCGGGTTGGCAAGCATAGACACCAGCTTTATCTTTATGTGCAGGAAATGTTGAGGTAGGATGAGGGCAAGACTATTTAGCCAAATAGGGAAGCAGGCGCTAGTTGTTCTGGACAGATAAGTTAGTAACAGCACTGAGTACTCTGCAGCTATAACTCAGTTATAATATTGGAGGATTTGTCACTGATCCATGGGCTCAGGGAGCAGGGAAAATGATTGCTTCAGAGGTCTAAGGGGAGCAAAGCAAGATATTTTCTGTTGTTAGTCGCCTGCTGTTTTGAGTGACTGGGAAAGTTTAGCCATTTATTCTGGAATAAGTGGAAGAGATATAGTACAGCGTTAACTGAGCTTACATGTCCATTTTCTAGACTTTTTGGGCACAAGGTTTGTGGTGAAATACATGAAGTTTGAAAATTGCAGCTCGGTCCATTTGCAGTTGATACAACTTGAATACATTGTTGTCTGGTACCTGTGGTATAAGGAAAACACCTTCCATGGTCTTGCACTAATAGGTACTACAAGATGGACTTTGAAAGCACCTCCAAGGTACCTTAAAAGCACTGCAGTATATGACCAATGGAATGATTTTAAATGTTCTTCACAAACTCATTTATTCCTAGTTTGTGACATACTCAATGAAGGACTTCATGGTAAAGTTACCTGTGATGGATCCGGAGCTTTGGAGGGGAGCAGGGCAATGGAGGCAGAAGATCCCGCAGCAGGAGGAACACGAAGGGTCGAAGCACTAGGTGTGTAGCAGTGGGAGGAGAGTTGTTAAAGCCACTGGGTGCAGCAGGGTAGTTATAGCACATCCCCAACTGGGTGCACAAAAGAAGGGAGATGTGGGGAGGGTTATAAGCAGGGCGACAGAGGAGGGATGGAAACAAGTAGGACTGAGACACATAAGTGTATAGTATAACCAATGGCAAAGTTTCAGATGCTGTAGTCAAGGTGTCATAAGATTTGCCTGGGGGAATCCCTACACGGGGGCCATGGTAGGAGTGACTGGTCCCAGCCTTACTCCTATCATTCAGGAGTCTGTAACTGTTTTGCTGGGAAGTCATGGTGTTAAATCTGGCTTTCTGGACTAATTCCAGCAAGAAACATCTGTGTTTCAACCTATCTGCAGCTAATATTTAACTGTGAATTTTACAGGTATTTGAATTTATAATCAAATATTTACAAGTCACAGACATTACGTAATACTTAATGCACAGTAGTAAGTAATGAAGATAGCAGGAACAGACTGGGATAATCTAGGTAGGCTATTTGAAAGCCATATTTATATAGTCTGTGAAGTCAGACTTTGTCTTAATCTTACACTACGGCAACGACCATAGACATGCTGATGACCATCTCTGTGCTGCTGCCAGGGTGCATTCTTGCCAAAATGCCCCTGGTTGCTTGTTGGAGAAGCCCATGCCCTGGGAATCCACGATAAAAATCAGGCAACGCCATTCTTCACTGGGATTGTGGACCATGCTAGAATAAGACTCAGCACTGCACTGCCTGAGCTTCAGTTGCTAGAGGAAAATGACATAAGGACAGAAAAGAAAGTATATACGAAAGAAGTCCACCTGACAGCTCCAATGTTACTTAGTTTCACTGTAGAAAACCCTTCCTATAATAAGGTTTTGTTCAGAATAACAAGGAGGTGTTTTCTCTTCAGTAGGGTGAACTTTTATGAAGAATGACTGGATGCAACAGTCCTACCTGTCTTGCTTTGCATAATATGTGATGGATGTCATGTGTACTTTTTCCCTGTCCTTTAACTGTTTTCCTTGTGTGAGGGGCTCTCCATACAAGTGCAAGATACTGCTCTTCAATTAAAAAAAAGGGCATTTTTTCACGCTAGGCCATAGCCTAACCCCATTATAGTGAGTGCTCCCGATACAAACGTGTATCCAGATCCTACAGGTTGAGGTCTTTTAAAGACAGAGATTATCCCCTCCTGCCTAGCAGATAGATGCTCTTTGGAAACAGAAACCAGAGCAAAATCTTCATCTTTCTATGTAGAATGTAATACCTAGAACCAGGTGCTCATTTTTTGGACTGCACCACTCTCCCCGCCCTGGCATTTTCCCATCTCTTCTGGAGCACCTTCTATGGTCAATTCACCATCCATCACTGCCTTCTCCTGCCCTTCCAGTCATGGAAACACGTCCTTGTGACTGCAGAACTAGTCTTTTGGACCTAGCAAGCAGAGTATCAAGGATTTCCAGTGAGAGGAGAGGATCACATTTGCTCATTCCCCATTTCTGCAGTGTTTGGGCTTCTGAACTTCTTCTGATTAGAAAGGGTAAGTGAACTTTAAAAGAGATTCCTGTGGGCAAGCTGAGATGAGAGATTGCCACCTCCCTGTGGACAAAAGTGTGGTGTCTGAGTCCTGGAAAAGGCGTTGTGGAAGCACCATTTCCTCCTAAACATTTTAGGAGGACCTTTGTTCCTTATTGTGGTTTCAAGGGATCTGAATTGTATGAACCTATTTTTTCTCATGCACTGCTCATGTCTATACCAGAAGGGGAACCTGATCATTTGCTCATTTTTAATTTTTAGAACAGTCTCTGGCAGATCTTCCTAAACAACCCTCAGCCACTGTTCAAAGCTTAGCAAGGACTGAAGACAACTCTTGGTAGGCAGTTTGGATGTACCTGCCATGCTTTGGAGGCTATGGGAATTCAATACTATAGACATGGCCAGACAGTGCCTCAGAGCCAGAGGATGCGCTCTAGCACTGCTTAGTTCTGCCGTACAGGGATATCTGACCTCTAGCAGTGGATCTTACCATAGCTCAGTTAAAAGTGAATGATATCGTGCACAGCACTGCAAAGCTGAACTGTTTCTCTTGGTCCAGTGATCAGGAACGATGTGGCCCACAAGGGTCATGCAGGAAAATATGCAGGAGAGTGAAAAACTGAAACCAGACTTTCCCAGCGATGCCCTGGCCAGCGGAGCCTCCTCAGAGCTAGGTGGCCCAAGCTCTCCTTTCCTGTCTTCCGCTTTCCTCCTCTGACCACAATCATCTCACTTGGTTCTCCAGGTTCTTACAAGGCACCCAAACTTAATTTGGTCCTGGATAAAAAACAGGAAGCCGGCAATGGGATACTAGCACTTCTGTTGTATTACCAAAGTGTTATGATATTGCTGAAAGATGATCTATACCATGTTGTGATCCATTACTATAGTCTGCTAAAGGTCATTTTATACAAAAAAAAAAATTAAAATAATTTTAAAATTTCACCTATCTAAATGTTAATACAATTTTGGAGCCAGATACTGTCTTTTGTCCTAGCATAAATTACTTTGTGGAGCGATATGTGACTAGGGCTCTTCAGTTATATCGTAATGAAAATAACAGCAGTGTCACTGTAGTCCAGGGCATTGCTGAAGACAATAGGAAATGTTTTAACAGAGGAAGACAGCGAAGGAAAAGCTGGGCATGTGTGCTGTTATGCAGAAAATGTTCCTATCTCAGCAAAATCCATGGCAGCAAAAAAAACCCCAACCAAACCCCCCAAAAAACCCCACCCAAAAACCCAAGCAAAACTAGGAAGCACTGGAGAACTAAAGCCTGCAGCAGGCCGAGGAAGAAAAAAGAGAAAAGAGAGGTTTTATTCAGAGCATCCCTTTGTAGCAACATAGTATATTCTAGAGGGGGGGGGGGGGGGGGAGAAAAAAAAAGAAAACCAACCAAGTTTTTCATTGAGATTTTTAGTATTGTATTTCAGGTCAGAATTTCAGGAAAAAAGTTCAATAATTTGTGGAATTCTTTGGATTATTATACAATCTGCATGTATCTGCACTACTATTAACAAGGAGCCAACCACCAGTAGCAAATATTAGGAATCCATGAATCCAGGTAATGCCTAGATAAAAGCTATCACAGGAAATAATATAATAATGTTGTTTATCATAATAACAAGTGGACTACAGAGAGATACACATTTTTACATTTGGGATGGTCCAGCATGAAGGTGTGTTGATGAGGACCACACAGGACATGCCAGAGTGCTGCTCTCTGGTGTACAACAGGGGCACAGCAGAAAGAGGGGGATGAGATAGAGCAGGAAGGACATCGCTGTACACATCCATGCACAGCTGGTTTACTTTTTTCATTTCTGGCCAGAACACTTCACAGTTTTCATAACTGGAAAGATATAGCCTTGGAAATAATATGTATTTTCCAATTTATCCACAGTACAAGGTTGAAGACTAATGATGGAGGAAAACACGTACCCATGGATGAGTCTCTTCTGGAATGCTTTCAGGAGGATCCTCTACTAAGCCAGCTCCAGACACCAATCTCTTGGAGACTGTGGACTGGAAGTTTGCTTCATATCAATGTGAAGGCGTCGGGCATTCCTCATGACAATGAAAATGGCAAAGGTACATCACTTTATTGATGCTTATCTCATAAGGAAGGTTAACACAGGTTTTCTGTAACCCAATACTGCTAAATTTCCATTCATTAAAATGAATTTTGCTCTGGGGTATTCTCACAATATGGTTATTAAGAGACATGATAATAAAGCTGTTGTGACTGTCTAAAACAATTCCTTCTTTATGTCCTGCCCACCATAAGTCTTCAACCATGATACAATTTCTCTGTTAGTGTACCTCTGTGGGTGTATAACTGTTACCATTCCAGTGTACAAATGGGAGACAGGCCAACCAACAGGTGTCCTAGCTTGTCCAGAATCACAGAGGAAGAGAAAATCCCAAAATAAAAACTTAAGCCAGCTACGTTCATCCTGAATTACATCTCAGTACTTATAAATGCAACAGCATCATTTTTTCAGCAGCTGCCTCACCTTTGTGTAACCAAAGTCCATAATCCACAAGTCCATACTAACATTCCCCAGGTGCCTCAGCTTTGTCCTCAGCTCCCAGCTGTCTCAGTTTTGGCAGCACTGAGCAACTCCGTGGTTAAATCATCCCTGTGCCCTGACAGAAGGCACAAATTAAACACTCCTCTGCTCAACCTGCTCTCAGCCCACACCCTACAGAACAGGCTCCAGGCAAAATGTGGTCATTCCCTGTCTTTTATCCAACGCCACCGTCACTTTACTGCTTACAGAAGATGTGGAGGCCCCTGGGAGCAGTGCTCCAGCCATCAGGCCTTAGCTTGTTCTGTAGGTTATGTGGGAGGATGGAGGGGATGGAAGGAGGGCTAGCTGCACTCAGACAGCATACAGGCAAAAGCAGCTACATGAGCTGAAGATGGAGCATGAGGGGATTCTCCTGGAAGGGCTATTTTTAGCTTCATTTGGATCATATTAAGTATTCACTGGCATCCAAGACTCCCTTTCTCCCACTCAGTGATGCTACAGGGCCATATTTGGCCCTTCCAAAAGTCCTACGCAGAAGAAAGACTTGAGCAGTGATAGCCTTGATCCCAAACAATTATTGTAACTAATGTGTTGTCAGTAGTGACAAATGAGGAGGAAATTATATTTTTTCAGCTGTGAAAAAAGGACTACTCTAGATTCAATGTTGAACTGAGCCCTGGCTCCCCAGCAGCATTTAGAAATGTGAATCCTAAATAGGAGGGATGCTCTGGTTCCAGAGTGCCGGCCAGTGTTTTTCTGCAAACTCATCTTCTTTCAGTGAGGAGGAATCTTTCCTATATCTCTATAAATACTTTTGCCACCATACTAGTCTGTACTAATTAAGAATTTTGGATGATCCTGGATGGAGCTTGGCAGGAGGAACCTGGATTTAGCAGACACAGAATGACTACAGGGTCAATCAGAAAGAAAACACTCTTTTCTAGTACAGTCAGATATTGCTTGTTTCCCCACGACAAGGTAATGTGTAACTTATTTCCAGTGATGCAGGAGAAAAAAAGAACAAAAAGAAAGCACAAAGTTGTGGGTTTTTTTAAATTGTTTAAAAAAACCCCAAAACTGTTGTTCCCTGGGCACTGGCAGGTCACACATTTTAGTTTACTACATTGCTGCTCTGATATCTGATAAAGTGCAAATAGATCAAGGCAGAGAAAGGTGCTCCACAGCACAAATATTTTCTGAAGCAGGAACTTTAGATGCTGCTAACAGACTGTGACTTGTATAACTCTCCTGCAGGTTTCTAGAAGCCTGGATACTCTATACTTTTTTGTAATAGATCATGTTTCTGTAACAAAAAGTGCTGAAAAATAACAATTACTGCAGTGATTTGTATTTACATAGTTTGGAGGATATTAGGACTATGAGTGGGGCTGACAAAGGGTGGTAGGTGAACTGCTTTTCCAGTATCTGTAAAGCTGGGATATTTGGCACTTGCTAGGGATGAATATTCCATATTGAGAATTTAAAACTTTCCGTAATTCTTACATATATAAATTGAAATTTTGACACCTGCCTTGTAAAGTGCAAGTGCGAGGAGAGGACTCACAGGCATAATCATCTTCCATATATTTTTTGAACATTCATATAACTTTTCCAAATAATTGCTCTTTGAATTTTATACATTGTTATACCAGGTGGCAAACTGCAATGGAATAAACTGCGTAGTACCTTGTCATGTGATGGGAAAGCATGCAATATCTAGTGATACATCCAATAAACTCTACACCTATCACCTCCTGCTTTTGAGTGGGTTGTTTACGAGACTATTTGGGCTGGGTTTGTGTTTT
This sequence comes from Gymnogyps californianus, assembly GCF_018139145.2. NCBI lineage: Eukaryota > Metazoa > Chordata > Aves > Accipitriformes > Cathartidae > Gymnogyps > Gymnogyps californianus. The sequence goes on from NC_059473.1 coordinate 116,093,850, forward strand.
CTGTCTGCAGGTTTCATAGGCTCTGTCTTCATTGTGCGCAGTAATTTGTAGCATTCTCTCATGCCAAGATACTTGTGTATGGTTTTATCAAGGGTGACAGTGATTTATTCAAAGAAAAATTTCTGCCTACATTTCATGGTGGGTTTGGCAATCCTCTCTTTTCCAAACTTGCCGTATCCTCCAAGAAAGAGGAGTTAGGTTTAAGAGGCTCTGCAGCTGTTTGGCATCTGATATTCAGAGCTTATTATTATTAGCGATTTGTGATCTCTAACCAGTCAGATCGCTCCTTTCTTTAAACATTTTTTACTTTATTTTTTTCACAGGGAACATAAAACTTTCCTCCTTTAAAGTCCAATGAAGGGAGGTGAAGACATTTATTTTTCAAATGTTAATAAAATGAACTTTATATTATTATTTCAATGACTGATTAAAAATATTATTTATACCATACGAGTGCTTCTATGCATATTATAGGGTGTTTCATTTGTGATCCAGTTGAGATAGAACAGCTCCATTTCACTTAACAGTCCTACAGAACGAACCCAAATTATTCACAGAACCCTATGTAATATAAACAGAAATACCTCCAAGTAACGTATATGTTTATGGTTTTCCATTCTATGGAAAAGAGAGATTTGTGTTTGCAAGGATTCAGGGAAGTCCTGTGGCTTGTATTAAGCAGGTCAAAATAAGTGATTACAGTGGTCTTGTTGGTCTTATACGCCATTAACCTATAATGAGTTACACCTTGCATAACTAATGCAGGCCCCATTCCGTTGGCTCAATGGTACTGAACCCACATAAACTGGCAGAGGACTTTGTCCAATATTCTCTCTTTCTCTCCATTTACCAAAATGGGCAAGTAAATCTTGCTTATTGAATTACCATGAGTAGGTTCTGAGCAAGCTTCCTCACAGATTTTGTTAATGTAAATCAACTGTTTTGTCCTGGTCGTGCAGAACAACCCCTGTGTGCTGAACTGTGCCATGCTCAGCACTGGCCCTAAGCCACCGATGGGTAATGTAGTCATGGAATTGAACAGAGGTCAGCAAGCTCAGTTTTCTAAGTAAACGTTTGTACAGATCTCCAGCTCCAAAGGTCAGTGTCGTCAACTGTGTTATTTGAAATCACATCTCATTCAAACTTTTTTCTCACTATGGATCTGAAATAATGTTTCCTTTGCCATGTGCTTCCTTGGAACATGCTTATGCCGGAGCCTTGAGTTGGTACTGGCATCATCTGGATTACATATTGGGCAATATTTACTGCTGCACATAATAATTGCAATATTTTGCTCTTTAACACATCCTTCATCTGGAAATCCTTCAGGAACTATACAAATGTTACTGAGGTATGAAAAGGCTCCTGAGAGGTTGGGGAGCATTAATTTAAGTATTCTGCAGGTGAATAAATATGGCAGACCCTAGGGTTATGAAGCAGTCTCAACTTCCAGTCTCTTACCATAGCCACTAGATAATATTATGGAAAAGACACCAGGTTAAACTAAAAAGTCTTATTAAAAAGTCTTTTTGGTTGCATTTACATCATTGTGATGCTGCTGAATTCAGTCAGCTTTCCCTGGAGTCTTTTGGTTGGTTGTGTTGATGTGCCCAAAACAATGATCATTGTGTTAAAAATCCTAATGGAAAACTGTGCTAAAAAGGAGATTTTTGAATCTGGTTCTTTGGCTTTTTCACTTCTTTTCCAGGACTCTCTGTTCTGGACAATGCAGAGGTGCTTCCAAGATGAGTCTCATGCTCAGAGATATTCACGGTGCTCCCAGTTTGCCACCGGTGAGTTTTTGGCCAGTTGTCCCAGTCCACAGAACTGGCAGATTATGCTGAGAGCTATTGGCCAGGAACCCAGAGCCATTCCCAAAGTAGAAAAATAGTCCTTAAAAACCAGTGATCTGGCCCCTACAGCTGAGGAACAGTTTCAGTGCCATGCTTGTAAGAAGTAATTCTCATTTCCATCAAAAAGTTTCCTAGCTAAAACCAATTAGACTATGGCTGCGATAGGGTTTGTATCAACTGCTCACAGACAGCCTAGCATGACCCATTAGATACGGTCTGGGAATCCAGCAAACTGATTTCTGCTACTGTCATATGAGTGCTCATGGGAAAAAATAACCTGAGGTTTTTGTTCTTTCAACTCCTGTGTCTGTCCAAAGCGAGTAATTACATGGACTCCATTTATAAAGCACCTTGAGATCTGCAGAGTACTAGTCTAACAGCTGGGTGTTATTATTAGTCTGTTCAGTTGATGTTTTATACTATATCCATGGCAATGGTATATCTGAATGACTTCCAAAGGTAAAAATAAACAATGTGGTTATTTAAACATTATTTCTCCCATAAAGGGAGATGTGTATTTATTTTTAGTTCAGTATTAACAAATACTAGCAAAATCCAGATTGGAAGGATATGCAGAAAGGAAAGTGCAGGGGGAAAGGTTGGATTTGAACTCAAAAGTGATAGTGAGAATTGTATAGTTCTGATTTATAAATCTTACCTTATGTAATTGAGTTTCACCGATTGAAAGGTTTCCAGAGAAAGGAGCTCTTAACAATGAATAATATCTTGATGGGGGGAGAGTCCATCACATACTTTAATCTCTGTATGCAAAAAGAATAACAGGGGTTTATCTTTTACGCATCACTAATAAATGCTTAATATTGTGGGGAAGGCACCAGACTTCAAGAACTAAAAGTAGTTGGTAGGAAGGCTTGACCTTTGACCAAGGACAGCTGCAAACTCTTTTCCTCCTGTATTATGAAAAACACTAATATTTACCTGAGATTGCAGACCAGTGCTTTGGCAGGTTTTTAACACCACTTTAGAGTAAGTTACAGTTATATGTTTATTCTCTTGTTGTACCATATTGCCTCAGCATCAGTTTTAAAGATTCCTGGAAATACTGCCTGAAGAGTCACCTCCACTTCTAGATCCATCAAGCTTAAAAAAAGTACATGTTGTCCCTAGTGATGTATCCAATTTCTCTAGTTGTACTTTCATAGCTCCCTTGTTGTCCATCTTATCCCATGAAAATTCATGATGTTACAGCTATAGTTCTGCAGAAGCCCTTTGAAGGAAGGATGAGGAACTAAGCCACAGAGGCTGTTTCTATTGCTATTCTATATGCTAAAAGCATTTGCCCCGGGGAGTGATTCAAGCCCAAGTAGTGCAGTACGGTCACATCCAGACTGTCCAGAGCAGACTGACCATACCCACACAAGATAGCACTTGGCCATGGGTCTCCTCTGTCTCTGTGTGGTATATCTGTGGCCCTGAGACTTGATTATTTTATAACTTTTATCAGTTTACAGTGTTAAAAATAATTTCTGGGCTGTCCTGCAGCCCACTACAATAGTACTTTTACAGCATGAGACAGATGTAATGTGTTGTATACCTTGGTGCATGGCATGATAGCATATGGGAGTGCTTGAAGTCTCCAAGCAGCCTGCTGGGAGAGGGTTAGAGGGCAGTGTAGAGCAAAGAGATCCAAGCCTGGTGCACCTATCTGTTCTGCCTACTGGGAGCAGTCCGGGAGCAAAATTTCCCCAAGAAATACACCTGATGGTTTCTAAGGGAGCTAACTAACCCACTCCAGAAGGAAGCCCCGAAGTCAACTGCATTACATTTACACAGAGCAGACTATCAGGGGACCATGATGGATGAAGGAAGTAGAGACATAATCATTTGGGAGTACAGACATACCTAGATGAAAAATTATATGTACTCATGAGCTGAGCTAAGTTATGAATGTAATTAACAGAGACTGTCCTTCAGAAGACTCCATAGAGACAGTACAAACATAGCTCCCTAAAGAAGCCAGTGGGACTACCCCAAAGAGTCTGTAGAAACATAAGAACTTGAACGAAAAGAGAGAATAATGCCAAAGCACCTACTTCTTCTTTGTTTCTTCTTCTAACAAATGTGACTGCTTTTTTTCTTATTACCACTGATGTCTCAAGTGTCATACACCAGGAACTGAGTCTCCATAAACAGTTATTTTGGAAGATGAAATATGTGTGGTCAGTTTTGTCTACGAAAAGTTCTTTTGTTGTACAGCTAAAGCAGTGAGCAGGAATCTGCAGCTGCAATTGCAAGAGCAGAAAGGGAAGATCCAGATTTTATAGATTTATTTGTTTAAATCAAATCGTCTACTTCAGAATTGCAGTCAGCTCTGTCAGATGTGCAATTCACACTACGTGAGCGAAGGCTGAAGTGCTGATTCTTACTTAGAGTTATTCTACAGCCTATTGTCACTTCTGCCACTTCAGGACACTAGCTTCTCCCAGCTGTCATGCTCTAGCAGTGAGGTAAATCCAACCAGATTCATCCAATCCAGGGCAAAATGAAAATCGCAGGGATGTCCTTTGTGAAAGATTCAGTTATTGCTCATCTTTAAATATGGTACCTAGGATACAATACAAAGATTTAATAACAAAGCCTGTGGAAGCTCCATCTCAGAATACCACATAACACAATGAACACTAATTATTCAAACACTCAAGTAGCTGGAAATCTGCCTGTAAATTTCATCTCCAAAACAGGCAGAACCTCAGTCTGAACTGTCTAACCATTTGGGTATCATAAAGGGTTATCCTTTTCAGGCTTTTACACCCAAGGTTGTCTGGGTTTAAACACCTAACTCCAAGAAATAGTTAATAATCATCAAAACAGCATACAGGATGGACTCAGTTCTGCGCGGGGTAGCTGAGAGCTCAGCCTCTTCAGCATTTCCTCCTGGCTATTGCTGGCGGCTTTCCACGCCGGTTGCTGAGCTCTGGGATCTCACTCTTTGATGCTGTCGTGGTTTAGGCCCAGCCAGCAACAAAGCACCACGCAGCCGCTTGTTCACTTCTCCCCCCCGGTGGGATGGGGAGGAGAAAATACAACGAAAAGGCTCATGGGTGGAGACAAGGACAGGGAGGGATCACTCACCAATTATGGTCACAGGCAAAACAGACTCGACTTGGGCAAAAATAGATCAATTTAATTTGTTACCAATCAAATCAGAGTAGGATGATGAGAAATAGAACCATGTCTTAAAAACACACCTTCCACCCACGCTTCCCTTCTTCCCGGGCTCAGCTTTGCTCCCGATTCCTCTACCTCCTCCCCCCAGCAGCACAGGGGGATGGGAATGGGGGTTGTGGTCAGTTCATCACACGTTGTTTCTGCTGCTCCTTCCTCCTCGGGGGGAGGGCTCCTCACACTCTTCCCCTGCTCCAGCGTGGGGTCCCTCTCACAGGGGTCAGTCCTCCATGAGTTTCTCCAACGCGAGTCCTTTCCACAGGCTGCAGTCCTCCACGAACTGCTCCAGCGTGGGCTCCCCCACGGAGTCACGGCCTTCTCCAGGCCCAGCCACCTGCTCTGGTGTGGGGTCCTCCACGGGCTGCAGGGGAATCTCTGCTCCACCGTTAACCTCCATGGGCTGCAGGGGGACAGCCTGCCCTCTCACCACGGGCTGCAGGGGAATCTCTGCTCTGGCACACCTCCTCCCTCTCCTTCTTCACTGACCTCGGTGTGTGCATGGTTGTTTCTCTCACATCCCACTCCTCTCTTCCTCGCTTCTTTTTTTCAGCAGTCTTTTCCCCTTCTTAAATATGCTATCACAGAGGTGCTGCCACCATCACTGATGGGCTCGGCCTTGGCCAGAGGTGGGTCCGACTTGGAGCCAGGGAAGCTTCTAGCAGCTTCTCACAGGAGCCACCCCTGTGGCCCCTCTCCCGCTACCAAAACTCCGCCACACAAACCCAACAGAGACGCTCAAGTCTTTCTACCAATTATGCAGGGAGACTGGACAGATCATTTTTGTCTTATGATTTTTGTAGCCTGGGACATATCTGAAAGTAAAGCTTTGCAACACTGAGAGTTTGTCCATGCAGCTGAGAGTAGCACCCTACTATGCACACCAGCCACAGGTAATCAGTCTAGGGACCATCTAGTGTGAAGTCAACCAGAAACAGATTGGCACGGGCTCTTCTGTGACTAGCCCCCACAAAAAGCATGGTTCCCATCAGCACAGTGTCTAGCTGGTGAGAAGGGCAGTTTCTCAAATGGTCTCTTACCTGGTGTGCTTTCAGTGCAACGTCTGGAAAAGTAAGGCTAAATCACAGCTGAAAGTACTTGAAGAATGATTAGACATACCAGTAACTTCAGCAAGTTTCTTACCACCTCTCAACAACCAGTTAGCGGCTCTCGAATGGGAACAGAAGCCTGCCCTGTAAGCATTTCTGATCCACCTCTGGGTACTCATTTAAGGTACCTTGTTTGCCTTTACCCTGGATGTGGAGTGCCCAGACAGTTGGTTATGGATCAAAGGCAATTTAAGGAACCACCAGCTCCAAGTTAGGCAGGTCTCTGGCTGTAGCAGCATCCTTGGCATTAGCACACACCATCACACTGAACAGGCCAAGACAGAAATGGGAGTGTGAGTGAGCAAGTGCTGGGACATGTACACACCTTAACTTGTTAACCCACAGGTTTGATGCCCAAATACCTCTTGAGATATAGCCCTGCTGACTTCTTTGTTGAGCTGTGTTAATTTTTTCACAGCACCCAGCATGCAGACCATAGGATGTGTGGGATCAGGACAGATCGCTCACCCAGTGATCTTGCCTTGATCACCCTTTTTTTGACACTAAATAAATCTGAAATAGGCAGACATTCACCTATATACATATATTATATTCCTAGTGTTTCAAGGAAGCATTACATTACTGCATATGCACTGCTAAACTTTCTTTATTCTAATGAATAAGGAAAACAATATTCCACAATGTGGCCTACTTAGGGGGAAAGTCTATGCTCAGCCAGTGTAGCTGAATTATACTTGACTAGTAAAACTGTAAAGCAGCAAACTAAACAGTAGTTTCTTCTAAATAATGACATCACAATTAACACAAGTGTTTCTCCATTCCTCTACAATACAGCTGCTTGTGAAGTCCGCTTACAATAATGACATCTGATGACTTGCAGGCCAAATACAAAATAGTTACTCCATTGTTTTATATGAATTAGAGGATAATTATTTTCAGAATTTTTATTAACAGACCTAGAAGCTGCAGTAGTTTACGCTTCCACTGACTCAGATATATCTGAGGCATCAAAAATGGTGGATAAAGGAGCAGCTCGGTTTACAATTTCTTTCCACTCTGCTACTGCACAGAGCTGGAGAGAGCTGAGTCCCACTGTTCCTACAAAGTGATGTTATCGTTACAGCTACTTGTGTCAGCCAAGCCATATGGACCATGCATTTGAAGGCTGACCTCTGTTCGGGTTATATTTTCACAAAATTTTAAAAACAACAGGATCGTTTCCTTTTGTTTATCTATTCCCTTGTTCAAATAAAAGAAGTTGAAATAATATGAACCATGTCGAGTTTTGCTATCAGTTGGACTAACTTACATAGGCATAGAACTATTCTAAGTATTTAGAGTCTTTAATTAGTATGTTTTCATAAATGGACGTTTCTAATCTCTTCGGACTTTCAAGCAGATGTTTTTGAATTAAAATCATTCTATTTCAAAATACATCACTGGGCTTATTATAATATTTAAATAATACATTGCTTTTGATCACGGTATTGTGACATACCTCAGACATCTTCATTGTTCGTGCTGTTTCTTCAGAGCACCAGTGAAAGATGATACTGTGTTGGCTGGGCACTGGTTATGCTGGGCACTGCTCTATGTTATGCAGTGTTTATTAAAGTCAAGCGTATAAACAATTTAAAGCTATTATTATTACACAGGAGGCCTTTAAATTAATTTGTGCTGACAGAAGAACTACAAACTCCGACCTGCTTCAGCAGTTTGCCTGAGAAAGTAAGAGCAATTTTTCAAATATCATACATAAAAGATTCTACATTTTATAGTACCTGTTCCAGAAATGACATTTGACTGAAGAAAATATTCAACCAAAATAGCAAGTGTGACCAGAAAGAAGGTACCAGGCACATTTCAAAGGGACTGGCCAGTTCACTTTGGTTTTACTTTGGCTCACATCCACCCTACATGTAACATATTACACACTATTATAGATGTGAGATTCCTCATCACTGCTGCAATACAATATTTAATAGAAATATTGGCACAACTGGGCTAAAAAGGACGTGCCATTCCTGAGCTGCCATTTGGATGTCTCCATTTTCCAGGGGAAGCAAATCTATTTTCTGAGGAAGAGGAGAAGCAAACCTTTTTAAAAGAAAGATGTTTTATGTTTATTAGCTACTGTCTCTTGATATGAGTCAAAATTCTTATGTGATAACAAATACATGAAAGGATAATTTTCATCGGAAATAAGCTTAACTCTGTCCCAAGTAGTCTGAGCCTTAATTCAATAAACACTTATGTGTTTGGTCAACTTCAGAGGAATTTACATAGGTGTGTCAGTACCCTGCTGAAAAAGGTTGCTTTCCTGAATCTCTAGATAATTTTTTTTTCTGTCTTGTTTAGCAGCGTTACCAAAGCTGTAGGTTTCAGATCTTGCTGCTAGAATGGGCAGAATGTGCACACAGTAAACTTAGTCACAGGGGGTATTTCACTGCAATAGTCCAGACATCAGCTTGCAAATAGAGCAATGTCTTCTAAGATGTGAAGGCATCAGTGGTATCTGGCCTCTGTCACATGTATTTCTGTTTGCCAATTTATTTTACACAAAATCTATAATTAACCCTTCAAGGCATACAGGACATTACACTTTGAATTTCTCCTTGCCTTTTTAAAATGTAAAAGAAAGGTCTGAACATACTCTTTTTTCGTGCTCTTTCTAAACTTTAGAAATATCAGAAACAGGACATTTTACTGGAAAATAAGTTATTTGTTTAACAAGAAGTTAAACAAAAAACTTCCTTTTCTCAAAATGTTCATTTGTTCAGTCTTTGATAACAGCACATTTTAAGCAGTCTGATTAACATCCTTTACTTTGAAAACCTCCCAGCCTCCAGTTATTCCTCAAGCCCTCATTTCACTGCCTCTCCATTCATTTATCAAGTTTTCTAGGCAACAGAAGACCTGAATTTCTTACCAGTGAAAAGGGTGTGGAAAAATAAAAACATATTTTGTGCAACACATTTGGCAAAAAACCCCACAGATAACTCTACAGGGTGGGGTTTTTTTGCTGGTTACCTTCAGAGGCTGATTATCGTTATCAAAGAGTTCAGCAGTCATGGCAAATAGATATGAAATTATTTTGTTTCTTCCTTGAAATCTCACTGGATCCTGAGCTAACATCAAACTCAGGATGAATTCACAGGGAGTAATGAAAAGCAATTTTGTAATTTATGAACAGAGAGCAGATCCATCCTTGAAGCATATGTACAAACACATGGCCATGCCCCAGTGCAAATTTCAAACAAACAATACGTTTCATAAGAAACAGTCAGTTTGCTCAGTTCTAGAGAACTGGCAGCCACTTTGACTTGCTGAAAGATCCAAAAAACATAATTTAAGTACTGTGTTTAAAGTTAATCTAGCTAACAAAAAACAGGGATAAACTTTCGTAGACTAAAATTGTAAATTAGATGCAAATTGACAATAGGAGTGGAACTTTAATGAAGTACCGTACTCCCCACTGCTGAGGAAGTTAATTTGATGGTTAATGCCATTCATTTACACATGGGTTCATTTGCTGACTTCCTCCAGTGCAATGGCACTAGCTACCCTGTTGGCAGTTAGCAATCAGGAGGGAAGGCTTTTTAAAAAAACTCATCTAACAGAATTACAAACAAACAAACAAAAAAAGGAAAATCAATGGGACTGACACTTCTGAATTTCCCCCAGTGAGCAACGGAAAGTTTTAAGCAGAAAGACCGAAACTTGAGAAAGTATTTCTCTAAGGCAGATGGAAGTGAATCTATGATGCTCTAAGGGTACACAGTGGCCCGCCTAGTGGGATGCCACATGGGCATATAGGGTCTATCGGTGACGTACACTGAACCCATTGGAGTAAGCCTGGCACAATTTAGAGGAGTCGAGGAACAAAGAGGAGTCTAGCTTTTACAGTCACAAATTCCCAGGCTTTTTCCAAGCCAGCCCAACCATTCCCATTTCCTTCTAGTCATTCTATACAAGCCCTTACAACGCATTCAACAAAGCTGTGACCAAGACCCTAGCTCTCTCTTGGCAGAGATCAAATCAATAGCACAGCAAATAAATTACTGAGTCAACAATGTAAATGGATTTCTTACTGTATTAACTGCCTGGCTATTGACTGTGCCCTACTTCATGCTATTTCATCATCTTCAGGCAACGAAGCTCCAACCTGCTTAGCTGCTCAATTTCCCTACCAAAAAAGAAAGCACAGAGTTTATTAATATCTCTGTGAATTACATTGGATTTTGGACTGGTTTCCATGCTACATTATTTATTGTGCATAGGGTGAACAGGAACCTACTGGAATGGAGTTCCAGCATTTTAACAGCAGCAGCTGAGGAGAATTTAGGTTTTTTACAGATGATAAAATACATGTTTTCTATATTTTTTATTTAACAAAACAAAGGGAAGATTGAGAGAGAGGAAAAACTAAAAATGAGAAAGAGAAAGACTTTTATTAGAGTCTTATGAAAACAGTTTGCCATGCATATTTTGTTTCAAAATATATTAACTGTAGTTTACCAGGATCAGATCAAACTACAGCATAAAAAGAGTGCATTTGTTTTCTCTGTACTCGGCAGGATTATTCATATTTGTTGTTTCATCAGACATTGTTAACATAATAAATTGCACATGTTACACTAACTGGCCTTTGCCAACATTCCTAAATTAGTCTTCAAAGAAACAACTAAATGATCTTCCACTATAAAGGGAAGAAAATGCTGAATGTACAGTGCATTAAAAATAACAGAGCGGCATCATAAATGTCTGCATGCACATTCATTTTTGCTAGCCCAGTCTGCCCGGAGGCCTTTCACTGCCAGGGCTCTGTAGAGCCAAACTAGACCAACGGTGATATATTTGCCCAGGAAGTCCTTGTTTTAAGTAATCTCACCACTTTGATCAGCTGCAAAAGTGCCAATCTAAAATCAACAGTGGCAGAACAAACTTTAGAGAACAAAGGCTTGCCAGATGGGCAGGTGCTGAGAAATATTAGACTGCTGTTGTAATGTTTAACCCCCTTACACAGTGATGAAAGAAACACTGCATGTGTCACTGAAAGTGATGATAATAAAACCTAATGAAAGTAATAATGAATCCCTACTGTATGTCTGCAATGGGCTTTGCTCTGGCTCATGCCAAATCAGCTACCATTTCAAATTATTCCTGAACACAGGTGCTTTTTGAGGTAAGAATAGCAATTTACGCTTTTTCTATGTTCACACAAGTTAATATTAAAGCTGGTTTATAAGTGAAAAGAAACTCATGGCTCCTATTCACGTTTGCTGGTAGATCTACCTCAAGTGGTTGAAACAGTTATTATACCTGCCATCCCTTCCACTCTTCCTGGAGAGTTACTGTCTTGTAGCAAGGACAGCTGAACAGAGCAGGAATTAGGTCCAAAACTACCACAATTCACAGCCCAGTCTACCGCCAAAACCAGTGACAGTCTCTGAATATGAGAGTTTCATATTCACAACTTGAATATGCTGTGCTCAGCGCCCCTTGCTTTACAAGCACCTGTCTCTTGGAGAAGGTGAAGATTAGTTGCAAGAACCACCCATAGCTCTTACCTAACCAGACACATGCACGAAGGAAAGCCTCCCTTTGACAAGACATTAATGCAAGCTGTATTTCAAAAGGCATGTCTACAGTGTTGAATAAAAAGGTCAGCCTTGGTCTCAAGACCAAATAGTGCAGACTAACATGCCTCTATACTGCTTATACTTAGCTCTCTCTAGACTGGATGTAGACAGTGTGATTTTACAGCATTAAATGTAGCTATAAACTCTAAGATGCAGAATGGGAACATGCAGAAATATTTAAGGATGCACAACTTGCTGGAATAATGTTGGAAGACTGCATCAGTCAGCCTCTGAGACTTGCCCACCCATCCTGTCTGGAGAGAGCTAACCCCACCTGAGGGGGGGGGGAGCGGGGCAGGGCGGGAAGAAGTTAGATTCAAAACAGTGAAGGTACATGCTAAAAATAAGCCAGGGTGGACAATCAGTGAGACAAAATTATGATTTTGCTCATCACTTAGTACTGTTGCCACAGGGTTTGCACCATTTTAAATACACTCCTTTAGTAGAATACCTCTAAATTAGCATGACTGAATACAAACAAAACAGTGACAAATTACAAGTCCAAGATACACCTTTGATGCAAATACCCCTACAAAGCAAACCAGCTATGCTCGAGCATATAGGCAAGGAGTTTACTAATGAAAATGGACTTAGGTGTATACTGAAAATGTTTTGCTGCATCTGACCTTAACCTCCCGTAAGTGAGAAGAGATGTAGCAGGTTTTTCCATTCCATACACCAGAACAATGGGATCTTACCAAGCTGTTCTGGGAGCTCTGGAGTTGGGAACTGACACCACTAAAGTGGTGAAATCCTTCAGCTCGTTTCAAGTGTTTTTATTTTTTTAGGTTGGAAGAGAAAATAATTAACACACCCTTCCTGTCCGAGGTTTAAGGACACGGGCACAGACTATCCTCCTCAGACTATCAGTGCTCCTCGTAACATTTTCTGGGAGGAAGGAAGTGGGAGCGAAGAGTCCCAATCAGCAAGACGTCTACACCATGAAGACACAGGTTAGTCTTGGGACCAGCAAATGTAGGATCTGTTGATTATTTCTTGTGTTGCTGTATCATGGGAAGCACGTTAAAAGGAGAGTCAAAACCAGTGTTTGAATTTTGAAAACTCAGGATAGGAGGTTTTATTTCATGTTCAATTCCTACAGCAAAAGTCAGAGAAAATTAATTTAAAATCTGTTTACCATATCCATGCAAATATATTATATCTATGGGTAATATTTTTACAAAAAATACTTTTGTGACTTAGATGCATAAGTGCCATGAATAGGAGTCATCCCCATAGGAGTAGGAATCATTGCACAAAAGTGAAGCTGAGTAGGAGTCATTTCACCTAAGTCTTGTCATGAAAAGTTAGACTTGGGCTCTTAATCCTCCAAGTACCTTTTATCATCAGTGGTGAGGTGGGGAGAGAGAAATCCTACCAGACAGAGAATTTGTTCAAAAATAAGCATCTAAGAGAAATGGAGTGAATGAAAATCAAGAGATGCCTATCTCTAACTTGACTATGTCTTCACCTAACCAAGGTGGCCAGTTAAGCCCACATATCTGACTCCTAGGTTCCTAAAGCAAGTAAGACAAATACGTCTTTTTTTAATACTTTCACTGAAGCTAAAAATATCAGTGGTGCTTTGAGCGTAAATGGGAACTTTTAGACTACACTAGTGAATTTAAAAGGGCCAGGAAATGTTCCAAGGCATTAGTCCTTGAACATCCGTACCATGAGGCGGTTGATTTTGTCCCTGGCATGATTTCGGCCTCTGCCAGCATTTTCCCAGATAATTCCCAAACACAGCCGAAGTGTCAGGAATTGCCAGGAAGCATTCCCAAAAAGTAGTTTGGATTCAGACACCCTGTTGCGGAAGATAAAGAGCGTTCAAGAGTATAGATGCAGACTATGATATTCCAGCTGGCCTCAGTGCCAGGGAGCAGCCCCAGGCACATTTAAATTAGTGATCGCCTTAGAGCAACAGAGGGAAAGCATTGAGAAGTACTAGGACTGCCTACAAATGGACACATGCTGGAGTATTACATCCAGTTCTTGTTTCCTCATTTTGCAAGAGGTAAAAAATTGGATAGGATGTGGAGGAGAGCCACAGAAATTATCGGGAACCTTGGAAAAGGGCCTTGCAGTAAGATTAAAGGGGTTCAGTCTGTTGAGTTTAATAAAAACATCTAGCAGTGATTTCAGTGATTACAATGTGCGAGTATCACCACAGGGAGAAAATACTGAGCAGTAACAGCAGCACTCTCATGTCACAAAAAAAGGCATAATGAGAGGTGATAGCTGGAAGTGAAAGCCAGACAAATTCAGGCAAGAATCAAAACACACAGTTTTAAGGGTGAGGGTGATAACCATTGGACTGCACTGCCAAAGGAAGTGATGGATTCTCCAGCTACCGATGGCTTCAGATCTAGACTGGACGTCTTTCTAGAAGATAAACCTTAGCCAAACGCAAATTGCTGGACTTGACACAAGGCTAACTGGGTTAAATTAAATGGCTTGTGTCATGCAGGAAGTCAGACTAAATAATCTAAGGGCTTTTTCTGGCTTTAAAAAATATATGGATCTATAAAGTACAACTGTGTAACTGTGAATCCTAGTCCAAGAATAACATGTTTTGATAAAATAAGATTTCCATAGTCCAGTGCTACGTTAGAGGACACAATTCCAAGAGATCAGACTATAGTTATAAAATTGAAAATGAGTAAAGCATGATGATATGGTGATATTAATAACAACACCGATTCTCCTTGTGTTTACAGGGCCAGTCAATAAAAAATGCAGCAAAGTCAGTGGAATTTTAGTGCTATAAAATTAGTAAGAGAAAATATGCTTCAGTTTTCCAGAACAGTCTCCGAATGTCATGAAAGTAAAATGAAAAATCACATCTATTCTGTTAACACTTGAGGGAGGAAGGGGGCATTTTTTGGCCATGCTTATTCCACTCAATTAAGGAGTGACAGGGCTCCAGCCCAGGCACTGAAATTCGATCATCTGCACTGTTTAATAGTTAGGGCAGTTTTTGGCACAGTTTTGGCTCTGGCCAAAACGCTTTTCGAAACAACTCTTTGCATCATTCAGGAGTCAGCATGGGCCAAGGACACTCCTAGCAAGCAGTTTGGATGTACCCATGCCTCTTCTGGGGGAGAACAGAATATGGTAACATGAACTTTGCCCCACTATCCCAATCAGCCTGTGGTTCAGGAAACAGGTCCTGGCATTAAATGCTTAGCTACAGATGCAGCCAGTGAGTTCAAAGCGTCAGCTGCTCTGCAGGAAAAGAGCTGAGCTCTCAACTGCTTCCCTATCTCTGCTACAAAAGTACCTACACTGTATATATTTTAATTTCACATATGAATTATATTGATCTATCTCTGAAGAAAATTGGCGCTTTCAAACTGTTCAGCTGTCCTTAAAATCAAAAAGTCAGCTTCCAAAAAGGACAATTGCAAATTGAACCACAGCATTAACTTTTTGAAGTGACCTATCGAGGCCATATCCAATTAAACAGCAGAAGTGACTACAAATAAGGCACAGTCAATACTTAAATTTTAGATCTTTAGACCTCAGAGTGTAATTTGAAGCCAAAATAAGAGACCTATTAGGCACACAGCGTTAGGCACTGTGGAAAAATCACTCGAAAAACCCACACATTGAGAAGGGAGCCATTACATTGTCTTGAGCATAGAAGAGCATCAGAATACCAACCCCTCCCTAGAATTTTAATACAAGGATATAACTGAATGCCTCCATCTACTCATAGCTTGGGATCTGCTTCTCAAGGTATAATCCTCTAATTATTTTGCTTCCTGAAATAACCACTTAAGGCTCTTTCTTTCATATTACAGCAAGAGGAGGCAGCCTAACATTAATATAATAATGAAGTAGCTAGATCTTTTGCCTGATAAATGGGAATATCCTGATCTGGAGACAATTTTGGCTCAGGTTAGGAACTAGGAGAGTTCCTTAACCACAAAGCTACTGGTTACAGCATACAGCTGTCCTGCTGAAGCAGCCTTACTTCCCAGCAGGAATACAAATTTCATGAGGTCAGGAAGGGACCTTACAGGAGCAAACAGTTATCATCAGGTCAAGAATACCAATCTAGGGATGGATGCCCGATGCTCTGGTCCCATCTGGGCTTTGAGGCTACATGTAAGTGTTCAATTCAATGGGCTAAAGCCCGAGTAGAACTGGAGTGAATAAAACCATGAAGAGAATGAAAAGGAAACATCAAGCTCGGTCCAGGTAAGGAAAATGCTTACTAAAGGTAAAGGCATGATGAATTTGGCATATCCCTTTCCTTAATACTGTTCTAATTTTAAACAGTCCATTGTACTGTGCTGTTGATAGTCTTGTGTGAGCCATCTAAGGTTCAGCCAACTCAGCTGCCTGATCAGTAAAGAGACAATGCTATCACACACAGGGTTATTTGGATTAGTGAACACCATACGCAAGTGAATCGTCTGCCAGATGGCATCGGAAGAAAGCTGCAACTCTCTCACTTTCATTTCCACAGCAGCAAACAATGTTCCGTGTTTAAAATAAACTCTTCCAGATGAGTAAAAGATAAACTTTGTGGTGCTTTTTCTTGATCTTCTCTTAGACTTCAGCTTTTTTCTTCATCTTCTCTTTGACTTCAGCTTTTTTCTTAAAAAGCCCAACACAAAACCAGACATCCCCCCCCCTACTCTGCTTGGTTACATTAGTGAAAAATCCCAGTTTAGACCACCACAGTACAAAGCTGTCCCTCTAGGCAGCATCAAAATTCCATGCTATTTACTGAACAAAAGGCAAAAATGAAATACAATATTTTCACGCATCAACTTCTGTCAACAGAACCCTTAAAAATGAACACCTACCACATTAAGCCGTTTCCTGTCATTTTATGGGTTTTCCACAGTGAAGAACTGTGCCCCTTTGTTGAAACATGGCTGTTTTCACATTTTCTTCAGTTTTAACCCTTTTTTTAAAAAATAGCAAGTATCTAAAATTAAACAACCCCCCCCTCAGAAATAGAAACACAATAACTGTCATGAAAGCTTTATAATTATTCCTTTTGAGTTTTCAGGTTGCCTTTTTTGCATCTACAGATGACAGGTCATTATCTCTTCTTCTGTTCTACTGTCCCAGGGCCCCAGTCTTAGCTGTGCTTCTGACACAATGAGTTCATAATATCATCTGACTACTATATAAAATGAGAAATTTTGATGTTTGAAATTTTCCGCTTACAGCAAAATTTTATGGACAAATATCTCCATAAAGCAGGCTTACATTTTTTTTTCAATATCTGTGGAGATGCATCTGAGACACATTTAAGCCTCTGAAGATTTGCAGGAGGGCAGACTGAATATAAGGAAAATGATGGTCTGGTCTCTTCCTCCTCCCAAGTATTTTCAAAGCCAGATGAAGTGTCAAGCAACTAGAACTACCAGTGACTTCAACTGGACCTGTAGGATCTCGGCCCTTCAGAATAGCAAATGGGTTGTACTGAAGCACTTTTCAATATCTGCTATGTTTTATCCATGGGCTACATCTACAGTGCTGTATATGTAGGCCTTCAGGGCAGGCTGAAGTCTAAAATACCTATCCATATACACTGGAGAAGATGTTCCTGTCTGTGAATGAGTATATAAAATGATACCAAACCTACTTGTTGCAATGCATGTAGGTTCTGGGCCTCGAGGCGTGTCACTTGTCTTTCTGCAGATGCTGTTCATGACCCTTTCTTGAAGCATCTAGAAAGACCCTGACATTGCTTGTCTCAAGGGTAGATGGGACTTGGAGAGTGGATGGTCGTGCAGAGAGTTAGGAAGACCCAGGACACTGACCTACTGTTGGGGGAGGTTGCAACAGGACTTAGATAAACTGAAATAACATCACTCATCACCAAACTGCAGTCCAGGTGGCAGACTGACAAACATCCCAACAACTGCAGAGGTGGGCTGACGTTTCTTTGGGGAAAAAACACACACATTTCTGGAGAATGTTGCAGAATATTTAATATATACATAACAGCTCTACCACTGCCACCACCCCACCCCCATAATCTGTGAAGTATTTTTTTAAAAATGCCACACATACACAGAAGTGCATAAAGCCTCATTCATCAAGCTTGAAAGAATCATCATCCAACTGGCTGTAAGAGTCCTACTGCGCAAACATAAAGCCAGGAGATCAAGATCAGCAAAAACATTTAGGTGTCTGAGTCCCAACGCTTTTAGTGGGACCACGACTTCAGACTGCTTGCTTTGGCGATGAAGCAGACGGTGAGAAATGCTCAGTACCTTGCTAAAGTGAATATTATAGATTTCAAGCATGTGACACCCTCCTGAATCTTTCATGGTAAATAAGCTATTGATTCCTTCCCTATCCAGATTAAGTTTCTTTCACATTGCCAGAAAAGGAGTGATCATTCTTAAATGTAGAAAGAAAGGGCGGTCAACCTTGTTAGGTGATCAGTGTGCCAGCCTTCCCCCAAAAAAGCAATTAGGAAAGCACTCCTTTCTCCATGTTACATAGGACATTTGGAATTAATTAAATATTGAAATTAATTTCTCTGATCTGAATCCAGTTACGACAGGTGTGAGGCTGCTAGTGGTAGCTAAAGCGGTAAGTAAAAAGTCTAGAGGGAGGTCGTCATTTTCTGTTATGAGAAATAGCAGCACCATTCTGGGACAGATCAAAAATAGTAATTCAACTGTGGAGGCCTCCTGGATCGTTTTGCAAGTCAATTACTCTCTAAGTGATTAGTTTGGAAAAAGTTATGTGAAAAAGGGAACAGGCCTCCCATTTTAAAATTATTTGTATGACTCTTGCAAGTTGTTTATTTTCTTTATAGCCTTAGGTGGAAAGAAATTAAGTGCGCTTGAAGTGGGAATTATCCGCATTTTTCAGCAAAAGCATAATCACACCACACATTCATAGGGCTCAGGCTTTGAAGCCTGTGAAGCATTCACTTAGTAGGAAGCTTAGGCAAACCAGGCAACCGCTGAAGAAAGAGAGGAGACTTTAAATACTTCTGGTTTTATTGCATCATGGAAAAACTGATCATTTATCTCATTAAGATGGAGAATTTTTACCGGAGAACCCCCGCTGGGTTTATAAGCTTGCCTGCTGCGTTGACGGCAGTAACTGAAAGAGCAGCCTTGTCCCTTTGCCTGGGGATAGATGTTGGCCTTTGTGGCAAGGTAAGGAAGGTAAATTGGTGACAGAGTCAGAGTATTTTTTTTAAATGTACATAAGTCTCCCTTGACTTAAACAGATGGGGCATATAAAATAAATACATGCAACCGCAATTTAGTTCACTTGCAGAAACCTCAGCTATAATAGCTACATGTGTGCAGAGAGGACTGGCTTATGGCTAGGGCCTGAGACTGAGAAACAAAAGAAAGAAATAAATTTAAAAAAAGGAAATTATTTCTTTCTTAAACTCTTGGTCTGTCCATGAGGGAAATTGCTTACAGGGGCACTTTTAAAAGCACCATAGCCAAAGATTATACTGAAGCAGTTAAAAATTAGACAAATTATACTGAAGCAGTTAAAAAATGTTCCCCTGAAGACACTTGAGGCCTGTTTCTCTTGACCATTACACAGAGAGGTTTCCTCCCCTCGGCTGTGCCTGTGTGCTCTCCAGCTGCAAAAGCAGACAGTGGATATGTCTACCTGGATGCAACTTTAAGCAACTGAGCTCAACACTGAGCTCAAGCCCAACAGATCTGCCCCCAAGCCCAATGTCTCATCACGTACCAAAGCAGCGCAGGCGGCAGGTGACACTCCTGTGCTAACAACCCGCTCTCCTCTCCCCTCAGCTCCTCGGTAAATCTTTGACAGCTCTCCCTGTCTGTCTGTTAAAATGAGGGATTAAATTGCACCTGCACACGTGTCTGCACACACACACTCTCATACCCCGATTTTAAAATAATCCTTTCAGAGTACAGTTAGTCTGCGATGTTGCCGTACAAAATGCGACCATTGAGAAATGCAGCCACTTGGAAGCATTTCCACTGATTGCTGAGACTGGCCGAAGGTGCCAGTGGGGAAAGTTTGCAAATAGTCAAAGTTAGTCGCTGCTGTGGCCCTCCACGTCTCAGTTATGGCAGGCCAGAGGCATTTCCCCTATGAAAAGCAAAAGGGCAGGGGCTACGTTCTCAGGAGTCACTGTGCCCTGTACACATCCCAGCCAGTTTTTAAATCCCCAGGGCACAGGTACGGAGCGCTGGCCCAACACTGCTGGTGGACCCAAAATCAAACACTCAGATTCTAACAGTTTATGTAAGATAGCTGAAGGTACATTTTGGCTTTGGAAAGAGTTGCCTTGTAACATTTATCAATCACAGACCTCGAAAAGATCTTAGCCTCAGCTGTGGCTTCCTTGCATATCTGTAATGTACTTGCCAGCAATGTGATCAGTGTCCGTACCTGCCAATGAAAGCCGCATTTCCACGGGCTTTACATACTATCCCTGGTCACTGTCTGCCTCTTTCACCCTTATTTTTAAAAAGTTTAATTCTTCATGGCAAATAAATTTAATTTGAGGGTGGTGGTGTTCATATGGTGGTGATGGTGGAAGGAGGCATCTGGAATGCATCCCAGTTTTGGTTGCACGCTCTTGATATAAATTGTTTATACAATAGTAATGTACAGAGCTTGCCATCTCTTTCTGGAGGCACTGTTACACTGGGGTGAAGTGTGAAGGTGCTGTTCTCCTCTTAGAGCATCCTCTACCAGCTCCAAGGGAAGACATTCAGCAGACAGTCCTCAAATCATACACATATATCTGAGATTACTAAGAGCCTGTAGAGTAGAGTACAGAACAGATACTTCCTTAGCCGAAATGCTTGGTTCTAACCTAGACTGAGTCAGCATTACTGCTTGTTGAAATAAGGGCTCTTCTTGGTTTTGCACTTACTTACATTTTGCAAGATCTGTTGACCTATGAGGTCTCCAGTTCTTAGACGCTACTAGAATAACAAAAGCATCACATAAACATTAACAGCAGTCTCAAGACAGTAATCAAAGCTTTCTGGTCCACAGAGGCTAAATTGCATTCAAGCTCGAAAGTGACAAATTTTACTTATTTCAGACGTTGAAAAAAGCTTACCTTTTGGTAAGTTCCTAACAATCCATCCTTTCAAATTGTTTTCAGGCACTATTCATTCGTTAATATTAAAGGTATCATATGATCACTCTCCTACTCCGGAACGAGGGCTGTAATTTAGTTATGATTGCAGGAATGTAATCCCTTTCTGACAATGGCTCTTACTTCCATAATGTTTCAAAAGAAAATAAAAACAAGCACCTGGCAGATGTATGAAGCATTACATGTTATGCAATCATACTACACAACTGAGACTTCTTATTCTGCATCTCTTATTTCAGTACAAATCCATCTTTGCTCTTTTGAAGGCAAGTGGACATCCTATGTCGGTCATTCAGTCTGAAAAATTATGTATTTCTCTGCTCTTCAGCCAGTTTCAGTGCAGTTCTTTACTACAGTATTTTCAGACTAGCCATCTTCTCCATTTTCCACCTTTGCATCCAAGGCTTTCCTTGCAAGAGGTATACACGTGTTTCAGCAGTGACACAATACAGTACTGTTCCTTTAGTACTGCTACAGTAGTATTGAAAACACAAACCCCAGTTTGGCTCAGCTTCTCTGTATCTCTTTACAGAGAAGTTAATGTTAATGAACTTCTAATTTAGCTAGCTGTTTAAAGGCGCTGCGTGCAGCTACTTACAAGTATTTAGAATGAAAATGTGAAATGCAATACTGAAGATCAAAGCAGAACTTCTCTAAGCATGTTACACACTTCCCTCTGGCATTACTTACAGAACTTTGTTCAGCACTCAAGAGTACGCTTTGACAACACGCCCATCTCTACACCTTGCCTTACAATGAGCAGTGCAAAGCTCAACATGTTACAAGATCTTAAAAACCTGCTCCGTTTCGTAGCTTGCCTTGTGATTTTCTGGAATGCCACCTTCCGCCCCCACCCAAGTCACCCTCCCAGAGCACAATCTTGCTGGTGAAGGGCAAGGCTAGATCAGGTCCACTCCACTGTGCAAAAGTTGAAATACGCTGAGAGTCTGAGTAAACAATCAAACAAAGAATCTAAAAAATTTGGTTGGTTGCCACCTGAAGTGCAGAACTAATATGTATTTATAAGTAGGTAATAAGGATCTACTGAATACATCATTTATGATTGATACTCCTTCCCTTGAGTAATATTTGTTAAGATAGATCACTCTAAATCATTCTTCCAGATTTATTCTATATAACTTGACTTAAATGCTAGAATGTTTTATTACAGTAGAGCAAAACAAGAAGTCATAAATGTCAATATGAACCCATTAGTTACACAAATTAAAAAAGAATAAATCAGTAGAGCTTTACATAATACCCATGTGTTTATTTGGAGCCCATTTTATTTCTACCAACACTGCATGACAGGCTCCCTAATAAATACAGGTGAATATTCTGGTTTGAAACAAGGCTACTGTGTCAAGACTGCTGGTTTCTGATACATCTTCCACAGTGAAAGAATGAATGCTAAGTCTTTTTTTAAAATATTTTTATTAAAGAATATTCAGTAAGCGGTAATAGACAGACTTATCTAATCTCATTACTGAGTTAAAGTGCCATCAGTCAAGCCAAACACACACTGAAAAGCATATTTTCTTCGGTCTAATCCGGGTGAGGTCTTGTGAACTTTGTATGCGTACAACTGATGACATGCAAAGCTCTATCAAGACCATACTACATCCATCAACTACGTTTTTAATGAAACCCAAGGTGTCTGCATATCAATAAATAGCAAGTTCAGCACACATGAAAATAAAAATACAGCTTGCACAACCAAGTGTATATACTCATTGAATAGCAGCAACACCACTCAAAAAAGTTGACTTTGTGCTTCACAGCTAAACTGTATATGGCTCAACAGTTTCGTTCACTGAACCATGAGGCTGACAACAAGTCTTTGAACAGCACTCAGAGGCCTAAATGATTACAGTGTAAGATATCAGTAAAACGGTTTATTCCATTTTTCATTGTCATGGCTCAAAAAAGACACCAATTCTATTATTATTATCAGGATCTATTTTCAAAACCTTTTTACAAGAGACGTGTTTCACCATCAGTACCCTGCATTGTCCAGCCCGACTACTAGTGGAACATGACAAATATGCATATATATGGCAAAACACAGTTGTTTATTTGTAAAACATGAGTATCCGAGCAGATTTAACCAGAAATTATATTCACACCCTCAAACTCTATTTCAGACTTTTTTTGAATGCCTGTGTCTATTAAATATTGTCCTTTATTTCAAAACAGAGTTCCAGCACAAATCACTCCTCTATTTAATACTTACTGAGCCAAGTAATCTGTATTCCCACAGCATTTAAAGTGAGAATTACACTGTTGCAAATACGTGTTGCACAGGTACCTGCATTCTATTCTGCAGATACCCCCTGCCACTTATTTCAATAAGCCAACCATCACTTCACTGATATCCCACAACTTTCTTGCAACCAAATCATCCATGGCTTTGGGCAGGAGTTCCTCCTCTTTGCAGTCCCCAAAATATTTTCCTGACACACCTTCAACATCAGGAGAAGAGGCCAAATAAATAGAAGTCTGGGCTCCTTCCAGAGGTGTTTTGAAGAAAGCCCATGACACCAAGTTGAACAGGGGTTTTGCCAGCAAAGGAATATTCACGTATCTGCCTAGATTTGTTCTGACAATCCCAGGATGAAGTGAATTGACGGTGACTCCTGTCCCTTCTAACCGACGGGCTAGCTCCCTTGCAAATAATATGTTAGCCAGTTTACTCCGACTGTAACAAAAGCTTTTATTGTAACTTATTTCACTGTTCAAGTCTTCAAAGTTGATCTCTCCATATTTGTAAAGCTTTGAGGATACTACCACAATCCTGCTCGGTGCAGAATTTTTGAGGAGGCCCAGGAGAAGGTTGGTGAGCAAGAAGTGACCCAAGTGGTTTACACCAAATTGCATCTCAAAACCATCCTCTGTCTTCATGTACGGACACTGGAATATCCCTGCATTATTTATCAGAACATCCAGCCTTGGCTCTTCCTTTAAATAGGAAAGAAAAAAATAATTCAGTTTTATAATTGTCATACAAAACACACTATTTTGCCTAATATTTCTCATTGGCCCTTGTTAGAAATAATTTCATTCCTAGTTTTCTGAACTGTAACTTCCTGATATTCTCTTAAAGCATTGCTGAAAAAAACCCGTAAGTTGAACTACCACTAAACAGAGTTCTTGACCCCAGCAGGATGCAGGTACACGAGTAGGTCTGTATCTACTTTTAATGCAGGCAGAGAACACAATCATTTGCTTCTCCAGGAGCAGCTTTTTCTATAGCAATTCAGTGATAATTTACCTTTGTGATGCGTTTTGTTTTCCTCTAAAAAGTAACCTGTTTATTGCACTGCAAAAGTAGACACATTAATTTATGGCAAACCTCAGCCACAGGCAAGGGCTCTGCTCTGCAAAAGACGTGCAAAAAGCTCACAGAACTAACCCCATAGTTGAAGAAAAAATGTCAAATTGTAGACCCATCATCTCACTGGGGAGATGTCATGAAAAACTTTGCAAAACAATGTTCTCTTGATTTTAAACACCATCTTATTTTAAAATCACTACACTTCATTCTGCTGCTTGGTGACAACTACGGAGCAGAATTGATTATAGAAAAGTAACAGTCATGATCCTAAATTGAGCAGGCTTCATACAACAATTTGAGTCTAATACAGGACTGTGGCTTGAAATTTTTGTGACGTGCTCAGCACATGCTGTTTCATGGATCAGTATTCTGGTTCAGGTCAGGAGAAAACAAAGACTCAAGGAGGTATGTTACATTGTACAGAATCAGGAAACATAATTAATTAACAAAGAGAGTGGTATGGATAATTTAAATATATGTGTAATACATCATGGACTTCATGTTTCAGCATCCACTCAAAAATTAAGAGCTCTCCAATTTACCCAAAAGAATAACTTTTTCAAAAAAAAAACCAGATTAAAGTAAGCTGCCTAAATAAGCTCTGAATTCAGCACTTTCACCCACCTCTGACAAAAGACTGTGAAAGTATCACAGGAAATTTACGCTTGTATGAATCAGAAGCAAAACTACTTACTTTATAGAAAAAGCAGCATGAATTTTCTTTGCTGCTTTTTCTTTAAACCCAATGAACGGACTGTAAGGCAAGCTGAGATCATTTTGGGTCATTTTGATGATAAAAATAGAGAACCTCAAAATTAATTTTATACCATTTCACTTTTATTTGGCTGCCATTAGCAGCAAAGATACAAAGAGAGCAAAACCCAAATCTGCACTTGGCATTCAGTTAATGATGCTGGCATCCGACCACACAAAACATCAAGTACTTCAACCTCAGACTGATTTCTGTGGGGCTTGAGGCTGCTCAGCATTTCATATAATTGGGTCCCCGAGGCATGATCCAAAGAGCATCAAACTCACTTCTCCTCATCACCCAAAGGAACATAATGGTTACTATCACTAAACAAGGACAGGACTGAAGAAGTACTGACTGTACATCTGCTCACTGAAGTGATACTTCTTTCTTCCTTAGAGAAAAACATTGCTTTAGAAACCTTCTGTAGCATCTGACTGGAGGATTTATTTTGCAAGACTTAACACTTCACGAAGCAAGACCTCTACTTGTGCTATTTTTTGAGACTCCTAAATTTTATAGAGTAATGTGATCAGTGCCAAGCAGGCAGCTATGACCAAATGGAACAGAGAGCACAAAATACTGTTTTGACAGGCAACGCTATTCCTTGTAGCTTCTGAGCTCGCTTCCATTTTTCCATGGAGCCCTCCAACACCTCTAAGACTTTTACTTTTTGCAGTGAGGCTAAGGAGTGAAAGTTGTAATCCCTTGCAGTTCTGGAAAGGAAAAATCCCACAAATTGAGTTAGGCGGTGAGAGTGCATTGTTTTCCCATCCTGCCGATATTTAAGTCTTCATCTCAAACAAAACACACAAAAAACCCCCAAACGGCTCCAAAAAGGAGTCACGAGTTAGAGAAGGTAACATGAACTTGGGTGGAACAGCTCTTGAAAGTACTACTTGAACTCACATCCCTTGTTATTCAGTTGCTTTTGGAATTATTTTGAAGATGAAAGTTAGAACGCATGTGTCAGCAGCACTCTGCAGATACACGCACACTTTTTCTCCACCCATTCCTCACTTAAAGTCACTTGTACTGGCTTTACCAATAAAGAGAGGCTAACAAATTTACATTTGGGGATATTCTGTACTATAAAAGATATCATTTTAAAATAAGTTAGGCAGTATGTTTCTTTTCTGGTGTTTGTTCTGCATATCATTTTGTATATGCGTATTTTCCCAGACCACTGAAGCAAGATTAGACTTTATCACCGGATTCGTATGTATGAATGTACATAACTACACAGAGCCCCGCTAGAGAACTTAAAACCTGACTTTTTCCAGACATTTAAGTTTTTTTAAAAAAGCTATCTGAAAATTAATGCAATAAAGTCCTTCTCTGTTTTTATCCCCTCTCACAACAGCATCTGAGCATCTTTCAAGTACTTAACAAGCTGTTCTCTGAGCAGCAGCGGAACTTATTAAGCCTGGCTTCCCGTGACTTTGTGTCTCATGGCTTGAGTAGCTAGATGTGGCGAGATGAGAGTCCCAACTGATGCTTTTCATAGGAATGGAATAATGGCTCCAATGGTGCCTCTCTCTGCTCTCTGGTGCCTAATAACACAGCTGAACTCATCTAGTGGCATTTCTGTCAGGCGAATCAACTGGATGTCCCTGTTCTCCTTAAACTCGGGTTTTCAGGAAATCTGCAGAAACTTTACATATTTAAAAATGTCTGTCTATCTATCTACTAAACTCAGCTAGCAGTGGCCAAGAAATTTAAAAGGGGGGGGGGGGGGGCACTGTCTGGGGAGGTGGCAGAAGGATGGCTGGAGCTGTGAGCAGTGCACTCGTGAACTTTTATGTCTTTGGAGACAAGGCTGAGCTGTAACACTAATTTAAAATAACAAAGGCAGGTCACTGTAGAGTCGAAAAGAGGGAAAGGAAGGCAAAAAATGTATATCATACAGAAACAAGTGTTTCCTTTTCGGAATAGAAAGGCACTAGAATAGTTTGGACGACTAGAATAGCCCAAACTAGTACGAAATTTATGCTTCGAGATGTTAATTTAACATCATGGCCAATTTACTTATACCCTCCTTCCAAACCCTGCGGTGAGGTCAGCAACATCCCACACCCCCAAACCGGACTGCCAGCAGCAGGAACAAGCCCTGTAAGCACGCAGCCCCCAGGACGACGCCACCACCGCGCTGTCAGCACCCAGCTCATGCATCCCGTGTCCTCTCACAGCGAGCCCGGGGCCTCCGCGGCAGGCTAACGCTGCCCGGTATCTGCCGGCGTCCCCGCGGCCGTGCGGCAGCCGGCAGGCCCGGCAGGCCCGGCGGGCCCCGGCGGGCCGAGCCCCGCGCCCCGCAGCCGTCCCGGCCGTACCTGGAGGACGCGGTGGCAGAAGGCGCGGACGGAGCGGAGCGAGGCCAGGTCCAGCTCGCGGACCACCAGCTCGCCGCCGCCCTCGGCCTCCGCCCGCTCGCCCAGCTCGGCCCGGATCTCGCGGGCCGCCCGCTCGGCCCGCGCCCGGTCGCGGCAGCCCATGATGACGCGGGCCCGCATCCGCAGCAGCTCGGCCGCCGCCGCCCGGCCCAGCCCGCTGTTGGCCCCGGTGATGATCACCGTCTTGCCCCGCATGGAGGCCCCGGCCGCGGCCCGGGCCGCGCCCCGCAGCCAGCGCCAGGCGGCCAGAAGCAGCCCCCCGCCCAGCGCCAGCGCCGCCGCCGCCGCCGCGGCCATCCCGCTGGGCCGAGCGGCGCTCCGCCCGAAGCGGCCGCCCCCGCCTCGCCGCCCGCCGGCCGGCCGGCGCCGGGGCGCGTTAGCATTGGCCGGGCGCGCCGCTGGGCCTTGTGGGGATCGTAGTCCGCCGCCGCGCGCGGAGGCCGCGAGGCCGCGCCTGGTGGCGGGAGCGAATCGAAGCGCCCAGCGGGAGCGCGGCGGCCTTGGCGGCCCCGGCGCGGTCCCGAGGGCAGCCCGGAGCGAACTGCCGGTGGTGGCCAGAGTCACCTCTGCGAGGGTGCGGCTTCCTTCCCCGGCTCCAGAATAAAAGGCAGCAGGGTGTCCCGGCAGCAGGGTGTCCCTCCGTCTGTCCAAAGGCTGTTTCGCTAATAGCGATGCCTGTGGTGGTAAATTAGACGTGGCGGGGGCTGCTGTTTGGTGCTGAAGCGAGCTGGCGCCGAATAGCCTCTTAAACCCCGCAACGTCCGAGCTGGTTCGTGGCTTTCATCCCGTGCTGGCTCCTGGAACGTGGATGGGTATCGTCTGGGAGAGAGCCGGCTGGCCTGGGCCAAAACCAAACCAGGGGCTCTTCTAACAATTTGAGAATTAGAAGACAATGATAACAATATAATGACATAGAGATGGTCGGGTTCTAGGGCCCAAGAGCGTTACCTGGTAGCGTTTAGTTTGCTAGCAGAGATTTTACCAAAATGTTGTATTAACATTTATCAGTCTCGCAGAGGTAACTCCACCACGGGGAAAACAGACATTAAGGGCACCTATAATATTTCATGACCAGTCTTTGAGTCTCATGGCAGAAAAAATGCTTCTGCAAAAGCCACGTTCAATTCTGTCTGCCTTGGGTCTTCAGCTTGAGACGCAGAGGCTGGAGCAGTACATGAGGCGGTGCCAGGGAAGGCTCCCAGCACAGGGATACATCTCTGCTGTTATACTGCAACAGCAGCCCATAGCAGAGTTTTGGTCTGAGGCTGGGGACTGGTTAGGGCTCTCCCACAGCTCGTGAGCTCCCGCTAGGCAGTTTGGAAGCAGCCATCATGTTCTGGAGAGTTAGCACGCACGTGGACTTTTCCATGCCATCCGGCCTTTGTGCCAATGAAATATTCTGGGAAAGTGTAGGGTACTAGCATAAGTGGAGCGAGAGACTATGTCAGAGTGGCATGCTGAGACCTGCCCCCCTGCGGCCTTCAAGACCAGATTTCTTTCTTAGGTATTTCAGCAGGTTCTGTGGCTCTGGATCAAGTTGGATTGTGTGTTTGAGCATAGCAGAGATGTCAGTACGTGGCCAAGCATGTCTTGATAACCTACCTGCCTGTTGCAAGCAGAAGTGATGGGGTGTGGGGGAGTGTTACAAAAGTCATTATGGCGGTGTCTGCTCTGATATCTGCTCTAAACATACCAGTGAGCTGACAGTCAGGCCTGCTGAACACTTGCTTCTAGGACCAACTTCAGCTGAGTAGTGTTAGCTTAGAGGTAGCCTCTTTGAGGTAACCAAATTTAGCGGACTTCAGGATCGAGGGGGTCTGTCCCATCCCAATCTGGTAGAAGAGAGGCTGCTTGCAGAACCTACGCATATGTCCACTTACTCACCTCACAAGCACACTTACATTCACTGGTCTCTTAAATATTAGCATGGACCCTAAGTGCATCCAATATCTATACCCAGAGACTCAGGCACCAGCTCTGATGCTGGGTTTTCCCAGATGCTGGTCTCTTCCTGTTGTCCAGTTTGAAGTGTGCTAGTGTTCACATACGCACATAATGTGGGTCCCTCAAATAGCTGGTTTGTCCGGTAGCTTGCACCCAGACTGAACCTCTCCAGTTGTTGGCACTGAGACCCTTGGGCCTCTCAGACCTGCCAACTTAGTTTTGAATCCTTAACCCCAAACCTGTTTTCAGCCATCGTCTTCATGTCATGTCTCCAGATCCTGCCTTTACTAATCCCAGACCTTGACAAACCCACCCAAGGCAACATGAACCCATCCAGGGAGTCAGGAGTGGCCACTGAGGTTCCCCCACTCAAAATCCTTTTCATCCTAGCCCTGGGAGAGTTGCTAGTAGAAATGTACAGAGACAATTAAAAGGTAACTGATTTTTGATCAAGAACAATGTCAGTTAAAAAAAGGTGTCTGGCAAAAAAACCAAAAGGCAGTAATAGAGTTCAGTGCAGATTTAGGAATAAGATAGGGATAATGAGGATAGAACAATATGCATTAAGAAAAGTTCAGGATCAGGACTAGGGGCCAGCATGCAGGTGAGTAGAGTCCAGGGAGACAACAGTCTGTGGACCAGAAACAATCTTGGCTGATAATGAGCATGTCTATCTTGAGTCAAGACCTAGCACATGTGGGGAAATGAGTAAGAAACCCAAGAGGAAACCCATGACCCTTTCGTCAGGTTTCTTGCGGCTGGTCTGGACGTGATAACCATTTGCAATAGTAACCTCCCCTTAACTGTCACATGTTGATGCTACCCACAGTCTGTTCACATTGCTGCAGTCTGTTCTGAGGCTGACTTCAGCTCATGTTATAGCTGAAGAAACCTATCAGATTTTTCTGGAAGTATCCTTACCATCTCTTCTCTGACTGACTGTCACAATTCTCAGGCAGTTTAAGGGCTCTATAGGTACCACATCTAAACACATTGGATTCGCTGAGAGACCTCTTCTGTCTTTGTCTTCACTACAGAAAACTCTTTCTTCATTCTTGACTCTTCACTCCATTGTGAGACTTATGGCTACACCAAAGGGTATTTAAACCAGGCCACACCATTGTGTCTGCTTGTGACACAGACGGCTTTTGGCATCCTTAACCTGACGTAAGAGCCATAACCAGTTTGAGGTGTTGTTCCATATGCTTTGGTCATAGTAAATCATATCTTTGGGAGGTGTTGGAGCCATGCTCACCTCTGCTGCCTAATGACCTTGCAGCCAAGGACCAGGAGAAAGGGACAGTAGTTGCCAAGGAGATGCCAAAATAAGAGAACCAGGAAATGCCCTGTTAGAGCAACAGATTCATCCTGTAAGAAATCCTCCTGGCAGGAGGTAAAGAATCTGCTATTCAGCATCTGGCAGTGGGGACTCTGGCAGTCATCTCTGATACACCTACTACTTCAGAAGACTGTGAATGTGTTGGAGAGGGCACTGCCTGAAGGATCCTGCCTGGGTTCATCGGTGGTCAATCCAGCCTTCAGTGCAAGGAGCATTGTGCACAGGAGCTCATGGGTGATAGAGATCAGAAGCTGCTCATCTAGGCAGGGATGACATATGCATTCAGATGTTGTTGGTCCCAGATACTACTGAACAGGGTAACTGAAAGTTATTTTTTCTCCTAAGACATTGACCCGCTTCACTGCTTTCTCTACCCATCTGTTGCACTCGAGGAGATGGGTGTGTTCCGTTTAGCAATACTGCATGTCAGTGCAGGTTACAGGATCTGGCAGAGGAGCCCAAGGAGGGTACCTGAGGATTCTCCTCAGGATGTAGTAGCCCTCTGATTCCCGAGTCCTTAGAACAGACCACAGTCCAGGAACACAGGAGGATGCATGTTGGAACACATGCGATGATGACCATCTCCAAATCTTCATCTGAAATATTTTGTTTCCTCCAGATGGTTGTTTCACTATGCATGACATGCTAGCCTGGAAACTGAAAGGATGTCTTGGAGGTGTGAAGGAACTGGGGAAATGTTTTTTTTATGTCTTGGTAGCTGGTGGGAGGTATCCAACACACTCTGAGGGTATGTTCTCCTGTAAAAAAAAAAAAAAAAAATAGTCAGTCACCTTCAGGATCTTATTTCCAACATTTTTGTCCATGAGGATTGGTAGCAGTAGGAGACATTCCCATTTGTCTTACCTGGACTCTTCACTGTGATTTGGTGCACGAACCTGGAAGCTAAGGGAACAAGGACTGGCTTTGCCTGACAAAGATTTGTTTCCACACAGAATTTGATCTGTGTTATCATTATTCCTTTCCAGGTTTTGGCTGGGATGACAGTTTCTTTTTCATGAGTCTGTCTTCCAGTGTTATAAACAGGCTGATAGACAGGACAGTCCAGAACCATAGGATTCCTCTCTATTCCCCTACTGAAAAATGTTATTCATTGTTGTAACTGTGACTGGCTTAGGGTTATGAGGTGCCAGGGCATAAACTCATGGTATCCTCATGAGCATGAGAAGCAAGATGTTTTTTGTTAGGTTTTGTTGTTCTTGTTGTTTGCTTGTTTGCTTGTTTGTTTTGTTTTATGGACTGGAATGCTATGAAGAGACAATTCTGGTCTATGTCTACAAAAATAGAAAACCCTTTCCCTCAGCTCCCATCCCATTTCAGAGAATTTTCTTGAAAATGATTATTTTGGTCCACTAGCCAAGCTGTGCCTCGGAGCAGAAGACAATAATTGTAACAGGCAGAGACTACTCTGCAAGCTCGAGTCTCCCCAAACATCCAGATTAGTCTGGAAGGCACTTGCATGAACGAATGAGGCTCCACTCGCCCAACGTGCTGCCAGCTGGATATGCAGAGAAGCAGCCGTCAAGCCTGGACAGTTGCCTGACAATTAAAAGGCAGTGTATAATCTGAAC
This sequence comes from Gymnogyps californianus, assembly GCF_018139145.2. Classification (NCBI taxonomy): domain Eukaryota; kingdom Metazoa; phylum Chordata; class Aves; order Accipitriformes; family Cathartidae; genus Gymnogyps; species Gymnogyps californianus. The sequence continues at coordinate 116,126,045 of NC_059473.1, forward strand.
AAACATCTAAGGGCATTTTGCTCAGCTAACTTAGGAGAAGTGATTGTGGCCCTTAACATCAACTTCTGGGCTTTAATGTCAATTTGAATTCTATGACTAAGAGTGTAAACTCTACTACGTAAATTTAGTATGTGAACTCTCTATTTCTGTTCAGACATGCTTTAGTGCTGTCAGGAATGACACTGCAAGAGGTAGTCCTCTAGTACTATGTGTGTACAGATCAAGGAAGATGTAAGAACTGGAAGCTCCTAACTATGTCCTGGCCAGTAGGTTTCATTTTTGCTGTAGGTGGATGGTTGATTGGAAATAAAGGTAACCACGATAGACGAGATGATTCAGTTTTCAATTTATTGACTGATTTACATGCCTGTCCTGTCAGGCATGAGACACTCACCTCTGGAGTCCCACAGGGATCAAGGAACCCATTAGTCTTTTCCAGTATCAAGCCTGAATTGCATATGTTCAATGAGAGTCAAGTGCCAGTGATCTGTGCACGGCATACATCCTTTGTTTTCCTGCGCCCAACCTCTATAGCTCTAACAACGCACGGATGAAGAATAGCTGATCCATGTTCTGCTTCAACAAGGCAGGACTGGTGTTCCTGAAATTTGTAGCCACGCTTTTGTGGTGAAGGTACACACACAATTTGTATTCCACAGCTAAGGAATATTTTTGGATTCCTTGATGATTATGAGCTCTCACATAAAACCAGCTGCTAATAACATTTTTTACAATCTCCGTTTGGCAAAGTAACTCTATCCCATCCTGGCAGACAATGACCACGCCTCAGTTATTCATGTCTTCCTCACCTCCTGGCTGGGCTGGGAAATGTGGTATGTTTTGGGCACAAAGCATTTAGCACTTACAAAATTCCAAGTACACCAGAAATCTGCCGTGCATCCCATCAACAACACATGCTGGTTAAAAAGCTTTCTAATGGTCTCTATTCAAGTTTCATGCAGGATCAAGGCTTTCACCTTTGTTTTCAAAGAACTTTGTGGCTTGGACCCAGAACATTTAAAAGATTGTCTATGTTTCTGGGAGGGAAACCACAATTAATGCAATGAAGCTTTCTGCAATAACAGGACAGTTCATCCGGACAGAAGAGACCAAACTTTCTCAGAGGCTAACGTGAGATTCTGGAGTGAATTCCCCCAGGAACCACAGATCATCACAAGCCTTCACCAACTTCTACTCCCACTGCAAAGCACATTCTTATGGTTTTGTCTCTTCTGGTATAAATACACAGCAACAATAAAAATAAAACAGGACACTTGTTGCACTAGGGAGAGAAAGAGAACAAACACCACCTGACAGATGTTAGTTGTGTCATTTGGAAGGCACTCAGACACATGGATGACACTGAGATACAGGAACTTAGCATAAAAGAGGTAGAATAGACCTACAGTGTACATTTACATGAATTCATGTTGCAACATGCACCTGTCCCCTGGAAACTCATGTAAGGTTGCCAAACTGAGTTCACGCAGATCACAGAACAGCTGTAAATCCTAAGTGAATCTAGTCAAGAAACAAGGAGTTCCATCAACAGCATTACTTAGGGTAGATTCTCTGCTGTTACAAAGGTATGTTCTAAAGCTTCAGTCTTTGTCCCAGTCAAGATATTCACGGCATCTCTGACTTCTGCCCAGCTCTATGAAATCTGTTGGGACTTAAGTGTGTTTGAGACTTCTAGCTCTCTCTCAAATTTGGCTGAAAGTGGTCACTTCTGGTTCTAAATATCCAAAGGAGGCAAGAGACACAGAGACACTGATTACACAAACTCTGCATAGGAAATTATGCTAAAACCCCTACACAGAAAAATGACAATGTTCTGTAAAGCCAGCTTTATTAGAATAGGAAAACAATATAGAAAAATAAAGGGTTCCTGTAAACACAAGATCAAATAAGCTAAGATTTCACTGGAAGCTGAAACCTTGTGATAACAAACCTACTGAACACATTTAACAAGCAAAGCACCAACAACTAAACACTTATATGTAAACTGTGCTTTTGGTAATTTCAGAAATAATTGTCAAGGACTAGCATTGCAGCATGATTTTTGTTATAAATAACCCGTCAACAGTTTTTTAGAGAAAATATAACTGTTCTCTCTGTCTCTCAAAATATGTCTCAAGCTATAAGAACAGTACAAATCTTTTCCTAATATCAAAAACACAGTGTTAGATCCAGATGGGTAAAAAACGTAAACTGCTTAAGAATGCTATTAAAATAACTCTATTAAAAACTTACCTATATTAAAAATATTTCCTTTAAAGGCTGTTCTAGCCAGAAGTTAAATCTTTAAACATAGTGCTTACAATATACAAATGTAGAGGTTTTCAGACATAACTATTGGTATAGTAGAGGCTGGCTGAGTTAAGAACTTTATCGTTAATGGTGCCATCCAGTCATGCAGATTTGTGGTATTTCTGAGCAATGCCATAGGGAACATGCGCAGCTATGGTGCCTAATTTCTGTGCTCCTTCGATGTGAAACATCTGGTCATCAAAGAAAATGTGAGGGCGGATTTTCACCAGGATCGGTCCTTTAGGAGCTCCTGCTAGGAAAAGTGCCTCATCAATCTCCAGACCCCAGCTACGAAGAGTCTTCAGCACTCTGGCTCCAGAGCTCGCTGCACTTCTGGCTGTGACCAGGAAGGTCCTTATAGGACAATTTAATCGTTCGTTTTTTGCATAGAACTTCTTCTGGAGTTTCCCTAGGTCTTCCAGAAAACCTTTCAAAGGACCCTGAATACGAAATACCAGAACCATATTAAGTATTTGTCCACAGCTCCCAAAATCATCCTTTTGCTTTCTTCCAGATAGCCAGTTACATACAGGATTGCTTCCCTAATGCTATGCTACTCAGCAAACTCTCCATGTAATGTGTCCAAATGGGTCTGCACCCTCACTAGGAATTCACAAATTGGAAAAAAGTTAAAATCATAATCTTACATGAGTATGATCAGTAGGGAACTGATTCTCACTAAGGCTTACAAGATCTCTTACAATATAACGTTATAACTATAGTCTTTAATAAAATGTTCTTTAAAAACACTTAACTCTCTTTATTATGAACTATGAGCTGCAATTTTTTTTTCTGTGGAAAAAATAGTAAAAGACCTAATCACATAGACATCACTGAACTCTTTCCAGATTAATGACAATATTAGAATTACACTCCAATTAAAAGAAGTAAATGATAGTTTGGGTCAAATTGCAATATATTGCACTGTCCAGTACTTTCATAAATCAAGATTTTATTCTGAATTTATACCATTTTTAACAATAGCAGAATCGGTCTTTCAATTTAAGCTAATGGTAAAATATTTGGGTTTTTTAGATAAATGGCATAGTTCTGCTTGGGAATAAGCACAGATATTACCTTGTTTCAATAACCAGAATATCCCAGTGTTTGAAATTAACATTACCTACACAATCTGATAAAAAAAAAAATCAAGGCCATCAGTAGTAGCCTTTCCTTTTTCTAATGATACAATTAAAATGCAACTGTAAGTCACTGTCTTAGATATGCAGTTCTTTCAGTGAGGTGGGAGACTTGGTGAAAGGACTGCAACGGTGGGCTCTTTTACGTCAAACATGCATTTTAAAGATTATCCTTGAAAACGGAAATAAATAGGGCAATCAGCTTCCACAAAGAAGAATACTTACACAGGGGGGAAACTGGAGAAATACAGCAGCAGTGAAAATTAACAGATGTTTTGAAAACTCACTGATTCAAGAAGTACAAACCTGTGCAAGAGGCTTATTTTCATTCAGCTGTTCATGTTCAAAAAATCTATCTAATCCTTGCTCTTTGACAATCTGTTCTGATTCATCAGAAAAGAGAACTGCATCCCCATCGAATGCCACCCTCAACTGTGTATCCGAGTAAGCAACATCTTTGTTGGCAGCGAACATCGTAGCTGATGCGATGCCTGAAAATGGATCAGAGAACCTCAGTTAGCATGTCCTGCAAAGTCATTCATTAAACTGTCAGCAGTTCGGTTCCAACAACTTATTTGTGGTGACCTTTATATACGGTAAGCAGAAACGATCACTAAAGCTAATTTGTAATGGCTGTTCTGTAACACATATGTATGGAAGCTGTCCCATTGACATAACTTCTTAGACATGCTTCCTTCCACTTCCATGTAAGAATACACAAAAATGGTCCCCAAGGTGTGTTGCAAATGAGACGAAGCAGGAAATTCCAAGGAGACCATTGAATCAAACTATTTGCTATTTTTTAACTCCTTACAAAACACAGAGGTGGTTTTTGTAAGTCATATCAAAGAGATGACTCTAGTCAAACGGAAGTTGAATAGAGGTGAGCAGGTGTGTATGGGAGTTCATTTCTTGTAGCATGGGAGAAGACAGAAAGGTAGAGGCTGATTAAGTTGTCATTATCAGCAGTCTGAAGGATCAGAGAGGAACAATACAGAGAAATAACCTGATTTGCTTTGATTAAGTAAAAATAAGTGGTAAGTTTTGTGACTTTCTGCATTTGATGAAGCAGCACGACTTTCTGTGAAAGACACACAATAGATTCATTTTGTAACAAGCTCAACAGAGAGAAAACAAAAGAAAGCCAATTCAAACCTGCTTCTATAGCTTCTTGCACTTTTTCAGAGTCTGCTGAGAGGTACAAGTTCGTAAGGTACGCAGTCAGGTAACCAATAGGGCTTTTTCCTCCCGTCATACAGAAACGTTCAATTGTTAAGCCTAAAGTAAGAACAGCACAACAAGGTGTGACTCTGCCTTGACACTACAAACCTGTAAAAAGAACCCATAAAAAGGTACACTAGCCTACAGCTGACAGCAAACTTAAAAAAGAAAAACATGTTCACTGTAATTTCAATAAGCTAGACAACTTAAACTGACTACAATGTTTGATCAGCCCTTCCTCCTTGAGAATTAAAAGAAAAAAAAATCCCTCTAAGACAGCAGAATAACTGCTGTGAAAGTGTATGTACAGGGGGCGTAAATACCAAACAACAAGAAGTTTAAGGACTTCTCAGAAATTAAGATTTGTACCTGGCAAGTTAAATCTAGAGCTTTGGACCAAATTCTGTTTAAGACTATCTCCCTTATGCTGACACCCAAAAATAAATATCATCCTCTGAGGAACGGGTGTCGGTATCAAAGAAGCTGCTTTTACCAAGGCCAGAATAGGAAAAATAAAATTAATTCATTTTATTATGTAACAGCAAGCAGTTCTACAAGGTAGTATTTATTTTACTTACCATAGTGATTGATGCTGTTTATCAGTCTCACTCCCACCTGGGCATGGTTATTAGTCATCAGAACAATATCAAATCGTTCTTCATCATCAGGGTACAGCTCAAGAAGCCGGGCATTGACATGCTCCAGCGCCTGCAGGTTAAAAATGTTTAAGTCAATAGACAAGTGGAATGTGCCTTGTTTCTTGTTCACTGTGGTTTTAGTGATAGGACTGTCTTGAAGGAGAATGTGAAATACCTGATAGTTTAACTTGCTGAACTTGTTTTATTCCTTTCTGCTCTGCTGCTCCCAGCAACCATTTGATTGGGTTCATTTGAAAGGAAGCAAGTAAATTTCTTTTGCTGAGTTACAGAATTTAACTTTATCATGGAAATCTTTTTTCTTGGGACACCATAATCATCCAGATTAAATCAATCCATTGCTGAACATTATCACGATCCCTATTAATCTTTTTTTTTTTCCTTGTCCACTTGAAACTTGGACTTGGGACTTTCTTGTCCACTTGAAAATTGTTCTTGTGAAATCAAGGAGAAAGTGTAAAGGAATTTGTATGTGCAACTACTTGTTTTGCATGCACAAATGTGAATTTGGGCCACATACTTATGCAAAGATTTACTGACACAGTTCAGGTGGTCAGATGTCAAAGACTGTCCTTAAGTGATGAGTACAAAATCATATCCTGTCAAACATGATTACTGTGGCGATTTCTAATTGCAGAACTGAATGAGACAGATTATGATTCATTTGAGATCTCTTGAAAGATAATGGGCCAACATGTTATATCCACAGTTTGGCATTTTCCTCGACCTTCCATCTGCTCGTCTCTCTCTGTATCCATCTGTTCTCTCATCTTATTTAGAATCTTATCCCTTTGGAGTAAGACGTGCTTTTTGCTCTAGGTTTATACGCAGACCTCTGCTTTGGGATCTTGGCCCTTGAGTGGAATTCCTTGGGATTACAGCAATAAAGTCAACAATGAATCATCAAATGAATGCAAGATGGGTTGATTTTCATTAAGGTGCTTTAAAAAGTCAGGCCAGTTGTTAAGAATTAAAACACAGATTTCATTATTAAATTTTGGGAATCTCACTTTAAAAAGCATGGCTATGTCATGTGGGACTGTGCTTAGGAAAACTCAAGTGAGAGCCTGGTATAAGGCCTAGGAAAAAGTCTTAGTATGTGGTCATAACCCATTTCTACTGCTAATACTCTACTACACTGGCAATTTCTTAAAGCATTAGAGAATAAGGGGGAGTGGAGGAGGGGATGCCATTTTTCGTCCAGTGCCTGTACACTTTGCAGCCCAAGGAGATCCTGGCCTGTGATTAAGATTCATAAGTGCTACAAGCATGAGATATAATACTTTTTAGTATCTTAAAGATTTCAATAAAGGAATCCAAACAAAAATATATTATTTCTTTTTGCCTTCTTTGTCTCCAAGTAGAAAGTATCACCCAACAAACCCACAGTTCTCTAGCCTAATGATTCCTGTGACTAAGCAATTTATGACTCTCTTAAAAAATATAAAGAATTCAAACGCAAATAGCATACTGGAAGGGAACAGAGGTCAAGATGCATTCAGCTGGGCATAGCTAACAGCTCTGATTTTCAAAGTGTGAGGAGTTAAAAGAGTCAAATCTTGCTTATATTCGAAGTGAATTTGACACTGAACTCTAACAAATCTCTTGAAAACTGACTGTGCTAGCAGGGCTGCTATCTCTAGCTGCTACAGATAGAAGATGCAGTAAATTCAGTAGTCAGCCTAGCCTCACTGGTGTACAAAGTGAATTATTTTACGCTTTTATGTTAAAAACACCTTTACAATGCTTGTGCTATTAACACTATTAACAGCTATCTGTTATATTTACAACAGCATGGGTATTGACATAAGTAATTTTTCCACTCTGTATTTCCAAAAAGTGATCAATGCGGAAACTGTTTTAAATTCCTGAGACTAAAACTGAAGTAATGAAAATCTACTTTTAAAACCTGAAGTAAGTGTTCTGCCACAACTCTGCTGTCAGCAAGTATGACTGCTAATTATAATTTAATAAATTTTCTAAAATTGCTGTGGTAGAGCTTATCGAACAATTCTCAATGGACATAAAATGAACTCTGTTGATGGCATTTTTTCAAGACAGTCCCACTAAAACCTGTGTTCCTCAGGACCATACATATTTTTAGGTTTTTTCATTTTTTGTAATTTCACTTGCTTTCCATGCTGGAGGCTGTTTACCTTGGCCATTTCTCTTATCTTGTACAATGAAAGCAAAATATTCTATTTCACCTCTGCTTAAACCTGATTCCTAGCTAGGGGGTCTATTTCTTTTGCTGGTCCTCAAGAACAATTTCGAGGGTGACAACGAAAGCAAGGAAAAAATAAAGCTGACCAAAAAAGAAAAAAAAGGGTTAATTTCTGAATAAAGTAATTCAAATAATATTGAATCAACGCTGTCTTTAATCATAGTAGTCCTACTATAAGTGAGACATAAAAATGGAATGAGGAACTAAGATGTTTTGGTTTTGGTTTTTTTGGGGGGAAGAGGTTGCAACAAACTTAGAACAATTTGGGGGCCTATCTTAACTGAAAATAGTCTTAACAGGAAAGGCGCTTCGTGCGCCCCGTGTCCAGCAGAGAATGCGGGTTGCTCCTTACCCACACCTCAGATGTGAAGCAGAGAGCCGGGGGATACAAACCGTGATGCTGAGGGTAAAACTCCGGTCCCAGTGACGCGAGCAGTACGTGATGTCCCGCAGGCGTTTCGCATTAGTGCCGGCGGGAGGGGAGAGGAGGGGAGGGGTGGCCGCAAGGCCGGCCGTCGCCCCGAGATGCGGAGACGATGCCGGGCTCCCCGGCCGAGGCGAGCCCCCGCTGGGGGAACAAGTCCCCGAAACGTTTCCCCGGGGCAGGATTACCACCGCCCAAAGAGCCGTCGGGCTCCTCCTCTTCCCGAAATTTGGCCTTGCAGCATCCTCCGCGACCCGCCGCACCCCCCGCGCCGGGCCAGCCCGCCCCGGCCCCGGTACCTTGACGAAGTAGAAAGCCGGTCCGGGTTTGAGGGTGACGTTCTCGTTGTCCTGCTGGTACTCCACGTACTTCTCCACCCCTTGCTCCTCGTAGATCCGCCGCTCCTCCACCAGGTCGAAGAGGGCTCGGGAGGAGACGGCTACCGTGATGGCGTGCTGGGGCTTGGGCTGCGGAGCGAGCGGAGGGTAACGCCGGCCCGCAGCCCCCAGTCCTCAGCCCCCAGCCGCTGGACCCCCCCCCCCCCCCCATCCCCGGCCCGCCCGCCCGCACTCACCGGCCGGGGTCTCTTGGAAACGAGGTTGTCGTAGAAAGCCTTGGCCGCCGCCCAGTCCTGCTCGGCCTCCTGCCGCCGGACCTCCGCGGCGTCGCTGGGCTGGGCCGCCTCCGGGCCGGAGCCGCTCATGGTGCCTGGCGCGGCGGGGGACGGGGCTGCGGTGCGGGGAGCGGGCGCGGCCGGAGCCGGCGCGGGCGACCGTGAGGCGGTGGCGGCGGCCGCCCCCCCGCCCCGCCCCGCCGGGGCAGGGGGAAGTCACCCGGGCGCTGGCTTTCCCTTTCGCTCTGCCGCGCCCGGGGCCGCCCGCCCCGGCCCGGCCCTCCCCCGGCACGGCACGGAGCGGCCCGGCCCTCCCCCGGCGCGGCCCGGAGCAGCACCGGCCCCGTGGGGCAGCGGGGCGGCGGCCTCCCCCGCATCTCACACCCCAAGGGTCAGCAGGGCCGCAGCATCTCTCCTCATCGCGCGGTTCGTGGGGTGAGCAGGAGCCGCAGCCCCAGCCCTTCCCCGCACCCCGTCAGGGACTGCGGGGCGCAGACCTGCAGCGTCCCCTGCCCAGCACCCGCTGTGACACCGACTGCTGCTCCCCATAGTGCTTCGAGTAGTGGTGCACACAGCTCCAGCACTGATTTTATCTACAGCATTAGAGATTTATTATTTAGATGCAGTGGCTTAATTGATTTCACATTAGCTGCAACAAATTTCCAGGAGATTTCTTACATAATATAGTAATGATGTCTCTAGCAATCAAGACGGGCTGGGTGTGACCTGGGGGTCCTTTGTTCCACACAGCAATGCTGACAGTATCTTTTAGAAACAGTAATTTGGAAGGTAGTGTGGAGGGCATATGCAGCACACACAATAAATTGTTATTCTGGCATGCGGTTTGAGTGGTCCTAAACCCCAGAATCCCACGCAGGGCTGTGGGCTACTTATCTAACATTCACCTCTCTGAAACGCTCCCAGCTGCCTCTGCAGACATGCTTATCTGAACCACAGCAAAGGTCCCCAAACTGTGAGCTGGAGGAGAGAATGGAAAGTGAGGAAGGAAGCAGATTTCCTCCTGAGCTAGTATGGGGTCTGGCTCAGCGGACCCACAGCCGTTGCTGTTGTTGGTAGCCGGTGACTCAGTGGTATCTGTACATCATAACACATGTAAGCCCCATCCAAAGGACTCTTAACATTTTGAAGGGACACTCTAAACATTGCTTCTGACCCTGATCACTGCATAATCTTTATCAAATTGTCAAGTCTTTCTGCCTCCATCCAGTCTCCAAAAAGGAGCATAATTATTTTTGCTACTTTTGCCTGTTTTGTTTTGCTTTTGGGTTTTTTTTAAATCTGGCTTCCCAGTGAAAGAAGGCTTATGTGATTATACCATCTGTCCGTCATTTCCCAGTGATGTCCAGTTCCAAATGAATTTGACAGAAGGATAAATATCTCAAAGAGACTTAAATTCTTAAAATTTTTAATGAGAATCAACAGCAGTATATAATTTGTTGCCCTACTGGGGGAAGGACTGTAGTGCAAATGCAGCGTATTTATCTGCTTGTTCTGCTACATAATACCAAACAAATACTCCCTGGCTGATCTGCCATCTCCAAATCTGCCACCTTGCCTGTTGCCCAGCTAACCAGGGAGGGATCTGGAAGCAGGGAAGTGATGGAAACTGGGAGGTTAGAGTAAATGGGAAATGGGAGTTGACCATACTGGGGAAGGGGGACTGGAAATATGAGGTAAAAGGAAAGATACTGAGAGTAGTATATTAGGAAGACGGATTCGAAAAGAGGAGTTAGGATCACTGTAGGTGGCTGTTGCCATGGGAAGATGTGAAAGTTATAAATCTGAACAAACCTGATTTTAGTGGCTCTGCTACTGATAGATGTGCTTGTTTTCTTTGAATTTTGATCCTGAAAATTTCACTCTAGTGTCTACTCAGAGCTATAGTGTGACATGCTGCTGAAAACACCTGCTCCCCTTCCAACAGTCCGGTCAGGCACATCCCCGCTTTCTAACCCTCTTCTCCGTGAGTGGCTGCAAGCCTGTCACCGGGCTGAGCAGCCAGGATTGGGAGAGCCTGGAAAAAGGGGTTCAAGCCACAGAACAGCTGCTCCTGGCACCACCAGGCACCACCACTGTCCTGCTCAGAGACTTCAGCATCAGCCTAAGAAGGTGATCTCTAAGAAGAGGCTATTGCTGGCTAAATACTGCAGCTGGGTCCATTGGACATGGAGAAGAGGGGCAAAGAACAGGAGGAATCAGGAACCAATTCTCTGGAGGTTACAAAACTGAACTGTCATCTCCGTGTGAACATGTGGCAATACATTTCCCAGAGATGTGCCCAGGTTGAATGCTTGTCAAGTGCGTTCCCCACCACCCTGCATCTACTCAGGAGCAAAATCAGAGCTCCTCAAGCATGTTCTTTGTTTTTATTTTTGTCCCCCCCACCCCATCTGCCAAAGAAAAGGGTCATCACTCAAGCGATGAAGACTCCTTTTAATCTTTGCAAGACACCTGAAAACTTAAAAGATGGTGACTTGGTACTGGGCCCGAGCAGTGCTGTTGAAGTGCTGCTGCTGAAAGCAATGCTATGCTAACAAATATTTTGCTCACCAGATCCACATGGTATCTCTACATAGCACTCGGCTGTGTGAACATATGCACTGAACTGAGATGTCTCTGTTCTGTGCTCGGTTGCTTGCTGCTGACATACCCTCCGTTTCCTCTTTTGCTGGAGATTGGGAACAGAGGGCCTAACATGAGCGCCTTATAAATGTGCTTCAGCACCTTATAAATGAAATCTTGACTTTCCAAATACAGAGTGTAGCAGCCTTATCTACATCTAAAAAATGTAGTAATGCCCATGGGGTTCCAGGAAAGAGCTATGTCTTGCTTTTACTAAAACTCCTGGGGAGTCCGAGAAATAGGAATAGGTCCAAAATTGAATGACTTTGTGGTTTCTGAGCTAAGCTAGAAAGGAAAGGAATTTTCTGCTATCACCCATTAATTTGTAGGGCATTTGCATTTAAAGAAAAAAAAAAAGAATGTGTGTTGCTATCTTTGTATGTACTGTTTTTTTCTAGTAAGTGTGCAGCAGAAGTAAGTCATGCACATACTCTGAAGTCTGTTATAGGCAGTCAAATGAAAAGAAAGTTCCCCTGCCTGAGCTGCCAATATTTTTCCTATGTTAAGAACAACCACTAAGTAAGATTGATGTGTTCTAGTTCAAGAAGGAGCTCAAAGTGCATTACTAATGAAAAAAAAAGTTGGTTTTTTTTTTCTTCTTTTAATACCTACTTCTGTCTGGAAAGATGTGAAATATTTCCAAATATTTAAAATAGTGAGATCAGAAGTAAGGAAAAGACTCTCAATAGAAGGACTTTTTCTCCCTTTAGATGTATAGATCCTAATATGTATTGTGCATGAGGCACAAACATGTAGACTCCAGGGCCTAACTCTCCCAGAGTCATGTCAGCATCACTTCAGAGTGCAATTGCACTGAATTTTGCTTCATATATGCATTGTGATTTTTCATGCTGAGATCCCAAGACCCCTAGTATAAGTATGGTGTTCCCAGAAGGAAGGAACCTGAGAAGGGCTTTGATCTAGGTCAACCTGCTGTGGCAAAATGTGTGGCAACACTGTCACATTACATCTGACCTGCCAGATAAATAATTTGGAAGACTGTCCTGTTTGTAGATAATAGAAATAATTCTAATGCAATCCTAGAATTCAAGACCTGATTCTTTAAAACAGTTAACAACTGATTTTCTATATGTTTCCTACAAATCCTCAATGTGGATCTCAGGCAGTCTGTATTCCTTTGGTTGCCTGCCTCCTGTTGATCAAACTTAGTCTAACACGGGCAGAAGTGACGAAAAAGCAGTTGGTTTGTGCCAAAGATGTGCATGATGAAGCTGCATCATGCCTTGAAGGCATATGTATTTACGCTGAAGAAATCTTCCCATTGCATCAAAGTATTCACTTTCCTTTTTCATCTCATGATGCTTTCTAGCTCATCTAACAGTCGTTCAGGTTGTTTTGGTCCCTCCTCAGTAGTATTTTCCATTCTCTCTTCCTCCCTCTCCTTCCCTCCCTCTGGGTTTGTGCAGGGAAACAAGAATGCAAAAACCTGTGGCATCACATTGTAATCTATGGCAACCGCCTTGTGTCTTTTCCTGGCTTTGCTTTGCTGCTGGTCTTTCTTTAATAATATGTTCGTTTGCAACAGCCACATAAATTACCTAGTGACACAGATCTTATGTTCTTCTAAGGTGATTTATTCCATCTCCATCACTTTGAGCATGACTCATTCCAGTGTTCATGTGACAGGTTAGGTGACGAGCGCGGCTGAATCCAGCACAAGTACAGGGGATTGCTACAGAGGAGGCATAAGGTTCACTGACCTGTGATCTCTTTTCCCTAAGCAATCCTGTTTAATTATTGCAATGGAAGTTTCATTGCTCCTATTATCGAATTTTTCTGTTTCTTACTCTTGTCAGGATGAAATCATCAGCCAAGTTGTGTCTTTAGCTTTTTGGAGATTTCTTCTCCTTAGAGGGCTTCATATAATTTTTCCTAGGAAAATATGATCTATGACATATCTTTATAGAACTGAACTGTCTTCCTAACTCTTCTGAGATGAACAACAAATTATTAGCTTACTTTACCCCAAGAAAGGCTGATCACATAATTGCAAGGTTTCAAAACAAATCAAGAAGAATTCTGAAATTCAGATAAAATACTATTTTTACCTAGATGTTAACTAAAAAGGTAGGAAAACAGTGCCTTAGCTCCAATGCTGAATATGCCTGCCCCATCTAGTAGTTTGCTACAGGGAGAATTAAGAGGCATTCAGTGACTTCTCTTACAATAGAGCAGGGGTTCAGCTTCAAGCAATCCTGGCCATCTCACCAAGAATGTGGAATATGACAAATAAGACAAGAATACAGTCTTGTTGAAAGTCTGTGGTCAGAAAAGGCTCAACAAAAGGCACATATGCTATCACAAAATAATTATATTGGTGTTTTTTGAGTTAGAAAAGAAACAGTAATAAAGTCATAACTTCTGTATTAAAAAAAAGAACAACAACAATAACACTAGCAATAACAATAGGTTTAGCTGGTCAGGATTTGACTTTGCAGTACTGGAATTACTCTGTAGGCACTTACAGAACACAGGGGAAAAAAAAGAAAAAAAAAGAAAAAAAAAAAAAAGCTGTGCTGCAGGAAGGTTTGTCCCTGTTCCAAGCTTAAACAGAAGAATATTTGCATTACAAAATAACCACACATAAGATGGATGGTGGATAAATTGTACACGCAAACCCTATGGGGTTCCTAGCTCCTACTGAATAAAAAGTACAATATCATGAAAAAATTTAAATTCAGCTCTGTATAATAGAGACAGTTGTTTCAGTATTTTTCATTATGCACCAATTATCTCTTTAATAATAGAAATAAATGGAGGCTCCAGTCACACAAACAGCTTCACACAGGGACATGTCTGTGCAAGACTGAGACCTGAATGTTGGAACCCTATTGATTCATTTTACCATAACAAAAGAAGTTAAACTATTCTGAGATTCACTCTGGTAATTACATGTTCTATTCTGCATTAAATACCCATGATTTAGCTATTAGGTTGTGCTAGCTTCCATGCAGGTTCAAGTGAAGTATTAAATTAGGTCAAAATCTTTAATGAGAAAATAATATTGAAAAAGATTCTTAGGTCATATTTTTGTGTGGTTGTACAAAAATAGCATAGATATATCGCTTAATCCCCGTTGCACTGTGCTAGTTATGGTTTTAAAAAAATGAGAGAACAAGCAAGACTGTTAGACGTGTTTCTGCTCCCCTCTCTCCGAGGCATACACAGAAAACCCATTCAAGCAAAGTGTGGTTTCCCACCCGTTTTCTGGATGGAACAAGGTATCAAGCAGTGTGTGCGCTCGAGTGACGCTGATGGGGGCTACTGCACGGCCCCTGATGCGACAGCTGAGCGGTCCCACGGGCTTTGGGCAGCAGGAGCAATGGCAAAGCAGAACCATCAGAGCAAAAATGTCCACTGATTGCGTTATGGCACCGACTGCCTTTCACACATATATTGGGAAAAATAGATCCACTGTTTTCCTAAAACAGAGCATCTGCCTTTCCTCTTCACGTACATAGCAAGTCTCATTCTAGCCTTACCCCATGGTGTAACTCACAAATAATGGGACCTACACAGCAGACTGGGATACAGGATTTTTGTTTACGTAGCCAGCCCTCCAGCTACTGTCCTTGAGGACAAAGCCTTTTGGTTTGTTTCTTATGAGTATGTGAAAAAAGTACACTTTCTACACACTCCTAGGCAATGAAAGATAGAGATATAGTCAGAAAATGTACAAATTGCTCCAATCAAGGGGTGTGGGACAGTGTGATTATGCCTGTTAATAAAGGAGACAAGCTTTAATTGCAGCAAGAGTGCTTTTGACTGCACAGAGTTACCACCCAGTTCCAAGAACAGGATTGTAAGTGATTAGTACAGCGCTCCTGAGGGGGAAAGAGGAGCCAGAAGTGTAAATAACAAGAGGAGATTTAGGGCTTCTCTAAGCCATGGCTTCAAACCTGTCAGCAACCTGCACACAACGTCTCTGTTATTTAAGTTACAACGTGATTCTGTTTTGCAGGGAATGTGTATCCCATTTCTGGTTCAGGTCTCCTCCCTCCTTTTGGCGAGTTAAGCATTTGGGAGAAAACGAGTAAGGACTAAAAGTGATGATAATGTATTATTGTTTGTGTTATGCTAGTTTCCAAGGGCCTCAAAAAGCATCGGGGAGCTGTTGTGTTTGACGCTGTAGGAACACACAGGAAGACGCTCGCCATACGATGTCCCTCCTCCGTCTTCTATTGAGTCCTCTAAATAGAAGGAAGATTATTTTTGCAGACCTCTCCAAACTCAAGCATTAAGTGTGAGGCTCGCACGGTTGCCCTTCTCCGCATGCTTTCCCGCAGCCGGGCTGCCATCTCGTGCATTCGCAAAGCAGTGCTTCAATCCCTCTCTTGCACTTGGCCCCCACAAGGCCAAGAAAACTGGGCTGACGCGGTCGGTGTGACCACTAATGGGAACTGCCTGGTGCAGAGGGTCATGAGATGAGGTTATGGGACTCAGCTGCAGCCGAAGGTGAGACCCACACTCAAAAGCTCCTTGCGCTATGGCTTCTCCTTTCATCATGTAACTTAAACATTCCTTGGACGTTCATCAGTTCACACTATGCATGCGTCGGGGTAGAAAAAACTCCAGCAGTCTGCTTTTAGTTCCCTTGAAAGCGACTTTCAAGTTGTACTATTTACATCAAAGCAGTATTTACATTTCTCTGTTTTCAATATTTTTCTTGAGGGCATGGAAAGATAACAATACGAGCAGCAATGACAAGAGTAACAACAGTAATAACATAAACATGTTTCCAGTAGGATGCTTTTATGATGTATAGTTCCATAAGTGTCTACATCACAAAATCTAACCCTCATTTTACGTGGTGCTATAAAATCGCAGAACAAAAAGATAAACTCAATGGGATTTCAGGGGGCCATGGATCATATAACTGGGTGATCTGAGTTATATTATCAGCTTCAGCTCCTGACTTTGAACAAAACAAATAAACTGTCCTGCTTTCATCCTGTTTTCCTTCCTGTACAGAAATTTCCAGGTTGAATGCAGTCATGGTCTTTCTCTGTAGATAAAAAGGTATGTGTAGAAGACAGTTCATTGCACTGAAGGTTTCACTTGCACCCTGGATGCTCTTCTCTTTCATACGGAGAGCCTAAGCTGACTGTATTGCTGAGGTCAATGCCTTGGGTAAATGTGTGTGTAATGCTGGCACAGTGGGGGGGAATGAATCCAGACCTCTGAATCCAAGACATTTAAACAAGATTAATGTTCAGTCTCTCCAAAGGTACTGTAGGCTTTTTAACCTGCCTGACAAGCCCTGTGTAGGACTCAAAAGCTAGAAGCTACAGGCCTACCAAAAGTGGAGAATCTGTGAGAACTGCAGTCAAAGGTAACCCAAGGATCTTCACCCAAGGATCTTCAAAGTAACTGTGTTGGGTACTGGTGTGTCAATGTGGCAGCAGCAAAGAGCACACCACAACTAGCAAGTTTTTTTACAACCTAGGCTGGTCCAATGCTGCTGTGCCTGTTCCTACCAGTGTGGGATAATTCAGGTTTGTCCTCATGGGCTGTAGTCACAACCTTGACAACCTCGACAACCTCCTGCTGTGTGACCATACCCCAACAAGTAGTTTCTGTTCTTCTGAAATACATATTGTGTGGTTTTGTTGGGCTTGTATGTATATTTTTGTGTGAAATTCAGTGGTCTGTGGCATGAGGCAGGTTATACAAGTTGATAGGAAGGGTTGTTCATGTGTTTAAACTCAGTGACTCACTGTGAGATGGGATTGAACGGAGTATTTTGGAGAGACTCGAACTGAGAGACTGTGAACGTGCAGGGCTCTGACAGTTCCCAATGGCCTGTTCAGATTTGCTGGTTCTCTAGTGACAGTACCTACCCCTGCCTGCATTTGGTTTTCATTAACTTGCATTGAGTGTTTTTGTGACCTGCAGCCATGTCCTTTTATACTGCCCTGTCTTCTCGCAGAGGCTGGAAAGATTATTGTAAATCGGGACTTACGTGATGCTGGGGTGCAACTGTTGAGTCAGAAGGCTGAGCTGGTCCTGAACTCACCCTCTAACAACATTATTGCAGTACCCACTGCTAGGCATTGGTCACAAAATTGAGGCTGAAAATCTGGTGCCTGGCTAAGTTTTGATTTGGGTAACTAAATATTATAATATACTGTGTAGAAAGTAGAAAAAGCAATGAAGAGTAAGAAAAGATTTCCCGAGTCTATTTCCTTGAATTCACAATAATGTGAATATATACACCAATGTATATATTAAAACCAATTAGATTTCTTTTGTTCTCTATTGAAGTCGGAAAACTGTTATAGAGTCTTACTCAGACATCTTTTCTCTACTTTCCAGACTGAAGCTAATGAATATGTCTGTCGTACCAGAGCTTTCCATGATGTTACCCTTGTCTCCATGGTGGTGTATCTTTACAGCCTTTATTTTGGTGAGGTGTTTTCCCCACTGACTCCAGTTGTCCTTCTCTGCATCTGTTCCAATTCCAATAAGCCTTCCACGAACCAAGAAACGCAAAATTTCATTGAGTATACCAATGTCTTACCAGGACTTCTTGGAATTACATTTACCAGAATACTGAACATGTTATTTGGGTTGCTGCAGGTGGTTATGAACCACCCATTCTTCAAGGCTGTGTACAAACAGACATAAGCCAAATGCTGTGCCTCAAAAAGCTGCCAGTAAGCAATTGAACAGGAATAAGAGATTTGGGCTCCTTCTAAGCCTTGACTTGCGTGTCACGCAGTATATACTCATTGTATTTTAGCCATATTTACTGATTATCATTATTATTGTGTTTCTTTATTAACAGCTTTTGTTAAACACTGAGATGCTAGATTTCTTGTTCTTTTTCCTAAGCTCATGATCTTGTTCCTTGTAGCATTACATTTCATTTCATTTTTAATTTGCTAGTTGTCGAAGTCATTCAACCTTACTAAACAAATAAAAGCAAACCTGATAAAATTTGCTGACTTGTCAAAAGCAGGAAAGATATTGTCTAACAACTAAGGTCATTAACAAAAATTAAGTAAAATCAGATTAATGAATGACTCAGGAGTAATTAACAGCAGCCAATGAGTTTCCACATGTCCCATTTAGTAGTTCCTTCTCCACCCTAAAGTACTTTTAATAACATCCATTTTTAGATATAATGTAAAAAATTATTCAGTAATAAGTCATAAAATATGGTTTCATATCACGTAACCAAAATCAATTTTCTAGAGACCTTCAAGATTAGTTTTGAAGTACTTCCTCTGTATAACAATCAGGTATTAATGAAAAAAAAGTTTATTGGTGCATGACCTGCCTTTGTTATGTGAATGAATGCAATTTTTCTTTCTTTCTAGTTTTGACTTAAAGCTTTGAATACTACTTAGTATCTTCAGTTTATTTTCAGCTGACTCAATTAATAGTTGTTTGATAAAAAGCTATCTATAGCTGTCTCTGTAGACACTGCTTCTCTAATATCCTCACCATTTATACTAATCAAGTAAAAATAACATTACTTCTTATCCAGCCAGGAGGTGTGTGATGAAATCTGTTGTTTATCAAATCCAGAAGTAATTAGCGCTTATCGTTACTGGTACCATTTGTTCTCCAGTCCGTATTCATTCATTCCTACCAAAATGACACAGTTCCTGGTGATACTTATATCTCTAACGATATCACAGATATTTGGATATGGTATTTCTCACTGTCTTCTCTAATCAGTTTTATAGTTTTCCTCCTTACGCGTGACTCTTCCACGTGACATCTTTCAATTAAGGTCTGTGGTCAAAATTCTGTCTTTCCTGCCGGTAGTGAGATATTTTCACCAGAAGAATTTCACTCTTCCAGAAACTGGCTTCTCGGACCTGGGAGAGGCTCAAATGAGCCACAGCAGACCTCCAGTGACAAGGGTTGCATACAGCCCCCACAGAATTTAAATCTTTAACACTTAATAGACCAACTCAGAAATGGAAAATGGCATAGGAATAACTGGGTTTGTTCTGTTGGCTACAAATTCTTCTGAAAGGGAAAAGTTGCACTATACCTGGGCAATAGATTTCTTCTGGTCCTGTAAGAATTGTCTAAGTTAGAAACCCTGTGTGTAAGTCCCTTAGATCTCCAGTTCAGCTGAATTTCATCAAATTATTAATCCTCGCCAGTCATGAACGTTAAAAAAGTACCACTGAAAGCAAGGGGGAAAAAAAATCCTGTATTTTGTTGTAGTTTCCCTCATCATAATAGCTTCTGAGTAGTACAAAAACATCGATCAAAAAGCTCTTGATACTCTAGAGTATCTTTTTTTTTTCCTGTGAATTACAGCATGTTGGCAGGAGGTTTTGGGGCATCCAGGTGAGAATGGAATATGCTCAGTGCAGATTACATCTTCAGCAGATTCTTGCTAACTCAAGTATATCTCTCCTGAGAATGTGTAAACGGATTTTCCAAAGCCTCAGAACTTGGCAAATTTAAGTTGATTATCAGAAGTACGGGAAAAGTTACTTTAAAATATTAATGTGAGCAAACAATATATTGTTCCCAAACTGCATTCTAGGAGGCAGAAGAACAAATTTTGCTGAAATAACTTTTCTCAGTCCAGGTTGAATTTAGAAGAATAATAATTAAAAAAAAATTGCAAAGAACTAAAGTTTGGCAAAGTGGAATATATTAGTCAGCTTAAACTATAGCTGTTAATACATATTCTGCCAACAATGTATTCACTCCAAAATGGGAGAACTCTTCGCAGCCAAATAAAAAGCTGTGAAATAACTGGTAGCCACATTCCTGGTTTTATTTATTGCCAAGAAAAAGATTAAATAGCAGACCATGCACCGCATATGATTCTGATGAAATGCTAAAGAAGGTAAGTAGTCAATTAAATTATAGTACAGGAACATAGATAAAATGAATCTTTCAGAGGATTTGGACACCAGTTTCATAATATGTCCCAATAAAGATAAGCGAAATTGCAAAAATATGTGAAAACAGCAACCATAAAGTTTGTCATACTAACCATTCTGATATCTGACAAAAAAATAATAAGCTATAATAGAAACATGTTTTCCTATAAGCCACTCTGAGGCATTTTTTGTGAGATGGTCTCATGGTGTGTTGCATCAGTAGAGAGTTCAAGTCCTGTTACCATTTCAAAACATTTCCTATTTCAATCTGTATAATTGCACTGAGGTCATCAAAATTCCTCATAGATTCAGCTATTAAAAACAAAAAAAAAGATAAATATCACTTCTTACCCTAAACGGACTTTTCCCAGTTTGTCCTAAAAGTCCTTTTTTAAAAAAAACCTGAGCAAACCAACCAACCAACCAACCAAAAAACCCCAAACTAGTCCAGATGCACCTGAAATGACATAACGACAGGTTTGATTCTTGACGTAGGGTTTCAGGGCAGCATCAAATGGTATTTTCCCCAGCAAATAAGCTACCCCATTCAGTTCATAATTCTGTTGAGGCTCTACAAATGAAGTTGTTTATTCAATTAGCACAGAACAGTAATGATTTGCTTGCGTAGGATCCTCTCCATCTTCCAAAAAAATCACAGAGGTGCTCCAAGTCTCCATTTCTCCCCCTGCAGCTGCCAGGGGCACTCTGACCCCGAAGCACCCATGTTGTGCTGGGATAGCAGCTCCTCATCCCATGATGCCACCGAGAGGAGCCTGACATCAGGACCTTCGGGATACCTGATTCCAGCTTTTGTAAATGTTTGCAATGCAGTGGCTGGTCTCAGTTTTTGAGGATGCACGTTGAGTGCTAGGTAATGTGTATGTAATGAGTAAGAACACTAGAAAGTTTCTGGCGCCCCAGCTCCTTTCCAGTACGGCCATCTCCTTTCCATTAGGGGTGGGACTGAAATTCCTCCTCGCTCTTGCCGTTGGATTTTAGAGTCTTATTGCATGACCTTATGGAGAATGAATGAAAAAGACATCTAAGACCTTTTAAAGTGTGTTTTTCTACACCCAGCCACTGCTAAAATAATAATTATATAATGTTTTTAGTTTCAAATTTCCTGCCAGTGACTTTCCTACTATTCTAGGACTGGTTTGGCCTTTTACTTTGTATTTATTTTAAAAGGTTGCAACATACTTAAGGAAAAGAAAAAAAAAAGCAAAAATATTTATATTATAAAGTAATAAATGTGTAAAATATGATATGTGTGATATAAATCATGAAGATGAGATGAATGATTAGTGTTTCTCTAGAAAAAATGTAGAATTAAAAAATACAAAAATCTGTAAGGAAGGCATATATGTTAAAATGTCTTGCTCACATTCAGAAGAAAAGAATGCACACATTGGATCACTAATGTAGAATTCTGTCTTTGGATGCTTTTTTTCCCCATTGCTTTTTAAATGTAGACATATGAAATAGCTGGAATATAACTGTGAAAGGAAAGTAAACTGATGAAAGGAGTCCAAGTGCAGAGCTGGGTGCAAGTCTGCAAGGCCATGGTCATGTTAAATATATTGAGAGAATGATCTTGCAGCTGGTGCTAATAAGAAAGGAGAGGAGAGTAATGCCTTCATAAACCTGCCCATTAAGAAATGCTCTTGTACCACATGACATACAGTACAAGCCATGCTACTTCTGCTTACATTGACTGGGTGGTAAAGCCCAAACCAAACAGTTTGGAGGTGCTCCATGTTCTGATGCTTACATATTTTACTGCTGATGGCCACAGGAATACTCATTTACTGCTGTTTGCTAAAAAGCTTAATTTGAGTAGTCTAGTCATGCCAGGATCAAGGCTTTTGGGCAGAATATTTCTGCATTCAGGTCTCTGGAGACACCTTTGCCTATGCGGCCTCAGTAGTTAACAATAATAGGGTGGATATGGAACAGGAGCAATATGGAGCAATATTAATTTATTGTTAGTGATATCTCCATCATTTAGCAAAGGTAGCCTCAGACTCTTTGACATATCTCCCCTTTCCCAACATGTCCAGTAACATCTATTCAGTATTTACTCCTGGAAAAAATTATGGAGATAACAAGGTGGTTTTATGTGACTTTTTGCTATATTTCTTCCTAATCTCATGAGAATGAAATATGTCATCTGAGTTTTCCACTTCAACAGAAACATTTTTTCTAACAGGGTGTTTTACTCCTCCGTAACACTGAGATGATCAGAGTCCTGGCAGGGCAGTGGTCTGTCCAAGTGCCAGCAGAGAAGCTCCAGCCTGATAGCAGACTCAGAACTTCTGGTCTAATGGATGATGGTGGTGCCAGCACGTGTGTCTTCCAGGAGACAGGAATGTTGATCTCATGCTGCGGCAGGATTTCTTTCCCTTTACAACGGCTGCGAGGAGCAGCAGCAGTGGCATTGATTCCAGCTGCTGCTGCCCAGCTGAATGCCAAGACAGATAAACTGTGGGATGTTCTTAGCAGCTCCTCCATGAGGTAGTAAGATAAACACGAGAAACATAAGGAGATATTAAAGAGTAGATGATAATCCATTTTCAGGAAACAGCATTTCTCCAGCGAAAGAGGCTGAACGTTATCAAAGGGAAAACTTCTCCTGGAGGACTTGCCAAAGTAAATCTCTTTGATGCAAAAGGTTTAAGCAAAGACATTCACCTTAATCTACTGTGCGGTGACCTGGTCTTCTGATACAGAGAATAATTATGGGTGTTTTCAGAATTGCTGTGGTCTGCAAATCCTCCAAACCTAAAATAAGTACTTACAGTATTCCCACTTCACCACTCTGATCTTAAAGTCACCTACATTTCTCTTGAATTTAATAATACCTAATGCCTTTAGTCTTTGCTACTTGAAAGGACTTCACTGCCTTGTGAAGGACAGATTAAAAAAATGCAAGTCCTCATTAACAAGTTTCTTTCAGCTTTACAGTTTTATCATTGTGCCTGTGCTAAAAGGGATAACATCTAATAAAATGAATGACCCACAAATAACTTGCCCAAAGGGCAGTACAAAATGGAGAGGAAAAGATGAGTGTTTAGCTGTTGAAATTAGTATTTTCATGCAGATTGACCTTTGTGCCAGTTTGCCACCCCGGACATTTTCAGTTTAGTTTATTTATGTTACAGTAGTAGTGACAATGTAGTTAAATATAGCCTCTGAAAACAGGATCTCTGCCTGTTTCATTTGTATTCTACTGTTCTTTCATTAAACATTTCTTCATCTTTGCAGAGCCAAATTCTTACAATAATAAATCAGAGACACCTAAGGTTCTTGCCAAGTCAAATATCTACAGTTTCTGGCAATTATGTAATTTCCAGATTTGCTACAATGGCTCTTGCTGATAAGTCAATTGTCATCAAAAGAAATGTTCCAGACCAATCTTTATTAGGGTGTCCTTCACTGATCTGTGTAAAATAATCCCCCTCCTGCCCCACTCTCTTTCAGAAAAGAGAAACATAATTACAGCTTTTTCCCTTGCTTTGAATGACTCTTCGTCATAACAATTTATATCTGGAAAATGTCACATGCAAATGTGAAAAAGGTAAGTTTAAACCAAAGAAATCAGGCACTGCTGTTATTAATAGAACAGCTCAAAAATGTTTCCCATGATGTGTTATAATGGCTCTGTCTTATAATAAAATTTAACAGTGATGTATTTCCCTTGTTCTCAAGTTGATTTTGTATTAGAAGTCCAGACAAAAGTAATTTGTAGCAAAGGTCCCTGATCCAATGTCTGTATATGGGAAAGACTCAAAGGACTTCATGCCCATTTAAAAGCCCTTTAAAATGATTAATGGCTAAATGCATTACAAATTATCAAGTATTTCACACTGACAAAACAGAGGACTGTTTTGGCCAAATTTTCCTTCCTTAGTACTTAGAGTATAATATCACATAAACAGTAATTGTGAGCACACATTGAGGGTGGTGATGAAGTAAGGGAAGATTAAAAAAAAAGCCCTGCATTTTTTGCCCATTTTTGCTTTTTTTAATGTAGTTGTTTTATATTTAAAAGGGTGCTTTGCAATCCTCATTGCCACCTCTACTGCAAAGCATTCTCTGAGTCCTTCATCATTTTGATGGCAAATGAGGAAGAACAAAATGAAATCCCAGGACTTAGCTGCAAGTTCCCAATTTCTGGTCATACCGGGAAGTGATTCTGGCACCAACTCTGAAAAAGAAGCCTGTCCCTTTCTGCACTTAAAACCTAATGATTTGTTTTCCAGCTCTCATCATAGTTTTTTCTTGAGTAAAAAGGCAAAGCTGGGATATATAGAAATGGGGCCTGTCCTGGCTGGTGGAGTTGGCCAATCTCATTCCCATGGTTCATTTGAAATAAAGTCCTAAAATATTGTTGGTTTTGCACAAGCAGAACTGTGTAGTATTAACACAAAAACAGACAAACACAAACCCCATGTCTTTCAGCAAAAAAGAAAACTCTTATTACAATTTGCATTCCTTGTAACTACCATGTTTGCCTCTGATGCCATTTTGGACTCCTCGGTGCTAGTGACGGCCGCAGGGGAAAGCCGAGATATCTTCCCATGCAGCAAGCCCAAACACAGCAGTTCATTCATTTGCGCAGCTTCGCTGGCATCCCCAGAAGGCATGCTCTGGGCATCACTCACTTCACCTCTGAAAAGCTCCCTCTTCTATCAGCAGCCAGCGCTCAGCGAGCTGGCAGCGCGCCTTCCAGGGATCTGCTGGCCGCCACCTCACTTGAACTGCCACGTAGGAACACTCACAGCCCAGTCCAAAACCTGTTGACAGCTAAGAATATATCGAATTATAATAGCTATTACATATATTTAATGACAGTATGTTTACACAACTTTATTAGGCCATACCCTTACGTTATGCAGAGAGCTGCTAGCTGTTAACAAATGTACGAAACTGCTGATCTTATATGTAAGATCACTGGTATCTTTTTTGCAGTTGCAAGAGGTTTGAAACACACACAGGAAAAGCAAATAGAACGGAATTGTCTACCATCTCAGAAACTTTGTGGGGGTCATAACATGGAGGAGACTAATTAATCATGCACAAGACACAGCCAGCCTGTGAAATATCACAGAACAAAAAAATGGACCTCTGTATGTCTGTGTATCCATTAACATATTATTTTCCAGTTTCTGTCTCTTTCTGCAAAACATTGTTTTTTCCTCCATGCGTGTCGTGCCTTGATACTGTGCATATAACTCAATAACTGTTCTGAAGTTTGGCAGGTTTCCAACTGTCCTCATGTCATCCTTATGAAATTTGAAAACATTAGGGTTGTACATATTATCTTTTGAAGTGATGATGTGATTCATTATCCTGCAGCTCTCATTAGCCACAAGGGGCTAAGAAACTTATATCATGTGCAAACTCAACTGTTTAGTGGTTTGTCCAGGGGCAATGCTAGGGTCAAAATTAAAAATGCTGAACCTCTGTCTTCCGTCTTTCATGCTCCCTGTCATCTCTTTATTAGCAAGTTCTCTCCAATAAATAAATAAATAATTAAATAAATAATTAAATAAATCATTTTTGCTCTTAGGTATTTATAGACTCAAGAAAAACTCTCAACCAATAGAAAAAATCCCAGTATTCATTCAAGCAGGCTGGAATTCATTACAGTGCTAATATTTTAGGAAGTATGTGAAACAATTCCATTCAAGTCTTCCATGATACCAATGCCAACAAAATAGCACACCACCATCAAGCTTTGCTATATGTTGTAAATGAGGGCTTAGTGAGCTTTCAAGGGGGCTACTGATAAGGGTAGGGGTGGTT
The DNA here is from genome assembly GCF_018139145.2 of Gymnogyps californianus. Lineage (NCBI taxonomy): Eukaryota > Metazoa > Chordata > Aves > Accipitriformes > Cathartidae > Gymnogyps > Gymnogyps californianus. Next base: position 116,151,965 of record NC_059473.1, read on the forward strand.
CTCCACTGACTGATCCCCCACCCTCCAGTTGGTCAGGGACTTGTCTCTGGGGCTTAATCTCCAGGCTGGTATCTGCTATACTCATGTCAGTAAGTCTTTCTCTCCTGGCTGGGAGTCCTGGAAGCCTTTTCCAGCAAAATTTTCTTTCTTCCCACTCTTGCTAGGATGCTGGGCTGGACAGGTAGGTCCACACCAGTAAAAAAGACTAGATTGGGGAAGGACTCAGGCACCGTCCCATGATTGCCTGTAGTGCTTTGCTGTCAGTGTGCTCCTGGGCACTATGGAGCCGTGCCAGGCAGGGCTTTTCCCAACCATACCCAGACCTGCTGTGGGGATTTCATGCGGCAGATGTGGCTTCCAGTAAACTATTTCAACACTGCCACTCTGCTTTTGGAGAGAAGAAATTTTATCCTTGCAGACATGAGTTGTGCCGTGCCAGCTGTCCTCAGAATACAGGAATAGTCCCCAAACTGTTTTTTGTTGTAGATATGCCATAAAATCCCACTGAAGGCTACTCTTCTCTGCTGTGGCATTGTGCTTGGGGGAAAGGAATACAGTACGTGGTCCCTCTTCAGCTCTTCCCACATCCAAGTGCTGGAGCAGAGAAGGAATTCAAGCAGTCTTATCTGTGCTCTGAGACAGCAACCAGGGCAGGAACAAAGAGGTCACAAAGGGACTAGGAATAGGACACAAAAATAGCAGAGTGAATACAGCAAGTCTATTATCATCTAATAATTCTGGCATTGTTTGGAACAGGGGATATTTAAGACCATTTCCATGGTATTAGTGCGTCTCCCATCACTGTATTCAAGTATTAAAATATGGATTATAGCTAACATTAAAATTGCCCGCATGGGACCCAAGAGACCCTTTGCACTTCGGTGAATTACAGGAACGCTTTCAGTGAAATAGATTCATTGATGCAAATAGGGGAAAATCTACTCTTAAATTTATGGCTAACACCATAATACAAGCTAGATCTGAGGGATTTTTGTGTGTGTAAAACTATATATCTACAGTTATCCTAGCAAGTAAAAACATTGGTTTTGCAGAACAGTTATCTTTTGGGTCTGTGGAAATGACATAAAGTATCTCAGCAAAAGCAGTCTTACAGTTGCAGTAGAGCCAATATCTTACAGCTGTGACTGTGCTAGGAGAACTGCCATCAGTATGGTAGTAAAAAAGAAATAGGCAGGAAATAGGTTTCACGTTCTGGCCAAATGTAACAGTATGGAAAAATGTTTATGTCCTGAATCAGGACAAAGAAGTCAAAATCTAAAAACATCATGGGCAGTAAATCCAGAAGATATGGGTTTGGTTCAGATCAGCTGTAACATTTTGTTTTGGCAATTTGGAAACATTTTGGTTGTTTTCAACGTATACTTTGTGATTTAAGTTGCTTATCTTCCTCTATGAAAAGTAATTTTGAGCCACTGAATGGTCATTTCTGGAGACAAAGTCTGTCCTGGTTTCAGCTGCGATAGAGTTAATTTTCTTCTTAGTAGCTGGTACAGTGCTGTGTTTTGGATTTAGTGTGAGAATGATGTTGATAACACACTGATGTTTTAGTTGTTGCTAAGTAGTGCTTATCTTAAGCTAAGGACTTTTCAGTTTCCCATGCTCTGCCAGCAAGCAGGTGTGCAAGAAGCTGGGAGGGAGCAGAGCCGGGGCAGCTGACCTGAACTAGCCAAAGGGACATTCCATACCATGGAACATCATGCCCAATGTATAAACTGGGGGGAACTGGCTGGGAGGGGCGGATTGCTGCTTGGGCATCGGTCAGTGGGTGGTGAGCAATTGCATTGTGCATCACTGGGTTTTTTTCCTTGGGTTTTATTTCTTTTTTTTTTTCTTTTTTTGTTATATTCCTTCTCATTACTATTACTATTATATTTATTATAATAATATTATTTTTATTATTATTGTTAGTATTATATTTTATTTTACTTTAGTTATTAAACTGTTCTTATCTCAGCCCACGAATTTTACTTTTTTTCGATTCTCCTCCCCATCCCACTGGGGCGGGGGGGAGGAGTGAGCGAGCGGCTGCGTGGTGCTTTGTTGCTGGCTGGGGTTAAACCACGACAAAGTCTCAGTTACTTCAAAAAACATTTGCAAATGTTTTTCAATCCATTTCCCAAAACCAACATTTCCCCTTGAAAAAAGGTTGTATGAAGTAATCAATATGTTCTAATTTGAAAAGTAGAACAAAAATGTTCCTGACCAACTCACTGATGTATCCGTAATGACAGCAATTTTCCTTGGTAAATGAGGCTTGGAACAATTCATATAAATTAGACTCATGTATATGAGTGCTGCAGGACTGGCAGTGATAGTTTTATATGTTTTGATAGTTTTATAAGCTCTGTCTTCATTTGCTGGAGTTGATTGTTATTTTTTATTTTCTGACAGTACTGGGGATTCTTTCTGCCACGCTCACAGATGTCAATGAGCAGAGCTATTCCCACTACTTAATGATGATTTTGGATTGACTTTAGGTTTGAACTGGACAATTGCAGCATCCTAAATACTAAGAGAAGGAATTTAAGACAGTAGGGCAGATTGGAAATAAAAATGGGAATGGGAACTGTAAACATTTTTGCAAAGTTGTATCCCCTTTTTGTGGCTTGCAATATTTAAGAAAAACACATCTGAGGAGGCATTTTGGCAGAACTTTGTGATATATATTCATTTTGCTCTGGAGGATGACATATCCTCTCATTAATACATGTGCAGAACACCCACAAGTCTGCACGCAAGACATTCGCTGATGTTCACAGCAGAATTAATATTAGCTGAACAAAGTGCCATGTAATTAATAGAGGATAAGTGATTAACAAATGTGATAACAAAGGCTAACTCTGTGACAGCAAAGGCTGACTCTGGGCACAGCAAACTGGTCTTCTTAGGTTTCCTCCGTGATTGGCGGAGAGCGGTGGGTTCTTCTAGGGGATGATTCAAAGCAGAAACTTCCCATAGGGGCTCTTTGGCTGAGCCAACACGATCGGACTGACAGGTCCTACAGCGAAACCTTGCAGGCTCAGTTCACGCGGCACCGTGGCCTCATTCCAGCTCTGTGAGGGGAGTAGACGGGGTTGTGTTTCATTCGCTTGTGCATCAGGATTTCCTTCCAAAGGAAATGCAGGTCCACAGGTAGAGAGAATATCACATATCATTCTGGTTTATTCCCTGATGAGAAAAATTGTGGGGAAAACTGCAGAGCATTTCTTTCCTGCTGTATGGATACACCTGGGGTGCACATCCTAGGATCAGGATTGCAAGGGGCACCATGGAGTGCCCTCATGGTATTGCAGAGTAGCCTCTTGCTCCCCAGGACCTCTAACTCCCTCCATCAGCTACAGATGAAGGGTAAGGTGAATAACTACTTACTTCTGAAGTTATGCTCTGGAATTTCTCTCCCTCCAAACTCTGAAAAACATAAGCTATGAACCCAGTTATTGTTTCTTTATCATCTGGAATGAAATCCACGTGCCATTGAGCAAAGTCTTGCCTCTTAATTTTGACAATGCGTATCCTTCAAAATATGCTATCTCCTGAAAGTAAGTTATGGAATTGTTTGCTGATGCTTTTTAAAGACCAGCTTTAATGATGACTATGTCAAAACAAACCTTCTCTGGAGACTGCAGATATTTAAAACCATGACCAAATCAGTGCTGATCAAACTGTTTTGCTTGGTCTGGAAATATTAGACCTCCCCCTTTGTAGCTATCTGTAAAATGCTTGGTTTTATACACACATTAGTAGAGTTTCTGGAGTATTACTTAAATTGTGTTATTATTCAGCTTAGTTTACCCCATCATAATTTTCACTGCATGGACCTTTGCTGCTGTGCTGTAAGAGCTAGAAGCAAATGACTTTGCAAAAATGAAGAGAGAATCTTGAGGCCATTATGCTTTCTTATTCCAAATGTTATTTTATATACCTATAGAAATTATATGTTAGCTAAACCATCTGCTAAAGTCATGCACAAGCTGTTATTTAACAGGGTCTGCAAATGATCAGATACAGCCTCACAAGCAGGTCACTCAGTCGCAGCAAATTACAAATGCGTTTCAAATAGGATAATTTGACCAGCTGAAAGATATATAGAAATATTTTCTGAGGAGAAAAACACTAGAAACTGCTTGCCCATTACTAAGTTTTAACTTCGAAAATATCTCTAGAAAGAGACTGGGGTCCAAACCACAAAATACAGAGCTGGATTTTTAAATCCTTGAATTTGGGGGATCTGGTCTGAAGCTTTAGTTCTGCTCATTGTTGAGAGGGATCTCATTTGTGAAATTCAGAGCTGCATCTGGGTTTGGGTTGGAAATTAATGCAAGAATGGGGTTATTTGCTTCCAAGAATCTTGGTTCAGACCCCACTTCTAATTATTGTCCCAACTGAGGAAGCACTGATCGCTAATGCACATCATTCAGGAACTCTGTACAAGTATATTTGCACAAAAGTTTCACTTTACTCAATTGGAAACAAATGTAATGGTTGCAGCCAGACCTGGTTTGGCCATGAGTAAAAACTGCTTACAGCTCTGCAGAATGCAAAATTGAATCTTTAAGGTTAGCAGATTATGGTTTCTACAAGCAGTCAAAAGGACATCACTTGTCTTGGACTTACTTTGACTATGAGAAAATAGTCTGCTATGAGTCCATTTTCCACCAAAGTGTTAAAAAATGAACGAAAACTCAGGAAGTTCTTTGAAAAGTTATTATTTGCCTTTCTTTTTTTTCTTTGCATTTGTTTTCTATTTGTTTCCAATGGAAGCAAAGGTTATGGGATGACATGTTCGTATCTCTGAAAGCTTTTGAAATTCTTGGCTAATTTCAGATAGACTTACTAAAGATACCAGGTTCCTACAGGTTTCAGGTAGGGGCTGTTTGAAAGTCCTCTCTGAGGAAAAGGCTGGAATGTGATTGTCAAAGGATTTGCCTTATGAGTAAAAACATGATGAGTGTCAGTTATTGTTAACCCTTTCTGAGGTACTGGAGAATCTATCCCTGAAATCCCAAGCCATAGGAAATCAGACTGAATTAGCTTTGTTGCTTTGAGGACTATTACTTTTTTTTTTTTTTTTTTTAAGGTTTATGTAACTATTGTGTTCTGGTTTGAACCTTATTCTTTGCACCTCTCAAGCTTCACATGACATTTTCACTGTGAAAAAACTCCTAAAGTTGTACAGTGAAGTCCACTTCTTAGGTGCGTTCACAACAGATCAGGAGCTGATTGAATAAGGAAGATAAATATTTGTGAACAGGTTCCTAAGACTCTGAACTTGTTCCTGAGAATGATGCTGCCACTTCAGTTCTTTATAGATATATGTATATATAAAATATAAGCTTTTTCAAGAGCAACTACTTTAATTCATTCAGCTGTTTGAGGACGGAGAATTCACTCACATGAATGGGAAAGGGGATTCAACTTGTGGGAGGACCGCTTTGAGTTTTGTGAAGCAAATAGTACTATCTTACCTACTAGGAATACCATAGGAGAAAAAAAATAAAGGCAGTATGTTTCAATTAATTGTAAACATAGTTTATCTCTTCCTTCTCAGAGGAGATTTTTCAATTTGAAAACTCTGCTTAACATACTTTGGGAAGAATGCTATAGGAACTGCCACAACGGATCAGATCCATCATCTATATAGTCCAGCAGCTGGTACCTAACAGTGATCGATGACCAGAAGGAGATGCTTCAAGCGAAATTAGTTCATCTCCTCTTTGCTCAAGGTCTCCCAGCATAGATCTCTTTTAGCATAATAATGAGAGATGGGTTTGTGCCCAGAATAATGAGGTTTAATATGTCAATTATACAAACTAATTCTATGCAAAGGAAGAGAGGATGTAGGGATTCTTTAAAGGGCTTAATACTGACCTGATGATTATCCAGCCTGAGTCAATGCATTTTACTTTACCATTCAGCAATAGCAGAATCACAATAAGAATGATCGGGTATTTTTGAAGACTTTACCCCAGACAGTCCAACACTCAACATGCCTACTCATTGCTCACTACTGAGATTTCATTAAGGTTCCAGGATTTGTTGGAAACACTGCAGTGTATGCAACCTCCAATTAACTGGAATTGTTTTTTTAATTAAAGCTGAAAAGTAAAGATGACCTGAATAGAATTTTGAATCCTACCTCTCTATACTTTATTTTATATATCTATGTTTAGCATCAAAACAGCAGATGTATCCAATACTGGAAGAGGCCTATTCTCTGTTTCAGACATTCCTGAATCTCATGAAATCAGCCTCAGGATATTACTATTAATATGTCTGAGCATTTGTCCAATTTGCCCTCAAACCTAAGTTACAACCCTAACCTAGTTCTGGACACTATCAGCCCATTCCTAATAAAAAATGGACTTTCTTTATCACAATGCATAGTTTTATCAGTCACGGTCCTTTGAGGCCGAATGTCCTAACATAATGTTAATTCTCTGGTCTTTTATGATGTCTCTTTTGTAATCATCTGAAAACACTTTACAAAAATCACTTATGACATATCTGTGAAATTTGTAGTTGATATCATGTTCTTTATGTTCAGTGCCCAACGACATCTGGAACCCAAAACACAAAGCTTGTCTGTTGCACCTAGAAAAAACCCTGAAATCTAGCCACTCTATTTCTGTGACCAGAAAAAAGTTTTTTCACAATAGCTGAGTTGCTAATATATATTTTTTTTGCAGCTTTTTAAGCTCCTGTGATTTCCCTAATAGCCACTTGGAAAATGTAAGGCAGTGTGAATTTAAATCAATGAGCTTCTCAACACAGAATGCACAGTGTAGGAAATAAAGCTATGTGATGATGACACTAGATTAAATCACAAGACACAGAGATTCACCTCATTGATTAACCACAGCTTCCTGGGATGACCTTGGAAGTCTCATAAACTCTTTGTGGGTAGGTATCTCTGTTGGTTTAGAGGACTAGTGGCACTTCTGATTTTTTTCTTCTTTGTCTGATTTTCAAATCTTTGAGGACAAAGCTGCCATTCATTAGAAATCACTAGATCATCCCAGATCATCAGGCTTTGATCTCAGCTTGGGCTTGCTGATACTACTAGAATGCAAATTTGAAATAACGTTGTAGGAATATTATGTATTTCTCTTGTATAGTAATTTTCCTGCTCACAGCTAAATGGACTAATAGGATGATTTATGTTAAAGATTTGAAGTCTTTCCTTTCATCTCATGGAAGCCAAAATATAGTCACTAAAGTGTAAAGTGATTTTGCGTCCTGTGCTGTTTCTGCAAACGGACTCTCTCGTAGCTTTGAGGAACAGCCCCAGTAAATCCTTTGGGCTCCATGCAGCGCTTGCTGTGTGACTTAGCGCTGAATGACCGCTGGGTGGCCACACTTCCCTTCGGCATCTCCCAGCCCTTGCTCCAGTCTGTCATCCCAGTGTTACATGCTTATTAAGATGAACAATGGAAGGATACACCCAGAAATCTGGAAGTATTCAAAAAACAGGCTTCACCGGTCTCTTATTTGTACACTATGGCCCATTGGCCTGTACGCTGAAAAGTTACAGTGCTGTTGGAAAACGCCATCAAACAGCAATAAATGTGCGGAGGAGAAAGGGAAATACAGAGATGAGTTAGCAATAAAGTGAGCATATTCTGCATATTTATCTTGTTAGTCTCCATGTCCTGGCCAATTCCCAATTTGAGCACTTCTGCTGGATATCCTACCGGTTCACAACTGTTTCAGATTTTGATTGCCTTTCCTATGCTGGCATTCACCAGGAAGCCTCCTGCCATGTGCTGGGATGATCGCCTGGTTACTGATATGGAGAAGAAGGGATTCTGGCCTCCGCCACCTGACATCTCTTCATCTCAGCCCTACCAGGAAGATGATCTGTTACATTACGGATGCTACATGTGTGAAATCATTAGTGTAGCTTCACAGCATTTCCATTTTCAGGAATAAAACCTTCCAAACCAAACTCATAACTGAAGGTCTATTTAAGCTATCTCCAAAGAGCTTTTGACACCGGGCAATTGCTGGTGCTATAGCAAGACAAATAATATTAAATGATAAACAGGACCAATGTGAGCAGCAGAGTAAGCAGCTGAGCTACAACATCATATGCTCTGGTACTGTGAGCTGGAATAACATGTGCTATTTTCTTAATAATGATTGCTGTAGACGGCCATGAGCAGTTCCATTGGAAACGGTAGCAGGGAAGCTTTGGGAAGAGAGAAAATGTTCTGATTAAATCTGTTCCTGTGCTGATTCTGAAAAGTGATGGTCATGACTGTTTCTGTCTGATGCTCACTAGTCTTCAGTATCTCTTGGGGCTTTTTTTCCTATAAACTGAAACAAAATAGGGAAAAGACATGAAATATTTTTTTTAGTGAGAAAAAATAAACGAAGGTTGCATTTCCACAGCTAGGGCATTGCTGTAAACAGAAGGTGTCGTATCTTGGAACTGGCAAATGTTTAAAGTTTAAAAAGGAGAAAAGAAAAAAAATCTGTCAGTAAATGTAAATGTATCAATAATGCTTCAGCATGAATGGACAGAATAAAATACCCACCTGCCACACTCCCATTTCAACTAGAGAAAAAGTTTTTTGTTGTGGCTGACAAAAGTCAGGACATTAGGAGGGAAGGAGAAAGCAAACAGTATGTTAGTGGAGTGAATGAAGTCCAGGAGCTAATTCTGGGCTCTGTATGCAACGCAATTTCCAGTGTCTCAATGCAGCAGGAGTGAAAGAAGGCTTCTCAGTCTAAATATAACATTGGCTGATTGCTATGTGCTGTGCAGTCATGCTGAAAGGTTTCTGTCCTGATGGCCATGTGAGTGGGAGGCAAGCTCTTTGCAACCAGGCACTACACTGTTATGCATTGCTGTGTGATAGGATTTCCTGTTGTAGTGAGTAATTTGTGCCAAGAGCTTGCAATAGGTAAAGGCTTTGTTTCAGTCTCTGCAATCTCTGCAGTCTTGGCAATCTCTGCTCACAGTCTTTAAAAGAGAAAGCTTAGGTGAACATCTGACTTTGTGATTTAAAGCTTTCCTGCAGGCTAAGCGTTCAGCACTCCTGCATTTATTCACCAATGCCCCCATTCATGGGGCATTATTAATCCACAGGGCCAGATGCAGCTGCAGTGTGAATGGCAGAAGGGTGCACTGGACAGTCCTATGGCCTCTACCTCATCGCATAACATGAAATGTGCCTCAGTGGGGAAATGCGAGAGAATGAGTGAATGGAAGAACAGGATTCAGCTTCTTGGATTGCCATAAATCTGATCCTGTCCCTTAGGTGAAATTAAGGGTTATCTTTGGGCAGGTGAATTAACTCAATAGTATCTTGATTTTTCTGTCTTGTAAAATGGGGATAATGTATCTTATCCATCCCTGTAAGGCTTTAAGATATCTGAATGAAAAGTACTATTTACACACTGGATGTTATTTTTAGAGCACTCTGCTGCCTGACTGCCAGATGCAAATATGCACTCCTCTTTCTTCAATAGAAGTTGGAGAAGATGGGATCAGAAACTTGGGCCATTTCTTGAGCACCTTTGGACACAGATCTGGGGCTAACAGTGCCCTTTCCTTTGGAATAGCATCTTCTGAAGACAGGGGAAATACTATTCCTTGCTTAATCTCTGTTTTCTCATTGATCATCTTTGCTTCTGCATTGACTAAAAGTAGCACTCTCTAAGAAGAGGTCAGGGGTTTTATTTTGGTTTTTTCAATTTTGAACTTCTGAGTCTCCCAGGTTTAAGCTGTAAGAGTAGTGCCCATATGATACAGCTGCTTGCCATATGTGTTGGAGGGAGGAACATGTGATTGTGAGGAATATGATGACATCCGAACCGATAAAACATTCATCCCAAGGTGAATGGGTGTATCTGTTATATATTTAGGCATTCTCCTTTACCAGCAGACTTAGAGCAATTTAAAAGCATAAAACCATAAAAGGAGGAAAGATCATAAGGGTTTGTGAGGGAGACTGACAGAAATGGAGGAGAGGGCTTATCATGAGCTACAGTGATGAAAACAGTGGGAGGTATATAGATGAAGTGGAACCACTCCGAGGTTCTCCTTCTTACACATACGTTAGAGTAAGAATGGCTCATTTCCACAGACTTTTTTATCACCAGAAATATCTCTTTTGCTATTGATTGCGTTTTACTCCCTTAAAAGAAAAAGTCTTTGTTCTCAATTATTTTTTCTATCCCCCATCCTGTGTCTTGCTATCAGAGTCCAAAGCACCTCTAGAATTGGCAGCAAGTTAGCACGATACTGACGTAGATCAGCACAGCATATCCTAACAGCCCAGCCTAAGATAATCCTATGACTTTGACATATCATAATAGACCATTGTTAGATAAACTTATATCTTTGCCATATGTAAAGAAAGAACTTAGCATAAAACAAACCTATGCCTTTGCCTTTGGTGCCTCTTCCCTTGGGGTGAAGCTTCTCCATAGATAGAAAGGAAGCAAGCCCTGTTTGGACCCTTCAAATAGAGCATCAGTGGATGGGAGCAGTGTAGAAATGTCCTTCTGAGGCTCCATAGAGCATGCACATTTGGGCTTTGGAAGGAAGCACATAAAATTTTTCCATGAGAAGTGGTACTGATCAGCTTCCTTTCCCCTTTCCAGCTTTTCTCCTCTGGTGATGGCATCTGCTGCTACAGTAATGCTGAGCCTGTTCTGGTCAGCCTCTGCTGTGCACATCATGCCTAGCTGAATCAGTAGACGGGTTTTTTATCCCCTTGAACTCCTAATCCTTTTGGGAATGTTATGCATCCAGATATTTGAAATGTGAGAGATCTTTTGAGATTCCAGTAGTATTTTTTCACTTGGCAGTGTTATTCAAGCATGATGACCATCACAGGACTGTAGATGTCTTTCATTTTTTTTAAGCAAAGAAAAAAATTAATTACCAAGCCAAGTACTACATGATTTAGAGGACCAGGTATGAAGACTTTGTAGAAAACCCAGAAAAGCAAGTAAGTAATTGACAACATATCCAATAATGAATAGTCAAGGCACAGGTTTGAGCACAAACATGGTCCTTTAAAATCATTAATTTAAATGGGAAGCAAAGTCATTGGTCTTCTTGCAGATCACTTAAAACCCACCATATACCATTAATTAAAAAAAAAAAAAATACAGTGGCTGCCTAGATCTGTTTCAGTACTTGTAAGAAAGCTGGAAAGTACTACACACAGAAATTTCAAACACAATCTGACTGGGTAGAATTGTTCAATGTGTAGTATGATACTAATGTGTAATGTAAGGCATGATTGTATGTCTCTGTTCTGCAGTAGCCCCTAGTGATTGTTTCCCTAAGAAACCAGAATTTGTCTTAGTGTCTGTTAATTGTAAAGAAGATTCTCAACAGTGGCCAGAAACGTGTGTTTTCTTTGATCAACACATCTCCCATCTTCCTGGGAGGTTCGCAGGGAACCATCTCAGGTAGCCTGACAAAATGCCTGATAGTAGCTTTCTGGCTATACAAAGAAGTATACAAATGGACTGGCTCAGACAGGTGGGATCTAAAGGGTGACCCACCACATGTGGCTGGGGTTGGGCTGGAAGGTATTTAATGGCCAAGAAGTCCAGATTTGAGAGGTGAGTCAATACACTGTATAATTCCTGTATCAAAATGGAAATAAGTATTTGTATGCAACACCTAATACAATCAGAGTTTGCTGGTGTTGTTTTCTTCAAGGCAGCAGGTTTAATATCTTCTTGATGCTTGCCATATGTATGGTCTGATGTAGATCATCAGCTGGAGTGCTTCGTGCTTACAAGGCATAGTGGAACACATATATTTGCAGTGCCACATTAAAACTCAATTGGCTGCAGCTTACCCTCAGAACTTCATTGTAAGCAAGACGTAAGTTTTAAGAGAAAAATCCATAAGGATATATTTATGCTCCAAAGCGGAGCTTTAGACTGACTTCTAGTGAAAGACTGAAGTAATTTCAGAGTAATTAATGGGCTTCCTGTGATTGTTGACATGATCTCACCCATAGCTAGTGATGGCAACTTACACGCACATGAGATAGATGTGGATCAGTCATCCAGCATGGCAGATACAGCATCTAGTTAAGATATGGAAGGAATGGCAAGTGAATCTGTATGGAAAGAAGAATACTTAAGTAAGCATAACAACTTCACTGGATAAAAAAAAAGGATGTGCTATAAAGTTCACAGGTTTTATATTTTTCTTTCTTGTTTTAAAATAATAATTATTAGAACATCGTAGTTTAATGGCATTATATTTATAATTTGCAATACCAATGTATATATGAATTTACGTTTATATCTCACAAGGCTTAATGCTAGATAGGATGATTGTGTCATTCCGTCTAACTCTCTGGGTATTTCAGTGCATTAATTTTCATGCAGAAGACCCAGCTGGCCGAGGGAATCCTCTGTATCCTCAGGGAGTAGTGCTGTTCAGTCCTAAGGCTGCCACTTCTCCAGCAGCAGCCAATGTGTAATGTCGCAGAGGGAGGAGAAATGCACCAAACCAAACAACCCAAAATAACAACCTACTAGCTAAACAGAAAATGAGCAAATAAACAGAAGAGCTCTTGAAGTTGTTCATCGGGGTGGAAAAAATGTTTTTCTGATTTCTTCAGGCAACAAGCTGAAGCATGAGATTGAAACACAGCCACTGTCTGAGCCCAGAGCAGTTGATACTCTTCACCTGCCAGCGCACACACCCCAAACTCTGTGAGAATGGAGATTTACTGAATCTACACCCAGAAGAGAACCATAAGACCTTAATTTAATGCCTATAACCTCAATCCCAGCAGCTGCCTGAAAACACACTGTAAAAAGGTACTGAAGTCTTCCAATTGATGAGGATGTGATCATCTCCCCTTAGCATCCATACTGTTTAATTGTCCTCACACAGAGAATGTCTCCTCTTATTACAGGGCTGATTTATCTAATTTGACCTTCTGGTTCTGGATAGACGTGAGTGTTTGACAGAAGGCTTATGTTGGCAGTTCTGCTCATCTCTCATCCATGAGCTTGCGTGACGTGATAGCTCATCCAGCAGACAGAAAACCTTTGTGAAGGCCCTGTTTAACAGTGAAAGAAAGAAAATACAGAAGGAATGGAAGCATTTGCTTGTAGTTGTCTGTGAGCTAAGGAAGTGAAAAGCAGAAATTGGCTTTAATTGCGAGCTTTTTAACCATCAGAATGATGTGGTTAGGGGAGTTGCGTAGATTTCTTCCTAAGTGAAATTCAGTGGGTGTGAACGGATCCCGTGAATACATCATTAAGACCTGCCAGGACTCCACCAAGAAACAGTACATCTCCCTGGAGCATGGCAGACCTTTCGAAAGCAGTAAATTGCAGATTTTGGTCCTTAAAGGACTTTGTTAGTCAAAGCTTTACATCTGCAGATTTAAGCATTTATACAAGTTGAGCTTTTAGCTAATATTATTTAAATAGGGCTTGGAATGTTGTAGGCAGCCAAAATTAGTCTTTCCTCTTAACATATGGTATGGTATGGTATAACAGAACATTTAAGCCTTTAATCTTGCTAAGTAGGGGAGAGAGAGAGAAATCAAACATTTTTAAGTCAATAGGCAGCTGATAGCAATATTATATGCATGTGAAATACAGCAGCTAGTGTTGGAGGAGCTATGTTTTTCAACTGCAAGGGAGAACTGTTATATTATGAATTGCTTAACAAAATCCAGGTATTTAAAAAAACCCTTAGAATGAAAGCTAACTTACACATATAAGACCAATGACTGCTTTTAGTGCTCTGCAAAAAAGTATGCCAAGTCATAAGTAAGTCACACAGATCCAGTGTGTGTGACAAACCATTATACAGTAAACCCACAGACATCAAAGGTTTTGTTCATAAAGAAGTTAAGCACAGACATTCACTTTGCAGAGCCGGAACCAAAATTTCATTTTCTATAAGTTGTTTATTTTTTGTCTTAGACAGAAATTTAATGAAGCAGAATGAAACTCAAAGGTTTCATGTTCAGCTTCAGGCCATTCCAACGTATTCATTTGTATTCAAGATGAAGAAAATCTCTGCAAAGTTTTCTCTAAGTTCTCTGAGTTTTTATTTTGGGCACAGTAGATTACATTCCTGATCTTGCAAACACTTAATGCATGTTCTTAATTTTGTGCAACCCTTTGATCCGTGTAACCATAAAAGTTTACTCTTGTGTGTTAACATTTGAAGGACCAGGCCCGTCAGAGTAGCAATATGTGTTTACTCTGTGAAATAAAAAGGAACAACAATACAAGAAGCTGGAGTATTTCACAATCTAAAACCAGACAAATTCTCCTTTGGGGCACATCTAGCAAATCTCAATTCCCACGCTTTTCTCCGGAATAGTACTTGAAGTTTAACTACTGAAGTGACTAGGTAGCTACTTTGAATGAGGATGTGTGTTTTGAATGGCACAGCTAAACCTCTACCTTTCTGCAGTAGAGGACCCCAGGACTCTTTTGCTTCCGCAGTACAAAGGTGGTAAGAGACACGGGACTGCGCAGGTGTGCCTGGCTGAGGCAAACCTGCCAGTGAAGGGAAGGAAGGTGTGGGAGAAAAAGAAGGAAGAATTAAAAGGTACTAACTCCTCATGAACGCAGCACGTGTGATTTGCGTCGTATGAGAAGGGACAATTCTGCAGCTGTTCATCACTGTTGGGGCTGCATCCAGCCTTGCTCTGTCTACCAGAAGGGGGAGAGAGTGGCATTGTGTAAGCAGGTTTCTGCTGGTGGGATACAATATCAAATCACTACTATGTAGGAGAGAACAAACAACACAAAACAAAACATGCAACTCCCTTGCTACATCTGTGCAAGACCTATAGATATCAGTCAAGGTGTGAATGGACTCTAAACAAACCAAATGGATAGATATCATCCCTCTTCCACAGCTAAAATCCCATTTGTTTAAATACCTGCCATTTGTTATTAAAGCTGTGCCAAATAGATTGCATTTGGTAAAAGATATCAGTAATGCTTTTAATTAAAACAGATTCTTAGAATGTTTCATTTGATAAAGAAGTCTCAAGATAACTTTGTTCCTTAGTGGGGCTGTCCTGTTGATTCTGTATTAATCCAGTGGATTTCTGTCTCTTGGAAAAAAAACCCAACTATAAAGTGTTTGATTACTCTTTTTATCTTTATTCCATTTTCCTCTGGCTTCATTTTAAAAAATAATTTCCTTATCTGCTGTGCAGCCTCTGCTCAGTCCTTGTCAGAGACGTGTTTCTTCTTCGACACTATCAGCATTAGTACATTTGCTGAAGTTAGACTATCTGTGTTGTCTAGAAAGCGGTTAATTTGCTGGCTCTAGACTTAAAAGAAAAGGGAAAAAAAAAGTTGGCAAACTGCTTTTTAAACAATGCATGGTATTTAATGAAGCATTCCCAACTATAAAGGATGTAACACCACGGGTGAATTACAAAACTAACATTAAATCTGAGTTGCTCTCAGAAGTCTATTTTTGCCTTCCTGACATAACGGTCCCATCCTGACACTGCTATCTCCTCTCTGCCAAGCAGTAGCAGATGACAAGCCTTTTGTGCTGATTTCTCAGTGGAAGATCAATCAGTAATGGTAAAACTGGGTATAATCCAAGAGTAACTGTATTTCATTTACTGTCTTGGGCCAGAGGTGGTCAATCAACAAGAAGAATAAACATTTCTTTCTATGTTTTCCAGAAAAAATTGACTCACAAGTGCTTTAAATCAGGGACCAAACCAGAAAGTAAAGCCTGCAACTTTTCACATAGTACCTTACCCTAATCTCTTGTTTCTATACAGAATTTGGCATAACCAAAAAACTAACTGTCCCATGCGTCATCTTAGATATTTGCTGGCATACAAAGACAAGCACAGCCCTCCCATACACACAGAGGAATTCAGGAGCCAGTGTTTAACTGTCCTCCTGCATAATACCTTCTTTAAAATGTATTTCTTTACAAAGGATGTGATGCTGCTTCAGCCTCAGATTCCACAGATCCTGCCCTAAAAGATGGTTAGCAGCCTGAAGGACAAAGCGAATTTTCAAAAATCAGCAGGATCTGCCTCGCAGCATATTTGTGTGATTTGTGTGATCAGGGAGGAATTTCAGCATCATAATAAATTTTAAGTATGGTTTTTTTTTAAAATCTCCCTTTATCCTCAGTGAAGCACGCTGATGCTTCAAACTAGGAGGTGTGGAGGTGTAAAAATTCTTTTAGGCCTGGAGTACTTTCTTCTGCAGGACATGTAGTGCCATTTAAGCCTTGCAGGACATGGTAATAATCATACAGCAATTTCCCCATCCTGTCCTGAGTTGTTACCAGATATTTCTTCTCTCTTCTTTTTGTGCTTGTGGAGGGAGGGAGTGAAAGAAGGGAGAGGAACCACTTCTAGAATGACATAAATTTTCCCCACTGATTGGGAACAAAAAAAGACTGAACTGAGTTCTTTGAACCCTCCAACATACCATAGGTGTCAAAAATAAGATGATGCTGGGATGAGTAAGAATCAGCTGCCTCTGTCAGAACGGGGGAAATAAATGCAGTACAGGTTCAGAACACCATCTGGGAGAAAGGCACAGGGGTAACTGGATATTAAATTGCTTTTAATTTACATCTGCCAAATGAGATGAAGTTCACTCCCAGAAGAAGGCTTGAAAATAATTCTTCTAAGAGGACAACTTTACTGTGTAGATAACCAAAAGGATGAGAAAGACATTCAAAGAACAGACCTTTTTACTCGTGGGTATATCCATATAAATGGGTGCATGCTGCATGCTGAATGGCCCAGACATGAACCATCTGCAATTTCAAAATTACAGAGCTGTCCTAGCACCCAGTTCTAGCGTAAATATATGCTAAAACATACTAATGTGCTGTGTGGTGTCTGAAATGGAGATAGATTTTGTCTGTCTGCTCAGAGAATAGACAGAAAGAGGTCATCCCTTCCATATAAGCATGTGCAGCATTATCATTAGCTCATAATGCACATTAGCCAACTAAAAGGAAACATTTCCAGGAAAGTAATGGATCTGTTAGTTCCTCTAGTTCAGTAGCCAACTTTTCCTTTTGTTCCCATGATGATTAGTTCTCATAACATATGAGAAAAGTAATTCCCTTTGTCTAGAAACATTAAATAACCGTATCATTAGAAGTTCAACACTTGGTAATTTGCGAACTAGATATTAATACCCTGAAACAAAACATCAATGACATTACAAACAAATTGCATGGCCAGTTTTGACTTTCAAGTACTGTGGAGCAAGAAAGGCACCTTTTTTTTGTAAATTCAATATTTTTCTGGCAACATTTTCAGAAAAATCTTCCCTTTTTTTAATGACAACTCTGGAATTTTTTTCACTAGCTTTGAGCAGAACTAAGATGCTTCTGCCTCCCAAACAAGAGACTGAAGCCTTGGAGCTACAGGGAAATCAGTGGTGTGGTGATGTGTTCATAAACCATCAAGGAACTTAGAGTCCATCCAGCAGCTGATGTCCATGAGCCAGTTCATTATGCCTTTAATCAGAACTGTGCACAACTTTTTGATTTCTTTTTGCCAGAGTCTGGCCCCAGAAGTAGTGACAACAGTGAGGCAAGAGAAAAAAGATGAGTTTAGAGCTCTCCTGCTGAGATGGAGTTACATGAACCTGACTCCACATTAGGTAGTGCGGACAGCAAGAGTATCTAATTTTCTGAGGAAGAAGAGAGAGCAGGCCAGCTGGCAGCTCCTGAGGACCACAGGGAGCAGGAAAAGAGCCAAGTGGAGCAGATAGGCTAAAGGGTTGGGAGGTGCTTGGAGAGAGACCGTGGGAATGGGCAGAGGGAAGGCTTCAGAGGTAGGTGGGAACTGTATTCCAGAGCTTTGGTCGACATGAGTAGGGAGCTTGCTTCTGACACGCTGAGACATGTCAGACATGCTGGTGAAGGGATTTGAGGGCAGAGAGGGACAGGACGGAAAGGAGAATTTAGCTATGACTTTAATGAGCGGAAAAGCTAGAGATGAGAATATCACAGAGCCAGTGGAAAAAAGCAGCCAAGATTTGAACCTGGCTTGTACTGGGAGGAATTGGTAGAATTTTGAATAGCAAAAAGGAATAATTTACTCGATTTAATGACAGGGTTCACATCAGAAATACATATGTTAATTTTTATATGGAGGCATATATTTTGCTATCTAGCTGCACACCAATGCGCATAGAAGTGGTAATCTCACAAGTTCTGTTTTAAATCATACTCCTCCAAGTTAATGACATGCGAAACTTGATCTGTGCTATAATTAATGAAAGTTCGGAGCAGCTTAGCTAAGGAAACATGGAGTTTTAAAGTGTATAATTAAAAATGAATTGCTTAAAAATCCAGTGTATTATAATAAAATACATTATGAGAGAAAATGTAGGTAGTGTGTTACACAACAGATCAGGTGACCGTAATGCTCTCTTCTGGCTTTAGTATGCAGAAAAATCATAGACAGAGATCTAAATTTGATACTCTGAAGGGTTTGCTGTTCTGTTCAGGATTGGCTTCTTAGCTGGTTTAAGGAGATGCATGGGCAAAGCCAAGTTAAAAAATAGATATGAGAGACTCATATGTGAAGTGGTACTCTTTGGTATCATAGAAAGGCCTTACATAAAACTAGGTCATCTTTAATTTGGTAATTGAAGGTAAGTCTCACCTGCCTGGGTAACCTGTGCCTGCTCTAGAGGGAGTCCCATTTGCCATTCTATTGTGCCTAAAATTAGGGAGCTTGAGTCTCTCAATAGAGACCTCCAAAGGCACTAAGTTTTCCGCATTGACTGCACAGGAAATTTAGAAACCTCCTTTAGAGTGACTGTCCCATTAGGAATATAATGTTGTAGACTAGATGCCCACATTAGGTTCACTGGATCCTTGGCTGAAAGGGCTGCCATGAAAAAGTTGCTCAGCCATCCCATTAACGTCCTGTCCACTGAGACAACTTGAAGTAGCACTTTTCTCTTAGGTCTGGTATTTGTGAAATACTTGTTAAATCACCTCAGATATCTTTAGATGTATGCCAAGGAAATTTAGGATGAATTCCAGTTCAATGAAAGTAGCTTTCCAAAAATCTGTACATTTTGGACACTCGCAAGTATGTCAATTAAGGAATCTCATGAGACATTTACAGGGCCAGAAGATGTTGTTCTTTGCGATTCAGGCTGAAAATATTTTCTCAGGAGCCCAGTATGTTTGAAACATCATATTTGGTGAGTAAGAGCAGAATCACATATCCTAGCTGCTGAATTATTAATATTTGCAAAACGTATAGTATTATCTCATAAAGAATCTGCTGTTTGCATTCCCTAGTCTATACTGAAAAGCTCCCCTCTTTTTTTTTGATTTTGCACTATTTTTACAAAGTATGCTGATGACCTGAGCACAGTTTGATTGCCATATTTATCCTCTAATCACAGCTAGAAGTTCTCTTGTCATGCTTTATGAAACACAAAATCAAGACGGAATAGAAATAGAGGGAGTAAAATGCAAGGTCAGACAAGCGATGTGCAACAGGACTAGGAAGTGAAGCCAGACAACCTTGTGCTTTCATTGCAAGGTCTTTCTCCTCCTCCAGCCCTTTTTAGCAAAAATGCCTAACACCTTGGTGCTTTGGGCAGGTTTCCATGCTCGGCACATCTCTGGAGGTCAGAGAAGGGTGGGAAAATCTCGCTTTGTCAGTGCGTGGGAGGGCTTTGACAGCTGCAGGGCGGAGCTGGGGCCCATCTAACCAGTTTGGCAGCCCTTGCTCTGCTCTGGCCTCTGGAGATGGTGACCTGGAATGCAAAGCCTCCTCGTTTGTGTGGTCTCATGCCTATACATGTTGCACGAGCCTAATGCTAGTCCTGCTAGAAGAGATAAATTAAAGAAATTATTCAGTTATGTAGAAATCTTAATCAAAACCCATGAGCTCAGCACAATCCATAAATATCTCAGTGTTATTTCTGGGAGTAAAGTTGAAAACCAGGAGAAGAAACAATGAAATGAAGGAAAAAATTACCTTACTACAGCCAATTAGTGAGAAAAGAGTAAATATGTCTTTGCTGGAACTTTGAAAAAGGAAAGTTTTGGCCTGGTCTCTACTGTGGCATTATCTCAGACTAAGAAATAGGGTGATGAATTTGTTGGGATACTCGCTGGAGAAACTACTTGATTGCAATCTGGCCTGCTGCTTAAGGAAAATAAAATTGAGTTCTCATCAGGCAACAAGCCTGTATAAGTTAATAGGCTTTAATAATAGCACCTCATTACATTTTTATAAAACTGCCTGGGAAATGAATGCTGGAAATACAAAGGAAAGCTCTATGGGATCACAGTTATAAAGCAAAGATAACATAGTCAATATTACAGCATTTCAAAATAATGCATACACTATACTGGATACCACACAGAATTCAGTGACTGGGATTAAGGCCAAGTAAGCTTTTTTGAATGGATGTCCAAAGCAGATGGGAGACCTGACTCATGCTTTGGAGTACAAAAATGATTTCTGGGACAAAGTGTTTGGGAAGCTTGATAGCAGTCAGAAAATTAGGGAGTACTAGCCTCAGTGAATGCTGATGTATAGTAACAATATTGTGGTCACTGTTAAAAAAAGTCACATTTGCCAGTAAATAATAATAATCATTTTACTTTTGTATTCAAGACACACCACTTCTTTCCCATGGATTTTTAATACCTCTGTGCAGTAACTGTTGACAAACATTTACATTTTTGAAATATGATGAGCACTGTGTTTGTGAACTTGGAGGCATTTCTGTTCCCAACAATTGGTCATTAATCAATGCAGTGGTGAAGAAACTGTTAGACTCAGTGGAGGTAAGAGCAACAGAGAACACTTCTGAAAGGATGCATGAGCAAACAGCACGCACTACAGAAGATTATGTTTGTATCAGGGAGGTCATCCACATTGCCTGTAGTAAGGATCTAACTGAGGCGTTTCATGTGGGAGCCAGGGCTCCCAAGGCTGACTGATGGAGGCAGGTGCCTCTAGAGGATGATGCAGAATATTTGAGTTGGACTGCACTTAGGATATTAATTTAGATACCTCCTTCTTTCCATTTACTATACACAGAGCCTGGGCAGGTACCTAAATCAAGGGATTAAAATTAGTCAAGGCAAATTCCATTCCCTCTGCTCTAGTGTATTCAATGCTATGAAATGCTGAGGTCTCTGGGAGCTGTGTATGCTCCATACTTCATAGAAGTGTTTAGTATATCAGGGGGAGATCTCCTCTGATCTTGTGTTCTCAGTGGTAATGCTATATTTTAATTAGTAGATCAAATTTATCAGCTTGTCACTGTCAGTTGCAGACTAGAGATGAAGCTTTCATGGGACACTCACTGACTCCTCTGGGGTGGCGATATATCTTATCTTTATCTCATTTGAGGGATGTTCTTATGTAAGGTTTTGATGACAACTCTCAACATGTGTGGCTAATTCTTACCTGATGGAGACTGGCTGTTTTGATTCTGAGGAAGGGTGTCATAAGAGATGGACTCAGACCAGAATGTGACACATTCCTTGAACATGGGGAGATGCTTCTCCCCTCCCTGAGGGGAAAACCAGAGCCTTGACATTGAAACATTTCAGAAGGCAAGGTTCACATCTCTGACTTCAGCAAAGACCAAGTGCGAGTGCTCATTAAATATTAAGTAATAGTACTGTTCAGATCTGAATCCAAACTTCTCATCTTGCACCATTCCAGCTAAGCTGGTTATGAATGGGAACACTGCTCAGAAACCCCTTTGAACTTTGGAGGAATTTTGGTTCTGGATCTAAAACCTGAGTTCAGTAGTGTGTAACAAGGGCTTTCAGTCAAAAGGGAAGCATGAAAGGAAATAATTCAGGATTGTTTTTGTAACATATTGGAATAAACAGCAGAGAAAAAGAGGTCAAGTCATTTGTGACATATTCTAATAGCCAAAAATTGTCTAAAAATACAAATTAAAAATACGAAACAGGCTTGTATGAGTACATTTGAACCACTCTTTCACAAAAGTTTTAACTGCGGAAAAAAACTTTATAACACCACCTGCTGTTCTGCTGGTTTTGACCTGACCCCTTTCTCCTTTTCTTGTTATTATAAACAGTGAGCTCTTTAAGTGAAAGCTGTTTAAAGGATAGGGGGCTGTAAGTGTTCCTTCCTAGATCCCAGATGCAGTGGGAGACTGATGGGCTTTTTGATCTTTATTTTATGAGTGTCTGATAAATTGCCTCTGGCACCTGGCAACTGAAATTTCACTATCTGAAAACTAACCCTTATGTCAAACAATGTGGCCAGTCTCATACTCTGAACTAAAGAGCTGCATGCATTTAAGTACAGGATGTTTTCCAACATTCAGTACAGTATGTGGTGAAGCCCTGCTTCACATATTATTATTAGACAGATCCTCAGCTGATGTAAATTGGCATAGCCCCATATGATTAAAGGAGCTGAACTGTTTTACATCAGCTGGCAACGTGGTCCAAAGTGCAACACACATACTTTTTGATTTAAAATAGTATTTTGTATGTGATTCTTCAAAGGTTGGTATGGTTCAACTTTTTCAATATATTGCTCCGTGGCCTCTGTTTTTTGTTTCTGAGGCAAGTAAAAAAAAAAAAAATTAAGATAAAGCATCATGGGTAATATTTTCGGGTTTGCTTGTTTGTTGGCTGCTTCAGATGGAAACTGAGCTATCATGTATTTGAAATCAAAGTCTCAAATGGTGCTCTGGCTAATGACTACCAAATTGTGTTACTACTTGTGCCCCAGGGGAAGACACCCTGTTCTCCACTTTGTTTCTCATGTGTTCTGGCAAATGATAGGAAAACTCATGCCTGTTTGTGTCAGAATTAAAAAGATCACCAACAGATCTGCCTGAAATACTGGAGTTTCTGTCTAGTAGGTAATCTCAACATTTCATATTTTTCTCATCCTGTTTTGCAACAAGGATTTGTGAGGGAGAGTTACAGAAATGGAGGAGAGGGCTTATCATGAGGAACAGTGATGAAAACAGTGGGAGGGATACAGATGAAGTGGAACCACTGTAAGGAAATAAGAGCAGTGGCAGCAGCTCACATATTTAAATAAACCAGAACATGGTGCAGTCTTAAGTACAGAGGTTATGGGACCATAAATACTCCATGCATGGGTAGCCGAGGGTGGCTCAGAGGCCTCTGCTGGGCTTGGGAGTGGGAGGAAGGTTTTGAACGCTCCCTTGATCAGGGGAGTTTGGAAAAGTCAGTTGGGCGAGAGAGAGCATTAAATCTGAAATAAAGCAAGAAACTCTAAGTAACTGAAAAGCCTGATCAGCATAGTAAACAATATATGTCAGTAATAGTAAATGCAGGATTTCCTTGCTGCATCCTTGAAGAGATTTGAAATCTGAGGTAGCTCAATAGGAACATCAAGATGAGAAGTCAGATTAAGTTTATATTTGTCTCCTTTATGCAGGATCCATTTCCTGTGACAGGCATCCAAGTGGCACCAACGTGACTGAATCTACAACCCAGCCATGTTCCCAGTCATAATTATTTTGTGTTGACTAAGACACATGCAAATTTTATTTTTCTCCAGAGGGGAAAATGCTGTCGCCTACCA
Source organism: Gymnogyps californianus (assembly GCF_018139145.2). Classification (NCBI taxonomy): domain Eukaryota; kingdom Metazoa; phylum Chordata; class Aves; order Accipitriformes; family Cathartidae; genus Gymnogyps; species Gymnogyps californianus. The sequence continues at coordinate 116,175,550 of NC_059473.1, forward strand.
CATGTGCCTCTGCATTGCTTGCTACTGGTCCCCACCACCCCCATCTGCCCTGCTGAAGGGGCTGGGGCACTGGCTTTGGAAGGACGGCTGCATGCAGCACCTAACGTTTAAGTGCAGGTTAGATGGCTCCATGGGAGACATCTCGCTAGAGGATGACATCCCACCCAGAGTGCTAATAAAATGGTTCCTTTTACAGGAAAGCTCATGCTGGCAAATTGTCTTTGAAAACAATGCTGTTTGCTTAGACCAGAGCATTCTGTATTTTCTCGCAGGAAAGGCAGTGTGGCTGGCGAGGCACTGGGTGAGGACTCCAGACATCTGAGCTCTGATGCTGGCTTTGCCTCCAGGCTTGTGCTGGGGTACGGGCAAGCATCCCTGGAATCACTGTGCATCTCTTCCTCCCCTCAGCTTTGCCTGTTAAAATGGGATCATGTAAAACCTAGCACAAATTGAGCCCGGAGCTTAGAGGAGGCCGTTAGTTGCTACTGAAGTACAAATAAAAATAATCCATAATTCTTCCATAGAACATTTAAAGCAAACAGTCTGGGAACAGAAAGAGCCACATTTTACTTCACTGAAAAATCACATAGGACAAAAGGAAATGCAGATGTTCTGACTGAACTGTCTTATGAGCTGTTGACTAGTTAATTAATTAAAGTTGTCTAGTGATTTATTGATTAACAGAGGTTCTGCAGTCATGAACATGTCAGATTTCACAATGGAAAATTTAGCAATGGAAAAAGTCTGGTCTTTTAGTTCCTTCCTCAATCAAGACAGAGAATGTCATGAGAACTGAGGACATTTCATGTATTAAGCTTATGCCAGGCAATCTAATTATGTGATAGTATTGCTTAGGCAATTTTGATTGGTTTTTTCCATGCAGCTTTTTTCTAAGTGGAGTGATTTTTTTCATATTTTACCAGTGCTAGCAACCCCCCCCCCATGTAAGAACTCCTAGAATGTCTTTATGTACATGCAGTCAAAAGTATGCAGTATTCCCTATCATTGTAGTCACATTAGGCAGTCTAATAAAGGATAAATACTGAAGGAGTTGCCTTTTGTGCAATTGGGAAATCACAGAAGTAAAATATATTTAAATTTTCTTGGAAGACTGAGAGCTACCTTAACTATCAGTTGTTGCCTTACCACCATATCCGTCCCTATGATAAGGAGGACATGATAAGAGTTTTTTTTCACAAACATCTGCCTATCTGTAAAGTTTTCCTTAAGTATTTAATTAATGAGTGCAAAAGGCTAGTCATATACATGGATTTGAATTGTTATTCAGAGGATGCTGAGGTCTGTCACTATGCTCATATGTCCTGGAAGATTAAGTTGCTCTGTCATAAGACAATTAGCAGGAGGCCTGTCTTGCATGGTCATAAATCTCACCTTTGTGCTTGGTGGAGGTCAACTCTAAAGAGGTCTGTTTCTCCAATGTGCAGATATGGTATAAGCCTCTCTAAGGACAATTGTGCAAATGACCATACTGGGAGACACATTGTTGTATCACGCAGGAACGTCCCCCAGCAAAGCAGGGGGGACAGAAGGCTCATCAGAAGAAGATATGATGACCCTGTCAAAAGAGGTTGTCCTAATAGTCCCCTAATATCAGAAACTGGTAGAAAGTTCAGTGTCTGATTTCATAACTCTTCAACAATGCTAGATTTAATTATTATTATATTGTACTCTATTGTTTCATATTGTGTTATATTGTATTATATTACACTACATTTTATTATATTACATTTTATTATTTATACAAGTAAACCTGATTCCAGAAGAGGAAAGATGATATGAATGTGATTCTTCATTACCTCTTTCTGGCTTCCAGAGCAGTCCATTGGAACAGCCCCCAGCTTCAAAAGTTAGAGTGGCCTCAATGCGACTCTATTTGACACAAGTGCTGACCTAATCTTTGGCTCAGTAGGTGCTGAGGGAATTCCATGAGATCCCTTAAATACACCTGCACTGACAGCTTAATGAACTTAAAGGATGAGGTAATACCATTTCAATGACAAGAAATCCTCAGATTCTTGTGCTGATAAATTGGTTCTGAGAATGCAGCTAATGTTTTCCCAATGAGAAGAAAAAAAATAGTTTTTTCCATTAATTGCAATATCTGGATATTCAGTCCAGATAATTTTTTTAATATAACTTTGAATTACTTATGTTAAAAAAATCTTAAGAGCTATTTCTAATAAAAAAAGTGAAGCATGCATGAAAAATATGAAAGGGTGTCTTTAAATATAAACATTAGATGAGTCTACTGAAAATAGAAGTAATCTGAAAGGACAGGCCTATTTTTAGAATTATAGTGATATAGTCTTGTACATATATGTGTCCTATCTTGCAAAGATAAAACCTCCACATAGATTAGTAGAAAGGAATTACTCAAATAACTAAAGAAAATGTAGCTTAATTAAGGAGTCTACTTTTCATGTTCCAGCAATGAACATGTTGTGGTCTTCTTTTAAATGTTTGGATAGTAAAAAGAATTTTAAAAGTGATTTTTTAAGGTGGTTTTGCTTAATGACTAGCTTACTTGCTTTGAATCTGCACTGCATGTTTCGTTGCACACAAAATATCTTCTAATGTCCAAAGAAGCTCCATGAGAAATACAGGTGTAGGATGCACAATAATTGTTTGAGGATTAAAAACCTACAGTCAGAAGAAGACAGAAAGTACTTCCCTCCCAAAATCCTAGGGGAGACTTCTAATTAAGCATCAAGTCTGAAACGTATAAAGAACTACTCCTGTCTCTGTATCCAGCTGCTTTCTGCCACGTAAAGCACCCGTAGGGTGATAGGCACTTTCCTCTGGGGACCACAAAGGCCACAATGCTCTCATCGATCTATTAACAACCAACAGAGAAAATATGTATCTGAATACTGAAGCAATGCATGGTCTTCAAAATCATCTCCTCCTTTATTCCCTGTTTCCCAGAATTCATTTGCTTTAGTGGTCAGTTTTTGTCTCTGCGTGCATTTTATTTGACTTATGCCAGCCTCACTAATCACTGCGGCAACTAAAGTCACTAATCTTCCCAAGTTGCAGCCCGCCTAAAGCCAGCGCTTGACACAGGCACCTCAGTTAAATTTGCGAAGAGAGATGAGGTGAATTAAGGTCTTCCAGTGTTACAATTAATAACAATTTGGCTCTTGTCCTGTACAAACTTGACATAGTATTTATTACACCTATGGATTGCAAGGGGTCTACCCCAGCAGCAAGTATTACACCCAGAGTTCACAGGATTTGGCTCCGATGTTTCATACATTCTGTAATGCATGCTACAAAAGGGGTGTTTTTTGGGCTCAGAAATGGGAAATTTCTTCACAGAAATAGGAAACAAATGCAGCAACCTCCTTTTGACACCAGGCTGCAGAACGCCATTTTGAGGCACACGGTATCAATGTTTTGCAATGTTTGAGATGCGTGAAGGCGAATGATCTTGGGTTCAGCTGAGATCTCAAGTCAGTTAGTCTTGCAGCCTGAGCCTCTGTTCCTAGGCCCAGGACACAGTGGGGAATGGAGGAGAGCTCCAGCTGTCGCAATGTCTCCAGAGATACCTACCAGGGCATCTAACTGCTGCTGGGCAGCACAGAAGGGCCATAGATCAGCTGAGACTTCCTGGTTGCACAGACGTCCTGTGGGAGTTTTTGGTTCCTTCAGGACCTTTCCTCCTGGTTTTTCCTGGTTTTCTCAGCTTCCTTTTCCTTGTTTTTTCTCTCTTTTCAGAGGAAGCTGAAGAAAATGCAATGAGATTGTGGAGTTCCCCGAGTGCTCCCCTTCCTCTCATCGGTTTTGTGCTGTAAGAGGACATGTTGCCCTCTGGTCCTGAACTGACAATGGTTTCAGCAGTGGCTTTGTAAATCGGGGTCCGACAAGAGCACGAGGAATTTAAAGCTTTGATCAATCACATGGCACCATAGGTGATGTGGCGTCACAGAGTCAGGGATTGCAATTTTTAGTCAGGGGTTACCTTTAATCTCTAATTTGGCAAAACAAAACAAAACAAAGCAGAAATCCCCCTGAAGCGTTTCATATTTGCCTTTAATGCAAGAGCTTAAGCATGGCAGTTTGGTGATGTGCTATGCAAATTAAAGCTGTGAAAAAACAAAGCTAGTTAAACACAAGTTTTTCTTTAGCAGGTAATTATTCTTAGCTGTTTCCACATGCCTCCTTACAGCCATGAAACCCTGGTACATAACGATGAAAGACTAATTTCGGAACTCACACATGCACTATTTTGTTAGCAGTGGAAGCACAAGCAGAACATCTGGGTGCCAAGTTCAAGCAAAGTGCAAGGGTTTTTTCTAAATTCAATGTTGGTGTGTCCCATCATGTAACTATGATATATGATAAAAGGAAAAATCACAGCCAAACTCAACCTTGTTCAAAGCAAGGTGCTAGTGAAAGGATGGGATGGAAAATAAGTACTAATGGATTAATGTTCCATGATAAATGTTTTATTATAAAAGCTAGTGAGTGATTAGATAATTCTTGCTTCCAAAAGCAGGATTTAAATATTTCTGCTTGGCTTGCAACCAAAATAAATACATCACTTAACTATCTGGTTTATAGGAACATCTATATGAATAAAAAAGTAACAGAGACTTGCTTTCTTTTGTACAGTGGGTATAACAAATAGCCAGTTATAGCAATATGCTGCTTACTGTTTGGAGCTGTTATGATACATAAAAAGAAGCCATTACAAGTATTAAAGGTATAGCCAGAATTCTCCTCTGTGCAAGCTTCACTGTCACTAATTCAAATAGTTATTCAAAGGGTTGCACAGTGAAAGTTCAGATAAGAAATCTTACATTTTAATGAAAATGAAGATATAAACATTGAAAAAATCTGAATATTTAGATTTGTAATATCTATAGACACTTGAACCAGAACGATTTTTATTTCCACTAGTACAGCAGATTTTGAACACAAGTGGACTTGCCAAAAGAATATAATGATATTAGATATAATCACTTATAAAACTTTGCTTCTATGGATATCTTTACTCGTTAATGGATCTCAAAGAACTTACAGGGGAAATTCATGTTATCCCTGTTTTGCTGATGAAGAAATTGAGGTATTCAGAAGTAAAACAGCTTATTCAGCAGCATCCAACTAGTCAGACCCCAGATGTCTCAGGTCCAATTCAATACTGTGTTTACAGGATTGTGATAGCACTGATTGCATTGGTTATACTTGATGCAAACGGTTGAATATGCACTTGACACTTTCTGTTTAGAGAGCTGTCTTTAGAGGGACAGTGTCCTCAAATCAGATTGCAATGGTGCCTTCTGTGCATTTTTCTCAGAATAACCAACATCACTTCAAATAGCATCTACAAGAATTCAAGCAATCTGGGAGGCCTAGCAGGACCTTGAGAAGAGTCGTAGGAGAAAAGGCAGACCCTATCATATACATGAAAATACTCTCCTCCTGCGTACAATTACTTAAACGTGGATAAGAAGGTCAGAAAAAATGATGCAGTCTCTAAGTCACAGATTCAGTCACAGTCACAGTTCATTGATTTAACAGACAGTGAACAAACACAGGGATGTAAGAGTTATGGAGAGGAGGGCACAAAAGTTATTTTACTAGAACAGCAAATCAAAAGAAAGCGGAAAGCAGTACAATGCAGAGAAGCGTGCTCATGCTCTTTCCTCCTGTTAGCTTAGCATCTAAGTCTCCTCTCTCTGCTTCTTGTTGAACACTCTGGATTTTGTTTGCTTCACTCTGACTGCCTGGGTTAATTGAGGGATGCGCCAGGTGCCAAGGGAATAGAAAGGACATGCACAACCGTCAAAGCAACCATAAGTTGATCAGTAGATATACACGCTGAGGTCATGCATTTTTAAAGTATGACCTTATGATACTCTAACATTACAGCACTCCCAAAGACTATCCTTAAGGGCTCAGGCTGGTCTCATTGCTAAAGGCAAACAGACCATTGTCTTAGTCCAGGCAGCCTGGGGATAAGTGCGTGTTTGTACATTTTTCTCCTAGCTGTCTAGGACATGATATATTTAATAAGTATATTTAGTACATGGTGTCTGCTGAGAGTGGGATGCTGGATGTGCTGATCGATTGTTGCTCTGGCTTCTGCAATCTCACCATGTTGTGCTGTGCACAGGAACAGAGAATGACAGCATGAGTGGACTTACAAAGTCTTTGAGTTCCCTGGACTTCGGGGAGATTGTTCTGGCCAGCAGTTTTGGGCTCAAGCAGGCCAGCCCTAAAACTAAGCAAATATGGGGGTACCCAGTCTGTGCTGAAGTCTGTGCTATCACAGCTGTGCTGCAAACAGTCCTCAGATATTCCTTAAAACGCTTGCTCAGGAATGTCTACTCACACTACACTCACTCCAGTGTAAACACACCCTTAAAGCAGATGTAGAACATGCCCCAGGGGGAGATAATGCAACACCCAGTGATGGCTGGTAAATAAAGCAATCTACGTACAGTCACTTTGCCCTGAATATTCGTACTAAGCTGAAGGTCAGACTTCAGCTCAGTGAAAAGCTAGTGGAGCATGACAGCCATATAAAATATGATATAATAAACATATGGGAGTGTTACTTTCTTCTGCTGCTATCGGTCTCTTGGATGTCAGTAAAACGAAGATTTGGCCTGTGTTGTATTGCCCTACGGTAGTTTTACAAACAAGGTAGATTTATATGGCTTTGGAATTAAGCTACTGCTGCAAAAACAAGTCCCGTAGAAACATTTGGTGTGAGATTATTTACAGAGAGGCTACACTGGTTCCTTTCGTATTAATGCTGAGGCTCTTAAGGTTATGCTGAGCATAATTCTTTTCCATTTCTGCTTAGGGAGGGGCTGAAAAGTTATACTTTTATGGAAAGATCCACAATCCTAATATCCCTGGCTTAAACTAAGCCCCTTTATGAAAGGACTTGAATTAAGCTGTGCGCTGAAAGCCAGTAGAGGAAACTTTATATTGAATCGTCTTGAGTATATAATGCAAGCTGTTAGGAAATTCAGCTGGTGACGCTGTGTAGCGCATCCATGAGTAAAGATAAGTCACCACCATCGCAATTTAACAGAATATTTCCTCTGAAGTTCAATGAATATCAGAATTTGAGTTTGATGGCTGCTGAAGCCTATTTCCCAAAGTTACCTGGGCCCCTAACTCCCATATAATTGAAATAGGAACTTTGGTTGCTTTGAATAGCTTTGATCAGATGGACTCAAATTTTGTGTTTATCAAACTTCATCATATTTTCCAAACACATTTCTAATATTAGAATGTTGTCAAACACCAGAGAAAGAGCTGTTCACGTGGACATTTAACAACAATTATTTCAGCATTTCCATTGGAGCCTGAAAACAGCGTGCCAATGAGCTACCCGAGGAAGATGCAGGAAAAACCTTTTCACTATGTGGTGCAGAAGTGACACGAGGGCTCCCATGTGTCACTGTTGCCTGTCATATTGCTAAACTTCTTAACAAGTAAAATATCACATGTAAATCTGTGTGATGTGTGTGAAGGCAAGGACGTTTCCTCCCTTCCCGTTGCTCTGTGTGAAGAGAGCAATAACAAATTTCTCTGAGCGCAAAGTTTAGGGTCAGAAGGAGGGTTTTGTCAGAAGAGGGCCTGGAATGGGGTTGTAAGGGTGCTTTTAAAAATGACCTTTCCACCAGAAAATACATCTTTTCTAGTGCTTATAAAATCTGGGACATTGGGGTGTATCCTGCAGTATTTTGAATCAAAACTGACAGACAACAGAGCGCGTGTTACCATCCCCATTTGTCTGAGGTCCTGTGACAGGGCTGATGCTGTCCCTGTGTCCCCAGCCACAGGGACATTTGGGATTTTCCAGTTTCGGAGTCACACAGAGCAGCAGATGGGTGCGTTCATCTGGGCTAACTGTGAGCTCTTATCTCAGGTAGGAGTAAAGTTTATACACCTCTGGGAAAGGCGAGTTTTCTTCAAAGCACAGATCACACCAAGAGCCTAACTAGGATTCTCCGAGCCACTTTTTGAGGTGCCTGTCTCTTCTTAATGACTAAAAGAGAGTGCAGGGTGACTGGCCTCCAAAATTAGTTGCTTCCATTGGTATTGTGAGTATCTGCTGAGTACCACCTGGAAAGGATTTGCTTCCTCCCGACCCTCTGAAGACTGACCCCGTTCACTCAGGCTGTGCTCCTGGGAGAGCTTTTGCCCCTGCCTGAACTCAGATAGAGTGAAGATTTGTTTATATCCAAACTGAATTAATATTTCCAAATAGTTCAGGGTATAGAGCTGTGTGAAAACTGCAGCTCTGACTCCAGGGAGTCTTGGTTTACAGTGAACCTCTTCAGGAAAGAAACATGAATTTTCTGTTTCCCCCCACTTCTGATTCCCCCACGATGAGCCAGAAGAATTCAGCCAGGGAGGGGGAGGCTCAGGCTCTGCTCTTGGGGCTTTTCACTGGAAAGAAGATGTTGACTCCTCACGATGCTGCTAGGGGGCTGAGTGTAAACCGCTTTCCCACCTCAAGGACTTGCCTCTGACCATGCACAGAAATTTATAGTTTGTTTTTAAAAAAAATATTGCTCTCCATCATCCATAAAAGAAAGAGACTTGTTAGAGCTGCACACCTCCTAGGCATGGTGCTATTGGTTGCCCTGCCAGCCCCGTGATGTAAATTACCTTTGCACTTTGTAATAGAGTCAGCACCATGACAGGAACTCACACATCACTCAGTTGGCTAAGGGTAATAAAGAGGAAAATCAAAAGGAGCATGAGTTCATGCTGGAGGTATGTGCAATCAAGGAGAGAGATTTATGATGAAAGCTGAGTTATAATATTAAAGGGTATAAACAGCTTCTTACTGTTATGCTTTCATACACCCTCTGTTCCTTCAGTAAGTACAGTGTTAAGTTTTGGGGAGACTTAGCTGCGAATCATTGCTTTCTTAGAAAGGGTTCTGGAAAAACAAACCTGCATTTATGTGGCATAAAAATCATTGCTGAGGTTCAGCCTGCATCAATGTGGGCGAGTATGAGGTAGCAGTGTCTGGCTAACAGGCATCAAAAGCACATTTTGAAAGTCTGGTGTGACAATCCTCATTTGTTGTCAGCGGCTTAGCATCTGCAAAACCCACTTGCTCTACTCACCAAACTGCAGCAGCGTCTATCATCAGTAGCCACTCACGTATTTACCAGAAACAGAGCCAAGTGCCTGACGCTGAGATGGCCTCAGTACAGATGGTACCCAATTTGTTCTTCTGAGAATATCATGACTATAACGTTATCTGGGCATCCTCTGGTATAGTGTAGGAATGGCTGTACTGTCTTGGGCCAAAGCTTCACCCATCCCAATTTCAAGCCTCTCATGCGAACCACTGCAAATGCTGAAGAAGGCTTGTACGAGCAGGGCATGACACAGGGAGCTCCTTGGGTCCACGCTGGTGGCTCCCCATCGACCTGCTCCATGGCTACCAGAGCCTTTGGGCACTGCCTCCTGTCCCCAGTGAGGTGGGGGCCAGCAGCCCTGCATCCTCCTTACCCACCATGCACACCAACCCCTGCCTCCAGTGAGACAAGGGGAGCTGGCTACATGCTGAATAAAGAAAAACTGTAACTTGGAAATAGCTCAGAACAGAATAACAGAAGAACTGAAATGCCACAGAACAATATGTGTAACAAATATTGAGCCATTTCAATGTACTTTTTTGTCTCTGTCTCCAGTGTAAAGAGCAGCTCTTTGCACTTACTAGCAGTATCTGGTCTGAGTTTTCCTACAAGACTGCAAAAGGAACGTTTCTGATTTCTATGATTTTTCCAGTGGTCTTTATGCTCCTTTTATTCTCAGCTGGGAAACCAACAACAAGTCCAGGCAATGAGATCTCCTGCCCACTGTTTGTTCACATCCCCTCCTTGTCAAGTTGTAGCTACAGAGCTAGGTCAAAGTCCTACAGGACTGTGGTATATAGCACATGTGGTATGTGAGCCCTTCCCCTGGGATGCCCATTTTGCACCCCATTTCACCACACAACTCCACTAGCTGTGTTGGGGTAGAGGGGGAGCCAGGTTTGGCCCCAAAGAAATCGTCTCATAGTTTGACACAAACGTAAAGGGAAAGCATGGAAAACATGAGCCCGCTTTTTATGTTACACCAAAAAGGATGAAGCAGATGTTTTTAAGTAAACATGGGCTCTTGTTATGCATTTCTGAGAAGTCAAGAGAAGCTTTTTCAGAAGCAGGAGTAGCCCATGAATTTAAAGGAGTTTTAAATACTGTACTTTCCCATAAAGCTATAAAACTCTGGCAGAAAGCTCAGCAGCCAATCAATGAGGAATGAACCTGAGCATGTTATAACTCAGATTACCAATAAAAATGTCAGGCTGAAATCAGAAGTGGGTAGTTTTATAATCTTGAACTGAAAGTATTTTTTAATTGCTTTCAAATGGGGAACTTAACAATATAATTAAATATATATATAAAAAGCCCCAAAGTGCTACAATCTGCTTTACTATCTGACTTTGTCAAGCTGATTATTATTACAATAGGGGAAATGGTGGATTTGAATGTCTTTTCCCTGGCACTGCAATTTCCCAGCTGTTTTATTGGGATTGTATTAAAACGAGACAAAATGGACTCTGCTGCTTCCATAAAAACCAGTTGAGCATTAAGAGTTAATACCAGCATTTTAAAATCATTAAAACCAGCCTATAGCTGCAGATTAGTGTGGGGTGAGATGTGTTACTTGAAGCAGGTGTGATCTGTCAGGAGCAGTGTTTTGGCATTTTACAACCAGTGGGGCTACGTGCACAGCTGTAGACTGAAGAAAAATGGACCAACGTGGGTACAATGGGCTGCTTTGTATATAAGCTGCTATTTTGCTAATGCACTTTTAGCATATATATAGATAAACAGTTCAAATATTGATTGGTATTTTCTGGTATTAACAGGCTCACTTTAATCTGGTTTAGTCTCTAAAGTATATTACATTGATCAGTGACCACTGATATATTTTCTTAGTAAGGCTAAATTACGCTCTTATCCAAAGGATATGTGCGTAAACAAAAGTGCCTGGAGGAATAGTTTGGATAGTGAAAGAGGGCTAAGTATGCGCCAGTCAGGTGTAAACTCCTGGAAATAACCTGTTACTCTTTACAGACCGAGTTGTACAGAGCACTTTAGAATAGAGTTGGTTGGGAGCCAGCGATCAAAAGCTTCTTTTGTTGGAAAATGCCAGTGTGGGGAAACAGAAGTATTTTGTAGGAAAGTGTCAGGTCTGATGAAGTTTTGATGAAATACAAACAGGGTCCTGCTGGAAGTCTACCATGTTCCTGCCAACCCGCGCACAGGTTGTTGTTGGACCAGAAATTGCTTATTCTTCTAAGGCTCACGTTGATAGGGCTGCCCCAACCTCCACAGGTCCTGACCCTCCCTAGTGCTGGTGGGGCTGGGCGGTGTGGAAACCTTGGCTGAGGTTTGGAGAGTGAGCTTCCAAGAATTATTTAATTACGAAAATTTCAAAACAATATCTCCATTATGATGAAACAACTTTTTTACATGGATTTTCTTTTCCATGGGGCATTTTGATATTTCCAGTTTCCAAAAGGCAGTGTTGTGGTTTATAATTATTTTAAGTAAAGGTATTTTCCCATGAAAGGAAAATCTCAACTTAATCATCTCATATAGTTGATGGCATAGAAATGTTATTGAGATGATACACATGGATTTTCCAAAATTTCACATAAGCTCCTCAGATTTTGACACCAACATGTTATTTGGGACAGGAACATGCAGTAGTGGTGCTCCACTGTTTAAAGTAGCAGAATACTTAATGCCATAGCAGAAAACTTACCCGATACTACTGTTTACAAGCATGTTATTTATTATACTATAGAACTAGTGGAAAATATTTTTTATCATATGTGGTGAAAACAAAATATAATTGAAGCATGTAAACTCTGTAACTTTATGGAAACACTGAGTTAAACACCATAAAGACTGATAAGTAAATTGGATTTTAAGAACAAGTACAGTTCTGGGAGTCTGACAGGTTATAGATAACATATAGATAGTGCTGTTTCATTTGCTGTAAATATAAGGGTCTGTTTTTCTTCCCACCTATACTGATTTTTTTACCATTGTAATTCCTTTTGCTGCCGTGGAGCTACTAGTGATTTATACTAGTGCAAATAAGAGTCAGAATTGGGAGCATTACTTTCAACCCAGCAGTGTCCATTTAACTGTCACAGTGGGTAAAGACAAGAGCTCTCAGAGAAGGTTGTTTATCCTTATGGGAAGGGACAATAAAAACCACAGGGGATTTCCCTTCTGGCCTGGGTGGAATTTTAAGGGATGGAAAAGGGTAATTTTTATTCTCCACTTTAATTAGCCAAACCCTTTGATGTTAGTAGTAGATATCAGTATAAATCTCAAGGGCATGAAGTTAATGGAATTACATTAAGGGTGAATTTTCCTCAAGGAGCAATTCACACACTCTGCTTTGCAGCTAAGAGTGCTATAGGTCAACAAGGCTTTGCTAATTATTACAGATCATGTCAAACATGACTACCTAAACCACAGAAATATGCACTGTTCAATTACACATGTATATCCAAAAAGACAGTATTATTCTGAATCTTTCCTGTTGAACAAAATACCAGAACTTTTTACTACTAGACTCCAGCCAGGAGCATTGGTACGTTAGCTGGAGGATTCTGAGTATAAAACAGGCTCTTAAGAGTTTAATCCCCATTTTTGTACTTAAATCTTGGACTTTTTGCATTCTCTGTTACTGGGACATTCACACGATCCCTGGTGACTCCTGGGACGCAAAATGTGTATCCTGTGCAGCCAAAGGAGCAAAGCCAGCACTGTCACATAATAAATAAAACTGTGGAAGATCAAATGTTATAACATCCTGAAGGGTGAAGTAAGTGAAGTCAAGCTAAGGAGGAATGTATCCAGAAAGGCCTGTGAGGCAAGACCAAGGATTTTCAGTTCAGATTATCACACCATGGGAGTGTGAGGGCATTAGTTCCATCATCTCTGGTGGTAAAACAGAGGTGGGGAGAAACAGGGACACGGAGATCAAGGAGGAGAGCTACCACCACCACTTTCCATGTCTCCAGTGTATAACAGTGGCCATCGTTAAAAAGCCAGCAGTGGTCGCATGAGGTCATGTGGTATTGTTATAACCTCTCTTTTGGGAAGAGAAGCTATTCTGTGGCAAGACTTGGAAATGACTTTTGCTAGAGACGGGTTTCTGTGTTTGGAAACATTCCATGTCTTTTGGAGAGGCCTGCAGTTCGCTCTTATTGATGGTGAAGTTAAGGTAGAAATGAGTTAGAGGGAAAATTGCTTTCTAAAAAAGCAGTGGCAAGAAGAAAAAAGTCTCTATGTATACAGTGGCTCAGTCTGCAATAGCATTAGGTTAAAGACTTCCTATGCTTTACTATCATTAACACATTGTAAACACGTGAAGCTAACTATTCATAAAATAGCATCCATTTCATGGGCCAGATCACTCCCCTTTTGTGGAAAACCACGCAGGAAGAGAAGGAGGAGTGTCTGGGGAATGTGAAAATTTTCAAGATCATTCCTTAAGGGGAATTAATATTTCTCTGGCCCATAAACAAAGAGCTCATTTGAACCTGAGAACTGGTATACCTGCAAGATTGCTGTAGGGTCCAAAATCAAAAAAACCCCCCATGATTCTGCATCACAGCAGTGCAGCAGAAGGTAACTCTGGGGCTAGAGTGAATCTTGTGCTTCTTATCAACAACAACCTGATGCTTTTGCAAGTCTCACTCTGGGAGAAGTTAAGCAGAAAGTCATACATAAGATGTGGTAGGTAATTTAGTTGGAAGAGATGAGGTCTCAGATAAAGTAATGTGACGAGGTCTGAGTTTCAAGGAGGACATAAGTATGCTTGAGATAGAGAAAGTTAAACACAGTGAGAGAAAATTTTAAAAATTTGATTTCTGGAGAAAAGTTGAAAGAATTGAGTTTATTTTCTCTATCAGAGGAAAAAAAATGCAGTGTACAATGCAATATTCTAGTCTGTAATACATGTTTTGGAAAGGAAAGCAGTGAATTGTTTTCCACATTCAGACAGAATAGAAGCAGCAGCTCTACAGCAATGGTGAGCAACTCAGTACAACTGTCCATGATTTGTTCAGTAAAGATATCTAGGTGACGCTCTTTTCACTGGAGGCTCCAGATACAGTGTAAACACAACATCTGTCGCTCCAGTGTGACCTGGGTTACACTTGATCCTTTTTCCAGGTTAGTGGATACTTTACATCATGAGTCCGTGGACAATGACAGATTTTGAGTAATGCCCAACAGCGTGATGGCAATGTCAGGCTGAGGACAGATATACCATCTCACGCCTCTGAAAGACAGCATCTCTTGGTTGCCATTACATTTCCAACCAGCACCATCAGCTGTTAAGCAATGACTCCGCCAGATTTCTCATTCTGCATTACACTGCATTTCTAGAAACCTGCATCTAGTCACTGCTGCAACTCCTCCAGCCTTTCTTGTTCCTATGGCCCTCATCTCGGCCAAATGTTTGCTGAAAGCATGAAATAGGTGTTTTCACTTCTCTGCTGATTTCTGGGGCAGGAGAGTGGGAGGGAAGAGGGATCACCTCCACCCCTGCATTCTCGCACTCACACGTCGCAAAGGCCATTGAGCAGGTCTGGAAGGTGCAGAGGCTGGTCTTGGTGTCAGCCTTTCATTTCCATTTAAAGAGGTAATATGTGCGTCTGTGTTATAGAGGACAGTCTGGTCCTCTGTAATGAGATATAAGCTTACAGGAATACTATACTAATTGTCCCAGCAAAGTTCTGAAAAAAATCATGTGATAGCGAGCATAAATAAAAGATCTCACAGTCTCTTTCAATTAATATTACTTGTATTGCACATGAAATGTATACAGTGCCACATGAAGAAAAGCACATACAACTGGTGCGAGCAACAACTTCCAGCTCTGTAAGAAGCAGGAAACACACTTTTTGCTCAAATGGGGTTTGAGTTATAGTAGAGGCACTTTGGGCAGCTGCTAAATTGTATTCTGAACTGGCATTTGCAGACATCTTATCACATCCAGACTGAGGCAGAAATTGGACAAAGATGTGAATGTCCATGGTCCTTCTGAAAGCTGTTCCTGTATTCACAGTAGAACTGTTGATAATTTGAATTAGAGAAACACCCCCTCTCTCCGGTATGTTGTTTCACCCCTCCACCAGCAGCAATTTTGTTTTCCTGTAGTGAGCCCCTCTTTTGGACTGCCTGTGCTCAGGCAGCAAGGGCTGAGGTGTGGGGGGACCCACTCATTACCTGTCGCCTTCTCCACCATGAGATTGACAATCTGGGAAAACCAGCATCACGCTCAGTACAGCAGAAATGTAACCTACAAAACTTGGTTAAATGTTTACATGATGTTGGAAAAGAGCTGGCAAAGTACACCTGGGCAGAATAACCATCTCAGCCTTCTTTTAAACTTTGTCTTGCAGAAGTTTTAACAAGCAAGAGAACCCAGTGCTCCACTGAGCAGTGGTGAGGCAGAAGCTCTAGGCTGTGCTTTTGCTTGTGACTGGTGGACTCTCAGTCTTGAAACCAGGCATACAACTTCTCTGAGACCCAGTTGCTGTGCCAATAAAACAGACTAGTGAAAGATATCTCCCAAGGGCATAGTGAGGATTAATAAATAGTTGAAAGAGTTTTGAGATACTCAGGTGAAAGGTACTTGATACTGTCAAATAATTGTTATATTCGTTATTCATTGATAAATAGCTATTTGGATGTTCCTTTGGAAAATGTGGACACTTGAAAAGAGGCCAATAATATTCTTTACAGGAAAAGCAATGACCATAAATTTGAACATGCTTTATATAGGTTACATCTGAAGAATGAAAATATATCTGTAGATTAAATTACTACATTTGTAGAGTATAAAAATAGGATATAGTCATAATCTTCCTTTGAGTAAAGCAGGCAAAAGAAAAAAAAAGCCCCCAAAACAGCTGCTACGCAAAGTTTCTAGATGCAGAGTTCAATAAAACCTTGATGTATGTAGGATGTATAAGCAGAACTGAGCTTGGATATATTAATCTCCAAACCCCTTTATTTTGCAGCCAAAATATGCCTACATGGAGTAGATTAAAAATATTTATACAAGGCAAAATTCCAAGGCTAGTGAACATCCTGTTGCCAAAGACATTTTGCGGACAACAATATATCATTTTACCACATACAGTAGTTACTGCTTTCACAGTGAAAGAATATGATAGTGTAGATATATACACGTGCAATTCAGAAATTATATTTGTGCCCACAAGTCGACTGAAGTGTCTTGTATGGCTATGCAGGAGACCAAATCCTACAAGTGCCTGCAGATGCCCTCTTTTCAGGCTGTGAATAATTGTTTGAACTCCAGGGAAAAGCTGTGTAAGTCAAAAAAAGGTTGTTTAGACATGATGGATGTCTTTGGTCGCTAGCTATAAACTTGGATTGAGTTGCCCTACTGCACCACAGATTTCCTGAATGAGGCTAGGCAATGCTTTAAGACTTTCACACCACTTCTAGAAACATTACTGGCATGACTGGCCAGAGTTCAAGCTTCCTATGCCCCTCAGTGATGGCTCACAGAGACTCATTCAGAAGAACAAAACAAGGAGTATAAGAATGGGTCAGACCAAACATCCACACTGTCCAGAGTCCCATATCTGATAGCAAGCTTTGAATTATTTTTATGTCATAAATGTGCCTGATCTCCTTGAACCCATTCCTGCATCCGAGGGCAATGCGTTCTGCCATTTAATTTCTCACTGTTAGATACTTCCCACATTTCTTTCAAATCTGCCACGGGTTTATCTCCTTTGGTGAAACCCATTCTTGAAAAAAATGAGAGACAGTGACCATCTGTTTCCAGTTCAGCTTCTTTGAGGGACATAATTGTACATACTTCTACAAGATCTTCCCCAGGCTGAAGACTCTAAGCCAAATTACTTGTTTCTTCAGTGGAAGTAGTTCCATATCAGTAACCATCTTTATCTTCCTTCTGTCTCTTTTGCTAGGTTGCTGTAACCTTTTAGGGATGAGGGGATCAGAACACAATGTTTAAACTGCACATGCATCAAAGACTTATATCACGACATAATGACAGTTTCTGTGTTTTTGTCTTTTTTCTTTCCTTTTTTTTTTTTTCCTCCTCTATTCCTTTCCAGAAATGCCTTCTGTTTTATATGCTACTTTGGTACAGGCCTTCTGTGGGCTCAGCCTGCCTCAGGTGGCTCCTGTCTGTCTTCTTTGGCTATAGAGGGAAATCAGGGAAACTGTGATCCTAAAGCATACACATCATAAGCATCCTGAGTTAAATTTCTGAAGTGAGGAGAAATTAATCCAGACTTCTGTTTCTCAGTTTGTTGTGCACAAAAAAAAAAAAGGATACGGTGAAAATTAGCCTGAGAGACATGTGAACAGTATTGTAATAGGACCACATCAAATATGATTACTTACATTAAGTAGCCATACTTGAACTTAGCTAAATTTAAGACAGTGTGATTATCTCACACTGGCACAATTAGTTTTGGCACAATAGTTTTGGCACAATTATCCCATTTTTCTACCATTTTTATTGAGAAAAATAGAGGCAAGGTACATGGAAAATGCTAGCATTAGATGGAGATGTTAAACATGCCTCCAAAACCAGGTATCTTAATTTCCTGCTTAACAAAAATAAATCTAAAAAAAAAAAAAAATAAACAAAAGACAATAAAATCTGTCTTTTCTGGATAACCTTAGAGGAAAAAACAGACAACTACTTTTACTGTGCATTCAACGTAATAGTTTTCATCCTGGCACAGTGTAATTAATGACAAAGTTAACATCGTTTGGGTGTTTTCATGGCACATTTTGTAAAACAATCGCTTGGTCTTTTGATGTTAATAAACATCTTTTGATGTTTATTTTGAGTTTCATGAAGTTATCAGAAGTTTATGAAAAGAATGTAAGGAAATTCCACTACCTGGAAATTTTTCCATCTGAAAAGAAGATATTTCTTAGATTTAAAAAAAAAAATCAATGAGATTAATCCATCTCTCATATTTCATTTTGAATATTAGGTTAGATAAAATTGAGAAATCATTCAGATCTTGAATTTTGAACTATTTGAAAACTAGTTTAAGAAGTCATTTCGAGACAAAGAAATGTAAAATGTTAAAATTTTCATTTCAAAGTGTGTACTCTCTTCATATTGTTTAGAATTTTCAACACAAAATTGCAAAAACCAATTTGTTTTCCAAACCTTTGCACTTTGTCAGGATTTATTTGTTGACTTTTTGTTTGTTTGTTTGTTTGTTTTTTTAAAACTCTTGGGCAAGCAGCTATAATCTGCTCTAATTATAATGCCCCATTGTACAATAATTAGTCCCATTTTTTAACTCTACATACTCTGAACACAAACCTCATCTTAGGGAAACCAAAGTTACAAAATTAACCTTATAAAATAAATAAGAATCAGGGATCGTGCTGTTTTGTCACACAGAATAATAAACAACAACTATCCACCAATAGAGTCAAGTATCCAAAACTATTTAGGCTTTTCCATGGTACCCATCACTGTCAAATTTTTTAGACGATTACACATTCCAAAAACACTTAATTTACAATGAAGGAAGACTGAACTCTGCTTTCTATCTTCACCAAGCTTTCAAGCAGAAACAAATACACAGGCCTCCCAAAACCTAAACCAGAAGTAATAAAGTACCAAAGAAAAGATGAGAACTTCTCCATTCCAAAATAAAATCTTGCTGCTATTGGCAGCTACTTTCCAGGACATCCTGTTTTGATTTTTCCATTTCATCTATTCTTTGTCTCTTTTCCAGCCTGATCTGAAGCATCTTCATCCTTCCTTGCCTTGCTTAATTCACCTCTCTCTCACCATTTTCTGTTTTATTTGAAGTGAAATTGTTCTGCCACTGTTTTTCAAACACCTTCAGTAAATAATTTAACTCAGAAACAACATGGAAGAGTTTTTTCTTAATTTCTAAAAAAAAATGGGGACATTTCAGCCAGCGAAGCAGCCCTTTGGATGGTTCAGAGCATTCAGAAACCAATGCCACTGAGGTACCTCCCTCACGTAGGCATACGAATACCATACTTTTGTTAAAGTGATGTCCTGTTATGTGCTTTAGGCATACGGTTAGGTATTTCACTGCTTCAGGACTCTAGACATAGTGGAGTGACACTTAAACATTACCATTTGCTACACAGGCAAGACTTGATCCTGCAAACTTTTACACATGCTAATTGGTAGTTCTGATAGTCATAGGTTAACACAAAGTTGCTCGAATGCATGAAGTCCAGAAGAATGGAAAAATAACACAGAATTAAACATAACCTCTCTTTTCTATCCAACTCTTTTTTCCTGAGCTACAAATTGTAGCAAATAATTGCTTACTTCTGCATTTCCCAAGACTTTTTCTTCCTCACTATTGTTTGGTAATGACACTTTTCTATAGTAATGGCAAAAATATTTTGAATGCAGTATACATTAAGGCTGTTGATTGAAAACTATTTCAAGATACTTATGAATTGCTTTTGGTTTTGTTTTACCTCTCTTTGCACTCTATATTCTATAAGAAAAACACTTGGCCTGCCTTTTTTTTTTATAAAGAAAGCCCATTCTTTTCCAATCTGGCAAATAAAACTTAATAAAATTATATTCTTTGATCTCTACCTAACAAAGAACTGTATATTGTTAAATGAAGTGGAACTGCAGCTACACAGTTTGCTATGGACACAAACTCCTGGAATCAATTATCTATAGATTTTAGAGGAGCACAAAATTTACAGACTTTTCAGATGGGAACTGATGGCGAGCTGTAGGAAAAACACAGATGTTTCATAGTGGTGCAATGACAAGAAAGAGATCAATAAAACACTATGAAGGAAAATTTTAAAGGAAATAATGCTTCCAGATTTATGTGTAATATTTCATTGGGCACCACTGGAGGAAATAATTTGACTATTTGCAGAGATAAACCTGTACATCTTTTAAAATAGTTTCTGTGATGAGTTACTAAATAGTATGGAAATTCAATTGCAGTTTTAATATACCTAAGTATTAAGTAACTTTCATATGTATCACATATTGTTAATAAAATAGTGATATAATGTCCAGTCACCACACAACAGGAATAGTGCACCATTCTGCTAGAAAATGTACCATAACCACCAAGGGTGATGGAAGCTGCCACTTCGCTATTGCAGCTGCAGCAAGAGCCATGTCATTTTGCTTTGCTGTACATTTAAAATTTAGTAGTTATCATGGTGAAGAAAATCCTTGTAAGTTATTCTGGTACACCAGCAGCAGATAACTTCTCTGAACGAATGATTTATAAATGAAGATCCAGCTGTGTAACCATCTGATGCCAGACATATTCATATCCACATTCAGGAAACTGTTATCTGAACGTGGAAAATTGGACATAGGTTTGCACAGGCTTCCTATGCATTCAGTCAAGAAAGAAAGGATCTCCAAAGAGAGATTCATATTCAAACTGAGTTCAGGCTATGAATCTATGTATTAATTTGCAGGCAGGTAATTCAGACTTCTGCATCTGAGTCAAATTACCATAAGTTCCTTTTGTAGATAATGGAGATAAATAGTCATGCATAAGGCTTAAATAAGCAAAATAAGTCTGATTTTTAAGGCGGCAACTTCAGGATGAGCTGATCTGCATACTAGAAGCAGCTCTATCTCTCCACCGATTATAAAGACAACCTAGATGACTGGCTCAGATGCTGACATTCATGCTGTAGATACCTACACTGGGTCAAACAAGTCTTACGGGGTGCCTCTGCCTGTGATTCAAGCCAGCTGAACACTAGTCAGCTCCAAATCAGCAGCATTAGTTGTGGTTGCACACTGAATCTGGACCTGATTCACTTTGAGTTGGTATAGGTCTCAGGCAGAGTGAATTCACAACTTCAAAGGCCTCCTAGGCGCAGCTCTGGGATGTATGGGGAGAGCATTATAACTAAGTATTAGAGCTTTGATAAAAATAACATACGTAGATCACATGCTTTTAAAAAATTAGTAAAGATCTATTTGCTTTTCAGCCTAGTCTCTAATTTGGTCATTGTGGATAAATTGTCTTCAGAATTTTGACTTAAAGCGGTATTGCTCTTTGGTAGGTCATCCAGAGTGATAAATGGAGACAAAAAGAAGACATGGAAAATGGCAGTGAAGGTTTGTACAACTGGCAGAAAGGTAGAATCAGGAGCTGATATGAAGAAGCAGCATTGCTGGTCATAGAGTTTGGTGTGGAGAAAAGTAAAACAAAGAAACGATTTTTCAAGGAAAAGAGAGCAGGTATGGATTTAGGACAGCGAGTGAGGATGATCCTAGCTGTCTCACTTTGAAGGTTCTATAGGGAAATCAAGTGTCTTTGGGGTGTCAAAGAGAAAGAGCTCAAAGCAAATGAAATGGAAAATTATGAAGATCTGGTAAAGATATTTTGGGAGCACATTATAAGGAGAATGTAATAGATTTTCAGCTGGAAAAAGATATGGTGCTATGGCAACAGCCAAGGTGCAGATGAACTTCCCATAACAGAGTGGTTTGCCTTAAAAATGCCATAGCACTGCAGTCCTCTAACCCACAGGCAAGAGGTTGGTGAACCCTCATAAATATAGGAGGTTTTGTCTTCCTATCCTTTTCTTCTGCTCCTTTTTGCAACCTATTAATCTTTACATTTTGAGATAGATAAGTGAAAGTGAAGACCATTTCTATTGATGGATTTGCTGGCCACAGTGCTCTGAACTAAAAAGGTAGCTGCTGTCTGCTACCTTCTGTCATATGTCTCTTGATTTTATTCGAACATCTTTCTCCTTTCACATAAATATTTCAGACTATTCTTACACATGCAGTTACATTTGGCAAAGCTACAGGAATATCATGGGGCAGGGACCTATTACAAATAGAAAATACTAAGTACTTCATTCTAGTTGTGATAGCATTCTTCTTGTGATGCACACTTCCTGGAATTGGGAAGGTCTAGTTCCAGCTGTTACCTTTTTCATAACACCCTGAAATCCAAGAAATGAGAGCCCTGCAGTCATGAACTATTTAGCATAAAGATAATGAAACTGCAGTTCTGGCAAGTGCCCTGACCAGGAGACCATCATACCATCCTAGGCAATGATCATATTCTCTGCCTCGCTTGAGTGTGGATTGCTGCAAGAGTTACATGTTACTGTGGAGAACATGAAGAAGAGCCTAGCTCTGTCTGTGGTCACCCACCAATAGAAGCATCTTCTGAGTGTCTAAGTGTAATGAAAATTAAGGACTTATAATTCTTTCATCCGGTACAGATGAGTTAATGAATTCAGGTGCCTACAAGGCTAGGCACCTCTAGGAACTAATTTGTTCTCTGGGTTTGAATAGATTTCAAGACATGGCCTGGGCACCACCCCTGACGAAGTGGAGGCACCAATTAGCAGGAGTGGGAAAATCAGAATGATATTTAAAGCCATGGCTCCTGTTTACAGCACAAGCACAGCTGCACTCAACATTTATCAGCAAAAAAGAGACCTTCAGCTGTGTTGTTGACGGGTACTAACCTTGCATTGCTCTGCCTCAGTAATAGATTGTACTTATGATAAAAAATAAAGTATCCTCTTATACCACTGTAGCCACCCACCCTTTCTGCCCTTTACTCATCAGTATTTACATACACATTCAGTAATTTAGTGCTCATGCAACTGTGCAACCAATAACACTAGATAGCACTGTTTCTTTTAAGATCTTCCTTACAGATCTCTGGTTGAAACTTAATCGTGACCTAACATTGCCCTCCTCTTCCAGAAGTGGGATCGTATTTGAAAATATGATGGTACTATGAAAGCCTGTAGAGCTGAGAATGGAGACATTTAAGCTGAAGTGTTTGATCTTTGCACCCAGAGTTAAGCATCATTCAGACAGCAAAGTGGCTTAATTTTCAGAAGGGCAAACTGACCACAAATGTACTGGGTAATTAACATCCCAACAGTCCACTTAAGTAACTTAATAATGTTATCCCTGATTTACTGAGTAGGCCTCTGGCTCACAAATCAATGGCACAGCCAGAAGGAGATCCCAGAGCATGTAACTCCCCCTCCAGCACTCTCATCGTCAAGCAATGAGTCAAGTTTAAACCTCTACAGAAATTTTGTGGATAGAACCGGTAACCTCCAGCAGCAGGTGGGGTCAAAACACAGGCATGCCCTCACCAGGGACCTCCTAAGTAATATCAGATCTGCCCACACCTCCGTTCCCCATGCAACTTCCCAGGTTTTGACTGTCTCACAGAGAGAGTCAAATCCAGCCTCAACCCAGTAGTGGCAGTAACATGATCTCCCCCCAGGGCCAAAATTTCTGATCACACACTCAGAAATATCTGTGTGAACAATCCCCCATTTAATGTTATTTCTGTATAAATTATGCATTGCTCCTTCCAGCCAACTTTTTTTTTTTATCAGCAAAAGTTATTTGGTAACGTTTTTGTTTTCATACTGAGTTTTGATTAAAGAGGAGGAAAAAAAGAGCCTCGTTTCATTTTCACAGTATCTCTCGGCAGAGCAAGCACTCCTGTTTCTACTGCGGGATTTTGTTTTTCTCTACAGTATGTCTTGACAAATAGCCCTCTCTGATTACTGTGCTTGCACAAGATTTCATTATGGTTTTGATAACATGCCACAATCTTTAAGTTTCTGTTTGATATAAAGAGTCTGTCCCTGAACAGTAATCACGAGAGAGTGGGGAATATTGAGTGTTAGAGTTTTCATATTTTATGAGCTGCCAAAATAAATGATTTAGGACAGAGAAGCCTGTATTAGTAGCAGATCTCCAGCTTCACTAAGGCAAGAAACAGTGCTGACGAGTAGGCCGGTTTGTGGGAACTTATTTTTAGGGCTATTGTTATGATTTCAGTCTTTAGGGCCCAGATTCCCAGGTGGTATGAGTTGATCTAATTGCATTGTCTTCTGTGCAACTGTGAGTTCTCCACTAGTTGATGATTCTCTCCATAGCCCATGTCTGTCTAAGCATCTGGTGCTGATGAGACAAGCCTCTTCCAGACATCTCCAAAATTTTCATCTTACCACTGCCCAACACAAGCAGCATTTTGATTATTTGCAGTGCTTCTTGGGGGCTTTCTGATCCCTGCTACATTAATTCCGTATCTGACTGTAGGTGTTGTATCAGTCAAAAGGGAGTCAAGTTAGTTTTAAACTTTGGCTGGCTGCAAAAGAGGAGTAATACACCAGAGATCAAAGGGAAATATTTTCCAAGGACCTCATCCAAGGGAACTCCTCTTGGATGAAAATATTCCAAGGGCCACACAGACTGAAAAAAGTCTCTCCAGAGGCCAGAACTGCCCATTTTCAGAATCTCTATGTTAACAACTTCCAATTCCCTGTTTGAGCAAACTTCTCTGGTGGTTCCTGTTTCACTGTATTGTTTATTATCTGTCTACTTGGGAAATCATATGTAGGTAGTGTTTCCCACCACATTAATTTTATCTTACATGTATCTTAAAAAGTAACACTGAACGGCTCCCTGAGTCTGAGATATAAGGTTGTGTGAATTTGTGTTTCTGGGAAGTTACTGGTTTCTGGGTAAAAGTCTTGGTCACATTTGTCCAGTCAGTGGAGTTTCACTAGAATGGAATTGAATTGAGATGGTAGGATGTTATCTCAGCAGGATTGTCATCACTTTTTTTTTCCTTTTTTTTTTTCTTAACAGAGAATTTAAATGTATCTATAATCAGAGAAAAGGACAGTGTAGTCTGCCTGTAGTCATGCCCAAATTCTGTATAAAATGGGATTGAGTTAGGATATTGGCACCTAAATTCCAGATTGTGGCCAGACTGTGTACTCCACTACCTTCTCTCACAAGCCAGAGAGTGCCTGAAGGACTTCAGTTTGCTGAAATCATTCCCCATTAGTCATGGTGATCCCCACTGTTTGCATACTGGACTGATGAGTAAAGACCTTGCCCGAGAAACAGCATCCCACAGGCAGTGTCCTTTTCATTATTTTACTGGATCTACATCAGATGGAAGGAAGGAAGGAAGGAAGGAAGGAAGGAAGGAAGGAAGGAAGGAAGGAGGGAGGGAGGGAGGGGTTTAGATCGCTCATTGTCGTTACTATAAAGGATGCAGGATATAACAATCAAGTGAAACCCATTGTCTGCTATGTACTGTCTTAAGCAATAAAGGTTTTGCAAGTTGTATTAGCTTGGCAATTAACTACACACTTCTGTGTAGTCCTGCTATTTTCAAATTACACTTTCAAAGATCCTTGTCTATTTTAAGGACTATACTGAGGTCATTTTTACATGGCCTCATATTCTGAGAGGAATTTTTCTGAACTTTAATTTGACCTTTCTAAGATGTTGAAGGGGAGGGGAGGGGAGGGGAAGAGAAGGGAAGGAAGGGAAGAGAAAGGAAGGGAAAATAGTAAATCACAGAATCAAGGAAACAAAGACACTAGAAGGGATCTCTGGAGGTCAGCTGGTACAATACCCTGATTAAAGGAGGACTATAACAAGAGTAGATCAGACCAGCTGAGTCTAAGTCTAGCTGAATCTTGAAACCCTCCGAGGACAGACCTTCTACTTGGATGTGGGTTCCAGTGTTGCACTGCTCTCCTATTGAAGAAGTCCTAACGTCCAAGGTGAACTTCCCAAGCTGGAACACTTTGCTCTTGCCCTTTGTTAAATCATCTGCTGCTCCTGAGAGTAGTTGGGCCCCATTGTCTTTATAACTATCCTTTAAAGAGTTGTAGGCTGCTGTTGCCTCCACATCGCTGCTGAATGGAGGGGTAACTTCCCTCCTTCCTCTGGCCACAGTCCTCCTAACGTAACCCATTATGCAGTTTCCTGTACTTGCGATAAGAGAACCCTGGTGGCTATTAGTCTAATGGGTGTTCCCTAGATGCCCAGGTCCTTTTCAACAAGGCTGCTGTTCAGACAATTGACTCTCTGAGTTGTGTTTACTCTGCTCCAGGTACAAACCTTTGCATTTATCCTTGCTGAACTTTGTAAGACTTCTGTTAGCCTAATCCTCAAGTTTCTTGGGGTCCCTTTGGCTTGAAGGAAGTGTTCAAGGCCAGGTTGGATGGGGCTTTGAGCAACCTGATCTAGTGGAAGGTGTCCCTGCCCACGGCAGGGGAGTTGGAACTAGATGATCTTTAAGGTCCCTTCCAACCCAAACCGTTCTATGATTCTATGATTCTATGATTCTATGATTCTATGATTCTATGATTCTATGATTCTGTGAAAGTCTGCTTTTGTAGAGTGTATCAAATCTTGACTTCTCTGTTTAATTAAGTATTGTCCACACATTTGACAAAGGTGGATTCTGTCTCATTACCCAGGTCATCGATAAAGATACTGAACAATGCCAGTCCTAGTAACAACTCCTGGGCTGCTTTGCTTGTTGCTGGCTGCCAATTTGATGTTGAGCCACTAATTAGAATGAGGTGCTTTGGCCAGTTTTCAACCCATCTTGAAAACAGTTTGTCTAGCCCAGATTTCCGCAGCCTACACATGAAAATTCTGGGCAGGATGGTGTCAACAGTTTTACAGAAGTCAGAGTGTATTACACATCTGCACAGACACTCATTTGTTCATCAAAAGCAGTTGGGCTGGTGGCATGTGATCTGCTGATGTTGACTGTTCCTGATTACCTTCCTGTCCTTCATGCTCATGGAAGTAGCAGTAATGTGGTGGTGGTGGAGGGGATGGAAAACTCCTCTGATGGAATAGGTTTCAGTCAAATGATACACCAAAATGTTTTACCACTCAGTGCAAATACTTATGTATGACTGCACATTAAACCAGTGCTGGTCTTGGTGATTCCAAATAATTCAGCTCCTGAGACTCTACTTCTCCTTAGCAGAGCTTTGTTGCTGCTGAAGATTTGATTTGTCTTGACTTTTGGAAAGAATATAAGGGTGTAACTATACAAGAACATTTATAATTATGTAAAAATGTATTTTTAGCAAATACAGTTTGTTCTTGGCAGCAAACGAAGCTGTCTCTTACAATACCTGGTCTTTCCTGTATCATACCCTTTTCTCCTATTCTTTTTCTCATGCTCTTTGATAAACTATTTCAAGTATTATTGTTATTAAATATCACTCCTGGACACAAGTCAGGATGAATAGCTCATTTCACGTCTCCCACAGTTGTTGTTTTAGGGTTTCCATAAACTCAGCTAGACATCAATGTATCAGTTACCTTTAGGCCATATGTTCAAGACTTTCTTTAAAGCATTAGGACTAGCATCTCATATTTTATGCTGTTCAGTTTATTACAATGTAATGTAAAAAATAAATATGGAAGTCAAAATTAAAAGGATTTTGGTTTTGGTCAAACTGAAACCTTTCAATTGACCCCAAATTAATTTTGTCTTGCAATTTTCCTTCAGAGAATTTTTGAAATTTTCAAGTGGGGAAGAAAGCCAAGGTTTTAAAACCTTTGTGAAAAAGATTTGCATTCCCTGCAGAGCTGTAAAATTCAAGTAACAAACATGTACATGTTTTATCCCCTCCTAAATCACATGTCAGCTTCCTGCAGGCAAATGCCAGCAGTTCCTGTCAAAGGTATAAGGTATAAAACTGTTCTGGTAGGAGCTGAGCTTCAGAGACTTGCTGGCTAACATGGGGATTGTAAAAAAATCCAGAATAGATTGGGAGGGAAAGCTGTATGCATGTGAAACATGGAAGCTCTACTCCAAGATCAGAGGTGATTTTTAAAGGGTCAGGATCCTCTGGTTTGTTAGAATGGCCTTAGGCTTTTCTTTGGAGAGATACAGCTTGAAGAAGAGAATGTTAAGGTAATAAAAATGACTCCAGTTACAGGATTCTTCAGCTGGAGCTTTCTGAAAACTTTGAGAAGAAATATGTGTCCTCACTGGAGCTCACACAAGAACTATGTGTGGATGATGGATAAGGTGAGAAATGATAATTTTTCAGGAAAATAATCCAAACCATTTCAGAGAAGAAACTGAAGCCATAGTGATAATAAATATCTAAATAATATTTGGTTATCTGTGCTAAGCTGTCTGATAATGTCCCTGGTTTAGATGAGCGTAAATGAGAAGATGTACAGAATGAGGAAGGTTCCCTTTAGAAGTAGTCCTTAAAAAAGACAGAGACATTCTTAAATTAAGTAAATGAAGGATATATTCAGTGTTTCACGCATAGTCACAGCATATACAAATAATAGAAAAATACTGCTCTATCTAGTATATCTTCTGGCCTGTGCTGGATTTTTCTCCACAGATTAGCCTCTTATTATTTTGATTTTTATGAAGTTAAAAGTTCCAAAGAACTGTACACAACGATGGATAATATTTTGGAGACTATTCCATAAATAAGTCTATAGAATCTTTTTATCAGTGAGGGAGCTTTTCTGATCTTAATCCTAAGGACTTGTTTACCCTAAAATGTAGCATCTGCAGTAAATATAAACTGATTTAATCTAATAATTTCAAATCCTGTGTAACTGCTTTTTTACCCGTAGACCTGGATTTTCATTCATTTCATCTGACATATACAAATGTCCAGCCTAGATATCCAAGGTCAAGTAAGTTACCTACGTTAGCTGTGGAGCAAGGGCATCCATGGGTGCAGTGGTTGATCTGCTAGAAATCCATACCCTGGCTCATCTCACTGCAGCTTACACCAGTGACTTGAGCCCATTTCTGTGAGAAATGAATGGAAGCCACTGAAGTCAAAAGAAGCAATCAAATGTTTGTGTACGCTCCTGCTTAATTCACAGTCTTTAAAACCAATTTTAATCGAATTCATACAACTTTCCTTCTAGCCATAGCTTATTTTTTCCTTTAATTTAATAACAATATTTAATAATTAATATTTAATAGCAATTAAATAATTGTTATTTTCTATGTACCCCACTATACATGTTTTTTTCTCCGGGCAGATATTCCCTTTCTTCACCTAGTTTCTTGAGAAATCTTGTAGACTTGCTTTGTGTCCCCAGCACAGGGGACTGTGAGCCTGATTAACCTCTGGCTCTTGCTAGTTTGCTGCTGCTTGGCAATGCAATCCTGATACTAAAGTCCATTTGTTTTAAATCAGTTACATGAGGTTGAGGAGGCAGAGACAAGTAGTTCCTGGAGCTGCATTAGTGAAACAATCTTTTCCAGCATTAATGAATTATCCAGAGCAGCAAAAATGAATATTGTCTGCAAAGAGTTGCAGAAGGATGGCTCTCACACTACTAAATCAATAATAATAGTAATAGTTTAATAGTAATAAAATAGCAGATACAATTAATTGTTGATACATGCACCATCATACATCTATGGAAAGCAACATTGATAACACCTATAATATCTAATAATATCTACCAATCTCATACTGCCTTGTGCTACAAGTTTAGATCTTTCTGTCTTTCTCTTACGGCCAGTAACTTGTAACTTGGTAATTCTCAAACAAAGACAAGATTACGTGCAATCTAGTTTGTATAGGAGCTATAGCCTGTAGGTGGTCAGGACTATCAGATGGGCAGGCTGTTTAGGAAAATGTTTAGCAGTCAGCAAATGTAAAAAGTCTGAAAATTAAGATCATCATGGCCAATTAAAATACACAGCTATCATTTAATTTTGAAAATGAAGATCATCATGGCCAATTAAAATACACAGCTATCATATTTAATTCCAACATAATCAAGGAAAAAGATTATTATCTTCCCAACTGAGGTGTTTCTAACATATTTTAGACACTTACAGTGTTTCCAATACATTTCAGACTCATGTTATATCTAATGTGCATTATCTTTCCCAGGTTTCTGTCAGAATTATTGAATTCTTGGTAAATTATCAACATTTGTATGATTTTCTTCCCTGTGTTGTGATTTTTTTTTTTTCTTTTTCAATTTGCTTATCTTTTATTCTATCAGGTCTCTCTAAGCATTCTCTATCTTTAAAAAAAATTGCAAATCTTCCCCATGAGCCTCTGGA
This sequence comes from Gymnogyps californianus, assembly GCF_018139145.2. Lineage (NCBI taxonomy): Eukaryota > Metazoa > Chordata > Aves > Accipitriformes > Cathartidae > Gymnogyps > Gymnogyps californianus. The sequence continues at coordinate 116,205,563 of NC_059473.1, forward strand.
GTGCATACCCATTTTAACAATGTGAGAAATCCCATTGACGTTTAAGGAGCGCCTTACATGCTCAGAGCAGGGCATGCACTTAAATATGGTGCTGAACCAGGGTTTTAGTGCTAAGCTCTAGACAAATCCCTTCTTCTTGGAGCCTGCTGTGCTGGTAAAAGACATTTCTGCCATCAAGTGCTCCTCACCCCTCGTTCCTTCGCTCTGGCCAGGAGGCTCCCACCTCTGCAGCTTCGCTGGCAGAACTGATGCTCCTGTCCCGACATCGGGCAGCGCCTGTGGGGACAGTTCAGCCCAACACCACAAACTGCTGAAGCTGATAGTGGCAACCACCTCCACCAGCCCCACTGCCTCGGAAAGGGGCTGCCTACCATGGCCTGGCTCCCTTTCCTCAGGCACTAATGTAGAGGTGAAACTGGGAAAAGACCTAACACTTACGGAGCTCAATATAAACGTGATTTAAGGTACAGCATGCAGTGTGCCAGGAAACACTTCATTATGATTGTAGGTGTTACCAAAAGAGCACTAGTGTGTTTAGCATTTTAGATTTTCTACCCTATAACACATGACACAAGGTTTATGCTGCACATGCTTATGTCAGAAAAGGTGTTATAAGTAGAAAAATGGGGAAGGAATTAAAAAGAACAAACAGAGTGCTCGGTGTACTCAGGTTCATAAATAGCTTCTCCAAAGTAATATCTTTTTAGAAGATGAATCAGAAAAAGACTGTTTACTTCTCTGTGAGCCAACAGAGCAACAGTGATTCATTTGACATGACTGAAACATTAGACATCTGTAGGATGGTCAGCAAACATCCTGCTCCTATATATTCAGTATCACACAGCCATTGGCAGAACCAAAATTGAAAAGTGAAGTTTGTTTATTTTGGGGACAACTGATTGTATTTTTTCCATCAGGTCTTCCTACTGTAAGCTAACCTGCATTCATTTAGGGCCAGGCACATCACTGTAAATTATGTCCCACAAAGCAAGAGATGGAACAAATTAATATGGAAAGGTTTTATTTTTAAAACAACAACAAATGGCCACAATCAACAACAAAAAGATTTCATTGTAAACTGGAATGATGAATAAGTTACACACACATAGGATCCCCTTCCAAGAGAGGAAGGTCAAATAGTTAAAGGAATTTTGAAACTTTGACTGCAATCTATGTGATTACTCAATATTTCTCTCATCAGTTGTTATAAACCTATATATAAGGATGAAAAGCTCATTTAAGGCAGGAAGGATAGCCTGCTGGAAATGGCACAGCATTTGAATTTAGGAGTAGTGCTGTTTAAATAAATAATCTTTCCACTCTCTGGCTAAACTTAGAAAAAAATTGTTTCAGGTCAACTCAAAATGACTTTTTTGTTGTTTTTGCCAAAAAGAAAATTAAAGAAAAGATATTTCAGTTCTGATCAAATTAAACACACTGCTTGACTTAAAATACTTCATTTATCTCGTAGTTATTTTTTTCTTCATTTCAATTTTACATTAGATTTAGGTAAGCTTACTCTCAAAATGTGTCAAAGTGAAAAATCTGGACTTTGTTTTTCTAAGAAGTGGTGAAAATAATTCTTATTTCAACCACGGGCTTTATTTGTGATTTGCATCAATTATTAGCCTTATACTGCACCTTCCCTACATCAGGAAAGTCTTTTAGAACCTCTTGATGTCGTAGGGACATAGCAAAAATTAAATCTAATGACCGGGGTAAATAGTTTAATATTTGTTAGAGAATTAGGCAGGAAGGAATTAGGCAGATATACGTAACTGGTAGTTAATAAGCAGACCCAACACTACTTTTTAATTAAGAAGATTTTTTTAAACAACCTGTCAATGGTGGTTTAAATTGTGAATCCTCCAAAGAGTCATCAACCTTAGGATGTCTGGAGTGTACTGCAGCCAGTGGGAATAGACTGCATTTATAACTGTGGAGGATGAATCCTCACTTCTTTTTAGATCTACCTCTATTAAAGGAGCTCCTTGAATACATATGATTTCACCTCTGCCTTTCTGCCATTTTCATGATGAAAAGAATTAGCAAATACAAGTAATGTGTCTGGGAAACAGGCAGACCTGCCCTGCCAACATGGTACTAATTTGTTTCCAATCCAGTGGCGAATTATTCTCTTCTAAAAAAGAGGGAGGGAAGAACATTTCTCTCAGAGAGAGAGAGGGAAAAAAAAATTAATAAATATTTTGCAGAAGGTGAACTTAGAGGTCCTGATGCAAATCCTGAACAAATTACAGGGAAGCAGAACCAGCTGGTGGGAGAATACCGCTGCAGTAAGCACACCGCCTTGACCCCGCCTGCCAGCACTCTTCAGTTCCCAGCTTTACCGTTTCTAAACACCTTGGCAAAAAAATAGGCAGAATGTGTTGCATTTATTCAAGAAAAACAAGAGGAGATCCAAGTTCTTTTATGAGAGAACCTGAAGAGGACCCTGGGGTTTCTACGCCAGGTAACTCTGTGTGCTCTGACAAGCTCAGCAAAGGCAGCTTGCTAAAGGGAAGCTTAGGAGAGAACGGGGAAGGCAGAGTGGTCTCGTAAGAAATGGAGGTTATGATGCAAAGCTCATGAATACAGGAACACCAGAGGTACGGGCAAAGCTCACACTCCTTATTATCTCCTACGCTATTAACGTACAGTGATTCTGTGCGTGCTGTAACATGGTATGGGGAGAATTTGTCTTTGTTTTTTGTTATTTTAGCTTAGTTTTGTTTTTAATTCACTATCTCAAATTACCTGTAAGAGGCAGCCTGGCCACCATCTCCCTCTGAGAGAGGGAGACCTTTTCCAGAGGGCTCTTCAAAGGCATATACCCTTGCAGGTGCAGCTCTGAGGAGACGTCTCACTGTTGCATGTAAGTGGCTAAGAGCTGCGTGTATCCCATTACCTCTTTACTCCGTTCTCTGTGGCCAGCCTCTGAGCCATTAAATTTTTTATCCATCTGTTAGGTGTTGCCTATGTAATTTTTGGAAGGATGGGTTAGCATTTGCTCATATAACATCAGCATGACTGATCCCTAGCTTGGATGGAGCTCAGATCCCACTAAAACCTAAATATTAAGTAATGATTTTTACTTTATATAGAACATAGAATGTAAATGAAGTGAAAGAAAAAGTGAGAGAGAAGGGGGAAGTCTGCAATAGTGGAAGGATCTTTACTGTAGCAGGCTATTCAATAACTGAAATTTGGAACTGCATAAGTACTGTTTTTTACAAGCTTAAGTACTGAGTAATTAAGGATTCTTGAGAATTTCAGGTTCAAAATGGATGGTTTTCTAGGAAAGATGCAGTAGTTCATCCAGAAACTGCTGGCTCACTGCAGGACTCCTCTGGCAAGACGCTGTGACCTGCAATCTGCGGGAAGCCAGATTAAATCCTCAAAATGGTCCCTCAAGTTCTTCAAACGTATGTGTCTGAATACTCCAGCTCCATTTACAAACAGTTAATGGGTAGTTAGTAAATTTTTCACAGAGTGTCAATAAAAGGCTAATCAGTCCTTATAGTAACAGTACGATTCTATAACAGCTTCTATTGATGGACTCTCTCTAATGTGGCTTGTAAATGCTTTGTTAAAGGAGTCTTAATATAAAGTGTTACAATGACAATAATAATCCGAATGTGCAACCAATTCTCCCTCCTGTGCTGCCAGCAATGCTGATAATGAGCTAACAGAAGCGCTGCTGATTACTGCAATGAAGCCTGCAGGGAGCAAAACCCTAAAGGCTTTTATTAGCAACACCAAGACACACTGCTGTTTCATTCCAAACCAAAATGAATCACCTTTTCCATTTCTGGACTGGAACAACCATTGTTTGCATTGCAATACGTTGCACAGTATGGTACAAAAGTGCTACCCATGCTATCAGTCAGCTCCGAGTATTCTTCTGAGTTTTATCCAGGCAGTTCACTTTTTTTTTTTTTTTTTTGGTACAAAATGGGAAATATAAGCTTGGGGACTTCAAATAGGGCAACCTGGAATAGTCTTGTCTTTTCTGAACAGGTAAAATGCTTTGGAAGACTTGTATATTAACAGCACTGGAAAATAAAATCCTGTGTGCCAGGTAAAGCAATGGTGTCGCAACGGTTTCACTGACAACGTGACCCCTACTCTGGAGTAACTATTTCATGAGAAAAGGAGAATCTTATTCAGTGTTTCACCTATATGTTGAGGCAGCAAGCAAGAAACTCAAGTAGGAGGGTAGGGTTGAGAAGTCTTGGTATATATTTTTGATATATATTAATGATGAAAAATATCTGTTTGGATCCTTTACTCATTTCATAAAGGCTGTGAATGACACAGAAGTAATTCAAATCCTTATTTGCTATAAATTTAGACTCAGAATGAAGACGCGAGGTAAACGCTGTCGAAACGACTTCTCGTGCGTTCTCTCTTCAAAAAACCAGAAGCCACATCCAGCACAGTACTGCACAATCACAGTTCCCCTTGGCTCACACGGAAGCTGTTAATTGCCCAACACCTCTGAAAATCAGGTCTGAACTATCTCCAGCTGGGACCCAACAGATGAATGAATAGATACAGTCCCAAATGTGATGGAGTCATGAAAATCTTGGGCTCTGAAAGTGAAAATCACAGTAGCTTATCCCTGTGCCTCTGTTGCACACCTTAAAAACAAACCATGTAAAGTTTAAAAACAAGATGGGGGCGGGGGGAGCCCTTGCTGCTGGCTTTTTAGATGCTGTTGAAATAGAGCCAACAGAGGAGCACAAGGGATCTTCAAGAAGCCAAAGTGTTATTAATTACTATTATATTTATGTGCTAATGCTGGTAATCTTAAGTAACTGTTTGTGAGAATGTTTCAGCCTGGCTGAATCCAGAAGTACTGTGTAGATGCAGTAACTGTCAAGAATATGAGCTGTGGAGCAACAAAAGCCACCTGCATTGCTCATGAAGGTCTGGAACCAAAGTACCGGAAAGACGGGGTTACATGCCAAGAAAAGAAAAATCCATTCTGTATGTTCTACATATGGACCGAGGCATGAGGCCCATAAAGATGAAAAGCTGCCGCTAATTTTAGTGGGATGTTTCTATGACTAATGGGCCGTGTCAGTTATAGGTCCTCTGGATATGCCACAGGGCCTGCTTGGAACTGAAGAATAAATGTTTGATTCCCAGATGGACACCCTGGAAAACTGACATTCCCACAAGCAATCGTGTACCTTTAAAATGATGCTGTAGCAATGGTGATGAAAATAAAATACAGTCAGATCCTGCGCTTTCATGGCTGGAGGCAGTAATCAGTGAATCGTCACATTGCCAGAGCTGACTTCATTTGCACTTTGGCAAATCTGTGCAGCAAATTTGAAATCCAGGTATTATTATTTTCAGTCAAAATTCCAGCAACTGACATCTCTTGCTACTTTTCAAGTAGCCCCTAGTGACTCACCAATGCTAAAGGACTTTGCCATATTTGCGGGAGCGCAGCCACTAAAAATAGTCAAGCATGTGCCTACAAGATGGCTTAGTCTGCGCAGGGTTATAAAACACACACTGGACATGTGATTTGCTTTGCTGTCGTATTTTCTGAGTTGTGAGCAGCAGGCTGCCAAAATAGAACTCGTTTGGTGATTTCTTCAGAGCTGTAAGCTTAAAACTGGTTTTTCTGTTCTTAATTTATGTCATGGAGTCTCAACAGCAATTTAATTTGAAGCCTCAGAGTGGGGGAAAGCCAGCTACTGATGTCTGCAGGCTGGTTGAATGCATGCTGGCAGAGGACTGGAGTCAGAAGCTGTGCTGGTAACTGCTTCAAAGAAGTGGCAGCTCAATCCTCAGACAGTCTGACCATTTTCTTTCAGCAGGTGACATGAGAACTGGAGCAGAAGTCTAGAAATGCAGATGGGAGCATCTGGATACTGTACCTGAGAGTTACGTGGCCGACTTGGTATAAATAAACAACATAATACATACTACTGCAGTGACTGAAAATGCCACAAAAACATTTTCGCCTCCAGAGAAATAGTTCATTTCTTTCCAGACTTATATTTGAAAATGTCAAAAGAGGCTCAAACACTTTGAACTTTAAAAAACTTAAAGGAAACCTTTAGTTTGAAAGAATTTCATTGTTAAGAAATGATTTAGGTTTTTTTTCTTTCTTTCCTTCCGCTGTACTCCTCATTCTGGTTAAGATGGTATGCAGCAGTGTTTTCTTCAACATACTGAACCATGACCAGAAGGAGAAAATACCCAAAGATTTCCTAACAAAAGGTGCTGTCACAAGATATGCAGTCTAATGTCACAGATTCACTCATAAGCTTCTAAAATCTGAGGTGTCTCTCCAAACAGTATTAAGCCTTGTAATCTTCTGACTGTTCTCCAATCTTTATCCACTTAAAGAGAAGCCATTTTTTCCCCCCAATATATATATATAAAGCTTGGAAATGGCTGTTTCCAAATCCACAAAAGTTCATAAATCTATTGACAAGAGAGCACTGTGATAATGTGGCCCGTCTGTTGAGAGGCAGCAGATTTCAGGCCTTAATACATCATTTCTTACATAGCAGAAATTAGCAAGGCACATGGGGGTTTATTTTTAATGTTGTTTGTTGGATTTTACCGTATAAATCAGTCTTGACAGGAGCTTGTCACAAATAGCACTGCCACAAATCTTTGCCATCGAGAATTTCAACCCAAACATCAACGTGGGACTCCTAGGACCAAAAAAAAAAAAAAAAAAGGAAAAACCCAAACGAAATCAAGAAACCCAAATCCTATATGCTAAACGTGATTAATAGACTAAGCCTGAAATGGATCTTTCTGCTACTTGCATCAGCTCCTCCCGGCAGCCCGGCCAGGCTGCTCAGCAGCAGCTCTCACAGTGCCACCTGGTGATGGCTGCCGCACCGCTGCCCCCGCCGCCCGGAGAACCGCCCTGAGGAACAGCGCGCAACCCGCGCTGAGCTGGAGCCAAGGACTGTGGAAGTCAAGAAACTCTACCGAGAAATGATAGTTGATGATCTAACCTACGTTGCTGGCCATCTAAAAGTTTCCTAGTTACGGTTATTTGTGAATCCGTTTGCTTTTCCTCTGTGTTTTTCTTCCGGTTCTTTTCTTCCCTTCCGTTCCATGAAACTTCCGAACAGTCCAGAAACTCCTCAAAATGGCTCTTCCACATCCAAAACAGAATTTTCGCAAACACGTCAGCACACCACGGTGTATTCTATCTGCATTTTTAATGCCTGTGGTTTTGAAAAAGAAAGTAAGTAGAAAAAGGTATTTCTAGGACTTTGTAAAAAAAAACTACCTCATTTCCTAGTTTGCATCTCCTAGTTTGGGTGGAACTAATCTCTCCTAATTTTCTGTTTACAATGTAGGCACCTAGATCTGAGGTAGTCATTCTGGGTCTCCTTTACATCCATTGGAGATAAAATAGGTGCAGTTACCATGTGAACAATCCGACCCATTTTTATGTCTACTTGTCGAATGAGCCACCTGGTACCCTAGAAGTACCTGCTTCCACCCATGGAGCACGAAGGGCGCGTAAGGCGCCCAGCTCTGCTGCAAACCTTCAGACCGCAGGTGGCTGCCCAGAGCCTGATGGATGCCGTTACCTTGCACCACTCGGAACTATGCTGACGTGGGCCTGAGAGATGGCTCTGGGAACCTCTGCTTTAGTCTTTACTTGCAAGACTTTGCTCTTGCAGCTGTTTGCCACTCTCTGAAATTTTTTTGCCCAATGTATCATGGGCATGAAGTGCAGACAATTCTTTACTTTGAGGACAGACACAGGGAAATCTAAGGAGCTACTGCCAAAGTCCTAAAGGCTACCCATAGCTATTGATTCAATTTCCATTTGCAGCGTCTACATATGTAAGCAGCTACAGGGTACAGGTGATTCAGCCAACCCCCTTTTCAGCATGCTGTGAGAGGACAAGAATGATATCATGGCTATTACTTGTTTCTATTTCTTAGTTTTTCATGTACCTGACCCATGGGCTCTCTTCCTCCCACCATACCCAATTTATGTGCATACAACATATTCATGAAAACCCAAAGTGTATCATTTGCTGCCAGCCAGCCTACATTGAATAAATACAAAAAGAAGACTATCTTACAGTGTGGGAAGTGTGATATCAAAAATATGTGCGTAAGTAAGGGCTCATCTCATAATTCATGTGTGAGGGAATGAATATGACATAGTTAAGAGTTTTCATTGTTAATTTTTTTTCAAGCAGATTTTAATTGTTAACAGGCAGGAGCTGTGGCTATGTGTGGTCCCTCTCCCATCTTCCACTTTTGGCAGCTGGAGGGTGTTGGTGAGGAATGCTGAGTTTGAGCGGACCTTGATGCTCTTGAATCACCCCCACATGCAATTACAGAGACAGAGCTGCTAAATGAGCTAAAATTACCTGCTCCCCCCCAATCCCAGCTGCAACCACAGAACTGATGTCTCTCAAGGCAGCATCCCTGCCTCCTCAGAGCCAACAATTAATGTCTGATTAGACCAGAGCCCACTCCTCTGGTGCATTATGGCAAATCTTGTGGTTTATCAGCTACAAACCTGATCTCAGTGCTGTCAGCCAGGGAGTTGCCCACGTTGTCTTCGATGAAGAGGATTGGAATAGATGTCACTGACTAAAGAAGCCTGTTATGATTCTGTTTTAAGTGTCTTGTACAGTGAGTTTTCCAATTAAACTTGGACATTGTAATGCACTATAGGCATTGTAATTGTAGTTGCAGATGTTTCTGACTTTCAGAAAAGATTTCCTTATGTGTTGTAATGTTGCATATTCAATGTGAAAAACAAACCCTTTACTATTTTTTTTTTTTTTTGTGCATGGGGGGCAGAAATGTCCTTCAGTTTCAGCTTAACGCTTTTTTTTGTTTTGCTTTGAGTTAAAAATATTTTAAGATTTTATTTTTTTTTTAGGAAAAGAAAGAAGATATTTTTCCAGCCACTCTGACAAGGCATCATAAGCCAGCGATGACGGCTGGGAATTTTAACAGTATTTTCCTGCCTGTAGATAAAGGTATAATGAGGTTTTCTCTTTAGTAGCTACCTCTGATTTTTGGAGAGTCCAATTAGCTCTTACCTGACCAATAAGCACATGAATAGCTTTGAGAAAGCTGGCAGAGCAGTGACTGTCACGTTGAAACACACTTATGAACACATTCCTGGTTCTTGTGGTTTTATGGTTTTCAGCAATGTGCCTGCTGAATTCCGTTATACTTTTGTAAATTATACTTCAAAAAATTAGCAAAATACTTTTCTTTCTTAATGTCGAAAAGATATAATAATCAAAATGTAATCTGATATGATGTGGCACTATGAAACCAGTCTTGCAGAAAATTGATTCCAGCAAGCAGTAGTCCTGGGAATGGTTTCCACCCACCCTTCCATTCTCCAGCTCATGTCAAAAGCTTTTGAAGATTTAAATGGAGAAATTATCAAACACAGTAATTCTTTTCCCCTTCACTTCTTTACTCTCATCTTCTTTTTCTTCCTTTAAATGAAATTAAATGCAGCATTGGAAAAAAAAAAAAAGGTGAAGAAATGCAAGAATAAATAAGATCTGGTCTCCCTGCTGTACAGATCATACAATATACCTGCACATGCAACAACTTTTTTTTTTTTAACAAAATGGCTTATAAACAAAAAAAAACCAGGACACTTCTGAGATTTTAATGAAAACTAAAAAAATCTTCCCCTTTTCAATTTTTGGTCATGTGAGTGGCAAATACATTAAAAGTCCTAAACAGTGGCAGTCTGCCTGTAGCCTACACACTTTCTTTTGCAGCATGGGACTTTCCTGAATGAAAAGAAAGAAAGAAAAAAGTGGTAACAAGAAGAGATGAACATTATCTGGAATGCATATGCCTATGCACAAGCTGACTGCACACCTGGGTAATTCTGACAGACAGCCTCCGTGAAATCAAGAAATAGGATGTGACAAATGCTCGACATGCATTGTGGTGGCTTAGAGACGTCATTGTGGCAGGAGCTTGATGTTCCTAGCATGAGGGATGAATTATAGAGATATCATTGTTGGGAATCAGGTGAATACCTTTTTCCACCTTGATAGAAAAGCCTCCATTTAGATAATATTTAGCCCATGGTCTGTGTTTTTTTCGGACCTAAAAGAAGAGCCTGAGGGAGAGCAACTGTCTCTTGAAAGGCTGCAGATGTGTAGTCACCAAAGATACAACTGCATTAAGCTGAGATTCTTCCTTTACTAAAGAGAGAAGAAGGGCAAAGGTGTGTGAAGGGAGAGTTTATACATTCTTCCTTGAGTTAGTTGTGTTTATAAGAGAAAGGCAGTGCTTTGCAGAGTGTGAGTCTTGGAGATATTCTGAGAACAGTTATTTTATATGCTGATCCAAATGCCTACAATTATGGTATATGCTACACATTTTGACTTCATCAGCATTCATAGACCAGCTAGATATCATCCACAGGACTGAAAAACATAGCTGAGCAGAACCAGGACTGTTTCTTGACATAGTTCAGAGATGTTTTGAAAACGCTGAAGTACTGTCATCTTCTTCATGGCTGAAAAGTCCAGGTGCTGCACTCTATATATTACGAGCAGAAAGCTCAGGGGAAGTACATTTAGATGTGAGCACAAAAATATGTCCTTTTCAATGTTGCTGGAATAGATTTCCATATCCACTTGAATGTATTGCCATATATGTGAGAAATGATGTGAGGAAATCTGGGTGAGCAACTTACGCCTTATGTTTAAAATCATCTATAGAAGCCGTGATTATATTTGCAATATTTTTACTTCATATAATGCTTAATGGGTGTATTAGACATTTATTTCACCAAGAAAACATTTGACAATGTGAAAATCAGAAATTTACGCAGTTAACTATGGCAGACCAAAGCCTGAAGGCTTAATATTGTCTGTCCTATTCGGCCTGAGTTTTGGTTGAGCCACATTGATACATAGTGAAAAAAACTGAGGCCATTGTAGTTATACATGAAGACAGATTCCCTTACACATATTAACAAATAACTTGTATTAGCATATATTCTAGGGAAGTCTGGCTACCCCATTATCCTCTGAAAAGCCGCTTGTTCTAAACTCATTTAATTTATACAGTACTGAACCTGTGTGCAACAGAATCAGAACAGGCATGAACGGCACCAGCATTGCCTGGGTTTCCCTTTCTACTTCTGCAGTCAATATCTATGCAGAATGCTGTCTTGCCCCAATGTGAGGACTTCTCTATGCACCATAGCAGCAAATAGTGCTGTGGCTCAAAACTTACCAGGTGTTAGTCAAGGACAGTGACCTAGGTGGGTGAACGCCGTTAAGTGTGCCTAGGCTTTTCCTTGGTCTGCAGGTAGGAGGCAGAGGAAACTGATAATCCAAGAGGAGGCAAGGCCCTTGCAGACAGCATCTGCTATAGCTTGGGTCTGCAAATAGGGTTCAGCTCACCTTGCAGCTCAGTTAGACTTTAGACCTCTGCAGTGTTCCTGAGCTACTCAGTGGGGAAAACAGGCACTTGGGGGGCGTGACTCCGCTGGTCTGTTAGGTCTCTGCTGAAGAGTGAGCTCTCTTGGGTTCTGATGGTGCCTGTCTGTCCCTACCCATGGCCTGGAGAGAGCTCAGGTGGGTCTCTTAGGGGCCACACCTGGTGTGGGGCAGGGAGACATTGGCCTCTGCTGGGGCACCGAGCAAGGTGTGGGTCCCTGCCCTGGAGCACCCTGGCCACCTCGCTGTCCCCTTCCAGGGTAAGGGGACACTGCCCATCCGGGCACTTCAGGAGCTGCCCTGCAACCTCTGCAAAAGCTCAGCGGTGTGATGGGCAAAAGCTCAGCGGGCTAATGGGCAAAACCGGAGCGGAGTCACGGGGAAAAACTCAGCGGCCAAGCTTTCAAAGGCCATTTTCTTTTGCTGGTAGGCAGGAGGCGCCATTTAACAGCTTGTGAAGGGAAAGGCGCAAAGAGGCGAGTGGAGGCGAGGGGCGCCCGCAGCAGCGGAACTCCTGCCGGGACCGCCCGCCCCAGAGCAGCACCGCGCTGGAGCCGGAGCCCTTGCGGTGCTCCCACGCTTCGGTCACCACCACCAGCTCGAAGGAGCAAATGTTTCCCAGCTCCAAAAGCTGCCGCTTCGAGGCTATGGCCACGGAGGAGCCTGAAGCCTGCAGCAGCGCAGCCGCTTCGGCTGCTGCCGTGTGCCCCCCGGCTGCGGCACCCCTCAGCCCCCCGAAATCGCCCGCTCTGCTCGGCAGGGTAACACGGCGTGGGGCATCTGCTGTTGCACCCAGCTCGGCAGAAGATTAAAAAAAAATTCAGCAACATATTGACCGTGAACATGGGAAACTCATCTGGAAGTATAGCATACGCTCCCTAATGTATGTTTTTAGTATTCAAGGTCCTTTAGTGTAGGGGGCAATTTTGCAGAATAAATGTTAAGGGGAGATGTTAACACAGATCTTACCACCTGGCAAAATGCAACCAAATATGCCACAGATTAATTGGGGTGGGATTCTGTCCACTGCGCTCCAGGGCTCGATCTGCTCTTCTGTCTCCTGAAAAACTTGTCTCTGCTTCTATAGGTAAATGAGTTAATTGGGAAACATTCCTTTTCCTTCTCATTAAAAAAAAAATGTGGAGTTTTCACTAAAAAGTCAAAACCTGTCATCTGGTTAGAAAATTTTGAAAAATATGTTTGAGGACTTTTTTCATTCATAGGGTCTTTACGTATGTGTCAGGGAGGGGAAGGGAAGGACAGAGGAGAGAAGAAGAAGAAAAAGAAAAAAGAAAATAGGGGGGAAAGAGAAAAAAGAATAAAAGAGGGGAAAAGAGAAAAAAGAATAAAAGCAGAGAAAAGAGGAAAGAAAAGGTGGGGAGAGGAGAGGAGAGGAGAGGAGAGGAGAGGAGAGGAGAGGAGAGGAGAGGAGAGGAGAGGAGAGGAAGAAAAGAAAGAGAGAAAAGAAGAGAAGAGAAGAGAAAAGAAAAGAGAAAAAGGAAAAGGAAAAGAAGGTATTTCCTGCAAAACTTTCCTTTAAAAAGAAAAGTCATTTTCAGCTGAAAATGCTTCAGCAGCAGCAGCAAAATGTAAATGTAGCAAGTAGTTAAGCCACACAAATAAATTTACTTACCTGCATAGCATGATTTCCTTGTTTGCGTGAAGTTTATGAACTGCTCATATGTCAGTAGGATGGATTCCTGGTAAAGAACTGATTTATTTCAGTGAAGTAATCCTACCACAAATTGGGTATAAGATCAGGATAGGTGTCTGGCTTCGGTGATTCCTGATTTACATCATGAGCCAGCGGAACTGAACTCTGACATTTCTTCTTAAACATGCTTAGTATTAAATGAAACCGGCTTGTTTGACCTAACGTTGTTCACTGTTCCATGGAGATAATACTAAACTCTGCCCTGACACGTATGTGCATTAACCCAGATGATCCTAAAGGAAAGCTGAACTTGTGCATGTATCAGAGGGTAGAATTTACCCACATACTTATAACCACCAGAAATTTCAATTACATAACTGGCACATGAAGAATTTTAAATCGAAATGATTGCTGAATAAAAGCGATGCTGGCTTTATCACTCAGCCAAGCCAATTGAAAAGAATGTGTAAACTTTACCTTTTGCCTACTCCATCTGCCTGTGCCTTGAGAGTTGCCTTTGCATAAACCTTACTAGATTTGTTATCTACTCTACAGCTACACTGTGATTTTTATTTTCTTTTTAACCACAGCAACCATCAATTCTAATAAGAACTGGCATTCTGTTAAGATGTTACGAGATAATACCGTTTTTGAAGGCTTATGTTTTGGGATGTCTGTAAAAACCAGCAAAAGCCGTGCTCTGAAGAAGCTCAGGAAGGCGCAACGTGCTAAACGGCGTCCTGCGCCGAAGCTGCTGGCCAGGACGCGAGGCGTTCAGGGGGTGCAGGGTCCCGTCACCCATTAGGCTGCCTGGCAGCAAAGCTCTTCGGTGGGAAGGACTCGAGTGGGGGGGGGGGGATTTTTGCCGAGTGAAGTTTCTCTCTGGCCGAGGATGCGGTTCAGAGCTCCTTGAAGGTTTTCGCGAGGCTGTGGGCTTTCCGCTGACCCACGGGGGGAGCTGTCGGCTGCCACAAGCCTCCCCCGTCCCGGGCTGGCGACTCGGAGGGACATGGATGGGGACAGTGCGGGGAGGCGTCAGCTCCTAACCGGGTAAATCACCGCTTCGACTAAACAGCCTCCGATGGGAAAACAGTAATCCAAAAACCGATGAGGAGTTGAAGCTCTTTTTTTCCACCTACAGCTGAGAATGTGTTTGATAAGCAACACCTAAAACATGCTAGGAAGGAGACAGTTTGTTTGCCTGAGCGTGACTTTCTTGGCAGCAGGATTTCTCCCTAATTTATAACCATTATGTAAACTCCTGACTTCCAGATTCACACTGTGAAAATATTCAGGATGAACTAATCAGGGTGGAAATCTGAAATTGTTTCTGCATGGTTTATATCCCCCATCTGGCAGCACAGAACAAACAATACGACCCTGATGGTGTTTACATGAGTTACCTTGTTGGAGGAAATGATTGTACTTAGAAAATTGTCCTTGCTCGAGAAATTTAACAACTTGCTGGCCTAAACAGGGCTTTATATCTTTTTAATCTCTTCTTTTTTTTTTTTTTTTTCCCCTTGTATATGTTTGAGGAGGGGGAAGTTATTAACTGTGAATTAGAGCTTTCACACCACATCTGTCTTTTAACTACGAGCTGAACTTAGGTTAAATGTTCAAAAGTTACAGTTGGTCCCTCTGCTTACTTTCTATCGAGAGCTGTACTGGTGATCATCCTCAGAAATCCCTATTATTATTCTTATTAAGTATTAAGACATTCAGTGTGGCTGTTTTCCCCCCTAAAAACCTTGGTTGTCAGCAGTTTCAAGTGGCTCTGTAAATGTAAAGTGCACATTCAAAAAGCATAAACGTGCTCCATGATTTTCATTTTGCTGCACCCTAAGTGGAGTTTCACTATAGCAAAGTTTATTATGGTCAGTTTTCATGGTATTTGATTGGATTTGCAGTTCTGTCACTCACCAAGGTTTTCTTTTAGGAAGAGTTAGGGAATAGAAGGAATAGCTTGACAAATACTGATAATGATAATAAGACAAATTTGTCTTTGGGAACTCTGGAGTTTTCAGCAACTTTAGAAGAGAAATTTTGTTTCAGACATTGCCTTGCAGTGCAGAATATTTTACATGTTTGTATCAGAGTCTGAATCTGCATCCAGAAGTATTCCAGAAAAACTATAAACACATAACGTTATACTGTGAGAATTCATAACCCTAAAACGTAATTGTTTTTATAAAATACAGTCCTTTAAATAAGAGTTATTGCACAAAGTTAACAAGAAGAAGACAATATGTCTTTTTTTTTTTAAACCTAAAATAAGTGAGGTCTTGTGTAATGAACTGTTTAAATTTTTTGGCTCTAGCTTGTATTATTCTGTAGTTTTCAGTTGGCCTTCTAGTGATCACTGTGAATTAATGGGATATGACTGTGTCATGTGAGCTTTCCAAAAAAATGATGGAATTATATTAAATTTATTTTACTATGAATTCCATCTATGTTCTCCCAGAAAAGTTCCTGGACACAAATAATTTTAAAAACAACAAAACTGGCTTGTCTTTCAGGCTGAAGTTTAAAATTATTTTCCAAACACTTAAAACCATAATTAAAAAGTGAGTTTTCTTTCATCCTAATATAAGAAGCCAAGATAATGCATTCTTTGCATGAAAATTTTGGCAGTTTTTATAAAGTTATATTTTAGTCAAAATCAAATCTATATGCTAAATGATTTATATTAAAGTTGTTTTATGTTTCTTAGGTTGAACGTTTAAGATGATTTGAAGCAAAACAATATATCCAAAGTGACGCTGCATTTTTTATTTACTTTTTTTTTTTTAATGAAGGAAGTGTTCTCTGTTGGAAGGAGCTGCAGCTATATAAAGCAGTAAAAGGAGCAGATCCTACAGAAAGCAAAAGTTAGCTCTTAAGGAAACAGAATTAGGGTCAAATTATACAAAGAAAAAATAGGAGTTTTTAGACACATGAAAGAAAAGTTTATATCCTGAATACAGTGCAGTATTAGAGAAATCCTAAGAGTGTTTGAACATGACAAAGCTTTAGGAACGGGGAGACATGCAAGAACGTTGTGAACATTTCAAAGAACATATCCAGTTAATTTAAAAGATCGGATTACGTATTACTCAGTAGAATGCAAGGAAATAAAAAGAAAAGATTTCTTTTTGGAAGTACTTTTTGCCTTTGTTTATAGGTCTAACATGAAGAATGCAGATTTTTCTTTTTAATCACAAAATTATTTTTTTCTGACAGCTGAGGACAATTAATTGTGAAAGTTTCAAGGGCTATTTTAGAGTACATAGTTACTAAATATATTTTAAATTTGTTGACATGAATGCTCTTATCATTACTTAGGGGAAACATAGATTCTAGGGGAAAAGAAAACCTGGGGAATGTTGAGTAATAACTAAAATAGTATGGTAGAATGAGTGTTAATTTCAAATCCTTTACATGATGAAGAAAAAAAGAAAAAAGTGAAGGTAAACTGCTGTTTAACAGCTTCCCACTGTTATATAAACTTTCAAACAACCATGAAATGTAGGTCTCTGGACATCACTTAAAAGAACCACAAATAAACAGAGGGTCGTACCACACTTCTGTTCCCTAATGTGTAACTAAAAGGTTTAGCTAAGAACAGAAAGTGTCTAAAACTCCTTTTTGTTTATCTACCGCCCTGTGTACCATAAACACAAATAAGCAAAGCAGGGCTGGAGTGGGGAGGTAGGATGCTGGCTGCCTGTGAATAAGGCACAGAGGAGGTAAAAAGCCTGTTAATGTCTCTGGAGGGTCATCTTACCTTTGTGCATGCAGCAAGCTGGGACATTTATGTAGCAGAGAATCACCTACTTAAAAAATAAGGATGCTGCACTTAACACTCCTGTGCCAGAACATCTCCGGGGACTTGTATATCTTTCATGGAAATTTGCTGAAGTGTAACAGTTTAGCAATTACTAGGGACTTAGTATAATGGTGTCCTTTTAACAGAGTAAAACACAAGCAGGGCTATTATACCTAATGCACCTTCAGTCTGCAAGGCTGCATCCTCTTCAGACTTACTGTGATCATGACCAGAAATTTGTAGTGGTCCTAAATCATACAAAATTCCTCTGAAATTGAGGGTGGCCCCGTATAAGCTGGAATTTCCTCCTGGGATGAAGCGTCAGTACCTGTGCTGTTACCAGTGCTGCATGGGCCGACCTGGGGAGGAGGTTTCTCCTGGGGAGAAACCCAGCTCTTGGTGATGGCACAAACCCACTACCAGAAAAAAATCATCATCACCTCTTAGTTACACTGGTGTAAACTAAGAGCTATGCAAGTTGTCCGGAAGTACACCCAGGCAGAAGGATTTTTTGTTCCAAAGATAGTACTTGCAATGCTTTTATCCCTTGACACGAAAACAATATAAATAAAACAATATAAACAAAACCTGCAAAGGTAATTTTCTTTGGCTCTTACTCCAAAACTATCCTACCTTTCCCACCCCCTGCCAAAAAAAAAAAATCCTTTCTTTTGGGGATTTCATTCTTGCTTTTGATTTAGCAAAGAAAGTGTTTAGGCACCATGGTGACGAGCAGCAGCATAAATCCAATAGTCCACTGAATGTAGCATGTTTAGGAGAAAAGTGGGGCCTCTGGTTCAGACACAGTAATTAATATCTATTGGGGTATAGGCTTCCTTGAAGTATTCCTTATGTGAAATCAGGTACTTACATGTGCAGCAATTAAGTTGATATATGTGTGTGTATTATTTATTTATTTGTGTAATGTGTGTGTGATAAATTACCAGTATGTGGACATCTTTTAAAACCTGTTACTAATCTCAGTGTTGGTCATGTAACCTAAGAAGGAATGAAGACGTAAGCTGTAGCGATGATGGTTATACAATACCGCAATGAGAGCAGAACATAATACAAATGTCATACAGCACAGGGCTGCACGCAAGCATTTTGACTGCTTGCAGATTTCATTCGGATGATAAAACAAGGTGGGTGTGTATGTGTAGCAAGGATTAATCAAAGGATCCATTTGCTCACTTTGTTCCCGTTTACAGGAACATTTCATGTCAGGAATTCACTGGTGGCATTTCTAGAGCGATGTGGTAGGCGGGAGAATATGTAAAGGGTTACAAGCTGTAGAATGAAGTCAATAGCATGTGAGCTACCCAATAATAATGCAAATTGCAGAAGGAGTATGTACAGGAAAAGAAAGGAAAAAATATATTCCCCATCTGGGCAGTTATTGAACATTTTGGACCGTGGAACACTCAAAATGGGGTGGAGCAGAGATTTTCCTGGCTTGCCTTCCACATCAATCAGTTTGTTGGGAATTGTGCACAGCAAACACAGTTGTGCCACTCTGAAAAAGACAATGGATCAGAGAAACAGCAACAACATTTTTCCAAAATGACTGGTGGTTCTGGGGTCTCATTGGACATACTTTGAAGCTGTCACACTTTCAGGAAGCGTTGAAGCCCTATTCTCTGAAACTCAGGCCCTCAGTCAACTGAGGGCAAAACACATTGTGTTAGGAAGGCTCCGAGTGAGGGACATGAAAATCCTCATCCAAGATAATTGCGTTCAGGGGATTTCTGCCACTGGAGTAAACAACTCTGGGAATTCAAATTCACTGCTCTTATTATTGATGTAAGTGATTTTCAACCAAAATGAAGAAATAGCACATTATTGTGAAACAGCAAAAAAAATTTAAATTATGGATGTCCTCTACAATAAAAAGCATTTCAGGGAATGTGCTGAGCCCACATCTTTGCTGTAAGAAGTAATAACACACAAAGTCACTTTATAAAGTCATGCACATATTTTTCATATAACATATACAGGTTAGACAATATTGGGATTTTGTCACTGAAATGTCTTTGTGTTGACTGTTGAATGGCATGTGAAAGGCTTAGGGCCCAAAATGGTGCTTTTCACTTCTCAAATGCCCTACAAAGGTTTTTGTGGGTTCTCAAGACTATAATGGACTTTCACTTTCTCGAAATGCAAGTTATTTTTCTGATTTTTTTAAAAATAAACCAGTGTAAGAAAGTTCATGTGTCATTTAGAAGAAGATCGTATTAGCCCAGGATTAGCACTAGAGGCTGTTGAATGTTTTAGTTGAAGATTTTTTCAAGGAAAAATCACTTTCATCAACATTTTTTAATTATTCAAAAAGAAGCCAAGAAATAAAAAATGTTTCTAGGTATCAGAGTTTCTTTTCAAAAAGAAAAAAACAAATTGTCTGCTTTTGTTTTTTCTTTCTTTTTTTTGAAAATGAAAGCAGTCAACCCCCAGATTTATGTTCAGTTGGAAAACTGAGAAAAAGGGAGAAATAGTTTCTCTTTCAAAAATGTCATTGATACATTTAATTATTACTGGAAGTTAAAGACTTTGAGTACTGGAGTATTTTTCATTTTCTTTTCCTTTCTTTCTTTTTATATAAATATATGGGTTTTTGTATCTGCCTTTACAAGGCTGTAAATTATGATTAATCTACCAACCTATCACCAGGATTGAATTACATTTCTTACTGTGCTGCAAGACTAATTAATTTAATAGTCTTATGTAAGTGCAGCCTAGCTGTGGCGTTTTGAGCCTCTTCACACGTGGTGGTTTTGAGACTCCAAACTGAATCCCAGACTTTTCAGGTTCATGTTCTGGGCAAGCCTGACAAAGTGCCAGCTCTGGTTGCTGTGGACTTGCACGCTTAGCTCTGCCAGACATTACTCGGATTAGTCGAGCCCAAGATGGACAAGCACACATGTTCCTTCCACATCCATCCTCTCAACCTCGTGTGTGCGAGAATACCCCATTCCTAAGAAATTCCTTTCTCAAATATCTTCCTGTATGACTACCCTAAATAAACTTCCCAGCTTACTGTCTTCTCCTCATGGTCCAGACACCTTCAATTCTCCTTTGAGCTTTGAGAAAGGTTGGACCAGAAGCAACAACAGCTCCTGTGGTCTGTAATATCCCTGCAGTTTTTTGGTGCCCCAGAATTCAAAGGAGCTTAAAATAGTAGATTAACTTCTGAAAGGTTTTTCCGCATCAACTCAGAGGCATCATTAGAGAGACAGAGGTAGGAAGGAATTGAGACCAGAGTATACTTTTATCTTCCTATTCCTACGCAAGCACTGAAAAAATCATGATATTGGAAGTAGAAGAATAAAGTTGTTTACTCAGGGAAGGAATGAAATTCCTCTTTCCATGCACCAATGTGCACATGCACATCTAACCTTATTTTTTGTAACGCAGACATGGATTTTCTCCATGTTCTGATATGCATTTCCACAATGATAGAGCTGTTTTTGTATATATTCTGTTCTGTATTTTCTAACATTACTGTTGGCTTCCTGCCTATGGCGGATGTATTTTTGAACTGCTGGTTTGGGTTGAGCCATTTCTTTTTTTTTTTTTTCTTCTTCTGATTTGCATAAATGAGCTTTTACTCGGCTAGAAATCCTGGCCTTGGTTTTTCCACAGCCCTGAAACTCATGAAGCAAAGAGCAAGTTCATGAAGTGAAGACAAAAGCAGAGCTTCCAGACCAGGCTGGTAGATTTCATCACCCACTGTGCATACTCTCTTCTTGAAGCTCAAGAGCTACCCAAGACGTGAGTTGCATCATGAAGGTATCCTAATCCAACTTGGAAGGAATCCTAATTTCCCTTAAAGCTAAATTAGCTCCCTAGCACTGTCATGGGGAGACCACTGTCACCTAAAGCAATGGGATTTCATTGCCCAGGTTATCTCAGCTGCATCAGTCAACAGCTTTGCAATTTCGACATTTGGGAGAAACAGTTGTAAGATTTTAATGAGAGCAGACACTTACCACCCCCAAGTAGCTAAATAAGCTAAAAATATCCCTTCTTTTGGTATTCCTAGGTTCCCTGAGGTTAGTGATATGTTTAATTTGCTGTCTGTTTGAATACAGGAACTCCCTTGACAGGTTTTTGACAGTGGAGAGTTTTGTTAACAGGAAGGTTCGAGTCAAGTAACATACCCACTCAGTCCCCTTCTTTAGCTGTCCTCAACAGTATATTGCTCTCATTTTGTTCATAAAATAAGGGCCAACAAAGATTCTAAAGATCTGACAGGTTCTCTATTTTTCTTTATTTTCAAAATAGAACCATTCCACACCAATTTTTTCCCTAGTAATTTATTCTGCCTCAAAAAAAGAAGAAAAAAGTAAACATGAATTCAAGAACACTCTACAGTGCTTGCTGTTGTGAAGTTTTCTTTTTGAGGTTCTCCACTTGAATTCTCTTACATTCCTTCCTTACTGATTATGACCTTATGCCCTTTGCCTAATAAAGTGTTCAGAAGCCCATGATGAACTGCAATGGGCTGAGTGTGGTTGTGTTTATGGCGGAGTACAGGCCTTCCTTGCTTGTTCCATGTTAGGAGTTGTAGTGGCAGTAGCTGCTGAAGACGTAATCAGTCCTGAGACCAGCAGCTTCTGGGAGGTAAGGGTAGGCGATTTGCATATCTACTTTGTTCTAGTAAGTTACATGTTGAACAGTCTAGAGGAAGGGTTACATGGGGGAGGAAAACTGCTATTCAGATCTTAAACTTGCTTCCCTTACACGAGATGCATCTTACCTTTTATATGGAAAATACGTACCCCAAACATTCTTTTCTCATTCCTGCCTGAGGTGCTCCAGACCCGGGTTTGCTACAAAAGATCCAGCTGAATAACTTTGTGGGTTAGTTAAAACATCCGCATTTCCTTTGGCAAAAACAAAGCTTACTTCTTCAGCGGAATAAGGTTCTAGGCGGGTGCCCTCAGCATTGCTCTACAGCTACAGTTTCTCTTGGGGGAGGTTGAACAACAGAGAAGGTGGGTGGAGACCAGCCCTCAAATACACACTAACCTGAGAGGAAATATGGAGAACTGGTCTTACTGTTTGGGGAACGGCTAGAGGGAGGATCACTTTTTATTAGTCCTTATTGTGGTCTTAGGGATGCTCTAGGAATATCTGCTGCCCTTGGCATTGCTGGTGAGATAGGCAGAGGAGCCCAGCACAGGCATATGACATCTGTACCCAGAGGAAAATTAGCACAGAGCAGGGAAGACCTGGAAAGCAAAAGCATCAGTAGTCCCTGAACTGAAAGCAAGGTTTAACAGTCTGACGAATGCCATCATGGCTTTGCTGCTTGCTTTCCACAGCACTGCCTTATGCAGTGTGCGTGCACCTCGCGGGGGTTTCTGCGCTCTGCTCCACTGCTCAGCAAATGTGTGCCCCAGAGAGAGGGTCTGTACATGGTTTGGAAACTCTTGGAGATATCTTGAGTTGGGCTGAGGTACCTAAAATAATTAAGCAGCACTGAAGTATATTTGTGAAGAAGCCATATGATGACCACAGGTCAACTATTATTTACAGTCAGGAATATATCCACAAGGTCTTGGTCTTCCCAGTGTTACCGTTGTCCCTTAGTCAGCTGCAAAATATGAAGCTTTAAGCGGAGGGAAAAACCCTTCCGGACATTTCTGTTGCTCTTTTCTTTCATGGATTTTCTTTCACTTGGTAGGGTCTCTGGGATGAGGCATCCAGAAATACAGCGTTCCTGTGCTGAGGTGTCTTAGTCATGCAGGCTAGGTTTATACTAACAAAGCAAACAGTGCCAGTGCATGTTCTCTGACCATGGGGCCAGCTGGCATTGTCTTGACATTTATGTATTATTAAGCTTTCTTTATTTCCAAAACGGGGACTATTTCAAACTGCCAGTTCTGAGTGGTCATTCTCCCGTATTAACTTCTGCACTGTGCCAGGAAATTGTTTGGGAAATGCTAGGTGATTTTAACAAAACCATGCCAAGGGCCATTCTTACAATTTAACCATGTAAGTGATCGAGTTGCAGTGCCCAGAATATTCCCTGGCACTGGTTAATTTATTAGCATAGGTATAGTCATAGAAAGAGACTATTGTGTCCATAACTGGCAATATGATGCCTTCTTGCTTGCAAGCCAGAACTTATTTTTGGCAGCCAAATTACTCCATAAACTCATGTCTGTTCTGTTCCTGTGTATTAGAATCACATTTGAGATAAAGATTAAAACAAGAGGGCAAATTAACAGGCTGTTTATCCATCTTCAGTGTTCACATATTCTGGGTAAGAAATTAGAGACTGCCCATTCCATTATTTGAGGTTTGATTTATGTTCTGGAGTTTAGTTGATCTGCACTACTTCATTTTTCATTTTAAAATAGACTCAAGGACCCTGACCCTCTTAAAAAGAAAGAGCATTAGCTTTGTGGTATTGCTGTACAAAAAGTAAACAGCCAGTTTTATGAGGAAAATGTCTTCGGGATGCATAACTCTCGCATGCCAAAGCCTGAATGTGGGATACAGTGTGTGACAAAGATGCAAAATGAGGGACACACAAAAACTATTCATCCAGTAAATTTAAAATGTGGTGGGACCCAGTCCTGTAGTATAAATAAGTCTTGCTGTAACCTCAAAATTATGATTCTTTATTTCTGATGTAAATGGTTGTCAACAATAAAAGTGTGGTACAACCACATTTGTGTGGAATGCAGGAATCTGAGTCTAAAACTGGATGTTGGAAAGGAATGTCTAAATATATGTTATATACCTATTTAATTCTTGTTATTGTTCATGAAAGTCTTAGTTTAGAAATGGCAACTGATTCTTTTACTTATTAAATCACATATTGTGGACTGAATCCTCAATATAAACTGGATATCAACCTGAAATCAACCTGCCAAAGTGCAGATGAGGGACATGTGGGGCTGTTCTGATTTCCACCAGCTGAGAGTTTGGACTTTTCTTTTTTCTTTTTTCCTTTTTTTTTTTCTTTTTTCCTTTTATCTGTTTTTCCTTTTTTTTTCTTCTTTTCTTTTTAATGCAAGAAAGTGGTTTTAATTCTCAGCAGCAAGATGCAAAGAAAAACTGGTCAACAAAATATTACTCTATGCAAAGCTTGTTTAACAGTGTTATTCAATGTCATGAATACTACTGTACTTAGTTGCTTGGCTAAAGAAAGTCAGTCAACGGGAATACTTATTTATGTGTCCGAAACCTTGCTGTAAATTGGAACTTGTAAGGAAGTGCTAATGCAGCCTCTGCTGTGAGATAAGAGTGAAAGTGTGGTTAGTCATGTAGCTAACAAACAATCTCTGTTGCTTTCTTTACTAAGTATATGGACTAAAATCCATTAGATGTGATAGTAAGGACCTATTTCTAATCCAAACAGATTTTATAGTTAACACCTTTGACTTCAGTGAAATAATTCCTGGATTAATCTGATGCAAATGAGAAGAGAATCAGGCCCCAAATACTGCCGTTCTAATGAAACCCTTCTCCCTGATCCTGTCTCTGACCTCCCATACTTTATCTTCCAAAGATCAGCTTTGTGGTGTTAATTATGGGGTAAGTAAGCAGTTACTTCCTAGAGCAAATCAGCAAAAGTCCAGGTTTGCTCTAGAGGTCTCAAAGATCAGAGCTCTGTGTTTCTTCAGGTTTCAATTTACCAGGCTCAAAACACTTAAAAGCACCAGGAGGAGAGGCTGGGGAGTGATCGGTTTACAAGTGACCTGGGAGTTCACAGTCTCCATCCCGTGAAATTACAGCTCATATAATAGGTCTTGTGCAGACAAAACCGCAACAAATTAACTCTAGCATCTTTGTTTGGAGGAGAAAAACACCTCTACTTTATCAGCAGTTCCCAGGTTGTCCTTCACTGTAGTGCCAAACTCTTTTTTTCCAGGAGGAATGTTTTGGACATGACACATGCTTCACTATTCTGCCAAGCAGGCGTACAACATTTAACAGTAGTACGACTAGGTTTGATTCAAAACTAATACTCCAGCCCTTCAAACGCTAATATGCACCAAGGACTTCTCTCACGTGTGTTTACACTGAATCTCATCACTGTCTGGCTGTTACGACTCAACTGAGTTCCTACCAAGTTTCCATGGTCACAAAATTCTTCGGTACGAATTTAATGGCATGTAGAAGTGTTTGAAAGACTTAGCATATAGCTAGCAGTGTGTTTTGTCATCACATGTCATCCAATGTGCTTGATGCCATCTTATAGGTGGGTCTGGGAATGTATATGTGTCTATATTCTGTTGACCTCCACCAAAACCACGAGCATGAGGAGTGACCGTATCAAGTGGAAAATAACAAAGACAGATCAGAAGCATTGGCCTGTAACAAAAAATGTGCTTAAAAAGGAAAGAGTGTTATCTGCAAAGTGGCAAAATTTTTGTCAAGATATTTTGAGAAAATATTTTCTCAAGTCATGTTCATTTTTTCTACCCCTCTGTCAAAGGTCATTTTTTTTGCACGTGTCAAGACTGAAAAAGATTCACAGATTTCGCTGTGAAATCTGCCAACTTTGCAAAAACAGGCAATTTTAATTCCAGGGTTTGAAAATTTACTGTTAGTTTCAGCACTGAATTCCATCACTCCTTTTCAAAAAACTTGTATTTGCAGCTAGGGTATACTGCAGCAATCCTGAAGTTACACTGCAAGCCCAGATTCAAGGTGGTTAAATTCATCTGTCCAAGAAGAATACATTCAGTGGTGTACATAATCTGTAGCAAAGAATTTAAACAAAGACCCTGGAGATGGAAGCACATTGCCTTCTCTGAGATTAGCAGTTGTTTCTAGGCCCTCATCTACTTGTGCAATTTCCTTGGCAGAGTTCCAGAGGATAACTTCTCTCTGTATAAAAATACCATATAAATAACATTAGGAATATGTTTTGGTGGGGCTCTGTGCTTAAGATGAAATGTTGCCTGATCCTTCTGTGTATTTGGGGAATAAAAAAGAAACTAGCTTCTATTTAGAAAATCATTAGATCCCAAAAGGACCCAGAGGGGTATAAGTGTTGCTGCATTTATGTTCTCAGGAGGTACACAGGTCTGTAAAAGAAGGGAGGCTAGCAGAGGGCAGAGATGCACAAAGGAGAAATAAACTGTGCTTTATATGCAGGCGCTGAGAACCAGAAATATCTAGGAAATACTGACCACTACTGTGTAGGTGCAGTGCCCGTGCTTAGCTCAAACCAGTTAATTACTGTAATTGCATGATATTGTGCACTCCAGACATTTGAGCAGAGTAGCTGGACAGTCACTTATGTGGTTTTTGTGACTTCTCAGTATCTACATGTGTGGAGACTGAAGAATATGCATGCTCACAGAAGTCCCAAAGCCACTGGAGGAGTGCTTAAAGTTGTATTTAGGCATGGACAACAGCCATCTGCAAAGCTGTGCAGAGAGCTTCTATAAAGGCAGTCGCTGCCTGCCTATTGGAGATGTTTAGAGCCGGGGTAGGAGAGAGAAACTTTGGTAATGAAACCAGAACAGGGTATCTCTGATATGGCAGTCATGCAGTGCCTGAGCTAATTAGGGATAGGGCATGGATGGTAGAGTTCACTTTTGGGCAGAGAGGAAGAATGGAGCAAGATTACTTGGGAAATCGAACAGCAATCTGTCTAGCAGATGACACATGCTATGATGGAGACAAATGGAACAAAGTCAGAAAACTTTACATATGACAGGATTAGAATAACTGTAGACTCCATGGTGGAACAACACAAGGAGAAGATTATATTCTTGCTCTGCAATACTTGCAACATAGGCTTAATCCTATGGACTAGTTGCTACTGTGTGAGGCTTAGCTAGCAGGCAATGACGAATAGCCCTCCCTCCAGCTGAGCACAGCACTGCAGACCTCCCTCATGCTCCTTGGTGCCTCAAGAGGCCATTTCTGCAAACAACTTACCGGTGCCCAGCTGCTGGGAGATGGTTAGAAGGTTTCTCCAACTGCCCTTGTTCATTTCAGCTTGCAAAACAGACCTGAGCATCATATGCTGTCTCACCTTGGACCTTAGCAGCCCCAAGGACTTAAAAACCTGCCATTGAGGGAATTGCAACCTTGTTTTAGGGCTGTAAATTTTTGCACTGTCGGTAAGTTAGAGTTCAGATCCAGAATGCTGACCTGAGCTTGACATGCAATATAAATGTATCCTATGATGGGTTTATTACATCCTGAAGTCTGTTGTTGTTGTGGATCCAGACTGCAGACTTTTCAGCTGTATCCTAAGGTTTCATTTTTACCAGCAAGTTAAACAGGGCACAGGCACAGACACTAAAACTCCATTATCTGTAATGTTAAATGGTGCCTTGCCTGATTTTGACTCAAGATAACTAGCACTCTCCCTGATGATTCCCCCGTGTGGTTTGGGGATAATGTATGGGATGAAGATATTCCCAATGTTGAGTCTGAATGCGGCCACCTTATTCTGGAGGTGAAGAGAGTTTAATACTATGGAGATAATCATATCATGCTATGCTAGCCTCAGGGCCACAACATAATTTATTTTACTAGTATAGATGCAGACTCTGAGGGGAACCCAGGAGCTACCATTCTTACCTGGCCTAGACCCCCAGCTGATGGAGAGGCTGTCTTGTCACTTGGGAGAAGATAGAAAGCATCTCTGTGGAAAGGGTGCAAGGAATGTTTCTGTACATACACGCCCTAAGGCAAACTCTACACTGAAAATGTACAGAATAGCAATATGATGAGGATGTTTGTGTGGAAAAGTCTAGACTGAGTTACTGACTAGTAGCTGCTTAAGACAAATTCTCTGAGGCATCCCAAAAGCTCATTGCAAGGGTGGGTGTGTATTAAATGCTATTTCCTAATAAGTTGCACAGCACATGCTCTTGTTATAACACTTTTCCTTGTAAAATCCTGAAAAGGCTGAGCTGTGGTCTGTGCTTCAGCAAGGAAATACACCAAGGAGCACGAAGAGAAAAAGAGTGAATGAAGGTGAATAAGTACCTCATAATCCATTATAAAATATCATATTTCTGCCTAATATGGCCTGCAGTTATTATCACAGCTTTGGATCCTCCGGCTGTTATTACTAGAAACTCACCTCTCTCAAATCATTAAAATTGGTGTTGCCTAAATTATCCTTTTAGCATCTCACTCCAGTCACAGCAATATAGAGAGCTGAAAGAGACATCCTGGATCATTGAGTGCAGTCCTGGGCAACTGCATCATAGAGTCCCCATTACAAAACTGGGAGACGCTTCTTAACAGTAGACAGGTTTCAGTCATCATCCCTGCCAGTATAGCACTGTTTCAAATCTTTGTTCCTCTATTAGTTCCAAAATTCCCACTTCCAGACTGCATTTATTCCCAGCGAGTTTCCACCCATTCACTCCATCATCCTTAGCTCTTCTGTTTGCTGCTAATCTCCCTAAATTGTTTGCAATCCACAGACATATCACTTCACAACAGCATCATTTCCACTTGCTCTTTGAAGTCTTTCAGCTGCCTCCTCTTCTGAATCCAAAACACAGCTCTGGTGCATACGTTCAAGAACCTTTCTCGGTTACCTCCTCTTTGCTTATCCACAGTATTTTGTTTCTTATAGTTAACTAGTACAACCAATGAATACCACTGTCCCTTCTCTCAAATGAGTGTTATATCTTTACGCACCACTGGCCCTAAGAAGAAGCAAGAACAGATACCTGAAGCCACAAGTGGGCTTTTCAGTCGAATAACCAACATGTCTCAGAAGACATCATCTTTGTGGGTTAGAAACTTAATAATTTGTACCAGTCCAGAAAGAAGTCACCCAAGAGAATGCAGTGTAGCCTGTCCTTTCAAAAACATTGGCAGCAAAAGAACAAAAATAATCTCTGCCTTCTTCAGATAAATTATTATAATCAGAAAACAAGACAGAGAATAAAGTCTTCTGTTACTGGTACAGTTCCTTCTCTAGCACCTCTGATTCTGTGCAAGAACTTGACTCATAACCAGCACAGAAAATCTACTCAAATCTGAATATGGGCTTAGGCTGAGAAAAAGAAAATTAATGTATTGACACTTCAAAGACAAGCCCACCTTTTTTCAAAATTCTACCATGGCTTCAACTGTCATCATTTTTAACAGATCACTGCTATAATTATTTATGCAATAAGTTTGGAGAGTTTTCTAGCTGCTTTGCAGCTCTTCTCAGCCTGTCCTTTCTTGTAGTGTAATCATGACATACTTTGTCATAAACATGCAGAAAATAAAGCTAAAGCGTCCTTTGTAAAATGTTATTGCATCAATTTAGCAGTTTTAGTTTTTCTTTAAAATGTATGAACATTCTCATTTTGCTGCAGAAAAGAATCTTAGATATCTTTATTTTGATATGCAAATATTTGAAACAAAAACGTTTCAATGCAGCTGTCAGATACTTACTAAAAATATTAGTTCAGGTTACACATATTTAGAGCACTGAAAACATGGGATATGAGAACTGAGTCGAGAAAGAACGTTTTAATTGTAAACTAGTGGTATAGAAATTTTTAACCAATAGTAATGAGACCCAGGATATAGACATCTTGAATTCTACAACCCCTATTAAACAAAGTACAGCCAGACGCAACAGTTAAAAATACGTAACCACACAAGTTCCCCATTTGCCCTCTTTTATTTGCTCTGTGTTTTCAATTTGTAATGACAATTTTGTATCAGAACAATAAACGAAGAGGATCATCTTTCTTTTGCCAGCTGTGACCCAAATGACTAGATTTGACTGTCCCATGAATGGAAACTGACAAATGAGACTTCAAAAGACTTCCCATTGCCAAGTTTAACAAAATTCTGCTATCTTTTAACCAAATATTTATGTATTACATGACTGTGTTTTATTATATTTATGTATTACATGGCTGTGTCCTATTAAATTTAAGTCTCCTCTGATCAGCGATACTCTCTTTCAGTGTCATTTGTAATATTTGGTTTCAATTAATATACATGGAACTGAAAGAAATGCACAAAACCTTGTTTATTTCTAGCAGTTGATGGTAACTGATTAAATCATTGCACATGGCATGCTCTCCATCTCCTGTTTACTGTACAAAGCAGCTGGCAGGCCGCACCTGTCAGCCTAGGAGAGAATCTCATAAAGCTGCCAGTAAAACAGTGTAGCTGAATACACATCTGCTAATAAATTCTTTTCATCATATCCTAATCAAACAGCATATGTAGTTTATAGCCTTGCCAATAAAGGGTTTGAAATATCTGCTTGTGAACTTGATTTTATCAATGCCAACCTGTATGACCAGTTTTTATTTACTCCTCTGCTCAGTGGCAAGGTGTGTGGTGAAACAGCGGAAGCACAGGAAAGGGGAATGAAAATTGGTCGTTAACATAGACAAAAAGTAACCTCGTTCTTTTATGGATCTTCTTGTCCATTAATGGGACTGCTTCACTGCTCTGCTTGCCAGTCATTCTGCTCCTGACTCCAGCCACCATGTGCAAATACTTTCCAAGTGGTTCAGATGGGCAATTTCCTAATAGCGTCTACTGTAACACACAGAACATGATTCACAATTTGAATTTCAAGGTGGTCATGTCCAACTGTCTGGTTGGATGACTGGAGCTTAAAATATCAGGCAAATAATGATGGAGGATGTTTTTTAGCTAGGGTATAAGAACAAGGATGCTAACATGGTAATGGCTTGAGGACTTGATGTTGAATAACATAATGTCTTTTCACAGGACTATCCACTGATAGTAATCAAGAGTGGCTATAACTGAAATAATGATATTTAAAGTTGAAATGAGCATTTGTGAGACAGATTTTGCTCTTCAGATTGGAATAGATCTTGTCCAGGATGA
Organism: Gymnogyps californianus; assembly: GCF_018139145.2. Taxonomy (NCBI): domain Eukaryota; kingdom Metazoa; phylum Chordata; class Aves; order Accipitriformes; family Cathartidae; genus Gymnogyps; species Gymnogyps californianus. Next base: position 116,236,290 of record NC_059473.1, read on the forward strand.
CTCTTCTTCTGACTGATCTTCCTTCTGGACCAATGCTCTTTCCTCTACATAAGCCAGTGTTGTTTTAATGTGTCAGCATGGTTTATCACCTAACGTACTCTTCCTCCTTGATGTTTCAGTGAGATATATAGCACAAATATGTTGCACAGGCAGAACAGCTCTCTGTGGAGTTGCTGACCCCACTGCATTAATTTCTGGAGTGCTGTAGTCCTCAGTAGCTGGACAAAAACTAGTGGTTCCTTTTCCTTTCCCGTCCCAAAGATCTCTAGTAAGTTTCCAGCACAGTTTGTTCTTTGCTCTGGTTGCTTCTGCTATCCTACATCTCAGCAAAGTGTTTCACCATAAGATAATATCTTTCCCACTGATCTGGCAAAATGTCACCCTTTACATAGCTCTGTGACTTTTTAGGTTCTCTAAAGATGTATAGTACCATTCTGTTGCCAACTCTTGCATTTCTATATCGTTAACTACAGGCACACATTAGTTTTAGCCTTACTCTTTACCTCTTGTGCTACTATTCCATAGCTTTCTATGGGAACAATGCTACATTTATGTATTCAAATTAAAGTTCCTCTCCAGTGTCTTCCTAGTCTTTCTCTCTCAAAGACCTCTTAAAAAGTGTTGTGAGTTTTGAAGTCAGAAGCTGGATGCAAGTGCAACCTCTGCATCACTTCTCACAGCACTTGGCTGCTTCAGGAGCCCCTGCCAACAGCTCCTTTTCACTATAGCCCACTCACACCTGCTGTCTAACTTCTTTGTTACCTTTTCTTTGGCACCATTGAGTTGTACAACATGACTATGTCAAGCCTAGCTTACTGTCTTTTCCTAGGTATCCAACACTGTCCTTTTAGCCTGCACATGTCTGTTCACTTGTGTGGAGTTGCTATCCATGTGAACTACAATAAGTGGAAATTCCTCAGTATTCTTCAGGATATCCTTTGCTCTTTTAGTCACACAAATCTTTTGAAAATTTTTATATGCAAAAGACAATCACACAGATGATTCAACTATGACTGTAATTTTTTTGTCACCTTCATTCAATGTCTTTTTTTTTCCTTCTTTTTTTGTTTCTTTCACTTTATGCTACATTGTCATCAGCAGGAAGTTTCACTCACCTTGTCTCATTGTTTTTGTGTCTCTGGACTATAGATAAACCATAGGACTGTTATCTTCTGTGTATCTAGCTCCAAAGAGCCTAAAGAGGAAGGAAAGAAAAACAAAGTCAAGACATTGGCAATGTCACATCACTTCCTCTCTGAATTAGAAAACACCATTTTCCTGCCTTTGGAAAAAACTTTGTGTGGAGAAAAAAACTGGGAAATTCAAAGTTCATAAATGTTATTGCTACTTCAATGGAAAAGACACACCCACACACCCACACACACCCACCCAGTATTACATCTTGAGTGTGCATATTTTAAATACAATTTCCACATGAAGGATTTTGAAATATTTTAAAAGTAAGTGTATTTAATACCTTCAATATCTGGTCATTCCTTCAAAACCTGGAGTGCTTTTACATGTCTGGGCTATTAACAACCCTCTTTACCATTACATTAAGACTGACAGTGGATGTCAGTGGAGAGTTACGTAGTGTTTTCTGTAGTCTCAGCAAATTTTCCCAGAAAATCATACTTTATCAACAAGAATAATTCAGTTCCTTATAATTGTGCTTCATAGATCCTAAGAAATATTTTTACTTTATCCATGATGTATGTAACACTAACAATTTTTATGTTTGCATTTCTTTGAGCAAGGAAAACAGTGTCTCCTGAGGCGATTGGCAGTACTGCAGAAGGACACATGGCTGAGGCACCTGATAGAAGAGAGCTGCCATGAATAGAAAGAGGACGGATTTTGGTGCAGAAGCAGCTGACTGACTTAGGCAGAGACACCTAGAAGTATCCTTGAAGAAATGTAACTGCCCCATAGCTATCTCTCTTCCCCATCAGCTTTCTCCTGATACCATTTGTTAAGCTCAGGCAGATGTTTAACATATGATTTCCCTGCCCTGTCTGGAAAACCAAAGCTGCAGAAAGAGGGTCTAGCTGACAGTTTAGAACTTAAGACTAAATCTAGGATGTGGGAGGTGTCCTGCATCCTGGCTCCGAGAAGGAGAATTGTGTCATCATATCTCAGATGAGTGTTCTGTTCAGGCAGGTGTATATCCCATAATCATCTCTCATGTTCAAAGAAAGCTGTTGCTTCACCTTTTGGTAGCCAATGTTAGATATGCTTTCTACATACCTAGAGGATTAAGCTTGACTAGCGAGATAGAGTTTCCTAGCAAAGCTTGAAAATAAACTATGAAGCCTTTGGCTGTAGCCTGAACACGACCTCTAAGCAGTTCGTGATGTGTAGAGCATGCTCATGGCTGAGGAGAGCTTGAACATGTTGACTGGCAAAGACCTAGGTATTTATAGAGAAGGTGACATCTGAGAAACAGTTCTGGGAATGACTCTACCTACATGGTACAGTAGGTGTCTAAAGAGACAGACAGATGCTTAACCAATCTTGAATGCATGGCTTCTCTGAAAGCCAGAAACAAAGCCTGTGAATTCAGGTATTGTAATGTTGGCGATTTCCAATCAGCAGCCTAAGGATTTCCACATAGCTTATAAGCAGTCAACAAAGAACTGAGGAAAATATTGAATAGGGATTTTTTGGACAGAAGGAGAAGGAATAAGATTCAGCAATAATCTCTCTGAATGGGGAAAAGTTCTACTGGATAGCTATAGCTTATTTCTTTTATACATCCTTGCAGAATCATAAAACAGATCCCAGATGCCTAGCTGATACAGGATAAATTCTCATTTTAGTGCTACATTTTGGTGCAGAGACCATTTCTGGGCAGCAAAACATTATAAAAAAAGTACTCAATGGATATGGGATTGAAGCAGACCTTTTTAATTATTTAGGCTGTCACATAAAACGGCCAGTGGCCACTATTCAGAATGTTTTTAAATTTCATGACCAGAGGCTGTACAATGCATTAATCTCAAAACTGGGAATATAATCCCTCCTGGGCCTGTATTTGGCTGTAATACTTTAAGCAGATATCTGTAATTTTGTAATCAAAGCCAAACCAGGATGAACTCTGACTAGAGGTATTCTGAGGTGGTTTCTATTTGTAACTTCTGAAAAGAGGCTTTCTGCCATAAGACTCATTTTACTTTTCAGCTTGTGAAAGAATCAACAGATAAAAGGCAAAGACTGCCAAAGAAATGGGGTAAATATATTTACTGAGTAAATATTGTATTATTAAATGAAATGTGTCATACTTACTCTCAGCACATGAAGCAAAACTGGCAGAACTGGACAGAGATCCTTTGACTTAACTGTGGGTTTCTTGACTTTTACAAGCACAGAAAGTGGTTTTGTGTCTGTCAGAATTTTTAGACAGATATAACAAGCTATTCGTTGCAGTAGTGGAAAACATGGAAAAAGAATCAATTTTTATCTTTAGCAATCTGGGATAAAAAATGATAATATTCTAGCAGGTGAGTCTGGGAAGAACAGAAGAAGTGATCTTATCTTTCCATTTGACCCAAGAAAAGATCAAGAAGACCAAAACCATTCCTGGCATGTTTGTCTAACCTGTTCTTACAACCTGTCAGCAAGAAAAACTGCACCAGTTGCCAGGCGAGCTATTCCAGGGCTTAACTCTCTTCACCGTCAGAAAGTTCTTTCCACTGTCTAACCTAATTCTCCCTTCCTGCAATTTAACATACTGTTTTTCTTCCTGTTGTCAGGGGATCTGGAGAACAGACTATTCTGTTCCTCTTTGCAGCAACCTTTTAATTGCTTCATGCCACAGTCCTGCTGCCCAGGCTGTCCACGCCACGTATTGGGTCACCTCCGGGATCCATTCTGGAGCTGAGCAATTAGGTGTCTCCTCAAACAACCTGTGGTTCGTTTTTTAGATAGTCCAAGGACTGATCCAGTGAATCAGTCAAGCACCCAACATCTCTTCCTATCCACTAAACCCGGTTCTTCAACTTATACTCACCTCATTGGACCTTGTGCCCTTCCTTGTCCTCACACCGTGTCCTTCTGCCCATAATCCATACCCATATTGTCACTGTGTAGAAAAGTATAAATGTGACAGATGGTAAAGCAGCCACTCTTCATATCTAAAGCAAGCTGAAGAAGTATTTCCTCTTAAAGTATACCAAAAGTTTCAGGCCTAAAGATAGGCCACATGGGGGCAGGAGGAGATCTAGGCCTTGTGGTAGGGTGCATCAGGCTATCCTAGGCTGAGGTGAGAAAGGGCATGTGAGGAAAGAAAAGGACTGTGAGAATATCCCTAGCTGCTGACAGGGATGTGGCAGGGCAGCCACAGCTGTGAGCCTCGAGTGGGAAGAGTGCGATACACAAACTTTGTGCAGATCATGAGAGGCCAGTAAGTTAGTTTGTGCAGAAGTCCATGGGGTAAGTACCAAGCCGGGCTTTACTACAAGTGCTACAGTGTGTGGAAACAATCAATTCACATTACAGGGAGCAAAGAAAAACATAAGCCAATTGTTAGAAATTAGGAATGCAATAGAGAATTTAAAAATGAGAGCATGATGTGCTACTGTAAAAATTCACAAAAACTAGAAAAGTTATGCACAGTACTGCAATCACCCAAATACAACAGCAGGACTGAAAAAGATTCAGACAAAGGGAGGGGTATGGAAGGGCTTCTTTGTGAAGAATGACTAAAGAAATGGGGGCTCTCAGGTCTGGGAAAGCAATGACAGGAGGGAATATGGAAACGGGCTATGCAGCCCAGAGTGATATTGAGGAGGCCATAAGGATTGATTGTTTAGCTGGAGCTAGAAGAAGGGAGGCACAAAACCAAGTAAGAAGCTCATTCACTTGGGATGCAGTTAAGTAGTGGAGTTCCTTGGCATAGGATACTGTATATGCCAAAATTCAAGAGGAGAAACAGACAAATTCAAGAAACAGAAATCCACTGAGCTCAGTAAGTCCTCTAATTACAAGTAGTTGGAGGTAGGTGCAGTTTTACTAGCTGCTTATCCAGTTCTTATGCTCTTATCTTGGCATCTGCTTTTCACATCTGTCTTTGGGGGTAGGTGGGCTTTTTGTTGGATGCGGTACAACTGCTCCAACATAGGAACGCTATGGATGTGAGCCATTCTGGGCTAGCTGACCTGTCCAAGAAGGAGGTCAGAAAGAGATCAGAAGGGTCATAGGGACACTGCCATGAGGTTCTTGCTCCAACCTTTGGCTCTTCCTACTGCCCACACAACCTCTCCATCCTGCTGCCCTCAACCTCACCAGCTGTGCCATGAGCAGCACACTCTGCTGCTAGCAGTTGACATGTCATACTGCTATTTCTTCTTGCTCAGCAAAAGCAGTACTCATCGGTAGGTTCTCTCATTCTTTTGACTGGCAAGTTTTTGTGGTTCCTCATCTTTTTCAGAGATATTCTTAGGATTTCCCATGCCTGAAAAGAGATGTTTTCTCACATCCTCCTAAGGACAGGATTTCCATATTACTATATTATATCTTGTACACAAAGACTAAACCTATGCTGTTAGTAGAATGGTGCAGAGCCTGCTTTCTGGACCTGAGGGCAGATGGCACAGCATGGCTCACATCCATACGTCTAACCTCTTTCCCTGCGAAACAGGTTAGCCACATCCAAAGTGTCTGATGTATATAGTCACCTTGAACTGTGCTCAGCTACTGCCTGGGGGAATGCTAGTTGGCATAGACCAAAGGTGTGTTAACAATTTAACCATATAGACAACTGCATGCCAGAGCTTGGGCCTTCTCTGTGGCACTACCGTGGCAGTTTTTAAAGTTGGAACTGGGTTTCAGAAAATAGAAGTATTCTTTAGTCTGATAATTATTCACTAAGGAGTGCCAGATACTTACAAGAAACCTGCAGAGATGTCCCATTATTGACAATTTGCTAGAAATAGTCACTCCAGATGAGAATTTTCTCCTTGACCATGGGTAGTCAACAGTTCACATCTGTTCTATATAGGATCTTAGGTCACGTTCATTCTTGTACTGTAAGGCTATCTTCTAGTAATGTTTTAGGTAATACTTGGTCCGTTCTCCACCTCATCCTTCTTTCAGGGGAAAAAAGATGTGAAAAATTTTGTTTGTTCAGTAAGACTTCAATTATGGTTTTAGATTTTGGTGTAATTTTTTATGCCTTTGCTGATCTCTATAAATAATAGAAATGGCAGCAGAGAACTGTATTTTGAACTTCAAGAAGATGGTAAAGTGTGTGTTAGTTCATTAATTAAATAGTTAACCAATGAATTTCCAAGTCTCCATGTGCATTATTTTACAAATGTACTCTAAACAATCTTAAAAATGTGATCTAAAAAAAGACATACTGAGATTTTTTTTCCAATTATCTTGTAGCAAGGAGTTCCACAAATGAAGTGATTTTTAGGGAGAAAAGATTTCTATTATTATTTTAACTATATTAATCTTTTCACTATTTTCAGTAAGGATAAATAAATGTTCCAAGTTACATGTATCTATAACATTAATTGTTGCACACAGTTAATGTATAGTGTCCAAGCTGAATCCTACCCATTTTAGATGCTCCACAAGTGCCTCTTTTAAGTCCTTCATCATTTTCATTGCTTGTATAATGTTCTTATTTAAGTAATTAGTCTATCTAGAAGAAGCATTATACACTTTAAAATATATATAGGTGAAATGTGCTTTGGTATTAAAAGGTTTCTTAACAAAAATAAAAATTTCTGTAATAACTATTTAATGAGAAAGTTTGGTCCAAGCATCGTACATGTTAGCTGTTCTTAAATCATTACAGAAATGGGTTTGGATTGCAGCTTTTTCTTTCAATTTAAGTTGGTGAGCAACCAAATTATAATCAACATCAATAAAGCATACAGGCTAGAACAGTAAAAAATAATGTTGAAACAAAATAGTTCATGTCAGTTGAAACAGGGAGATAGATTCCCAGGTGGCTCGTAAAGAAAAGGAAAATAGCCATAACGAACAGTACATTGAATCCAACCCTCTAGTCCTTCCCGAGGCAAATCTTCCCTTGACTTCAAGCCATCTTGTTTGTGTAAAAAGTTGACCAGGGCTCTGGTGTGGGAGATCTTGCTTATTTCCAGACACAAAACCCCTCAATCTGCACAAGCCCTTTAACTCACTGTGTGTTCGTGTGCCTGCTCCCAGTGACTGAGGCTTGTTGTCCATTAAGAGCTGTGACTTATTTCATTCTCAAGTTTTCTTCTGTTGTTGGGAATATTTATTCTGCCTTGTTTTAATGTGGAGTTCACAGCAAACAGGAAAACATCCCAAAATTCAGAATCACTGCGAGATCTTATTTCACACTGGATATCATTTTGTTCTGTGTCCTCCCACTGGGCTGGGTTACTGGGTGGTGGTGAAAAGTTCAGCCCTTAGCGAATAAAGACATTCAACTCTTCATCTTTAATTCCCTTTTGAAAATCTCTTTTTAAAACGTAGGGAAAGCATAAATTTTTATTATTAGGTTTTAAAATATGTTTGAGCCTGAAACAGATGGAAGACAAAATCTAAATAAATGTGTGTAAACAGCTACACATTAGGCACGGAAGAAATACTGTAAACCTCTACCTCACCTAATCCTAGCAGATATCCAGGCACTGCCTTTCCTGCTGAACTAGATTTACTGCTCAGGAATATTTGTCGAAATGCCTTCCTGTCACTCAGACACAAAACCTAGGTAGGATTCATCTGACTGAATGCATGCATTTTCCGTGGAAATCTCCGCATCAGAGCTAGTTATTCAAATTCCCTTTATAGCCGCTTTTTGTTCCCTTTTTAGCATCTCCTTTATAGTAGAGAGAAATAGGCGCTTTTCAGGATTAACCTCATCCTAGTGCAGGTTTCTAAAATGGGTGAGATGAATCCAGCCCCCAAAGTGTCTGTTGACTCTAAAGCAATCTTAGACAGCTACCTGAGGTTCAGATGTCTACACTGCAGACAACTAAAGTTAAACGAGTTGTATCCTACATAAAGTGTTTAAGTTCAGAAGGAATAATTGGGCAATTTAATTATTAAATTGAGCAAAAATCTCTGACTAAAGAATGGTTTTTGTTTGGCTAAAGCACATCTTTCTGAAAGGCAGCCAATATTAGTATGAAGAGAAGGAGAATTCACTAGTTTCCTTTGTAGCTGCTTTTTCTGACTAATCTCCCTCACTGCTGAAAAATGTGCCTTATTTCCAAACTAAACTTGTCTAGTTTTAGCTTGTATGCATTGATTTTCTTTAGACCTTTTTTCTTTGGTTTAAAGGTCCTTTCAGTGCTCAGTGTTTTTTGTAATGAATGTACATGCATACATAATCAAGCCACCCTTAAATCTACTATAATCTAAACAGATTGAGTATTTCCAGTGCCCCACTGTAAGGCATTTTCTCCATCCTGAAACGATTTTTAAGGTCCTTTCTGCATCCTTTCCAATTTTTCAACTTCTTTTTTTCCCAAATATGGACACCAGATGTGTGCAATATTCTAGTATCAATCTCATCAATATTACATACAGAGGTAAAATCATCACCCTGTTTGTATTTGTTACTTGGTTTATACAATAAAAGGTTCGTATATTGGTTTTTTTCAGAATTACATTAGGAACTTCTGCTCTGTTGCTTGTCTCTTAAGATCCATTTTAGAACAGCTGCAGAAGTTTGGCTGTATTAAATTGGTTAGTTGAAAATGTCTCACCTGGCTGAGTAAGTCAGCTAATTTTGTGTATCATTACATGATCTTCCACCAGTTTTTGCGTAATTTGCAAGTGTCTTCTGCCAATATTTTAGGAATATTTTACATTGGATGTGGTCACTCTTCAGGCAATCCTTAAGAGATGACACTAGAGGTGGAAGTGTGCCCCATGGCTGGTTACCTTTGGGAACTGTCAGCCAGTTCTTTATCGTATCAATTTATTCCTTTATCAGCTTTTCCATTATTTTGACTGGGATTGATGTCCAGTAACTTGCCTTATTTAACCTTTTTGGGTATTGGTACAGCATTTTTACTCTTCTAGTCTTCCGGAATTTCTCCAGTATTTCAAGATTTATTCAAAAGTAACATTAGTGATTCAGCTGCCTCCTTGGGAAGCTGCTGAGGACTCTTGGATTCAAGCTATCTGGCCTACTGATTTAAAAATATTTAACAGTTTTTGTCTAAAATCCTTCTTGGTAACTGAAGGACTGGAAAGACCTTAGCATCCTCATGTGAAGTGATTAAATGATCCTGTTTTTCTCCCAGTATTAAAAGGCAATATTTATTGAACATTTATCCTTTTTCTCTATCATTATTAACAGATTTAACATCCTTATCTAATGACAAGATTATATCACTTCTAGCAGATTTTTCTCTTTTTAATAAAGATTTTAAAAGTTCTTTCTCTTTTTCTTAAAGACAGCAATTATTTTCCCATGCTTTTAGCTTCTCATATTAATTCTTTTATTTTGTTTAGAATTTCTCATTCATACTGCTAACTAAATCTGCCATTTCTGTCTATTTTCATGTGTTATACATTGCTTTTATATTCCCAATTTCCACAAAATGAGGTTGGGCTTTTAGCCAAAGTTTGTTCTTTCTTGATTGTGAAATCATGGGGGTTTAGCCATCTAATAAACTCTTCTAAAAGAATGCCTAAGTTTCATTCAAAGTTCTCTGCTTACAGTTCACTTTCCAGGAATTTTGCTCATAACATTCCTCACCTTTTGGAAATTATGTCTTTTTAAAGCACAAACTATGTGGCTAATTGGGAATTTTCTTTGTTTATCTTCTTAGAAGAAACCAGATCATGGTCACTTTTCTCCAGGCCGCCACCACCCTTCGGTCTAGACAGACCATGTTTGTTCTAGAGAGTAATTCACCTGTATCCAACATTAAAAGGCTGTATTTAACATAATGAAGAATAAAATTGTCATAGGCAACATCTTTAGATGAATGACTATGTATTTAGTTTTTAAGATTCTGGTGTTTTGTTGCTGTTTGAACTGAACTTCCAACCTTCTTCTTCCAAGCTGAAGCTTCCACATAGCAAGATAAAGAATTTATTTTGTTGGGATGTGTAAGATATTTTAGAAACAACAACTAAAATGATTGGGATTTTTGTCACTTGTATTTTAACAGACCCTGTCCTGAATAACTATTGCACAAACCAAACCGTTTTGTTCATTTAACCACATATATTTAGGCATATAGAATTATAACAATCCTTTATGCCTGATAAAGTGATAAGCTCTCTTAAAAACAAGTAGAGCTGCAGTGAACTTTGGAAAACAAGCCCCCTAAAGCTTGTGAGTTTTATTGCCATTTTCCAGGTGGGCTCATAAGGAAAAGGGAGGCCTTAAAATGATGGAAATAGCCAAAGCACACTCAGGGGTAATTCAGAAATTTGAAAGTACAGCAGCCAATACAAATGTCATGCTATGGTGAAGATACAAGCCAGAACAACTCTCTTGCATCTCTTTGAAATATGAAATGTTAACTTTCAGTAGGTGCATCTTGGAGGAGACATGTCAAGCAGGGTAAGTGCCTAAGAGACAGAGGTAGAAAGAATGCTAAAGAGGAAGGAAAGTGTATTATTATTCCAAATTCAGGCCAGATTGTGGATCTGCTATCAGTTGTGTAAGACAAGATGTGTTAATAAAAGGCACTTTTTTGATTTATATAATGAAGCAATGATTTTCCCTTCCTCCTCCCCATCTGAGAAGCAAGATAGTGGCTACGAGAAATTGCAAAGAGGTTATTACAGCAAGACATTCAGACATCCTCCCGCAGCTGCTAGATGACTTGCTGGGTCCTGACTCATGTTTCCATCACTTCCTGAGCATGAATTGCTGTGGATAACCAGAATCCAGCCAGTGCTTAAATCCCAAACCCCAAGTGTAGGTGTCCCACATAGAAACTGAAGTGCAAGTGTGCCTTGCCGTTCTGCATGCACTATATCCACAGGTAGTCGAGAAAAAAAAATGGAGAGTGTGCCATCTTCTTTCTGCTGAACTGCTTGTGCAATCCTCATTTTCATAACGTCTGACTGCTACTCTGTCATTAATGTCAGGTACTTATTTCCCATTAATGATCCCAAAGTTATGGGCAAAGACCCAACATGTGGAGGGGTGGGGCAATTTATTCAGGGCTACGTAGGAAATCTGTGGTTGAACAGAAATTGAGTCTCCTGAGTCCTGATTTCTTATGTACAAGTGGTAGTGCACAGGGCAAGTTTTAGCAAACATGGCAAGTTGTTCTTCCCTGCTCCAATTTTGTGACTAAACATACACAGTTAGATCCAATGCTTCCTGGCTGTGGCAGGTCCCATATGCAGATCATCCTAGGACATTTCTGAAGGACCGCACCTACTGTAGGTGCTTAGTAGTTCTGCAAACAGCCTTGCTCCCTGCTCAGGAGAGGAACAAACTGGAAAGATGGTGGTTTAGATCAGTTTAATGCTTCCAAAGCATGAGGCCCACAAAACATAGGGTCTGATACCATCACCATGTTCATATGTGTGTACATCTCCTAAGGGAGTCACTTACAGAGCAGGAAGAGAGAGGGCTGAAAGATTCTATAAAAATACGCAAAAAAATCAGCAGAGAAGAATCAGTTTCTAAAAGAAGATATTTAACAACATTTTTTCTGAAAAGTTTCAGTTTTCATGTACTCTGTTTTATTACGAGATCTAGAAGAGACTGACCAGGAAGAGAAGATAAACTGCAAAATCTGTTGTAGAGCTTGGGAGGGAGGGGCACAAGAAAGTCACTGCACTTTGATGTGTTTTTATGGTTCCTTCTAAGAGATTTTTGTGTGTAAATAATGTAGCTGAGATCACCCAGAGTAAAGTAAACTTTTTCCTTCAGATGCTCTGATTTCCTTCAAGAGCTGTTTGTGTATGCATGTGTGTGTGTGTTCCTGTATAGCTGAGAACAGTCAGTGAATTCAAACACTTTCAAACACATTGAAATAATACTTGAGAATTATTCCTGAGCCCCCCAGAGTGTTTGGTGCTTTACAAAACAGAGTAAATCCTAACTGCTACTTCTAGAGCATTTTGTCATATTGTCTAAATTACAGAAATGGAGAAATCCAGCTGCTTTAGGGCCTGGAGTAAAAAGGTACAGCTTTGTTATCATCATAGGGATATTCCCCACCTATGTCAGATGAGGATCAGATACAAAGATGTCACTTTTTAAATTGATGGGATTTACATGTGCTCCAGTGTCTTACCCTGACACAGTCAACTACCATGAAAGAGGAAACCCACAAATATAATGGTACCACCAATCTGATTGGGCAGGGCTGTTTCAGCACACAGCTTCGGTTATACCAATGACTGCAAAACTCAGAAGGTACTGGGCATCTCTCAATGAGTGGCAAAGAGATATTTCTTCTTTGCGATCACTTCAGTCCACAAACTGCACTCTAATGAGCCAGCACAAACTTTTAGGAGCATTGACAGTTCTACATAGCTCTTTCCTGACCTCAATGGAGTATTTGACGCCACTAAGGGTGTGGCAATAAATAATCAAGGGGTGATTATTATTAAATTGTTATGTTCCCCCAACCTATCTTTAATCTGAGAGTAAACTGCCATTTCCATTAACGTCAGTCACAAACTTTGAGGGTAGACCTGCATTTTGTATTTCCACAACTGACTTTCATGAGTCAGCTTCCAAACTAATGCAGTCTATGCTTGTTTGCAATGGGGCTAAGCGCTTGCTTCGGTTAGCGTTGATTAGGTCTGTTGATCTGAGGTTAGACCACAATTCTTTCACAAATGGAAATACTCTTGGTCATCTTTCCCCACCCACAGAGGGCACTTGTTTGAAGAAGGATTTGCTGGGTGGGTAGAGAACCTGCCATTCACTACTCTCAGACAGAACTGTCCCTGTTTGCCATCATCCCTTCTTCAAGTCAGTGCTGTCAGTTACATCAGTTATTTCCTGAGCACTACTTTTATCCAATAAAGAAAAACAAATAAACAAATGAGAAGCATGTTAAGCAATCTCTCTCTGTTCCCTTCGGTAAGGCATGGTGGAACAACTGTGTAAATGAAACTGTCATTTTTATAGACCTCAAGCCAACATGGCTCTCAAGTGCACCAGATTCTGTGGGATGTGGTTCCACATCGTAGTGGCTGCAACCTGTCCTATTGCATGACCAGCACAATGTGTGATTTCTTGACCAGAGAAGGAGAGACTCACCCAAGGGCATTAGCACCTGCTCTGGGAACCAGACAGCGTGAATTGCTAGTCTCTCAGTTGTGGTGATTGCTGCTTGTATTTCCATGCACTTCAAAGCCCTATTCTTGAGCAAGGTCTTATACTGTACCTTAGAACAGCATTTTTCCATTTTTCAATAAATTATAGGTTTCACAAGCTCATTTGCAGTGGGCAGGGAACTTCCTCACCCAGAGGTAAGGCAAACTGTAGCCGCTGAGTATCTTTGATATCAAGGATAAATATGGCATGGTTTTGGCTTTGGATCATCATCTTTCTAAGAGGTTATTAAAAGGCAGTTTCTGTCATGTAGGACTGAAAAGTTTGAACTTGGTGCATCAGCAAACATTCATATGGAACAAGTAATGGATAAATTGTCATCTCCTCTAATGACTGACTAGTCTAACACAAGTGTCTTTGAAATATAATGAAAGATACATGTATGGAGTATTTTTGGTTGCACATGACAGAGCCTTTTGAAAATGTTTTTCCTCTCAGACTCAGACAGTATCCTTTGAATAAGTTTTATAAGTAAAAGCTATACTGACTTCATTATGGAAACACTGATAGTCTGCAGCTGGATGCTTTTGGTGAAAAAAACACTAACTGCTTTGGCACGTATTAGCTGGATTGGGAGCTGTGAGATATGTTATCCCATCAACCACTTGCAGCTGGTCAACTGACATCTTATCCAACAGTGCTATAGGTGAGTTAAACAAAGTATTATCTTTATACTTGTCATTCACTGCTATTAACAGTAATGAAGTAATTAATTGATCCCTGATTAACCTATTTGTGACCACTTTGTGGTAGGCAACGTAGGTAAAAAACAGAACTTAAATGGTTACCATGTCATTTCATGCTTATTTTTGTATTATCATTTGGCCAAATGTTATGTACCAATTTAAAACAGCTGGTCCAAGTGAGTTAAACCAGTTTAATATCCGGGATATATCACCAAGGGGATTACTTATTAAATTATAGGAAGTGATCTTAGATTTCAATAGTGGTTTATTATTCAAAATTGTTTTGCCTTACAACAAATTGTAGTTTTTGACCTCAGAGTTTGTATCTTTCATTTTAATATTGTGGTAGTTTATTAGAATCATAAATATTAAGATATAAAAGTTTATTATCCCAAAATTTCAACAGAGACTCATTGGAAACTATTATTCCCAAATGCTTTTTTGATGACAGTAAAATGTACTGTAAGTTAAGTGAAAACTTTTATTCAACAGTTCAGCTACAATGCTATTTCTCTCTGTTACATAAAAAAGACCATGCCATTTCATTAGAACCAAATTGCATCATTCTATCATTCATGTGATGTAAGCTTTGCTGCTATTTTTAAAACAGTAGGCCCAGATTCTCACTTCCTAGTAGGTTAGCTCCATCAGTTTTGATGTGATTACTCCTAATTTATATTGGTTTGAATGAGATCACTGACAAATTCCAATCTTGTTCTGTCACAAGGAGAAAATATGGTTTCTGGTTTCGTCACAAAACTTGCATAACTTTTTTCTGAATATGTCTTTGGACAGATAGAAAGGTAAGGCATAATGCAGACCTGAATGAGTAGACTCTCACAAGGCAAGCTAAAGGGAAAGGTTTTGTCTAAACCTGAGATATGAGTAATCTTTTGTGGACCTCATCATTCCTGTAGCCAGTCCCATATTTTGGTGTTCCCTCTTGGAGAGCAGCTGTACTGCATTCATTTGCTTTGTGCTGAGTGGACTGCAGAACAATTTCTCAGTGGACCAGGGTAAAAAATATTGAATAGATTTGGCTTAAGTCTTGTCTGCCTGTTCTGTGACTTGTTAGTCTCCCTGCACAGGATTCATCTGACTGGCTGGAGATATCTATAACATAGGGGTTTTTTTTCTTTCTGAAGTGGTCACCCTAAGCTCCCTTTTCATCAATGAGAAAAACAGACATTTCTGGGATATGAGTCAGCTCACAGATGTTTAAAATAGGCCAGATGAACTGTGTTCCAAAATTGTTGACTTATTTTCATGGGCGATGAAGGCAATCTGTGGTGACTAACTCACATATAGTTATCTACAATGCTGACATTAAAATTATGTAAGCTGTATTCCATTGCAAGACCATAGTCTATCCAGCTGGGTGAGAAAATTGCAAGCTAACTCCTTTCTCAACTGTCAGGATATGATCTCAAGACTGAAAGCAATTTAGCACTTTAGCACAGAACTTAATCAAATGTGATAAGCTTGGCCAAGCCATTCTCTTCCCAGAAGGTAGGACAGTCTCTCTGTATGGTGCTGCTCTACACTGTGTAGATGCATGGGCTGCTCGGCAATAACATATGACTCATGGCACTGTGGGCCACTGCTCAGTGGGCTCACACTGATAATATTTATCCAGCAGCAGTCCTATCCCAAAAGTCAGTCTATAACATTTGGTGGTTGGAGATGTCATATTCCAGAAAGAAAATAACACAACTATCCTGAGATTGTATAGACAGTAAGGTTGGATTGTGACTTCCTCTGCAATGAATAAACAGGCAATATTAAGATGTCCAGTTCCTGGAGACAATTCCAGTCCCTTACTGTAAAAAAAATTATAGTGATTCATAGTGCATATTTTGGCACAAAGTGTGATGAGTGATGCAGCTGGACACAAAGTTATCATTTCTTCTCCAGCCTTCCCCTACCTCCTTGGTGAAGAGATGCAAAGAACTAGACATGTCTCCATACTTACTCTTTTGCAAGTGGAATTTCTCTTCCTTTGAGTAGACATAGCAAAACTCAGTCTGGCTTTTCCTATTCTGCTTTGAGTACAAAACAGTTCCAACGAGCACTGTTTTAAGCATGCTGAAACTATGATTTTGATGCCTTTCTGGTAAGGGCAGACTGAAGGTTTGTCTTGCCTTTTTAGCCAAGTATCACAGCAATAACTGTGATATTAAAGGCAAGAAATTGGGAGTGACTGTGCTTTTCATCTGTGAAACTGCACAGAGCAGAGCAAGTGGAACAACTCCTTTGCTTATATTTTTAAAAGGTCAGATTCCAGGCCTGTTATTTGTGGTTTATACTACTGAATAGAACCATCTTCTATGTGAAATCTGAGCGATATTTGCGTATAACATCGCATGTTAGCTGGAGCCCAACCCCCCTTCTGTCCATAGGCTTTTGCATTTGAAATGGTTTGTGCTTTAGACTTGGGCTAACTGGCTGCAACTATGGGGCTAATATTGGGATTTCTTTTCCATGTGGAAAAGAGCTAACTACTCACTCCCAAAGAATATTAAGGACGAGCATTGAAAGGCTGGACATCTTCTAGTACCCACCCATAAGTCCCCAAACTGGCTTGTTACAGACAAATTCTCTAGTCATTCACCAGGAGAGCATCAGAGAGTAGCCCAGTTCACTGCAGAAAGGAGAATTATGGGAAGTATGACCTTAGATGTCTGTAATAACACTTAAGTAACTACAGCGCTTGGGAGGACACTGTCATTTTCCTTACAGCTTTGTGGCTAGAGAAGGATGACCTGTATACACCAATACTGGTGTCAGTCTTCTATAATTCTGTCATGAAAACATACGCTCTGTGTGAATTTAGCTAAGAATCCTTTTTCTTCCTAACAAATAAGAAACTTCTGACTTTTTTTACTTGCTTTGGTGAATTGTTTTAAGCATGATTTCCTTTCTTTTATCCTCATGGTAACCCTCATAAAATATTTCTATTTCTGCCTGTCCATATCTTCCGATTCCTCAACCTGTGATTCATTGTCTGGGAGATCTGCTGGGAATACTGAGTCAGGTTTTCTTCTCCTTTAAGCCAGGATGACTTGCACTGCTACTGGATGTACTACTAGCACATATGGTAATAACACCTGCTCCAAATTCTGAAGTTCCTTGAAACAGCTCTGGCTTGCACTTTGAACTGCCTCTCAACTAATCCCTTCCTTTAAAGAGGTAGGGAAGAAGATGACAGTGGTTCTTTGATGTTTTTAAACAGTACCACTGCTAGTTTTTTTCTGGCGATTACAGAGGCAGGTTTTTTTGTAGTGGATCCATAGCTTTAAAATATTTTAAGCATGGCTTTGTAGTGAATTTGAGCTCTGAATGTGTATTTCCATCATCAAACTATTAAATGTAATTGATCTTTATTGTTATGTTTTTCTTTTTTTTCCTGATTTTCATAATGTTTTAATTAAAAACCTGATGTATATTATTACCAAAATATGAGTAAAGATGAGGATATTAGAAGAAACAGCAGAACAGAACATGCAATGAATGTGAGGCAATGTGGAAAATTATCAGAATACGTTTTCCATTAGTTAAATGGCAATTATACTTTTATGCGTGAATGTGTATAGATGGCAGTAAGGACTTCAAAAGATGATATTTCTGACAGCCAGCACTGCAAACTCAAGCTGAAACATGAGAGACAAGCTTTGTTCTTTCTCCTCACCCTTTCATCATAAGAATTAATAGAAAAGTTCAGTAATCAGAATATAGCTGGCATCTTTGATGACACACGAAGCAGAATGGAATCCATCTTGCTTCCCCATAGATTCATTGTCTTTCTGCTGCTGACAACAGAAAATAGTTTATCTTGGTGAAACAAGCAGATGTGACCTGAAGATACAGCTGAGGCAGGATATGCCACATATCACATTGATATTTTTCTGATGGCAAACGTACTTTGAAAAGTGAGGTTTTCCCACTAAAACCAAAAAATTAAATCACCAAAATTTTGGTTTAGCCATTTGTTTCAGAATAGTCCAAGTGTTCAGGCCAGTATGTAAAGGAAGTTAAAGAAGATTTCAGTATAATTTGTCAATCCTCTCCACTTTTAAGAGCTGTTAAAATTGCAAAAAGCATCCATCTTTTCTTATGCACTGTATTTGGAAATTTACAACATGAGAGTCTCATGCCATACGTACTGCAAATGACTGAAAAAAAAATAATGCTACAGAATCTAATCAGCAGAAGAAAACCATCCATCTGGGTATTCCCAGAACAGTCTCATTGGCTGTGGATGGCTTTCACAGGGAATAATATGGCAGAAACCTCACCAAAAAAATAATGATATGGAAACTGGCAGTTTTCCCCAAGTAAGAAATTGTCAAAACATCAGCAAGAAATTGTCAAACCCTCAGCAGGCAGAGGGTTTGACCAAATCATTATGGAAACAGATGACGTATGATATCTTCATATAAAAAGTGAAAGTGACACCTGCTTCTCTGCTATATACCTTCTGCAAAGAGGAATGCAATTGGATGGGCACATTAGCTGCAGTCTGTGTGACAAATGTCATTCTGTCCATCGTCAGATTGTGAAGCAGGGCAAAAAGTAGGAGTCCATGCTGGCTAAAGAACCAGCTGAGATTTGAAACAGATTCATAGCCATTGAAGAGCAGCCACAGATGGAATCACATCTCACATGCTTACCAGTGAGAGGAGCCTGATAATTTTATGCAGGCTTTCCCATCCTCCCCACTACTTGGCTTGCAAGATGCAATGAACTCTTTCTTCTTGTCAAGTATGCAATTGCCTCCTTTGCAAAGGACATGAAATAAAGCATTGCTATGATGTTTGAACTTCTTAAAGTAGTAAAAAGATAGCAAACTTCACAATAACTAAGGCTGGGCATTCTGGCCTTGATTCAACAGTGCACTTAAATATGTGCTCAAGATCATCCCCATTAAGCAAAGCACTTAAGCACATTCTTAATTTTTAACATATGTATAAGTGCTTTTCCGAGTAACGATAGATTTAAGCACATGCTTGTGTGTCATACTGGATAGGGGCTAAAATCAGCACATATTAGTTCTTTCCAACAAATCAAAGCATCTGTTTCAAAAATAACAATGGGTCCTTCATAGCAAACAGCTGTCCTCATCTGCAAAGTGTTTCAACCCAAGGCATGACTTGATGACTTGATGTGCATAAGAAGACAAATACTATTTAAGATGGACTCAAGCTTGTAGAAAAGGTATTGGTCCTTTCTGAAGATGAAAGCTGAAAAAAAGGGCCCTTACATCTTTTGTGTCTGTAAATCTTTCTTTGTACTAAGAATAGAAATAAATGGATGTAAGTGCACGTTTAGGGAGAAAAAGAGGAAAATGTCACAGTATGAATCTCATGTCTCTTCAGTGCTGTATTTAGAACAGCTAGAATTTCAGTTTGCTAAAACATTTCCAAAGCTATGGCTATTTTCATTTTTCCATGGGCAAAGGTTTACATATTTTTAGTGTTAATTCACTTTAATAAATAGGCACACTTTAAAAAGCTGTACAATAGAGAAAATAATAGTTGTAATGCAAATCATCTAGGGATTAAGGACTAATAATATAACACCACTCATCCCAAAGGATCCCTAAACACTGGAATGACTTTATAAAAAGATATCAGTCCTCAATCACTCACTCTTTCCCTTTTGGGGTAAACCA
This sequence comes from Gymnogyps californianus, assembly GCF_018139145.2. Classification (NCBI taxonomy): domain Eukaryota; kingdom Metazoa; phylum Chordata; class Aves; order Accipitriformes; family Cathartidae; genus Gymnogyps; species Gymnogyps californianus. Next base: position 116,255,923 of record NC_059473.1, read on the forward strand.
CAATAATGATTTATCAAGGCATAGCATTACATTTAAGAACAGAAGGAGAAGGATATTATCTTTGACTACAACAAAAGAGAAAATTTTACGTACTGTAGACAGAATAATTACCCAAATTGGAATTGGCCAGGGCAGAGGAAAAAAATGGAGGAGGTGAACAGAAGGTCAAAATGAAGAGATGGGTGACTTCTAGAGAGCCATTTGTCACCTAAAGGGGAGGGGAGGAGGGGAGAGAGAAGCAGAGAAGAATTATGATTCTCTGTGGAAATCAAAGCAAAAGTATGCATTCCTGCCTTCAACATTGTTGTTTGGTAATATAAGGTTGTGGGGAGCTTGACAGAGAGCCAGAAATAAGTTTCTTTTACCCAGAGAGACAAGACAGATATATCTGGGAAAGAGGCTTGGGAGCCCTGTAACATGCTGAACTTGAGCCAAATATTATTGGAAAGGACCTGAGAGAAAAGAGAAACTCCAGGCGCTGCACTGGCTTTCTTTGTTGGAAAGATCAGATCTTTTTGTACGCGATTTGAGATGTTATTATATATACGAGTGTGCATGTGTGTGTGTGGGGGGGTGGTATTTTGCATTCACAGGAGCAGCACTTTACCAGAAGTGAGTTCATCTGAGTCTTCGGCTATCTCCAGACTTTGGGGTCAGCATAAATTTCTCTATAAGCAGTTCAGAACATGCATTTTTTTGGCATCTCGGAGCACAATGGCATCACAATGTTGATTGAAGACTATTGCTGCTACTGAATGATTATTTACTATCCATAATCATGTATGTTTTTGAAATCTCTTGCATCCTACCTAACAGGGTATTGCAGAGCAAAGACAATTCTGTTGAAATATAAAGGTCACAGCTATACTGTTAGAATATTAAGCAGAAAGATTTCTCTGGACAGAAAGATCTGAGTTTAAGTCTCTACTACAGTCCCTAGGTATGATTCAGAAAGTAAAAGGCCTATAACAATTATTCTGTGGATTCATTGTTACTTCAAAAATCAAAAAGAGATAGATGGAAAATCTGAATGTTATGCAAATTGCAGATCTTGCAATCATGGCTATGTAGACCATCTATGAGACCTTATTTACTAAAGACGGATCATTTATCACTGTAAGTAGAGTAGGAATTTGGAAATCTAAGTTTTGCAAATTCTTCCATTCCAAAATATGCTTTCATTTCAATCCGTTTGAAAGCAGCCATAACAAAAATGGTTTGAGCCAGTTGAAATGTTGTGTTTTGATAACACAGAGATATTTTGCTTCAACTTTTTTATTATATCAGATAACATTCATTTAGAAATGAAAAATCATTTAAAATGAAACATTCCTTTCTGTTTGTTATCCAAATTCTTCCTAACCATTTTTTTTTTCTCTAAACATAAATGAACCAGCTAGAGATGGGCAAATATAAAGTCAGATTTTAATGAAACTTCACATTCTGACACAAAAATGGGACTTTGGTACAAGAAAAAGAACACACACTTTACTTAGCATGAGGAAACCTTGTTTCCTTTGTGTCCTTGGAAGGACAGAAGGAAAGTAAAGCCTACTAGGACTCTGGGGTATCTGTACAAGTCTGTGGACATGAGTACTGAAGAAGCTTGAAATTAAATTCTCTACCCTTAGAAGAATTATCTTACTTCCTTAGCTGACAAGGTCATTTAAAAAAAAAAATCTACACATTTTTTTTGACAGCTTTAGCCTTAAGCATATGTACATGCAAATATATAATAGATGCTCTGGTTATTGTCACCTTCTTCTAATTTTCATTGCAGGACGTGTGTATCTACGGCTTCTTTGGCTTCTTTGCTCCTTTGCTTCTTGTTTTGTGTACCATCTCTGTTTCACGCACAGTAGCAATCAGTTCTTCTAATCTCTGTCCTTATGCATGCTAGTAATCCAAAGTGAACCCCTTTTACTTCCAGTATGGCATTGTGTGTACTTATAATTTGGGTGATTATTGTTTCAGCTGTTTGGCTCCATTGATATGCTTCTGAATAAAGGACTGTTCTTACACCTACCAGCTTTGATGACATTTCTCCCGACCTCCAGCATAGCTTTATAAATAGCTATACCTATCTATCTTGCACTTAAAATGCAGGAAAAGAATGTTGCATTAAAGAAAGAAAGAGGTCACTGAGTTTTACAGGTTGGCTGTAAAAATATATTTAAATTATTTCAGTGACGATACCTCCTTAATCTGATTATCTTCAAGCTAAAGAAATATTTTTTAAGGTTACAGCTACTCCTACTAAGCCATTTTGCAGGTCTCCTATAGACACATGTATTATGAAGCTTGACATGCTTATTCTGCATGATTGTGCAGCATGGCACGATGTATCCTGGGCATTTATGTGAGTTTCATTCCCTACCTGTCTCTGGCATTCTTTTTCTCCCTGGGAAAAGGAATGTAAATAAGCCTACCTCTGTGGAATCAGTTTTTTTCGGAGACTGAAAGGTATTTCTCTTGCCAAGTGGTTTCTCCGCCACCCCTGTTGCTGTCTGCAGGAGGCCCTATAAAGGAACACTTTGCTTATGGCAATCAAATGCACAGTGCCAAACTTAGCAAAATGACAACTAAGAGCATGCATCCCATACAGGAGTTCATACTTAGTTACTATCCAGACTTTTGGCAGGTTTAATCACTACACATTGTAGAAAAAAATTACATCAGCTAGAACTTAATTTTCATTGTGATAACATTAACCTGGAGGTTTAGAATCATGCCTGCATTGCACATACAGCAAAGAAGTGTTGACAGGGAGAAAGCCAGACATGTTGAATTTGTACCAAGACTAGTACAACTAGGCTTTGCAGTTCCCTGAAATTGCATTAAATCTAAAACAAATTCACTAGATTGTAGTTACATCTTTGCTAATTATGCCTGTACTGGTAATCTAACAGTGCTAGGATTTGTTCTCTGGCATGGAGGCCAACTTGCACAGTCTAGCTAATCCATGCTGTAAAAATCTCTTATCATTCAAAACAAAGTGGTTATCCTGAAGCTGACTATTGTGAATGGTTTGATTCCCAAACTGTGCTGGGCAATTTTTTTGGAGAATGCTAGGCAGACTGACAAAATACGTGTTGAAATTTACCCTAGTAATCAAGAAAATCTAGTTCTCGCACCTGAGTCTGGGCCCTAGCAGTGTTTAGTTTGTCGCTATAGACATAATCTCAGTCTACCTGAGCTCTTTGCTCTTCAGTCTATACTGACACATTAGAACAATTGCAGCCTGGAAATTAGCATTCCCAAGGCATCTTTCTGCATCACAAATTTAGTGATACAACTGCTGCTGTTTCAGGAAGTTCTGCCTGTAATGTGTTAGTTGCTGTGTATATGTGACAACTAATAGTCTCTGTATTAACACAAAATTGAAATGGAATTCAAAACAAGAAGTAAGGAAAAGAGAAATGGAGGGACTAATAAGGCAAGAGAGGAAAACAGTACTGTAAGAAACATGCCATGTTTTAGCTGAGATTTCTCGTAGAATAATTTTCAGACAATCAGTACTAACAAGATGCTACCTGCCTAGCTTCTGTTAGATGGCAATTTTCATCATGGCAATAATAAACAGCTTCAGATCAGTGGGGTGTTTTTTCTATGAGGTTCTACAGAAACATTTTCTCATGCACAAGATGCATAAATTGGGTTTGGACATAAATATGAAGCAGTGTTGGAGGGAGCAGTTGTTGACAGAGGAAAGCAGAAACTCACCTCCTCCTAAGCCAACGGCAGGTAGGTTGCATAAGTTTACAGTGAAAAAGACTTCAACATAGTTCTGATAGCATATTAGAAAAGAAGAGGATTTCCTACTTTACTGATAGCTACTGACCTCTTTACAGGCATCTTTATACATAATGATGACTTTCCCACAAATCAGCAAAGACTGGATGCGAAACTAATGTAAACTGGTACTCCACTGAATTAAGTGGAAGAATCGATCCGAAGCTGGTGCACAGAGTTAACCCTTCCCCTGTTTGTTAGCTAGACTTCTGATATATTTTAGGAACCTTGTCAGGCTCATCACAGGCTCAGTACAGGAGTAGTTCTTACATGTGTCCCTGTGACCCTTTAGGCCATGAATTCTTGAGCACACTTTCTGAAACCAAGAAGAAAAACTCACATGTAAGAGGTCCCACAACTTTTATATGGGCAAAATGAGACTTGCCAAGCTTCTTTCTTCTTTCCTCTCAACAGCAATGAGCATCGGCATTCAGCAAGTTCCTAATGCACCTTTCTCAGTGACATGTCCTTGCTTTCTTGGTTTCTTTGTGCCTCTGGATCTTGCCTGTTTTGCTCCATATGGCGGGTCAAACTTCCTTGGCTAACCCATGGGCTTCCAGTCAGTCTTAACCACAGCACTAGGCTTGTAAGAAGATACATTTCAAGCAAGAAGTAGATCAACTGTAAATAATTAGAGAAACTAGTGAACCACTCCTTAGCAAGTCAAACAATTGATTCACCAGGAAGATTCACTGGTATTTTAGTGATGTGCACAACAGACTTTCATAAGAGGCTGCAAACTCTTGACTTATTAAGACAAACCCTGAAAGAGGCTGGGAAGTGAAATGCCCAAATATTTCCCCAGTAAATTCTTCAGCAGATGTAGAGATTGTATTTTGACACAATCTGAACCATAAGACTTGGAAGTAAACTTGGCACTGCTGTGTAAAAAATGAAATCCTTTTATGTTCACCTAACATTTCACTGTGATATATGGATAATGAGTGTTATGACTAAAAAATATTTTTACGAATTATTATTACAACTCTGGAGAAGATTGTTGTGCCTGTATTTCTTTGGCATTGACATTGACTTCAAAACAGAGGAAAGAAAACCAATAAGAAATTACATGAATGATATGAGATAAAGATATATAAAGAAATATTTGGAGAGACCTAGAAGGTCTAATTTTAGTCTAAAAGCTTGTTTTTCAATCATTCAATTAATGATCCAGGTAACAGTTTTGGTTATTTACCCCATAAACTGTCATTCATTGCAGACAGGATTTATTCTCAAGACATTCAAAATGAGTCATCTATGCCTAAATCAGACATACAGTTAATCTGACAAGTCTTGGATACCTTTATTAAGAAAGATGAATTCCACCATTAAGTTTCTTTTCTACACTAACAACATAATTATAATTGTATTTTATGACTATTGATATTTTATGTTATACTATTAATATAATTAATATGATTATAGGTAGAATTTTAAAGTTTTCGGATTTTTTGAACTCTCGTTGGTTGAATCTTCTCAGCATGTTCACAAACATAAGATCAAGAAGTTTTAGAGCATTAGTCCTATTTTAATAAGTAATTTAGGTACTTGAGAGTGCTAAGTGGCAATTGGACTTCTTTACCTGTGTGCATATATTGTGAAGTCTGTACTGTTATCATGACTTCTTTAAAATCTCAATTTAGCAAACCCAAAGAATTTTTAAAAGAAAAAAAAAAAGCATAAGAAAGTTGTAGAAAAAATCTTCCCACTTTGAAAAAATCAGGTCTTTAAACAAAACAAAATGAAATAAATTATAGAAAGAACTTGGCATTTTCCCTGATGGGTAACAACAGCAACATTTTTTAGCAGTGTTTTGAGGTTCTATGCATCAGTTCCTACAAATGCAGACTCTGAGATATCTAAGATAGCTAAGTAATGTAAGTAGCTGAGTGAGAGTAGAAGGAAAAAAACAACAACAACAAACAAATCTATTTGGCTTTGTTTCAGAAGGAATGAATTTTTCCTGGATGGCTTATTCCAGAAGCTGAAATATTTGAACTAAACCATGTTAGCAATGATCGTAGTTCTAGCATCTTTTCTGCATTTTATTATAAATTCTTTTTGGGAAAGGAAAAGTTTTGTGTATTTTTAAAAGTCAAAACATGGCTTTAAATATTCATATTTTCTGAAAGAAAGCATATTGCTTTTCTATTGAGTCATGCTACGGGAATAGAACCCAGACCGTGCTGCTGGGATTCCTACAAGAACTTTCAGTTGCTTGTGCGTATTGTATAATCTGAGAATCAAGGGACTCAGCTGCAGTTAATTTTCATTTGCTGTTTGTATATAAATGCTTTTAGTACTTAAACTAAATTCAGATCAATTAAACTAATGTTGTTTGACATAATATTCCTTGTTCCAAAATCAATATCCCTTCATTTGACAGACTTATTCTTGAATTCAGGATGTTTATTATTCTTAAAGCTTACCTATAGACCTGGTTTTTGTCTTTGATGATGTAAAACAGTTCTTCCTTATGTACCATGAGCCAGAGTATAATGGGGTTCAAATTTCTCTGGTAAATATCTTTAATTGTAAGATCATGTCCGTTAACCTCTTACCATAGTGCTAACTTCCTATCCTTTCCTTTTGTCTTTGCTATTTTCTCTTTGAGACCATATTCTCCCAAAGAAGATACATTTTTTTTTATCGTACTCTGCTACTGAACACATCTTTTTCTGAGATTGTGGTATTTGACAATGAAAGGTCCTCCACCAGATTTTGGAGGGTGAAGTCTTCCAATTTCATTTCAATCAACAGATTCCATAAAGGTCCGTGGCCCAAAAATCTTTCTCCAGACTGGGTTTGGTAACATTTATGCCACTGCCTAGAGAGGAAGGAGGAAGGGGAACTACAGGGAAGCACTAACTCTTTCAGTGTTTATTGTCTATACATCAGGGGGATGCACAATGCTGGTCTGCATTTCATGGGGATCCAGAGTTGAAGTCGGTCATGGAGTCATGGCGATACGTGCTTTCTACTCCTTGTTTCACAAGCCCATTCGTACATAAGGAAAGCTGTTGTGGGGAAATACTGTACCGCCAAGGCTGGGACTTTCTTGTCCTCCCACAACAAAAAGCATGAATCACAACATGCCCCTCAGTTGTGTATTTCTTCAGATATATCCACACTAATGGCTGCAAGAGCTTGCCTGAATGACAGCTGGTTAAGGATTGAATGGAGTCCTTAGGATTTGGTCCACCAGGAGTATTTTTCTTGAGCTTTTGTTCTGAGAAGACAGAGCAGGGCTCATGCCCTTCAGATCCTCTTTACCCTCCCACTGTGGTACTTATAAATCTTGCGATTTTGTTTTGTCTGGCCCTTGTCCAAAAACAGACCTGTCGAATGAAAGGCAGCTTTGGGATCATTTATCAATGTAACAGTGGGAATAGTGGGCTGAACAGTAGTTTTGTGCTGTTACCAAGTGAAACCACCATGAGCAGTTACCTAATTGGAATAATATGGCACATGTTCCCATAATTGCTCTCCTTTGATAACTTTACTTAGGTCATGTTTTCTCAGTTAATTATCATTAGAAAAATATCTAATGAAGGTAACAAGGACTAAGGGTTGCAAAAAAATGGGTATAGGCTGCAGTGTGACTTATTTTCAGACACAAATATTTTCTTTACATTAATGGTAATAGAAATGATATAACTTGGCATCAACTGCAAATATAATCAACAGCTATGGTTCCCAGGTATTTATTATGACTGAAGGTCAGAGTGGAAGAGGGGTTATTAATGAAACTTAAGCCAAACTGTCTCAATTATGCTGCTGGAGGGCAGAGTCCTGACCTCGTCCTCCTCTGCAGCTGCCCAGACCTCCAGACACAGACGAGAAATGAAATCCTACAGCTTCAGGTACATCCTCCCAGCCGCTCAAACCTTGTTCCCACTTGAGAAAAAAATGAATGAAATAGGTATTAGTCCCTGCTTAGAACAAGAATGAAGGCAGCACAGCTGCTGATAAATTACATCATACTTCTGGGAGAGATGTGAGAGAATATTACAGTTCTGGACAACTGCTCCAGAAAAAAAACTTTTCACCCTTCCACACTCTGTTCTGTTCTGTGGAGAACAGTTTAGGTCTTCTGACACGGAAACTTCTCAGTAAGTATTTCCACTGTTTTTCTTGATTTCTTCTGTAATTTAATCTACATGGTCTTTAAAAGTGTATCTTAACCTGAGAGATATGCTGATAAACTTATTAGTATGTATTAGGCTGGTATCTATCTCACCTTATCTCAGGTGCCTAAAAGTTAGAGGTCTAAGTATGACCTGGTGACCTCAGACTCACTTTATAGTCAGAAGAAAAAATGGGCATTCCCAGATTGCAATCCATCTTATTTGAGCTAAGTACACAAGACAGGTCAGATGAATTGTGGCCGGGATTTGCTTCCATTGAGTATAACAGGAAGCCAGGGTAACTAGCAGAGGTTTAAATGTTGAACTTTCAGATGTCTACATTAAGGTAGATGAATTGCACCCTGAAGTTATGCACACTAATAAATTAAACAGTAGAAGGGAACATGCCCTGCCACTTTGTTGCCTACAATGCAAACAAGTTTGGATGGTACCTGGCTGGTTTTGACCCAGGCGAGCTACTGCTGTCCAAACCAGTTCTAGAGTGAGTTGGGGCCAGAGACGTTTGTTAACAGGCAGTTTGGCAGTGTCTGAGGGCACAAAGATTCAATAAAATGGATGCAGGCCTTTCTATGCCGGTTAGCTGCAGTGCCAGAGGGTGGCTGTGAGCACATTTAATTTTCTAGTATGGACATAGTCTTAGTAGCTACAGGAAACAATTCATATCAAACCCATTTTAAAGCTACAGAAGTCAAGTCACACTTTCCTACAGAGTTCAGTGGAAGCAGTCTCTAGACAGATATACAGATAGAAATCCCTTCCTCTAACCTCCAAGGGCCTCCAGAAACCAACAGCAATCTCTTTATAGAAAGTATGAAACACTAATCTTACTGATAGAAAATAACAAAGATGTGACCAACTGTGTGACAACATCTAGCCAAAACATTGTGTTTTAAGACTATGATTCTGTTCCCACTGACTTCAAAGCTACAGGATCAGGCCTGACATGCTTCTGAGGTTTTTTGCTGGAATGATAATGGCCAGAAGTGGAGTTATTTTTATTCTTTATGAGAAACAATGAATAAGAGACCATGCTTACTTTTCACTGGAAATTCTGAAACAACCAGTTCACTTCAGGGAAAAAAAAAGCAGCCCTCTGCACTGAATTATTTTTTTTCCACTATGGTCATGAGCACTTTCAAAGAAGCCTGACTCAGGACAGCCAATGCAGGATAAAGCCAAGCTACTAAAACATCTTTCCTTTCCTTAGACATTTGGGGCCTGTATTCTCTTTGTATATTTTGTCACTGGGAAATAAACCAGCTGTGTTCTTGAAATTCCTGTTTCTCGTTCTTGTTAGGTCAATTCACTTTCATGCATTGTGTTTGCCTCTGCTAATATCTGTGAGGGAACCTGTGCTTTGATTAATAACATTTTGCCTTTTTTTTCTTTAAACTTGCTTATTGGCGGGGTGGTTTTCATTAACCAAGCCAGCAACTAGAATCAATTACACTAACTAAATAAAGCAGAGTGTAAAACTGTGGAAAGATGAAGATAACAATAAAAACTGAAGCCCATCACACACAAAATTCTCCAGCAGAAATAACTAAAACCAATCTATGCCACCATCACTTTTGCTTCATAAATTATATGAAAACCAATACACAATTCTGTGTTGCAACTCTACTCATAGAATCCTAGAATAATTTAGGTGAGAAGGGACCTCTAGAGGCTTCTAGTACAACCTCCTGATAAAAGCAGGGTCAGCTATGGGGTCAGACCAGGCCTTTATCCAGTCAGGTCTTGACAGCTTCCAAGGACAGAGATTGCACTACCTCTCTTGGCATCCTGGTCCACTGCTTCACTGTCTTCATGGGGAAAAGGTATTTCATTATATCCAGTCTGAGCTGCTCTTGTTTCAGTTTATCTTTGTTGCTCATCTTCCCACCATGTGCTACTGTGAAGAGCTTGGCTCTGCCATCTCTCAGTGCCCTCGATGCAGAGTACGAGCCAGTCCCCCCAGTTTGGTGTCATCTGCACACTTAATGAGACTGCACTCCAACATCTCCAGGTCACCAGTAAAAATGTTAAACAGGACAGGCACCATGACAGACCCCTGCAGTACTCCACTAGTTACCAGCCTCCAGACAGAGTATGACTCATTAACCGCTATCCTCTAAGCCCAACCATCAAATCAGATTTTACCCATCTAGTTGTTCACCAGTCCAGAGAGTAGCATCCTAGCTTGAATGCTAGGGAGACAGTGCTAAAAGCCCAGCTAAAATCCAGGTAAATGACATCCACTGCTCTCACCTCATCCACAAATCTAGTTGCTTTTCACAGAAGACGATCAGGTTGTCAGGCATGAATTATTCTTGGTAAACCTGTGCTGATTGTTCCCAATCACCTTCTTCTCCTTTACCTGGCCAGAAATGGCTTCCAAGGGGACTCGCTCGATGATTTTCCTAGGGACCAAAACAAGGCTCACCAGTTTGTAGCTCCTTGGATCATCCTTTTGGGCTTTTCTTTAAAAATATGCACAGCATTTACTGTCCTCTAGTCTTTGGGGTCCTCCTCTTATCTCCATGACCTTTCAGAGATGGTAGAGAGTGGTCTTGTTATGACATTGGGTGGCACTCTCAGACACAGCCTATATGGTCCCAAGGACTCACATGGGTTGAGTTCTCTCACACAGTCCCTGACTTTATCCTCATCCACTGCTCGTATCTCTCTGAGCCCTTTCTGTAATCACAGAAGCCTGGGCGACCCTCTTGGTGAAGACTGAGGCAAAGAAGGTATTGAGTACCTCAACCTTATCTGTGTCTGCTGTCACTAAGCCACCTGCCCCATTCAGCAACAGTTCCATATTTTCTTCGTTCAGTCTTTTACTACTAAAATAACATCAGAATTTCTTGCTGATTTGGATGTCCCTTGCAAGGCTCAACTGTAAGTGAGCTTTGGCTTACCTGACACCATCGCCACATTCCTGGGCAACACTTTGAAATTTTTCCTTTGTAGCACATCCCTGCTTTCCTGTTGCCCATCCAGAAGACATCAGGCAGATTAATGTTTCCCGTTAGAACTGGGGTTTGTGATGTAAAGACTTGATTTACTTAGAAATTATGGAATTTCAGAAAGCAAGCTCTGATGGAAAGGTTTTGCCAAGAAATTTCATTTCTGAAGCCACAACTAACATGGATATTTATCTATGGTGCTGATAGCTATGAAAATTACTTATTTATCCTGACTTTTTTGATGGAGCTAAAACCGCATCAGGTACGAGATAATTATGAGTCATTTTTACTACAGATGACTCAGGAATGTTTTATATTTTATTGATGGTCCCTAAACCAGTTCTTAAATGTTGACAGTTTTGGTTGGAAAAAAAGATAGGATTTTGTTCAGATTCATTGTTAAGAACCAGACTGCAGTACTCACTATCACAGCCAATAGTACCTTCTCAAATGGTCTTGTTTCATTTAAGTCAACATGACTCTTCAAAAAGTAGCATATAACTCAATATGAATAAAGTTATCAATATGGTTAAGAACAAGACATCTATTTCCCCTTCTTTCACTAGAAGGAAGAAAATTATAACAGACATCAGTGGGACATGTTTTGCAGAGAAATCTGGCTCAGCAGCATGATGGTCCTTTTCTCCAGACACCAACACAAATGCTCTGCATTTAATCAACGTTTGAATCCTGACATACTTTTCAAGAGCTTTTCAAGAATGTGAAAACACTGTATCCCATCTGAGTCCAAACTTGGGTTATTGAAGGTCTATCTAAAAATTGGAAATTATTTGGAACAAACTGTTCAGATTTCTAAAACTATGTCCTTTCCCTGCTTGCCAGAAACAGATAATAATACGATGTTTTACATTTCATCAAATGTACTTATCCTACATTTTTTTTCTTTTGTAAACGAAAGGGGAAATCTCACAACAGAAATATGGTTACAGCCGCTCTGCAAATTCAGGCTAGTATCGTTGTACTTGTTATAACTGGCACATACTTGGATGCTTTTGCTATAATCATAGTGAGAGACTTATAACAAAATTCATGAAAGCTCTAAAGTGCCATTTAAATGTTGCCTACCCCCCAGTGTTATCCATGTTCTAAGCTTCCAGCATTAAATTCCCTGGTTATCTTGTTACTTATATGTATGCTTATAGGCATGCCCAGATGGGTTTAAGTCCTAATAAACATTTAATTGATGCTTATGCTGTTTGGAGGTTTATGGTTCAAGTATTCTCTTGCACAAAAGAAGAATTTTTTTCCTGCTTTTTACCAGTCAGTCCTATGATTCCTGCAGGATTGAATCTGGTTTTGATCTGGGTGCTTTCTAGCGTTTTCTTTGACAATGCCACAGTACTGTACAGGAATATTACCCAGTAGGCAGTATGGATCCAACCATTCTGCTTCTGAAGTAAGAGAGTTTAGTTGTGTGGACACAAGTCATGCTGTGCCAGGCCTCAAGGCCAAACCAGAGTTTCTGGCAGGACTTATTCACTAGTATGGACATAGTTTCTTTGGCCAAGCAAATATTCATTTATTCCTCGAGAGATGGAACTACCTTAACTGCCACATCTTATAGTAATCTATAGCTAATAACAGGGCAACATTTTAGGAGACAAGAGACCTGAATGCAGAGGTTTTATACAAAATAAAAGTGTCAAAACAAGAAAAGAAAAATGCCCTCCCCACATCGCCTCTAACCTGATTGGTACAGTGCTGGGAGGAGGCAAATATACATTCAGTCTGCCCAGGTGAAAATAAGTGCGGACACCATTCTTTGACGACTAGGTGAAATCTAAGCACCACTACTCGCAGAATCGTTTTGTGAGACAGAGCTTGCTGAACTGGCAGAGCCCAAGACATATTTTGTGTCTGTGACTTCCAGATGACAGTCATGAACTTCTCTCCCACTTCCTGAGCTAGCTGACCTCCTGCCCAGCAGGCTGAATCTTATGACTCCTGTTCTTATGTGTTTAACACTCCCATTTTGTCATGTAGGGGAGTCCTTGTGCCCAGCGCAGGGTTGTGCTCTCTACAAAGGATCATGGGTGGTAAGATACATGGGTAGCAGCAAGGAAGTGTTCCCAAAGAATAATTTTAGCACCTGGAGGATGGTAGAAAAAGAGGAATAATCAGAACAGCGGAGTTAGTAAGTGCTCTAGTAAGATACTAAGCGTTTCTGTTTAATTCAGTCTTTGTGAATCCCTCCTGCTTCTTTTGTGAATTTAGTCATTCAAATAGGAAAAACTAAACTTGGAACAAACTCATCAAAATTTCTAGAGATTGAGAGATTTTTCTCTTTTCTTACATAACCTTTCATCTCACAACCCTTTGGCCAAGCTAGACTTGTCCACATTTTGGAAAACTCCCTCTCCAGTCCTTTGCTACTGTCCATAAAGGGAGAGCTCATGGCAATACTATTTTCTGGCTCATCCACTCTGCTATTGAGACACTGGACAGGCCAAATTCCTGATCCAAAGGGAGACAAAGTGACACGTTCCAAAACAGTCATTCCCCACCAGTGTGTCAACAAAAATCACTCTGGCTTATAATGTATAGAAAATACACTTAAGTATACTATGCCAGTCCATCTCTGTTCAGGAAACCAGTTAACAATATGCTTAAATGTCTTGGGATTCTTTTCTAAAAAGAGACTCTTAGGTATTTTGTCTCTGGTGGGTTTTTAAAAATAATTTCAGTCCTATCATGAAGTACAGCTACTATGTCAATAGAACACATTTTCTACAAGGAATTGCATCCAAAGTGAACCCATCTATATCTATTTTGAGAAAATAAATAGCTATTTTTTTAAGTCAGCAAGGACCTCTCTTGTTCTTATCCTTTCTAAACTTGCTTGTAAGTATATTAACATTACACTCCTCATGTGTACTAGAAAAATATCTGCCTTGTTTGCAGTACTTAACATTAACACCAAGGTGAAGGACATACAAAAGAGTGACACCATAGTTCTAAATATGATGTCAAAATTGGTTATTGTATGTAATTTCCATGTACTAAAGGGACTCTGTCAGGTCAAATTAGGTCCCAGATTTTGTTTTGATAAAGAAAAGCCTTTAGAAGTCTTAAAAATGAAACATTTTCATGATTATTTGTTCAACATTCCAACGGGAACTTTTTCCTTTTTTTTAATTCTTTTTTTTTTTAAACAAGCATTGACCTACAGTATTCATAATGCAAACATTACACTGTTGGGCTGATCACAGCTGGCCCATGAGAACCAAAAAGCTCTGAACTGAGTTTAAAGAGGTTATAAAGCTTTACGCAACAAGACTGGTTTTGCTGTCAGAGTTAAGAAAAAAGGGTAAATAAACAATATAAAAGATAAGGCAAGGATATTCTCACATATAAGAGAGAAATGAAAAGAGATTTTTTAAAGCCTGTTTAGAGAAAATGGATCTGTTCTTTTGTTTTTCTAATGGCAAGTGATCTGTATTGAAGAATATTCAATCCAATAAAGAAAATGCAAACACTCCGTTTATGTTACAATAATAATCTGCTTAAATATAGTGTTTTTTGCCTAGAGAACAAATCTAAAGGAAATGATCTCAGGGTTATAATAGATTCCAAACTAAGCAAGTCAACATATTACAGTTGCAAAGTGTAAAACATCACACATGCAAACAGGCTGTGAAATCTTCATACGTGGATGTTTTTAGTAAACATTTAATAACATTTGTTCTGCTTTATTCTTGAGGATTTTATTGAAATATGTTCTCTCTAAATTGGAAAAAAAATAGATTTCAAGCTGCTATACGTCTCTCTGAAAGCTTGAATGTTCTCAGAAAACGATTAGCCTTTGGGTCCATTTTTTTTGCATGGAAACTTGAAGAACAAAGAAAACTATGTAGTTAAAACATCAAACTTATGAACTTAGATAAGGGTGGGGTTTTTTTACTTGAGACAGCAATATATGGGACATTTCAAATGGTGGTAAGTATCCATGGTGATCAGATAATTAGTATCCCTGTTCTTGAACTGACTACGACCAATTGTTTCTGGTTTCATCTCTGTTTTTGATCTTCTGGGTGACCTTAATGTTGGTCATCTCTACCTTAGTAATCTTAATTGTGAAATGGGAATGATACTGGATTTGTTCATACAATTCTTTATGTCAACTGATGGAAATAAGGAGGTATTATTACATAACACTTAGTATTATTTATTATTAGTATTAGTATTTTACATGGGGCCAAGACTCAGAAATCCTAGGATCATTTACTAAATGTAACAGATTATTTCCTTTGTGACTGGAAAAGCCATAATATCCTTGGTGTTCTTGTTTTATCCAAAATATTGAGACAATCTTCCCTTATCCTCTTCATTTTATTGATTTAGATTGTAAGCTCTTTTGTGAAAGTATTTTTCCTAACTACTTATTTGTACTTTACTTAAGAGCAACCGTAAATATATACATACAGAAATGTTTTATGTGGACTAGATGAGGTCAGATTCCTCATAGATGTTCTTTCCAAACTTTTGTGCTTTTTCCTCATTTGGCCCTCACCCTTGGGCTAACGTTAATCCTCCTCTCATCTCCTTCAGTTGAACAAAATCTCAGCTTCCAAACTAACTTCTCCAAAACTGCCTGTGCATTTTTGGCCCTCCTACTGTCTTCAAATAACCTGTAAATATAACTGCTTCAGCTCTAGTTTTTGTCCATCTCAACTCTCTTCTGCGTTGCCTTTATTATGACTTGTGATTTCTCTGCTCTAGCAAGACTGAGAGATTTCCTAGTACAGGCATTCTCTGAGATAGAAAAGTCTCCTCAAGGTACGAAATACAAGCTGTTTGTAGTATCAGTATGAGTGTGTTTATAACAGAAGGAAAGTAATTCAAATTCCACTACACTGGAAAATCATCCTAGTCTGTAGTTCATAGAAGCAGGCTCTCTTTTCTTTGCTGTCTTCTAACCAGATCATTTTTAGACTTGTGCTGCCAAGAAATTCAACTTCAATGAGGAGACTAAAGGGTATTCCTGTCCTTCTGTCTATCCCATTCATATTGTCTATAGTTTGATGGTCAGGGTAGGAGTACCCTTAAAGAGATGCTATAATTTTTTCTCCTTCAAAAAGAAAGGCAGCAAGATCACAGTTATCATCCTTTGTCTTGCTTTAGCAAACTAGAATAATGGAAAATCAATTATTTTATAAAACCAAATACATTTTCATTTCAACAAATGGAGGCATCTACCACTTTGCATTACACTGGTAGCAAAGCAACTAATATGGTTACTCTGGCAGTAAACCAGAATGAAAAGGGCAGACTGTACCTCAGAAGTCTGAAGAAAAATGCACTGATATCTTGATTGCTTTTAATAAGAGACAAGGAGGAGCAAATTCTCTTTTATTAACCTTTTAACAATGCTGTCTTTGAATTCTCAGATAGCTGGGCTGCATGGGCTTACATCAGCCTGACTTTAAGTCCCCAGTTTAAAAATGAAAAACAAAACCCCCTTAAACAGACCTGGAACTTATCCAGGGATCCAGGAGCTGTTTATTTCTTTTGGATGACATAAAACCACATTTTTACTTATAGCATATCTACTGGTTCCAATCAGTTCAAAAGGCTGGAGAAAAATGGAGGGAAATGATTGCCAAGAAGACACTGAGTTCCCCAAATTATTTAGTGAAAGGGTCATTTATATTTTTGCCCCTACCTCCATGTACGGGACAGTGCATAGCTTCTCTTTTCCAGGAGCAGACTAGAAAACAGTAATTCTTTGCCTTTGGGTTCCCACCTCTTCAGAGAAGCAATGATTTACCCCATATTAACCTCTCAATTCTCCCATGTCCCACTGCATGAGTTACTCCCTAGCAGCTGGTCATGTGGCTGTGGCACACATATTTTTCAGGTTGTATGACCCAGGCAGGCATTGCATTCAGGAAAGTAGTATGGCCAGACAAGTGCAGTGGAATTGAGAACCAGGAATTTGAACACCTGAATTTAACTTACAGAGAGTTTCATCTTACCTTGAATTAGACACCTATACTTGATCAGGGCTGTACCATGGAGTGTTGTGCTGAACTAGACTGTTTTGCCCGGAGATTTTCACCAGGTGGCATGATGAGCTACAGCTTTTGTTCTCCAGAGCCCTGTGCTTCATTTGCTACCAAGTCGATAGATGAAAGATTGGCCAGTTAGCTCAGTCTGGTACACAGCATCCCATGAGGGGCTGGCCAACTGCATTTCATGCTTGGAAATGCACAAGCTATGGATATCATGTGAGAGCTACACTGAACAAGTCCAACTTGGAACTTGTGGCTACATAAATACCAATAACTAAAACAAAGCCAAGATATGAATTTGAATACTGGTACTTCATTATGTGCTCCTTCACATGGCCTTTGCCTACTAACAGGCTCATTTAGTACAGGAAAGACATGGACCTGTTGGAACGGCTCCAGGGGAGGGACACGGAGATGATCAGGGGGCTGGAGAACCTCTCCTATGAGGACAGGCTGAGAGAGCTGGGGTTGGTTAGCCTGGAGAAGAGAATGCTCCAAGGAGACCTTATTGCGGCCTTTCAATACTTAAAGGGGGCTTATAAGAAATATGGGGACAGACTTTTTAGGAGGGCCTGTTGTGATAGGACAAGGGGTAATGGTTTTAAACTAAAAGAGGGTAGATTTAAACTAGATATAAGGAAGAAATTTTTTATGATGAGGGTGGTGAAACACTGGAACAGGTTGCCCAGAGAGCTGGTAGATGCCCCATCCCTGGAAACATTCAAGGTCAGGTTGGACGGGGCTCTGAGCAACCTGATCTGGTTGAAGATGTCCCTGCTCATTGCAGGGGGGTTGGACTAGATGACCTTCAAAGGTCCCTTCCAACTCAAACAATTCTATGACTCTATGATTCCAGGAGCTTGTTCCCAATACAGTGTCTAGGCTCAGTCACCCGTGTTAGGTAAAAAGAGAATTTAGGTAGATGGACACAACCTACAGAGACTTTCGATATCATGTCCAGAGGATGGACCTGACACATTACCAGCATATATGTAACCTGTGAGACCTACCGGCAGCTCTGATGTATAAAGTCTAGGTTTGTTTGAGCCCTGCTCCTAACCAGCTTCATTAAACCTGAATTCCTCTTTCTCATGCTGTCCATGGTATCAGTAGCCAATGTGAAGCAATAAAAATATGCTCTAACCCTCCCTACTCCCCTATGTATGTACAGGTCAGGCTACAATCTGGTTTTGATTAAGTTAAATGTAATCTAAATCTTGAGTAGAAGGGAAAGAAACACCTTGACCTTTTTTTTTTTTGGTATAAAGCAGACATCAATATTGGTTTAAAACCAATGGGGATACAGGATTTTTGTAGACTAGCAATATTTCAGGAACCTGTCCTAAAAAACGCACAATCTGTTGTCCTGACCATGCTGGAACCCTTGAGTTCCTATGTGTATACTATGTATTTTACTCACTGTTAAACTGCAAGGGACTTCTCACATACATTATGTTACTCAGGGAACAGTTAAGACTTAAGCCAGCCTTATTTGCTATCCTTAAGTCATTAAATGCTCTCACTCTCTTTGTTCCTCCTCTACCTATGTTTCCAGTGCTTTGGGGTAAATTTCTGGAAGAGCTCAGTGGGATTTCTAGAAGGCCAGGAGTTCCGAGCTTTGAGTCAGTGTTTTAGGGGGACTGATTTTGCCATTTCAGCCTCTCAAAATAAAAGAATGCTGATACAGACTGAATCCGAAGTATGACAAGTGCATGTTCAAAGCCTTATGGGATCACTTACACATAGCAGCAGCATTTTAGCCATCGTGGTGTACTTAAAGCAAGATTTATATATAGGGGTGAAACTTTTTAAACTTGCTGTTAATAGAAATCACTACCTCTGACAGAAACCCTGATGTTTGACAGACACTTGTTACTTTCATGAGTGACAGGACCCCTCTCCAGACAGTAAGCTCCTACTGCAGCCCTGCGTTGACTTGTTTTTAAGGAGTCTTTGTATGTGTAGTAAAATCAGAACTTTAAAAGGAGAAATCCTCTGTAAACATAATCTTTCATGTATTTAATTTAGACCTATATATGTCTTAACATTGTAGCAACCTCTGTTTAAAGAAAGACTTACAGAAACTTTAGTTTCACATAGGTCACAGCAGCTATACTTCAGGGAAAAATAAAAAGGTTTCTGACATTTGCAAAGTGTTTTGCTTTATATTTATTTGTTTGTTTAGGCTGGTTAGTTAGTGGGAATATGGCACTTCTGCTGCAGCTCCCTGCCTTGGTGGGTTTCTGTTATCTGAAGGGCTTACATTCACACAAAGCATTCTGTAAATGGCAATTTGTCATCAATTGAGGAGGATTAAAGAGGGATCAGTTACAAGACAGTCTGCTGCTTATATTTACTCTATCTACATCAACACTTCTTCCTACCTTAGTGAAATCACAGCCTAGCGCATGAGTAATTTGTGTATCTGTAACAAGTTTACCTGATATTAAGAGCTGATTGAATACAAACCACAGGCTGGAGCCTTTTGTCTCTATATTTGCCCTTTTCTTGTTGTCACGAATCACCCATTGATTTCAAGAGCACAAACATTTCTCAATGGTGAGAGTTAATCTCTCTTTCATGCTTGTTTACACACTCTGTTCAGTCCAAGAAGCCGGTTGCACTTTTCACCTTGGTCTACAAGTAGTCATGCAAACAAATGTCCCAAACCTGAGCAATACCCTTTTGTGTCCATCCCTGTTTGCTTAACTCATGCTTCTGCTCACTGTTCCTAACTTGGTTATATATTCATTTTAGGGCTAAGACCTTGAGATCAAAGGGTCTGAAGGTACACTGTGAAAACACTAGTGAGCAAAGGTCTGGACTGACCTTTGTGCTAATCCTTTAGTTCCAAAACTGTGTCTGCTGATACTCAAATCTTGTGTGTGCATACATACATGTGTGTGTATCTGTGTACACATATGTACATAAATAGTGTGTATAGTATAGTTAGTGTACTATAGAATAGTATAGCATAGTATAGTATAGTAAATACAGAGACATTACACATCTCTATAAAGAAAAAGATGCAGAAACATTACTTACTGTGAAGAAAAATTAAGCACATGCTTAATTTAAGTCCAAGATTTCTTCAGTGGGACAGGGGTTGTATGTTGTCTTCAAATACTTAAGATAGCAAGGATAGCTGGAAAAAATAGCTTTGCTTTGATGTATCTGTTAACTGAGCTCCTCAAATACATATTTTTTTCTTCTTGTGCTGGTTCAAAGTTCATAAATTCTTTGTTCCATGACGTGCACATAAGTAATGTCCTTGGAAGGGCCAAGCTAATGTAATAGTGATGGACAGTAGTAAGACCCAGATGACCACGGGTGACTTTTGCAGAGTGATAAGCACTCTGGCTCCAATTCAGTAAAGCATTTAAGTGAGAGCACGTCTATTGAAGTCATTATCCACAGAGCAATTGGTAACAATACAATTTCATACAGCAAAACTGTTTTTCTTCGACTGAGTCACTATTCTCGTTTCTTGTGCTTTATCTTGATGAACAGTATGGAAGGAAAATTAGCTACAATGTATAACCCTAATACTATTTTAACGCCAATTTACATATGCAGTTAAATTTCTGAATAATCCACTTATTCCAATAAATAGTAATATTTCTTGCATTTTTAAAGACTATTTCTTAAAGACTGCTGAATATAATACACTTAGAAGCCACAATATTGGTTCATACCACAGGTCTTCTGTTCATAGCTATGCTGCTCCATTACTTCAGAAGAGTGAACCCATAATGGTGCCCCAACATGGAGTCCAAGTGAATATTGGTTTTCACCGAACTACCCCAGTTATGCTTACACTGGCTTTCAGATAGACATTGAGGTTACAAATCCTTATAGCCCACCTTTCCAGGGCCCACCACAACTGTTTCTCTGCTCCATCTGGTACTACATAATTCCCCAGTGTATCTAAATATGAGACTACCTAATTCACAGTATCATCTACCTGTACTTCATAGCAAAAGAAAGAGGGAGAGGAACAAGAAAAATTCTACCAGGGCCTGAATCCACTAAAGACTATTTTCTATGTGTACCTGGCAGATCACATAGGATGAGGTGATCTTAACTACCATCCCAGGGACTCAGACTCCTTAGTTACTACAAAGAAAGATCATAGAATCATAGAATTGTTTAAGTTGGAAAAGACTTTTAAGATCATCAAGTCCAACCGTTAACCTAGCGCTGTCAAGTCCACCACTAAACCATGTCCCTAAGCGCCACATCTACATGTCTTTTAAATACCTCCAGGGATGGTGACTCAACCACTTCCCTGGGCAGCCTGTTCCAATGCTTGACAACCCTTTCAGTGAAGAAATATTTCCTAATATCCAATCTAAACCTCCCTTGATGCAACTTGAGGTCATTTCCTCTTGTCCTATCACTTGTTACTTGGGAGAAGAGACCGACACCCACCTTGCTACAACCTCCTTTCAGGCAGTTGTAGAGAGCGGTAAGGTCTCCCCTCAGCCTCCTTTTCTCCAGGCTAAACAACCCCCATTCCCTCAGCTGCTCCTCATAAGACTCTTCATGCTCTAGATCCTTCACCAGCTTTGTTGCCCTTCTTTGGACATGCTCCAGCACCTCAATGTCTTTCTTGTAGTGAGGGACTCAAAACTGAACACAGTATTCGAGGTGCAGCCTCACCAGTGTGGAGTACAGGGGGAAGATCACTTCCCTAGTCCTGCTGGCCACACTATTTCTGATAGAAGCCAGGATGCTGTGGCCTTCTTGGCCACCTGGGCACACTGCTGGCTCATATTCAGCCAGCTGTCAACCAACACCCTCAGGTCTTTTTCCACCAGGCAGCTTTCCAGCCACTCTTCCCCAAGCCTGTAGCATTACATGGGATTGTTGTGATGGCCCTTTTTGGCTTGACTTCTAAGCCAGCACGCATCATTGCCCTGATAATTCCCTTCATCTCACTGGCATGTGACTGAAGGCTTTAGTATTTTATTTTTTGGAAGGAGCTCATAAGTCCGGTCCAGCATTAAGAGAGTTCACAGGATCCAGGAGCACAGAACGAACTATTGGTAATAGTTGTTAATACGTTGTTACTGTTGTAAATACATGCATGTGTGTGTTTGTGTGATTGGTAGTTTTTGGAAATTTTGCATATAAAACCTTTTTCCCCACGCACAAAGTCAGCAGATGACATGTAGTCTACCGACACATTTTATTCCCAGAAAGAACAAAACTGTGTTAACCTTGCCACAACAATTTTTCTCTCCTCTGGTGTGTAAACCTTCATAGCAAGATCCCAAGGAAGAGCATTACCAAGACTCAGTAACCATCAGCTGTCCAGAAGGTATGTAAGACAGTAGACACATGAGCTTCTGTCTCCTTAGAAAAAGGGCATTTATCAAGGAGTCAGCTTCAACTCTGAGTTTAAGACTCCACAAAAGCCAGGCAATATGAGGAGAGTTGAAAGGGTCTCTTAAGCAACCGTAGCTGGAGGGAAATGGGACTTAGCAGTGACATACTATGCAAGCAGCTAAAAACCAGTTATGCTTGCATAACTTATTTTGTGTGAGGTGGTTCTCCATCACCACAGCAGATGCTTGGAAGATCACCCCAAGGTGTCCATAGCTTTTCAGTCTTTCTCAGAATTTCAAACCTAAAGATGCCAGTAAAAATGCAGGCAGATACTGATGGGTTGAATCTTTGACAGTGGTATGATGTGTGTCAGCCTAAGTCAAACCCATTCCCACTAGGCTAATTTCTACCTGTGTGCTTTTATTTTCTTGCATAATGAATCCATTGTGTGTTCAGAAATAGCATGTCTGCCTGGGCTGGCCTTGACAGCCTAGCGTGTCTGAGCACATACTGGACATAGCTACTTACAGGAGCTGGCAAGAGAGTCAATGGCTTAGGTTACATGCACATGTTTGGGGTTGGCATCAAATTGTATTGATGTTATCCTGAACTCTGGTGTGCCTTGCTGCTAGACAGATTTGACTTGTCTGGCAAACTTGGTCTCGGCACTCAGCCTCCGATACCAGAAAAGAGACCCCCAGTCAGGGCCGGACAAGGCTTGAGAAAGCCTGAGAAGTGATGGGAAGAAAGGGGAAGATGTGATTGTCTTCATGGGCCTTTTTCCATTTGTCAGTGAGGGACCGACATCTTCTAAGGAGCCAAATTTGATACTTAGTCCTTACTAGTGAAAGACTGATATGGGATTTCTGTGCAGCATGGAGAAGCCTTCCTCTTAGGGGCATTTTCTTACTAGTGTAATAACATGGACACAATAAGAAATGAGAGAGCATTGTGTGCTGCCTCTGCCACACAGCTTTTGAAGAGACATCCGGCACTGGAACATGCTCACAGCTGTGTTACATTTCAGGTTGCTCCATGTCATGAGGCACTGGGGTGTAAGTTTTCCTGGTGGCTTCAAAGGATGCACTGACAGGCTTTGTGACACCTGGGCCTTGTTAGGGTTTTCCTTCGGGCGTTCCAGATGGAGCACTTCAGTGGTACTTTGGCGTGTGCTCTGAGGCCAAGACTAGTGTGTCTACAACAGCAATTTACTTCAGGTCAGGAACACACTTCTGAAGCTAATCATCCAGTTAACCCCTCCAGCTGCTTCTTGGATTGCATCATGGAGTGGTCTTGTATCACAGGAAATCAATACTTTTTGGGTCAACATAAACCAAAGGGTGCTCTTTGGCATTGCAGCTAACATGCAGCACGTGATAATGGGTTGAAATTTACAGGGCAAAACCAGAGCTAGTTCAAAACCAAGCTCCTGAAATGTGTATAATGGGGCTATTGCATCCTCAACACTAATGGCTTAATAGATATGCTCCCATCAAACCTTGCTAATGTAAATGTAGCTTGTGTAGACAGTTGGGAAATTGAACTTGAGGGTGCTGCTGGAGGCATTTTGTAATGGCCGATATTTCAGAAGACAGTGCAAGAAATCATCATTTGAGCCTCCCCACATATAGGGAAGGGTTTCTTTATAGCCTCATTAAAAATAACTATTGTTGCAAATATCACACTTTGTTTTTTGTGGTGGTTGTTACTACAGCAGTGTAGTACTTCGGTAGGAACCTGGTGATCCCATTGTGCCAGGCAATGCACATGCACTGAATAACAAAATTTAATCCTTTTAACTTTTAATCTGAGTGTAAAGCCTTTGTTGATCTATGCCCTGAAGCATGAGAGTGTATTTTGTTTTCATACTTTATTTATACCAGTGACATTTGTGCTGTGTTATTCCAATGTATTGTTCAGAGGCCTTTCAGAGCATGTACTTTATGTTATGGCTTATTCATAAAGCTCCTGCTTGAGTGATAACTTGCTTGAGTGTTAACATGACAAAGCATCCTCTGTCAATCTTGAGATCTTCACACCAGCTTTTGACGGCATGTCTAATTAAAAAAAAATAAAATACAAGTGAATGAGATGCATGAATTCACACTCTTTATGTTGTTGTACCAAAAGCTGAAGGCCAAGAACCATCAATGTAAATAGGTGTAAATTTATATAACACAATCTTCATGCTGCAATGTCTTTTTGAGATGATAAATAATTATGAAATGTTAGTTTAAATGAAGAAAATGTCTGTGTCACTCAGAAGTTCCAAACCCACTGAGTTTTGCATGATTACTATCACAGATCTTGGAATCCAGGCTAACTTTCCCGATCTTTCAATTATGCATAAGTGGGGAGTCTCATAAATTCTGAGCCTTTCTGAAATCTTGCTATTTTCCAGCGATTGCTATCTGAATCCCACCTACTAAGTGATGATAGAACCAGGCTTCAAGTTCCTAGCAGCTACTTAGGTCTCTTGATTTCTATTACACATTTGTGTAGACTCTGCCTTTTTCTGGCTATAACTTAGGTGATCTCTCTGCATGGTATCATCTAAAAAATTAGCGAAGGAGGAAGACCTGAGAGATACTGAGGTCTTTTGCATGGAACAATCGTGTGGGACCCAGGAGAATACTTGTAAAATATACTGACTGACTTCAGACAAGTCCCTTGACCATGTGACCTCCTTTACTTGTTCTACCCTCTTTCTCTCATTCTCCCTCTTCCTTTTTTCTTTCTATCCATTATCACTTTCCTCACTGTCAGCAGTGCTTTTCACTGATCTATAATCTTTGCACCAATGAAAAGTAATGCAAACTACAAATGGTAGCTCTCCCTCTGTTTTAACCCTCACTGGTTTTTTCCTCAATGAAAATCTCAGGTATCTCAGGCACCAGATTTGTACCTCCCCCACAACAGAACCAAACAATTCCTCAAGCTTTTATGCAGGCCTGGCTTTGTGCTTCAGTCTTTTGGACTAATTGGGATTACTTCAGAGTATTTGATTAGGTTTAAAATGTAATTCACTTCCTGCTGACAGCTATGACCCATGGGTAATAATCTAATGTCTATAAAGAATCAAAACATTGCAGGGGGGAAAAAAGTGAGCCATAACAAGGCTATCTGTATGCTTAGTTTATCAGGTATCTATTACTCCTCATATCAGGTTTTCTGATACTTCTGATATTCTGGTATCTCTAAAAACTTCTGTCATTATCTCCTAAATAAATGCTGGGATCCTCTATCATAGGAATTGTATTTTCTTAATATTGCAATAAGAAAAGAAGCCAGCTGAAGATACTTATAACAGAAATGGGTCTTCTAGTTCTCTTGAACAGGGATGTTATTCAGGAATGATGGCAACCTGGAAATTATTATTTTTATGCTCATGTCATTAGTTTCATAAAAACATATGTACTTTTTCCTTCTTGAACTTGTGACCAGTATTTACTGCTATGTTGTAGCCCTGGACTCCTGGAGTTAAGGGACACCTGTTTTTATAACCTAGATGAAGATCCATCCCTTAGAGTTTGGGAAATAATGTGAATATACCAATAAATGTTTTGGGTTTTAAAAGAAAAAAGAAGAAAACTTGAAATGCAAAGTATGGTAACGTTATGGTGTAATGGGAACACTTTTGTTGAATAATAACTTATCTCAAAGAAAGTAGCACTGAATTGAATGAGTCCTTATTATGGGTAACATTTTAGTCAGTGTGAGTTAAATCATTAGAACTAAGCCCAGAAAAAGCAAGAGAAGATTTTGATATATGCCCTAAACTACCTCATCTATTATTAAAAGCATAATGAGGAGACAGAAGAGAGAGACAATAGAAATGTCTTTTACTATTATTATGTTTTGCTTATGTTATTCCATGTTAAATATTTTTCAGTGACATTGTTGCAGTTTGCTTTGGGAACTTTTAGACATGCTTGACCTATAATGTGCATACTATAAAATTAATTTAATGTTTTACTACATTTGCCTTTGAACATGGGTCCTCTTCATTTTTTATGGTTAAGTGAAATGTGGAATGTTAAATTCCAGAGTTGGCAGCCGTGTGCTCTAGTAGTTATTCATTTCTACACCACAGATTTTGTTTCAAAGGCATCATTCCTGAGCTGGATTGTATCCATTTTTCTGGGTGTTGTTCTACAAACTACCTCCCAAACTTGAACAGACAGTCGTATTCTTGCTGATTTCTTAAGAGTACCAGAATCTGTAACTTAATACAGGGAAAACTAATTTTGAGAATTTTATAAACAAACTATATATAGATATGTATAAAGTCTTCCATTGTTCTTCTGAATATATGAACTTCCAATATTTTTCCCAGAAGAAAACTCCAAAACTTTTGTTTATGCTAATCCTGTAAAATTGTCCTGGAATTTTACCTGTCATTGAAGATAGAAAGAAGAAGGGTTTATTGACAGCAGAAAAAAAAAAAAAAATCTAAACTTTATCTAGATTATAAGAATATTCAAAATCTTGTGTAGCAGTACAGATTGTAGTAGAGATAGAAGTTGTAGTAACCTGTGAGTACAGTCTGCCCTCAAAATCTAAAAGAAACATTTCTGTAAGAAAATTAGTCAATAAGCATCACATTGAGTCACATATCTTTGATTCCTGTACACTTAATAGGTGAAGTGGGGGTTCCTGTTAAACAGTTTTCCCAGAGTGGAAACCCCAACTAAGTTTCATGAGAGAAACAAAACCAGTCAATAAAGAACATCTAAAACCATAATTATTTTCTGTGGTACAATGGAAGATTACATGGTGTTGTGGTTTAACCCCAGCCAGCAACTAAGCACCACACAGCCGCTCCCTCACTCCCCTCCGCTCCCAGTGGGATGGGGAGGAGAATCAGGAAAGAAGGTAAAACTCATGGGTTGAGATAAGAACAGTTTAATAACTAAAGTAAAATATAATAATAACAGTAATAATAATGAAATATAATAATAATGAAAAAGGCATATAGTAAATAAAAAAGAAGGGGGGGGGGGGGGAGGAAAAAAAAAACAGTGATGCACAATGCAATTGCTCACCACCCACTAACTGACACCAGAGCCACAATCCACCCCCTCCTGGCCAACTCCCCCCAGTTTATATACTGGGCATGACGTTCCATGATATGGAATACCCCTTTGGCTAGTTCAGGTCAGCTGCCCCGGCTCTGCTCCCTCCCAGCTTCTTGCACACCTGCTTGCTGGCCGAGCATGGGAAACTGAAAAATCCTTGACTTCTTAAGATAAGCGCTACTTAGCAACAACTAAAACATCAGAGTGTTATCAACATTATTCTCACACTAAATCCAAACCACAGCACTGTACCAGCTACTAAGAAGAAAATTAACTCTATCCCAGCTGAAACCAGGACACATGGGTTTCTAATTACTGACTGTTGAACATTTATTAGTGCAGATTTTAATTCCAGTGAACTAATTCCTACCTTTTTTTTCCGGTGATTTTACCTAGCCATAATTAACTTACCTATTTCACACATGGAGGAGAAATTGAATAAGCAGATAGAAGTCTTCAACATGCTAAGTAGTGGATGCTGATGTCAAAGGTTACATCATGCAATATAATCATTGTAAAAATTGTCTGGCATAATGCAAGTAAATCATGGAGTGCAAGATGCCAAACATGTTGAAATGAATTTTGAGTGAGATCATCACACAAAACTTCAATCATTTAAGTCTGAACACCACCCCACCCCCCAATGTCTCTTTGGAGACAATTAATTATGTCAAATGTTTAAGATAACAAATCATCTCAATTATCTCTAATTGCAACTAAACTGACCTCTGGTGAGTGGTTTTGCTTCTCTCAAGTTTGCTCTGCATGGAAACCAGAGTAAGGAAGGAGACAGGTGAGCACCCAGGTCTCTTTTACAATGGAGTCAGGGCACAGCTGAGACTTGCACAGGCTTTTTTCTTGGGTAACCGAGTTTGGGCACGAAGTTAGATGTCTATCAAAGGTTGAAATGACTGTAACCCAGGAGTTATCTATTTCTTTCTTTTGGCTATGATGAGCAAAGGATGACTAGTGTAGATTCAGACAGAAAACTCTTAGATGTCT
Organism: Gymnogyps californianus; assembly: GCF_018139145.2. NCBI lineage: Eukaryota > Metazoa > Chordata > Aves > Accipitriformes > Cathartidae > Gymnogyps > Gymnogyps californianus. Next base: position 116,284,257 of record NC_059473.1, read on the forward strand.
AAGTTAGGTAAAATGAGATCACCCTTATGGATTTGTCTCTATGAAAAAAAGAAAAGTCAGACTATGGCACAACTAAATTTCCTTCCCAAGGTGGGGAGAAGCTTAAAACAAGAAAGGCCCGCTGGCCTTTCAGTCCTGCCTTCTAAAATGCCACAGGATGGAGTGCAGTTTCAGTTTTGACCTTGAAAAATGAGAGTATTTAAAAGAGTTCTTTTACTCCCACTAGGTTTTAAAGGAAGCCTGTTAATGCAACATTCTGCAGAGGGAAGTTAGTGCTAGTCTCTCACATGTTGCAAAGGCAAATAGCTGCTGTGCTGCAGTAGATATTTTGTTTTTTGGTAGGTGTTTATATTTTTCTGATGTTACTGTTAGTTTAGCTAGTAAATATTTCAATTGCTGTTATCTTTTTTTTTTTTTTTTTTTTGCTACTTGTTTCTAATTCCTGGGGAAATGGCTCATTCTTACGTATTCTAAACCCTTCAGCCCTCACTGAAGGAATAACTCCTCTTCAGCTGGGGTCTATTTATTTAAACAAGAACTATTTTAAAAAATAAATTTAGCAGAGTAGTCTCTGACATTCTGCACAGAGAGATATTTTATTTTATAGATGGTCTCATTTACACTGAACTTTTGAAATAGCAGCTCTTTTCCTGTACCAAATAAAATTGAAGTTCTCAGTTGTTCCAAGACAGAGAAATGGCGTCTTCTCTATTTCCTTCTCCAGCCTGTGAACTTCCGTTTCTACTAACAAATTTTTCAGAATGAAGAAAAGTGATTGCCATTTTAGAACCTGTGTTTATCCTTCTGTCTTTTCTCTGTAAAGCAACACTGTTTATCTTAGCTGTATTGTGTTTTCAGAGAAGAACAACAGCTAGACATTTCAGAGATTGGTATCATGCTGATAAATTGCTACAGACAGAGAAAAAGCTGCAGTACAGCCATCATTTCTGTTTCACTCTGCAAGAAATCTGCATAGAAACCATTCTGGCACTAGGACAAAATTCATGGCAAACACTAAGAAAACTTAACATTTCCACCTCGTTCAAGAGCTTTCTTTTGGCCTCTGTTCCGCTGTCATTTGCTCACAGCATAACACCAATTTTCATGCACTTTAAATAAGAGCTGAGTGAAACAGCTGTCTATTTTAAAAGTACTAGTGTTGGTATTCTGCCATCACACTACCTGCATACATGTCAGGTTATATTAGACTGGAGTAAGAAGTAGATAGCTAATACATGTCATGTTGACAGATCTTTAGTAGAAATGGTTAAACTTTTGAAAGGGACAAGTTTTGCTCCTAATAGTCTGGTCCTGCCACGCTGAATCCATTTTGGCTGCTTAGTATGCTGCTATTATTGCAAACCTGAGGATGTATCCTAGTATGCTAGTGTAAACTGCATTTTTTCCTGTTTACTTTATCTTGCTTCATCAATATAACAGATCAGAATCTACTTCACCTTGTATACATTATTCTTCTAGATTCAGAATGATTTCTGCTTCTTTAGTAGACAGTGTGGTTTAATCAGACACTGAAACATAAAAATGGCTAGTCTCCGCTGCCAGCTTGATAGATTGCTTATGAAAATAACTTATGGCATTTTTCACTTTTTCAGCCTGTCCTGGTTTCAGCTGGGATAGAGTTAATTTTCTTCTTAGTAGCTGGTACAGTGCTGTGGTTTGGATTTAGTGTGAGAATAATGTTGATAACACGCTGATGTTTTAGTTGTTGCTAAGCAGCGCTTATCTTAAGAAGTCAAGGATTTTTCAGTTTCCCATGCTCAGTCAGCAAGCAGGTGTGCAAGAAGCTGGGAGGGAGCAGAGCCGGGGCAGCTGACCTGAACTAGCCAAAGGGGTATTCCATATCATGGAACGTCATGCCCAGTATATAAACTGGGGGGAGTTGGCTGGGAGGGGTGGATCGTGGCTCTGGCGTCGGTCAGCGGGTGGTGAGCAATTGCATTGTGCATCACCTGTCTTTTCTTGGGTGTTATTTCTTTTTTTTGTTGTTGTTATATTCCTTTTCATTACAATTATTATTATTATATTCTTCTTATTATTCTGAGTTAGTAGTGTATTTTATTTTACTTTAGTTATTAAACTGTTCTTATCTCAACCCATGAGTTTTACCTTTTTTTCCCCCCTCCTCCCCGTCCCACTGGGAGCGGGGAGAGGGAAGTGGCTGCATGGTGCTTAGTTGCTGGCTGGGGTTAAACCACGACAACCCTTTTGGTGCCCAACGTGGGGCATGAAGGGTTGAGATAATGACAGATCTGATCAGAGTGTGTTAAAACAAACTTGTTATAAGTATTGATTTTATTGGTTTGATAGTCACTGGTTACAATGTGTACTCTTTTGCTCTCAAGGTTGGTGTGGTTGTTCTTGAAGTTGCATTATGTAATACCTTACTTGCAGTATATGCTCCCTGTTGTGCTAGTTATTACCTGTGGGAAGTGGATTAGAGTTATCATGTTGTTGTTTGTAACACTGGCTTATGATATGATAGAAGTGCAGGTCGTGAAACTAATCAGGTGTTTGTACTCAGCATTGTTGTCACCTCTGTACTTTGGGAGCCACCTATGGGAGACTACTAATAATTGTACCCTTTACCGTTTCTCCTCTGAGAGCCAATCTATGGAGGAGACATCATCCGTACTTCGGGTGCTGTCTCCTAGAGAATATTAATAATTACACTTTCTACCTTTTCTCCTCGGGAGCCAGCCTATTGGGGAGACAACTTCCCACATCTTCCCTTTCTCCGCCAGGTTAATTACAGTAGCATTGGAGGAGTTTGTAAATTTTGAATATCCTTGGGATGTTGAACTCAGCATGGTCCTATTGCTAGGAACCAGCACGTTCCTGAATGTGATTCAGACCTTGTTTAGGGTTAAACAACTATTTAAAAATACCACCCAGAGATCAGTTCCCACAACTGCAGCTACTCAAACCCTGGTGACAGGCACTGCGGCTACTCAAGAGCAGGAGGAAGAGGCAGAACCAGAGATAATCACCCAATCCCTATCCCCAAGTGAGCTGTGAGATATGCAAAAAGACTTCAGCCATCGTCCAGGTGAGCACATTATGACCTGGCTGCTCTGATGCTGGGATAATGGGGCTGGTAGCTTGGAATTAGAGGTTAAGGAAGCCAAGAAATTGGGATCCCTTTCTAGGGAAGGGGGCGTTGACAAGGCAATTGGAAAAAAAACACAAACCCTTAGCCTCTGGAGGCGACTTCTATCGGGAATGAGGGAAAGGTACCCCTTCAAGGAAGATGTTGAATGTCAACCAGACAAGTGGACCACCATGGAGAGAGGTATCCAGTACCTGAGGGAATTAGCCATGCGGTAGACAGTTCATTATGACCCAGACAATGTGCAGTTACCCACAGATCCAGATGAAGTCCAATGCACATGACCCATGTGGCAGAAGTTTTTATGAAGCAGTAATGGACTGCAAAGATGAAGAGGGGTCAACAGTAGATTAACTGGCTTGCCGGCTTCAGCAATACGAAGAAAGTCTCACTTCATGTCTCGTTGTAGCTGTGGAGAGACTACCAGACATACTAGCTGAGAAATGGTCCCAAAACTTCCAGCAATTTGAGGACAAGTTTGGCCGCCCACCTGTATGGACCAATATCTCGGCTATTAGGAGAAGGTATTCCTCTGGGCAAGAGAGAGGAGAGAGCAGGTACACATCATGGGGTACTCTCTGGTTTTACCTGCGTGACCACGGAGAGGACATGAAGAAGGGGGATGGAAAACCTGCCTCGGTCCTAGATGCACAGGTACGTGAATTACAAGGAAAAACAATCACAAATGAGGGTTCTTCTAGGAAAAATGCTGCTTCAGTCTCCAGTGAGCACTGTGAGTGGTGTGCCAGACAGAGTGGAAGGGCTGATCTTACTCCTTATCCTATGAGAAGGAATTCTAATCCATTTTTACAGAAAGTGAGTGGAGAATCCTATGACCAGGATTAGAGTGGCCCTGCCTCCAGCCAGGAGGCTGGAGGAGAAGGACAGCTGGGTTTACTGGACTGTGCGGATCCGATGGCCTGGCACATCAGACCCACAGTAGTATAAGGCTCTAGTAGACAACGGTGCACAGTGTACTTTAATGCCATCAAGCTATAAAGGGGCAGAACCCATTTGTATTTCTGGGGTGACAGGGGGACCCCAACAGCCAACTGTATTGGAGGCTGAAATAAGCCTAACTGGGAACGAGTGGCAAAAACACCCCTTTGTGACTGGCCCAGAGGCCCCATGCATTCTTGACATAGATTATCTCAGGAGAGGGTATTTCAAGGACCCAAAGGGGTACTTGTGGGCCTTTGGTGTCGCTGCCTTGGAGACAGAGGGAATTGAACAGTTGTCCACCTTGCCCAGACTCTCTGAAGACCCTTCGGTTGTGGGGTTGCTGGGGGTCGAAGAACAACAGGTGCCGATCGCTACCACAACGGTGCACTGGTGGCAATATCGTACCAACTGAGACTCCTTGATTCCAATCCATAAGTTGATTCGTCGACTGGAGAGCCAAGGAGTGATCAGCAGGACTCGTTCACCCTTTTAACAGTTCTATATGGCCAGTGTGAAAGTCTAATGGAGACTAACAGTAGACTATCGTGGCCTGAATGAAGTCACGCTGCCGCTGAGTGCGGCCATGCCAGACATACTAGAACTTCAGTATGAACTGGAGTCAAAAGCAGCCAAGTGGTATGCCACAACTGATAATACTAATGCATTTTTCTCGATCTCTTTGGCAGCAGAGTGCCGGCAGCAGTTTGCTTTCCCTTGGAGGGGCGTCCAGTACACCTGGAATCAACTGCCAGGGGTGGAAACACAGCCCCACCATTTGCCATGGACTAATCCAAAATGCACTGGAAAAAGGTGGAGCTCCAGAACACCTGCAATACATTGATGACATCATCATATGGGGCAACACAGCAGAAGTTTTTGAGAAAGGGAAGAAAATAATCCAAATCCTTCTGAAAGCCGGTTTTGCCATAAAACAAAGTAAGGTGAAGGGACCGGCACAGGAGATTCACTTTTTAGGAATAAAATGGCAAGATGGATGTCATCAGATCCCAATGGATGTGATCAACAAAATAGCAGCTATGTCTCCACCGACTAGTAAACAGGAAACGCAAGCTTTCTTAGGTGTTATAGGTTTTTGGAGAATGCATATTCCAAATTACAGTCTGATTGTAAGTCCTCTCTATCAAGTGACCCAGAAGAAGAAAGGTTTTAAATGAGGCCCTGAGCAACAACAAGCCTTTGAACAAATTAAACAGGAGATTGTTCATGCAGGACCAGATGTTAAAAACGTGCTCTACACTGCAGCTGGGGAGAATGGCCCTACCTGAAGTCTCTAGCAGAAAGCACCAGGGAGACCTGAGGTCGACCTCTAGAGTTTTAGAGTCAGGGATATCGACGATCTGAGGCTCGCTATACTCCAGCTGAAAAGGAGATATTAGCAGCATATGAAGGAGTTAGAGCTGCCTCAGAAGTGGTTGGTACTGAAACACAGCTCCTGTTGGCACCCCGACTGCCGGTGCTGGGCTGGATGTTTAAAGGGAAAGTCCCTTCTACACATCATGCAACTGAGGTCATGTGGAGTAAGTGGGTTGCACTGATCACACAACGAAGTCGAATAGGAAACCCCAGTCACCCAGGAATTTTAGAATTGATCACAGACTGGCCAGAAGGCAAAGATGTTGGAATATCACCAGAGGAGGAGGTAACACGTGCTAAAGAGGCCCCACTATATAATAAACTGCCGGAAAATGAGAAGCAATATGGCCTGTTTACTGATGGGTCCTGTTGCATTGTAGGAAAGCATCGGAGGTGGAAGGCGGCTGTATGGAGTCCTATATGACAAGTTGCAGAAACTGCAGAAGGAGAAGGTGAATCGAGTCAGTTTGCAGAGGTGAAAGCCATCCAGCTGGCTTTAGACATTGCTGAACAAGAAAAATGGCCAATACTTTATCTCTATACTGACTCATGGATGGTGGCAAATGCTCTGTGGGGGTGGTTGCAGCAATGGAAGCAGAGTAACTGGCAATGCAGAGGTAAACCCATCCGGGCTGCCGCATTGTGGCGAGATATTGCTGCCCAGCTAGAGAACCTGGTTGTGAAAGTACTCAAGTAGATGCTCATGTGCCTAAGAGCTGGACCACTGAAGAACATCAAAACAATCAACAGGTAGACAAGGCTGCTAGGATTGAAGTGGCTCAGGTAAATCCGGACTGGCAGCATAAAGGTGAATTATTTATAGCTCAGTGGGCCCATGACACCTCAGGTCATCAAGGAAGAGACGCAACATATAGATGTGCTTGTGATCGACGGGTGGACCTGACCATGGACACTATCGCACAGGTTATCCATGAATGTGAAACATGTGCTGCAATTAAGCAAGCCAAGCGGTTAAAGCCTCTTTGGTATGGAGGACGATAGCTGAAATACAAATATGGGGAGGCCTGGCAGATTGGTTATATCACACTCCCACAAACCTGCCAAGGCAAGCGCCATGTGCTTACAATGGTGGGAGCAACCACCGGCTGGCTGGAAACATATCCTGTGCCCCATGCCACCACCTGGAACATTATCCTGGGCCTTGAAAAGCAAATCTTATGGCGACACGGTACCCCAGAAAGAACTGAGTCAGACAACGGGACTCATTTCTGAAACAACCTCATAGACACCTGGGCCAAAGAGCATGGCATTGAGTGGGTATATCACATCCCCTGTCATGCACCAGCCTCCGGGAAAATCGAGCGATACAATGGACTGTTAAAGACTACATTGAGAGCAATGGGTGGTCAGACCTTCAAACATTGGGATACACATTTAGCAAAGGCCACCTGGTTAGTCAACACTAGAGGATCTGTCAATCGAGCTGGCCCTGCCCAATCAGAACTTTTACGTACTGTAGAAGGGGATAAAGTTCCTGTGGTACACTGTATTGGATCTAGCTGAGATGGAGTTAATTTTCCCCATAGCAGCCCTCATAGTGCTGTGCTCTGTATCGGTAGCTAGAAAGGTGTCGATAAGACACCAGTGTTTTGGCTACTGCTGAGCAGTGCTCGCACAGCATCAAGGCTGTCTCTCCAATGTTGCCCCCCCCTCACCAGTAGGCTGGGGGTGGGCAAGATCTTGGGAGGGGACACAGCCAGGACAGCTGACCCAAACTGACCAAAGGGGTATTCCATACCATATGACGTCTGCTCAGCATAAAAGCTAGGAGGAAGAGGAAGGGGGGGCATTTGTTTATTTATGTTTGCCTTCCGGAGCACCCACTATTCGTACTGAAGCCCTGCTTCCTGGGAAGTGGCCGAATATCACCTGCTGATGGGAAGCAGAGAATAAAATCTTTTGTTTTCCTTTGCTTTTGTGCTCAACCTTTGCTTCTGCTTTATTAAACTGCCCTTATCTTGACCTACGAGCCTTTCGTTTTATTTTTTCCCCCTGTCCAGTTGAGGAGGGGGAGTGATAGAGCAACTTTGGTGGGCACCTGGCATCCAGACAGGGTCAACCCACCACATATACACATAAAAAATATGCTAGGGAAAATAGTCTGGGTTGGTTACTCCTGCCTCAGGCAAAGGCAAACCCATTTGTGGAATTGCTTTTGCTCAAGGACCTGGGTGCACTTGGTGGGTGATGCAGAAGGATGGGGAAGTCCGATGTGTGCCTCAAGGGGATTTGATTTTAGGTGAGAACAGCCAATAGATTAAATGGTATGATATTAATTGCTATATAATCCTGCCATTGTATGTCATCATTATTATAATTGTTATGTGCTATATTAATGGTATTACAGTAAGAATTACTTAGGTTAATGAAGAATGAACTTTGATAAAACTGAGCGATGTGCAGTAGTGATGGAACCAGGACTGATTTCAGCGTGCAACAATCCAACATTACACGCCATTCCCCTGCTGCGCCCAATGTCACCTGCCCACTGCACCACACTGAAGCCCAATTCTGTTCTGCCGACTGAGCGGACTTTGAACCATCCCTCCTGCCCAAACATACTGTTTTGACACATGGAGCCCAAAGTCATGGACTGAATGAACTCAACAGATATTTGATAGAGATGGCCCATAGACTGTGGGAATGATATCTGTGTGTATATAATAAAAGACAGGAAAAGTGGTGGTGATTAATTGGAAATGTATCGGAAAGTGTGGGATCTGGGCATGATGTAAATGGCATAGAATAAGGGGTGGATGTTGTCCTGGTTTCAGCTGGGATAGAGTTAATTTTCTTCTTAGTAGCTGGTACAGTGCTGTGGTTTGGATTTAGTGTGAGAATACTGTTGATAATAACACGCTGATGTTTTGTTGTTGCTAAGTAGCGCTTATCTTAAGAAGTCAAGGATTTTTCAGTTTCCCATGCTCGGTCAGCAAGCAGGTGTGCAAGAAGCTGGGAGGGAGCAGAGCCGGGGCAGCTGACCTGAACTAGCCAAAGGGGTATTCCATACCATGGAACGTCATGCCCAGTATATAAACTGGGGGGAGTTGGCTGGGAGGGGTGGATCGTGGCTCTGGCGTCGGTCAGCGGGTGGTGAGCAATTGCATTGTGCATCACTTGTCTTTTCTTGGGTGTTATTTCTTTTTTTTTTTTTGTTATATTCCTTTTCATTACAATTATTATTATTATATTCTTCTTATTATTCTGAGTTAGTAGTGTATTTTATTTTACTTTAGTTATTAAACTGTTCTTATCTCAACCCATGAGTTTTACCTTTTTTTCCCCCCTCCTCCCTGTCCCACTGGGAGCGGGGAGAGGGAAGTGGCTGCATGGTGCTTAGTTGCTGGCTGGGGTTAAACCACGACACAGCCTTTTGCCGTTCTTGTCTGTTTGGTTTGTAAATTTTTCTGAGCTAAACTGTCTCCTAGTATACCAATGCACAGAATCCAGCATAGCAGGATCCTAAACTCAGTTATCATGTCTATGAATTAGAAAAAATAAATACTAATATAACTCCATCACTCAGAACATCTGAAGAGCATCTCCTTGATTAAAGTAGCTTTACCTGCCCAGAGAGGTTTGTTGCACATTTAAGGAAGCACCCATAAATTTTTAAGCATAATCACAAAATCTTTTATAAAAAGTTATCAATATGCTTATCATGTTAATAAATCATGTTCTTTCTTTCAGAGTTTTACCAATTCCTCTCTATAATGCTAAATCCCTCAGTTTATTCACAATAATCTAAATCTACTTCACAATGAAAGTCCACCCCCAAAACCCCCACATAGTCCAGGAACAGTTAGTTACACTGATTAAAAGAAAAAGAGGCAATGACCTGGGAGAAATATCCTTTGGTGACCTTGTAACAAGTGTGTATATGAAATGACATTGGAATTATGGGTTTGACATAAATTATACAAGCTATACATGCCTTTAGCCCAAAAGACAGCCATAAGGCTAGGAGTCTACATGTGCTAGTGCACATAAAGGACTGGCTTTTGCTGTAATTACACAGCAATATAAGCATCACAATCTGTCTGGATGGGAATGAGCTGAATAGGAAGGATGAAGCCCATATAGGAGGGAGCCAGGAGACCTGGACTTCATTCTCAGCACTGTTTCTGTCTGACTGTGGCACCTCAGATCACCTTTCTGATGCCCTTATTTCTCCATTAGCTGCTTCCTGCTTTGCCCTTGGTGATGGCAAACTCTGTGCAATGATGGCATCCTCCTATTGATTAAGATCATTATGGGAATCTAGGAATTCAATGTAAAATAGAAAGGAAAAAAAGTACAAATAGTCACGGCGACACCTTAGGCAACAGAAAGGCCTTTTCTGCAGTTGGTTTTCTTCTTGTATCCACTGGAGTGAGAAGCCAAGGCTTCAGGGCACAAGTGCATAAATATTGTGCAGGAAACTGTGTCATCATTCCCTCCTCCACAATAACAATGTGTAAGTTTGGGGCCAGTTCTTTGCCAGGCATTTGTCTGGGTTTTTCCAGTAGCAGCAGCTAGGCCTAAGGCTTTTTCTTTGGCAGACTGTTCTGATGATCTTTGGCACTACCCTGTTGCTGGTTTGGTTGGCTTCTGTGCAATAGAAATAAGCTTAGAGTTAGGCAACTGCTGAGGATCTGGTTTGTCTTTATTTCTTTCTGACATTTTTTCTGGTTTGAACATAAAATGCAACACTAAATTGAGGTCGGATTTGTAACATGGGCCTTGCTTTGCAAGAAAAAAAGTTGTACTGTAAAAAAGACACAGTTACTGTCCTCAATAAAACTATGTTTTTTATGATTGATTTAAGAAGGTTGCAGTCTTTACTGCAAATAAACACACAAAACACTGATTACCAGTGATTCAGTTTGAACTCATAGGATTATAGAATCACAGCATAATTCAGGATGGAAGGGACCTTGGGAGGCTCAGAGCAGGGTCTACTACGAGGTCAGACCAGGTTGCTCAGGGCTTTTTCCAGTTGGGTCTTGGAAACCTCCAAGGATGGAGCCTGCACAACCTCTCCTCTAAGTACATCCAAGCTGAACCCCTTTTGTTTCAACTTGTGCCTCTTGTGTCTCATCCTCTTGCCAAGCATCGCAGTAAGCAATCCACCTTCTCGCTGCTCTCTAGAGGCACAGGCTGCCTGCTGTTGGGTCCCCCAAAAATGCCCCTTACTCAGGGTGAACAGGCCCAGCTCCCTCCTGAGCTCCTCACAGGGCAAGTGCTCCAGGGATGATACCTACCCTGGAGCTCCTGGCCTGCAGCCTGCTGGTGGCCCTGGCTGCTGCCATGGCACACTGTTGGCTCCTGCGGTTTCCCCTGGCTGGACTCCCAGGGCATTTCTGCAGAGCTGCTCCCCAACCACAGGCTTTGTGCTTTTACTTACACCTTCTATCCAAAACCAGAGAAACTCAGATACGGGGCTTCAAACTTCAGCTACCTCATATGATTAGGTCAGGAATACAACCCTTCTGGTTCTGTGGAGCTTCAAGCACTTCAGATTTTCATATACTTGTATTTTTGTAATGTCACTCATGACTTATTTCTGCATTTTTTTCTGTTTTAACTCCCACCTCCTTTCCTGTGGTCTGAGGCAAGGCTCTGTAAACTGGCTTAACCTTGTTCACAAAGGCAAACATTCTTTAATTTTCACATCTGATTTAGTCCAAGTTTCTTGTTCCTACTCTTTATTTTAACAACTCTCAGGTACTGTTACACGTTGTACTCGTACAGTTCTTCAGTGATAAATATTCTTATGATGCTACCCAGGAGGAAACTGAGGCAAAAATCAGAAGCAGCATCAGCGAGTGTAACCAGTGTGACAAGAAGGGATGGCCAGGGGATTAAGCCCTGTGAATGCAGTAGTAAAACAAACAGCGCAAGGAAACTCAGCCACATGTCCTGCGTGGTCCTTGGCTCAGGGCTGGCTGGAGTTGCCAGCACTCACTCAGACTGCCCTGGGCACAGCCTGGGAGCTGGCGTGGGGCAGGGTCCCTTGCCCATGGATGGCTTGAATGCACTGCTTTGCTTTGGAGGGTAGGAAGTGTGAGTAGGAGGGATGAGGTCAACATGTGACATTGTCTCAGGGCTAGAGAAAGGGCCAGGAGTTATTCAGTTGCTAAAACGATCTGATCTGAGCCCATACTCAGGCTGAGACTTTCATTTCAATTTTATTAAAGACACATCAAGTTACAAGTGGTGACGTTATTCTTTACCTGTCAGGGGGACTCAGTGGATGCATCCATCTAGTCCTGGTTGTGGAGTCAGGGTTCCTGTTATCCTCCTTCCTTTTCATAATCTTCCTCTATGCGATGAGGCTTTGTAAAGCAAATCCAAGGCATATCGTGGGCAAGTGTGAGGTTCGAAATGACTCCTGGGGGTTTACAGAGTTCCTGCTCCCACTTAGCCTGCAGCTTGGGGTCTTTCAACATGGAGAGGGAAAAGCTTTAGTTGCTCAGTGCCTCGGTTCAATCCCTGCCACTCACAATTCACTCACGGACGTGGCGTTCCACTAATACTTCTGTCATCTATTTTAATCTCCTTTCTTACAGAAGAAGAAATTAAGCCACAGAAGAACAGCTTTGCCTATGGTAAAGCAGGAAGTCTATAAAACCCCATGGAATTCCCAGCTGAATGAAGCTACACTGAAGAGAGAGAGGAGATTTGTTTTGGTTTGGGTTTTTTTCCTTCTTCTTCTTTATAATGTTTATCCATAACAGCAAGAAAATCTTCTGAAACATGGTTTAAAGCTGACAGACAAAACCAATACTTGCTGCATAACAGCAGCAAGATTGCCTTTGTAAAATACATCTAATAAAACTGAGATCTACTACTGTTTAAAAATGAGCAGGTCAAAGAATTTGACCTAACCCTGGCAAATTCTGCTTAAAGTGTCTGTAGTTCAAAAGACTTCAAGCCAGACTGTTTAACTATTGGTTTTCTGCATGTGTGAATATCTGTATTTTCCGTGCATACATAGAAAATATATATGTGTCTGGGCGCATAGAAATAGATACACATATACACACTCATGCATGCACAAGCACATTAGAATTAGAAGCAAAATATGGTGTAGGCCTTTCTTTTCAGGAAAAAGCTAAAGGCTTTTATAGACACATTCTCTTTCAAAGCAAAGAATTTTATTTCTTTGCATATGTGAGGGTCAAATGCAAGACAGGAATTCTTTTGAAAAATTCATATTGATTTTTTTGTTTTAGCATGGAAAATTTACCAAAGAGATCTCGTTTAAAATCACATAATTCATCTGCCCACGATTGCAGGAGACTGGTGTCAGGACAATTTTCTTCAGTTGATAACCCTTTCACCTTTAAATTCTTTTTTTACTTCAGGCTGTCATGTCTTCTAGAAGTGAATGCATTTAACCTACTAATACAAGATCAATTTTAAACCCTTTGAGAAAAAAAAGAAACCACCCACACTTTGCAGTATGCTGTATGTAATTTTCCAGTTAGAAAGTTGCTTACAGGCAACATAATGAAAACTGAAGGCTCCTTAAGAAATGGTGATAATTTATATTCATCTGGAAAAAAGTGTGCATTTTTCTTGCTGTTCAAAACTGAATCCCTCTCAAGTCTCTTAGCCAACAGTTACAAATTTTATGAGTTGTTATAACACCCAAAGTAAAGTCAGCTCTCCTGATCAAAATCCCCACAGCCCTTTTTGATATGAATTTATCAACACGACATATCAGGTTCAGGCAAATCAGTTCTCAAACCAGTTCTCTTTGTGTGTCAGTGTTGGATATGGATGTTCCAAAGATTTTGCATTTGGGACAATTCTTTGAGAGCTAATAGCAAAAGCTGGTTTTTGCTTTACACTTAAAATATGTTTACAGATGTAGTTTGTGGAATATGACCGCTGACACTGAACTTGTGCATAAGGTGGTGATTTGGGACCAGACTGCTCAATATTCGCTTGATTTGTGATGCTTTCAGCTTTAAGAAGCCTGTCTTCCACTGCTTATAGCATACTTATATTGCTGTGGAATATGCAAGTATATACTGTAGATAATGGTTGTGTTTTCTTCCCCTCACTTCTGCCAAAGAAACTAGTGCGCGCTACAGTCAGTGTGCATTCTTGGAGTGCAGCTTTTATATTTATGCACCTGTAAAATGAGCTCATCTAGTATTTAATCTGGTTTCATGTTATAAATCAGGAAATAACATATGTAGGGAAAACATAAGGTCTGATTGTGCAATTGCTGGCCAGTTAGCAGGCATCCAGCATCCACCTGGATGGGAGCATCACTGCAATAAAGGAGCATCACTTAAATCTCTGACCCTAGGAATATACATAAGTTCAACATCTATTGGACTTACAAAAAATAACCATATACGTAAGTGTGTCCAGTAATATGAGATGCATCCCCTAGTCCTTTACAGCAGAGATTCTGAACCTCAATATTTCTATTCCAGCAACCACTTCTCATTTACCGATATAAAAAGGCTGAAATATCCTCCCCTTTGGAGGCAGAGGCCTGCCCTTTTCAGAGCCAAACATACAGTGAACAGTATTTTCTTTCTTCCAGTAAAGAAAAGAGAAAAAAACCCAAAACAACAAAAAACCTCAGTAGAAACATTTGGTGAGAGTTAAGCTCCTGCAATCAACAGACAAATCCTATCTGATTTTATCTGAAGGGTCAACATCAGATGCACACCCTTTTGAAGAAACTAAACTCTTTCAAAATTCATCAAACAATTTAAAAGCAAAATGGCCTTTGGAAAGTAAGGAACTCTTTTCAGAAAAGCATGAATCAGAAAAGGGGAAAAAATAAGAGTACAGTGCCAGCAAAGGCAAATCATATTCAACAGAAAAATCAAGCTATTAAATTTGCTTTTACACTAGTTTGTAATTTAATAAGAAATTTGGTATTAGATGCCTACTTTTACAGATAAGTGAACCCATCACCTACGATCTCCACTGAACACTTTTTCTCCCAGAAAGCTGTGGAATGCATGTGTCATGGAAACAGTGAGCCCTGGAGACTAGGCTAAATCAAGTCTGAAGAACTGTCCTCAGCCTCTCACAACAGACCTGTGCATCAGCAGCTTTAATGTACTTATCTGTTCCTATTACACTGAATTAGTCACTAATATGAATATACACAGTTAGAGTCAGAAAAACCAGTATTTTTCCTCCAAGTTTTTTGAAGAAACATATCTGTCCAAACTGAAACTCTCTCTTAAGTCAGGACAATTTGAGTAAATAATTTTGGCTAGTGACATCCGCACTGTAGGTTGTGGCCCCTTGGTTATCCATGGAGAACTGGTAACGATTCACATAGAACATGGCTGTGTTCATATAGCTCTTCTTCCTTGTATCCAGGTGTCTCTACAAAGGTCAACAGCACATTTGGTTTTTTACTACACTCTATTATTTTTTTCATGTAGAAGTTAGAAATAAGTCTGCTACAGAATGTGAATTTGTACGTGAATTTTCTTCTAAGAGGTCAGAAAAAATGGGCTGTTGAAAGGAAAGTAAATGAAGAAATGGTGTCAGATGAGGAGCAGTGCTAGGGAAAAAAGTCCTAATTTGAAGTGGCAGTGTGGACAACACAGTTGGAAATGAAAGTGGAAGCAGTGCAGACTGGTACTGTAGAGTGAGAATATAAGGAAATGAAGTGATGTGAGATTTTTGGCAGGGGCAAAGTTGTGAAGGGCTGTGAAGCGGAGTTCCTAGAGCCAACATTTTCATGAAAGGCTTTTAATTTCAGGTATCTGAGCTGAAAAAAAACCCAAAACAACCAAAAACCCAACTTGGAAGGAGGCCCAGTTATTCAGAAAGCGTTGAAAATCAGCCTCTCTTTATGTTCGGAGATGGTTGTGTAATAACTGAGAAACCTCAAATTATCTTGTCTTCTAAGTGTAGCTGGATGAATACTGCCTCTTGAAGCAATTTCACTGTTTCTGAATTGGTATTGAAAGATCTGGAAATTTTAGATCACTGAAAAATATTATTATTTAGGCCCTGGAATTTATTGTGTTCAAAACATACTCTTTCACTAGAGAAATAAGAAGACTTTATAAGCCTAAAAGAGTGTAATATTTGCTTTCTGGTGCACATGTTTGACAGTGAGAGTCTTATCATTAGATAAGAGTTAGAGCAGCTACCATCCCACATTCTCTAAACATAGCCAGATGGTTTGAGGACTAAGTAGTGAAAAAGCTCAGTCTTCAATCAAACAAAGCAGTTTGCATCTTTATTGTACCATTTGTTTAGTAGGCTGACATGGGATGCCTAACATCCTTAAATATCAGTATTTAGGCAGCTGCTTAATTAAATTCTCAAGGCTGCATTTTGATTGGGGTAATTAATTTTAAACGAACAACAAAACATAAGCCCTTTCTTGCCCTCCTTTTCTCTTAGCAGATAATACTCCGTTATCAGTTGCTTCTGGCTGACCACAAATAACAGTGACAGCTTGAAATAAGTCACTGATCTCCGCAACACCCCCCATCCCCTACAAATCTGTCTCAAAATCTGACAGAAATTAATGTAGGTGTTTTATAATAGCTTCAAAAGGAAAAAAATGCATTTCTGGGTCCTTTGTATGACCCTTAAGTGTCAGAATCTGTTCAGAATACCCTTGTTTAGCAATGGGAAGAGTTTTGCTGAACAGATTTTATCTGTTTATTTTTTACATAATAAAACAGTTATTATTACTTTACAAAAGGCTATTTATTCTAAAAAATTAGAATAATCTAAAACTAACAGTTTGGGTTTCTGTTACCTTATTGAAATTTGTCTTACTTCCTTTGTATATCTAAATGGCCACTCTTGTTTCTCAAGGGTGTTCGAATTAAAATTGTCAATCAGAAAAAAGCCGTGTGCTGTGTGTATTGCTTGCTGGCCACAGGTAATACAGCAGCAAGGTCATGCTCTGGCCCAAACCTGAACTGTGGTTCAGTTCAGAAAAGGCTTTTTCTCAGGCAGAGATGTTCTTGTGCTCCTCATTCAGATATCCCCTGTTTCTCTAAATGCTCATAAATGATCTAAAATAAGCATCAGTATGTCTGCTTTTGCCTGCCAGCCTGACAGTTCTGGAGATGCCATTCTATCCCATTTCCAGTGGGGCAAAGAAATGATAAGGGAGAGGAAATTGTTATATTATCATCTTGTTTATTATTCATTATGTACATATGTACATCTGTTTAATATCCATGTTTACCAAATGTAAGAAGTACTCTCAAGTCAAATATGGCTCTAGCATAAATAAGGCAGTTTAACAAACTTCAGGGGAGTTGTCATAAGAAATAAATATGTCCCCTTTTTTTATCATTTGAGCTACTTAGAGATGGGACTGCCTTTCATTTAAATTTCATACAGCTTAAAGCACATTGTCAAATAAAGGTAATAATTATGATGATGTTGATGAGATGATAGAATTGTTAATCATGAGAGTGATTACAAACCTTTAAAGTTGATTTATATTTTCTAATAGAAGGTGCTCTACTCTGTAAAACATTCACCAAGATTATTCTTCATTTCCCATTGTGATACTTCCTATGGTCATAGCCCAGACAAAATTAGCTCCTACTGACTGCAGTGGCTTATCCAAGGAGCAACTAATCTTATCTGAATTTCACAAATACCTCAAATGGTAGCTTGTGTCTTTGATTACTAGGAGAGTAGACCTAATCAGATTCCTTTCCTTGAAACAGTGGTTCATTCAGATCCTTCACTCTGAGAGATCAAAGCTGTTTCTTCTCTCTATCTGCAGGGAAGCTCATTAGGAGGAGGTTGTCAGGGTTATAATCACGCAACAGTTTTACTTCTGGGTTATAACGCTTTTGCTTTCTTATCAGTCTGTGAGGTCCAAAGTGAGAGGAACAAAGTAGGTATCACTGACATACGATACTTTTAATACTTTCAGAAATCACTATGACTTAAACATTTTGCAAATGTATCTCAACTATACAGCCAGTTTGGAGGAGGTTTTACCTGGCTTCTAACATTTTAAAATCAGCAACTATGTAAACTAGTTACTTTAAAATTAAAACTTCATCAGTTTGACTGCATCATATATTTCATGTACTAGCTGCTTACACAAATTGATCTGAAGGACTACGTGTCGTTTACTGATGTCCTCGTCACCATTTCCATGTATATTTTAAAACAGAAAAGCATATTAAAATGTTCCTATTGTAGACCGCAAAGGCAGCCTGTACAGTGGTTAGACTGTATGTCTTGTAGCTAGGAACTATTCAACTTTAATTCTGACGTTGTCACTGAAACATTTGGTAATTTCAAAAACATTGCATTTACTAGCAAATGCTAGATCCTGATTCCAGTGTCATTTTCTGTCTCCCACAGCATTAAGTGCTCAGGTTGTTTGACTACGGAGTTTTGATTAGGGGATCACATTTAATGATAATACATTAATGATGATACCTGGCGACTACTAAGTAATTAATGATTGAACAGGATACTTGACAGGTAAAACAATATGTATGACTTCAAATCTGTAAATACCTTCACTCTATTGTATTCAGAGCCCCAGTAAATGCAGATGCTGTACTCATCCAGGTGGTCAAAATGTAAGATCAAGACTTAAGTTACAAATAATACAAACCATAGTGGCATGAAATACAAACATATTTTTTAGGCTCTTCTAATGAGCAATTATTGAAAAGTAACCACTTTCCTATAACTAAAAATGACCTTTGGCCAAATTTTCCCTCTGAATCCAAAACATCAAAACTTAATAATGTGTCTTATATCTGTAAGAAGTGCATTTAAAAAAAAAAAAAAAGATTAGGATCTGCCTACATTGAGTAATGGCAAAATTATGGGACTGGAATAGTCACTGAATGAACCATTCATGGAGCCAAAAGCCAAATGCACATACATCTATATGTGCAAGCCAAACAAACAGAGAACAATGTCATCCCAACACAGTTATATAACTTCCAAGAACTAAGCCAGTGAACCAGTGCCTACACCACACTGTGCTATATAACTATATCCTTCCTGCGTAGGGGTCTGTCTTCCAGTTCACTTAGAGCTAGCTCAATAGAGATGTAGTTTAATGTAGTGTCTCGTATGGTAGTGTCACAGATTCCTCCACATTCAGGCATTGCACATTGCACTGGGTTTTCCACCTTGCCGTTGGGTAAGCTCCACTGTTCCTCCTTCATCCCTTTCATGAGCTGATCCATGCAAAATACTGTTACTGCCTCTCAGGCCTGCCTCTGGGGTCGTCCTGCCATTTCATCCTCTGCTGCTGCCCCTTCAAATTCCCCCTCCCAGGGCTCTGCTATTGCCTGCCAGCAGCAGCTCTTTCTCACCACCATTTCAGCTGCCTGACAGAGAGCAAGTTAGTAGGTTGCAGAGCTCCATTCTGCATCACAGTTAACTTTTAAGGGTGACACGTCTTACAGGCAACATGTGTTTTCATCTCATGATCTGTTTTCTCCACAGTCAACTCTTCGGAATCTACTCCCAAAGATATCTTCTGGACTAATGCAATTGAAACCATGCTTCAGCTTTAAAAAAAAAAAAAAAAAAAAAAGCCAAACAAAAAACTTCCCATAGAACAAAACAGACAAAAAAAGACAAAGTAAAGGGAAATTTAAGGACGATATACACTTGAAAGGCACATTGAAAGGTGCCTTACAGACAGGAAAATTTTGTTTTTAAAGAACAAGCCTTTGCCTCTTCTCCAGCCTGAGACCTTTGCTCTCCTCTATGATTTCAGACGTTGAAGTTAGTAGGTAGCTAATAGTGATCTGAATATCAGAGAAGCTGAACAATGCATAAAACCAGCTGGAATCAGTTAAAGCTGTGGGTGCTCAGAATCACTCAGGCATATATGTTGTCCATCCTAATATCTTATTTTAGAATTGAATATGAAGTTACTAAGCTATATTTACTGAGTCCTCCGGTTCCCTACGCCATGTTAGGCAACTCAAAAATATTTTGTATCTAATTTAAATAAAATAAATAAAAATTCATTTTAAAATATTCTAGGGATTGGAGGTTTCCTGAATGGAGCAAAGAATAGTGGAGAGGGCTCTTCTTCACCTAGCTGTGCTGAAGAGGAACTGAACAGGTTGTGTTTTCTGTATGCATCTTCTACATCTAATTTACCTGGTCTGCTCAGAGGATCAGAAGGATGGAGGAAAATGATCCTGATGCCCTTTCCAAAAACATACTTTCCCAGAGCATTGAGAGGGCAATGATTTTATGCATTTGAAAATACAGGAAAAGATAGCTTTAAACATTTACATACAAATAAATTGAAAAGGGAGTATTTCCTGAAAATTCACCTCAGTTTAAAGATGTGCATGCTAGGATCAAGAACCACCTTGATGTACAAATGACATAAGGAATGAATAGTGCTGTTTTAGCAAATTCCAGATGGTGGTTTGTTGTACTGGTCAGTGATATTTTCTAAGTTGAATTTCTCAAAAGTGCCCAGCACTGAACACGTGTCCATATTCTTGTACAAAGCAATAGAGAATATTTGGCCAAATGGACTGTGTGATTGGCAGAACATTCAGACGTTTCATTTTGGAAAAGAAATGTCACTTCATGGAATGGAACTTCCAGCAGACTATTCCACTGCCACTGCTGAAGGGGAAAGATTCTCTAATTTTTCCTTTATTTAAAAGTAGAATACAATATTACTAAAACATGAGCATGTGAATATAGGCTTCTGATTTCTAAAATATTATCTTGCCAGATTATAGGAAAAAACCTAATTGAATACTTTCTGTGGGTTTGTAGACTTCTCCAGCTTGTTCCCATGACATCATTATGGTATTTACAATAACTAATTTTATATCAACAGTTGCTGGTTAATACTCTAAATATTCATATTGTTTTACCACCTGTAGATTGAAAAGTACTTTTACAAAAGCTGCTAAGGAAAATTACCTTCATTTTATACGAAGCAACTTTGAAGCACTGTGTTTAATTCATTTAGGTGGCCACCAATATGAGTCTGAATGAAACTATGAGACAAAAGAAAAGCAGGCTTTTCTACTGGTGTCAGTAACATGAAGTGTAATAATGTTTCAAAGCAAACACTGTTATTAGGTTGAGATGTGAAAAGGAAGCAGCAACAGCTACCTCGTCCCTCCATTTTGTACTGGATGTTGCAAAAAGTGATAGGAACAGAGGAAGAAAGAGCATGCAGGCACTAACTCTCTTTTTCAAAAGAGAGGAACCAGGAATGAGTAAGTTGTCCAGAGCTAGTGGTCCTTTATGGTCCTTTCTCATCTGTGTGAGACTGCTCTCAGGTTGCTTAGAGAATTTGTCTTGCTTGGTGAAAACCCTTAATAAGCTGTTTGACTAAAGGAACCAGATACTGAGACAGATAGCAAAATGGAGGAGAGTTTCTCCAAGCAGACCAGCAGGCCTGAAATTTTTTGTAGAATCACAGGAGTAGCTCCAGTTCTAACCAAAATCCTGCCATTTTCCATGAAATTGTTAAGAGCTGACAAGATCATTTTTACTAAGTGATAATCTGGGACATTTTAGTTGAAAGTCTACAATATTTTACATTTTGCAGATTAAAGCAAATCAGAACAACAACCAAAAAAAGTTTAGGTCCTGGGAAAAGTAAAGACTTAGTTACCCTAGTCCTGGTCTTCCCTTGGTGGAGCACAAGAAGGAGACGAGAGAAAAACTGGAGGTGTGTGCTTCTCTTCTGGAAAGACTGCGATCCAACTAGTGAGACATCCACCTTGGATCTCAGCTGGATATTGTTTTCTCTCTGACAATTCTGTCCTGAGTGAGGATTTCTTGAACTACAGTCAGGGAGGAATGTATGAGCTGTTTTAGGGGCAGTTCTTGGACAAGCATCAGCATATCTCCTACTGAAGTCATCTGGGATGGGAGCACAACTGAAGAACTCTTGCAAGAAACCTCTTTTCAGCTTATGTCTGGTGCAAGGATGGAGTGCTTTTGGACTTAAGCAAACAGACATGTTTCTTTAGTTGATTAATAAATCAGTTAAAAATAAAGCAGTATGTTACATCAGAGGGTTTTACTCATCAAAATCCTGACCATTTTAAGTATAAGCCCAGGCTGACAATTTCTAACTGAACTTTTAATTTCCCTGAAGTTTTCCAAATTTTTGAATGAACTTGGATAAATGAGTGATGAATAACCTATGTTTCTATTCCCAAACCTATCCTCAGATTAAGTTCACCCTTTTCTTCACAGGATGTCTTGGCAATTGCTGTAAGCTCCATTTTCTTCTAACGGCGTAGACGTTCAGTAAGATAAGATAAGATGTTCCTCCCATTTCCCCATTAAAATTTCTCATCATTAGCTTTCTGGAATGAGCAAACACAGACCTTAAAGAGACCTTAATGCAGACCTACAGCTTCTTTGGTCTGTTTTAGGTTCTTTACCACTGACCCATCAAAAACCCCTGTGGCTTTATTGGATGCATACCATCTGTACATGTCCTTCAGGCAACAGCTTCTGGAATGGAAAAAAATATATTTGTGATTCTCTACAGGTCTCCATTCCAGACCTTTTTGCCCTCAACATTACCTTCAGAACTGGTTTGGTCTCTTCTGCTGACACTGCTTCATCCTCTTCAGATTTTCTCTCTTGTGCATGTGCAGAAGCTTATGTTTATGAATCCAGTGAGGTGTTCCAAGGAAGCGTGACTTGACACATTAATATGTCTTGCTGTACATTCGAAGGCATAGCACAACGCAGTGTCAGTGACAAAGGAGAATGGTTCATCACTCAGCATGACACAATGTTCTTCACCTACGTGAAGTGGGAAACACTTCATTCTTTGCAAACAGACTAGCTGTGTATGGAAATCTCCTTACTCACCTCCGAAAAGATGAAGGTTTTTGAATTGTGATGAAGATACGGAAAGAAGGGAAAGTAAGTCTTTGTCTCCATGTTACTTCAGCTATATCTCATTTTTTATTTCTTTTTATTGCACTGAAATACTTGATTCATTTACCTCCCAATGATACAGCTGGTATGAATATTGTTCATAACTTGTTTTCAACATTAAAAGTCTGAAAATATCCATTAGAGATATCATATGACTAAAAGCTGAATTAAAGGATGACAAGAATCTGGCAGTAACAGAATATATACCATTGTTTTAATTTTAAAATGTATAGAATTACCTTATTGTTCCAAATATTCTCTCGCTTTAACTAGCACTTATATTGTTTTAAGCAGCATAACAAATATGTAACATTCCACATACATTCACATTAGAACCTCCTGAGAAATTGTGACCCATATAAATGCAGTCATATCCTTAATTTTCCTTTCCAAGTTAAAACTGAACTCTGTTCAATTAACAAAAAAGAAAAAAAGAAAGAAAAAAAAAAGCCAATTTGAAGCACAGTTTACTTGGACATTTTTCACAAATTATTTTTTAACTGGAATTTAATAAAGCAGATGACTTATTGAAGGATTGTGGTATAATAATATTTAAGCTTTATGGAGATCAGAAAGATCAAGTCAAAGAAAAGAAATATTATTTTGCAAAGGGGAAGCAGGTGCAAAGAAAAGAAGTGATTTGCCAATATCCCTTTGCAAACTGGAGGCAAAGCTAGAAATAGATCCCAGTGTTTTTTAGCTTGCGGTCCAATATTCTATTTATTAAACCATACTGCTCATAATAAAAAGAAATCATTAACTTGCTGAAGATCTTTCATTTACATTTTTCTTTCAGTTGATTTCAATGATCTTTGTGCACAACCTTAGTTATTGACTTCTGCTAGTGGCAGATAGTGAAACACTGAGCAATCTTATAAGATGGAAGTTGGAGGGTGAAGAAGTTCCATTTCTATGATTTGTGGATGGAGAACACATTCTGTTTCACAACAACGAAGAGCACAGACATAGGCATAACAATATCTGCTGCTTTCCTGGAAGAGATTAGATGTGTTCAGGACTCTGCCAATGGTGGATAAGTGAGACACATTGGGTGGAAGAAAAATGAGAGTCAGGATAGACAGTTGCACGCTATTATCATTTTAGGCTTGAAGAAATTCCCCTAGATGGGATAACAATTTTAATATACTGCATCAAGATGAGAGCAACAAAGCTGGTGAAAGGACTGGAAGGAATGTCCTATGAGGAGTAGCTAAGGACTTTAGGTTTGTCTAGGTTGGAGAAAAGGAGGCTGAAGGGCAACCTCATCGCTCTACAGCTTCCTGAGGAGGGAAAGTGGAGAGGGAGGTGCCGATCTCTTCTCCCTGGGATCCAATGATAGGACAAGTGGGAATGGTTCAAAGCTGCATCAGGGGAGATTCAGACTGGACGTTAGGAAGCATTTCTTTACTGAGAAGGTGGTCAAACACTGGAACAGGCTTCCTAGAGAGGTGGTTGATGCCCCATGCCTGTCAAGGTTTAAAAGGCATTTAGACAATGCCCTTAATAACATGCTTTAACTTTTGGTCAGCCCTGAATTGGTCAGGCAGTTGGACTAGATGACCATTGTAGGTCCCTTCCAACTGAAATTTTTATTCTATTCTATTCTATTTTATTCTATTCTATTCTATTCTATTCTATTCACCAATTCTTCTGTGAAGAATTTTTCAGTGGGAGAGTATGGGAGTGAAGGGTGTCCTTGGTAAGAAGTTGTGCTGCTGTTAAGAGACAACTGATTGGGAATGGCCATAGAGTGGCCATGTTACACCTTCATGTCTGCAGTAGTTCACGTTTCCCTCAGGTAGGGCTTTCTGGTCACAGCTCATGTTGTTGGCCTTTCCCTAAGAATTCCCCTGGCAAAGGAGGCAAAGGCATGCAGGGATCTCTGGAAACAGAAAAAAGGCTTGTGATTAAGATGGGGACAATATTGGTCTGGGAGACAAAATACCTTCTGTCTACAGACTCATTTGCACTCTGAGCCCACTGTGGAAAAAGCTTTTCTTTTGTTGCACCTAAGAGAAGTGTTTTTATTGTTACTGCGATATCTCTGAAAGAGTTGAGCCCATAATGCCTAAGCATTGCTCAACCCCATTCTCACTGTTCTGGTCATAGACAATTAGTTTCTATTCACTGGTATTGGACTGATGTCTTGCAAGGGATCATTTTTGTGTCATACACATGTGTAGCAGCAAGCTTCAACTAAAGAACAAGCTCTGGTGGTAGCATTTTTGGTTTTGCTTGGTTTCTTTAGGCTAAGAGTTTGTGACATGATAGTATGGTACCCATACTGGACACTCAAAGTTTTAGGGTAATATTTCAGAGTTACTGAGCAATCTCCAGAGATCTATCTCAAAATCAAAAGACCACGTGTGATCCATGCTGATTTTTCAGAAGTTTAGTTTCATGTCCTCATTCAACCACCCCTCAGATGACATTTTAACAGAGAGACAAGGTACCTTATCAACATTCTTCATGGATCTTTCTTTAAAGACTCTCTCTTAATCCATGAAATAGTCTCAGGGGCAGAGCTGGAGCTTGTATGCTGTCTGTATGTGTGAAAGGTGGGAGAAGTGTTCAAGCAAACATTTTGGGGCCAAGTATCTGAACTCGCTACCTGCTTTTAACTACCACAGCTGGAGAGGACAAAATCATGTACTCTTTTCTCACTTCTTTCATGGGTCTGTCATCTATTGTTGTTGAAAACACATAAAGAATTTTGTATTATGATGTAATTTATGTAACTTGTCCAAAACAATATTAGATTTATTCCATTTGCTATATGAAAGATATCGTTAGAATGCAGCCCATTTGGCAAAACTTGTCTCATAGTTCCAGGCAAGGATTCAATCACCTGTTGCTAAGATACTTAAAAAATATTGTCTGTTTTTAAATGTTCCTTTTTAATTGAATAAACTGTTAGTTTGAAATATTGCTGCCGAGGTTAAAAAGGTTTAGAAAATAGTATAATGTTTTTTACTGGAAAGTAAGTTTTAGAATGGCTTAAATGTAACAGCTGCAGCTTTTATTTATTCTATTCTTTAGTTAGACAGTAAAAGTTGTATTGAAATAATGACTGCTTGAATATTTGGGAACTTAGTTGTTAGAACATTGTCACAGACCAACTTAAAATTTTGATTACCAATACATTTGATCTGCACTATCCACGTCAGCTCTATAACAATAATTTCCAAGAAATAAAACTGGTTTTAGGGGTTCTGAAAATGCACAGGAATGTTACAGTGACACTAATGCCTGTTACCTCCATGTAGTGGGGCTGAAAGCATAGAGATGTGTAATTCCTGTCACTGTACATTTAGAATTATGTAACATAGTAATCAAATACTTTTTTTTTTTTTTCTTTTTAATTCTAACTAACATCTCCCTCTTTTGTCAGAGGGATATTGCCAGGAACTGGAGTTACACTGACCTGGTATTTGATTGGTGAAGTATGAATCTGCTGTATGTGAAATTCAGACAACACAGAACAGTAGAGTTCACCTACTGACCCAATTAATTTTTATCTCATTGCAGTAGAATTTACAGGCAAAAGGAGTGTTCTGCTTGCCTAATAAAATTGCACTTAGTATATTAACACTTCTCAGCCCTGACACTCACAGGTAAATAACGAACAGGATTTTAGAGTCTGAAAAGAATTAAAGATCTGTCCTTTGAATTTATCTTTTGTAGTCTGTAAAGAGGAGGGAGTGTTTTATACCACCACTCTGACTGCCTAGCTGGAGAACTGAGTGATACTCAACAATTTAAGTATCTAATTTTTATATTTCACTGAAGAATTTTGCCACAGAACGGTTTTGATGCAAGCAGGAGATGATAAATCCATGCTTTTGGATAGGGGAAAAGAGGGCAAATTATATTCCCAATACTTGACAGGTCTGAGACAAAAAAAAAAAAAAATTGCATAGATCCGGACTAGTTGTTGCTATCAAGATTTGATTTATCCCTCTATAGGGAAAAGATCTGGCGTAAAACTTGGATCTGAATCTATGCTAAGCTATCTCTCAAAGCTAAAGTTCTAAAAACATAATTTCAAACAAAAAAGAGTAGAAGCAATGCTTTTCTTTTTTTTTTTTTTTCTTCTTTTATCTGGTATTTCAAGTAAGTCTGGTAAAGAAAAGGAACAAACCAAACATTCTAAGTGCTGATTTTTTTTTTTCCCCCCAGAAGGCTTTCCCTTTGACTTTTTATTAGCCTCATGAATAATGGGCTCATTTAGCCTGGAAGATACTGCTAGTAGGTCATGAAGTCCATCTCCCTGCATCACAGTAGGATTGATTGCTTTACTCCTAAGCCATTCCTAAATAGATGGGTGGCCCAATCTTGAATACTCAAGTGACGGTGATTCCATGACCCCTGTTGGCAGTGTGCACCACTTCCCTCAGAGTTTATCTACTTTTTCCTAACATTTAACCTAGGTTTTCTCAACTGGATTTCAATTCCATCACATTGTGTTCTCTCTTTGAGGACGAACGTGAGCAATTGGTCATCTGCTTTTATCAAACATCTCTGCACAAAATACTTCATAATGAACTTAGGAATTCAGGTCAGGGTGGTCGAAATGTTTACTAAGGTCTGCAAGACTTATAGACAGTGACAGTGCATACGACTGTAGATGTGCTTAGGTTTACTATCAAAATTTTAAAAGAGATATTTCATTCACTGAAAACCTACAGTTTACAAATTATTGAATTACCAAAAGGATGGTTTAAGAATTGAAGTTTGTTACAGGTGCTAAATTCTGAAATTTTACAAGCACATGAAAAATGAGTAGTGCAGAAAATTTTAGTAAAACAATAAAAAGGCTTTCCTAGTAAAAGACCAATAAATATAGGTACTCAAAAATCTGAGCAGCCTCTCCTGAAAACTTCATCTAGACAAAATGATCTACACAGTGAGTCTGCTCCCTAACTATCATCTGTTTGAGGTGTCCAAAGAAAGAGGTTATTGTGACTAAATCTTGATGTCTTTATCTGAGCTGCTTACCTACACTTCCTTTACAATGAATGAAGAACATATTCTCTTCTCCACTGTGATTCATGTCATTTTAACATAGCTTTCTAATATGGATCACATGAATCATGCCTCAAAAGTACTTATTTTCCTTCCTTTGCTGTTAAGCAGTCTGGAGCAATCATCTTATCTGTGGACAGCAGCAGCTGTAGACAACTTGGGTTAGATGAGATGAACATCTTCTTGCTGTCACTGTAACTAGCAAGTACCTGCAAATGCTCTTTTTTTTCTTTTTTAGCTTAAGGCACGTCTAATACACAATCTGATGAAGCTAATTTCTTTGTCTCATCATCGTGCAGAAGTGTGTTTCAGACTTGAGCTGGAAGTTGTCCTAAAACCTAATGCTTCCACTCATTGAGAAATTTACTATATTTTAAATTGAAATCTCTCCTTTTTCTGTCCTTAAATGAAGACTGTAAATTTGCTCTTATCAGCTAAGGAGATGAGACCACTCGAACAGCCAGGAAGTTATTTCCAAGCACTATCCCTAATCCATGAAGCAGTTAAGTTTCTCTTGATTCCTGGGGATGAGGAGGCTTTAAATATATGAGTTAACTTTATTCAGAGGGGTTGGCTCTGACAAATTTGTGGAATGGAGGCTGTACAGGCTGTAGATGGATATAAATGTGTTCTCCACCTGCACACATGCACAGCAGCATTGTCCAACTCTGATGTATTTCAAATTGATTGAAACTATAAATAGTGCTGCTGGCAAAACTGCAAACAGTAACTTCTGGACTAAACTTCAGCCTTTGCACAGTAAAGTCAGTCAGATCAGTGAATAGTACAGTTTGTTGGGTTTAAGGTATGTCGTTGAGTCCTCTACTTCTCATAACACTGTCAGACTTACTTCTGTTTAATCTCATGCAGTAACAAGTTTACAGAGTTTAAATAAAAAATTCCCAGTATTAAAAACAAAAGTGATTATCCTGCAATCCCCAAAGGCCCGGCTATTGCCAACTGTTAACCATTGCTGCGTGAGAGTGACCTGGAGGTCGAAAGAGATGCCTTTCGCTAACAAGATCGGTTTGCGCATGGGTCAGAGATGTGACTCAACACTTTCTACCTCTGGCAGATGAGGGGATGTGACACTGGCAAAGCTTTAAGATTAAAAAGAAGGCAAAAGAAAGACAACAAAAATTTTTGCTGCACAGCTTTTGCCACGTGCCTAAAATCAGCTCTGTAGGACTTGTCTGCATTACGATTATAAGAAAATCATAGAAACTAGTCCTCACAAGATAGGTCCCTGAGTTTTACAGCTACAGTTTAAATTTTCATCCCAAATATGATTTTTCAATTAGAAAAACATGACTAAGGCTCATGTTTTCCAACCAGCTGTCCCAAAATTTCTAATCTTACATCAGCCACTGCCCTGCTGTGTGACTGCAGGCAATTTCTCAACTCATTTATTTTCATTTATGATTATTTGTATTGCTGTATATCTAGGAGCCAGAGCCCTTTGTGCCAGGTGCTGTAAAAGAGAAGAGAGGACAATTCATGCTGGAGAAAGCTGAGAGTCTACAGCTAGGGAACTGGGATAAATACAGACTGACAGCTGAGGACAATAAGAAATGAGTGACATTGTATCTCTGAGCGTCATAAGCAATGGCCTTAACATGCCAGCAGCATGTCAGTGTTTTCTGTATTCATCATACCAGAAAAGGGTCTTAAAGAGGGGACAAAAAAATCTAGTAATTTGATGCCTACAGGGATCTCCTTCAAAAGGTGAGAGGCAGCACGTGACAGAACAAAGATGCTTAGGAAGCCCGCAGAAGGAGGACATGTGCAGACCAGCTGGGAACTGCCTTGCTGGTGAAGGTCCATCCATGGCTGTCCTGTGATACGAGGGAGGAGGAGGAGGGCTGCAACAAGACAGCAGCATGGATAGGGTGATGGCCTATAGGAACAAGCCATTTGGCAGGACTGCATTTGTCAAGGCCATGGAAGAAGGACACAGCAGTATTCAACGCACAATGATGTAGTGAGAGCTTCCTTGAGTAGTAGCGATGGGGATTGGTGGGAAAGATCATATTTTAGAAACATTATGGTGAAAGAAGACATTTGAGATAGAGCCTGGATAGCAATACCCACAGAGATATGGCTCAGTGATTGCATGAAATTGTGAACCTAAATGACAGGACTGATGGCAGTGTGGTGACACTCCTATTCTTTCACTTGTCAGTATTGTAATCTCTTCAGGGAATGCTCTGCATTTTCTGTAACACTTAGCAGGATGTGTCCCCTCCTGCATCGTGGCAAATAGCTAATAGAAAATACAGTATATAAATAGGTCCCTCAGCTCTGTTTAAATTCATTTTATGGATCTAGGTGTTGAAAAGCTCAATTTGAAGACTTAATTAAGAAAATAACAAACAAGGAAAAAGACCAAATAGATCCATGACACCTGCATATACTATGAATTCATTTTCCTTGGCAAAATGCAAAAATACTCATCTTCACATTTAAACTAACACAACTGTTAAGCTGACCACCAGATTTCATGTGATTAATATTTATCACTGCCACATCCATAGTTCTCCAGGATTTAATTCAAAATGTGAATCTTTCCTAAATCACGGCACTTAAACTTCTAATCTTGTTTGTTTGTTTTGATTAAACAAAGATGTTCTGCTTTTTTTGTAGAAGTGATGTCACCTAATTGACTACATGTTGGTTTAGCTTCTAAAGCCATAAAATGTGATTCTGTTCTTCGTAGCTTTTAAGCTTGATTAAAGCAAGCTCCTCAAGTTGTTCTCTAATAGCAGGCTCCCCAGAAATGGAGAGAGATTCTCAAGTGGTTTAATGTTTTGAAAATGAAGAAACATCTCCACCCCCTCATGTAACCACAGGAAACAAAGTATTAAAGTTGGGGAGGGGGAAGGAATGGGGAAAAAGAGAAGTTCGTTCTCTGTGTTCCCCCCAAAATGTGAACCACAAAGGATTGTTTTCCTTTCATGTGAAGAGATTTTCAGCGTTTCATTTCCTTAGTTTTCTATATGGTACGAGCAAAACTCTTAAATCACTAGTTAGCGGTTTCGATCTAAATCTCATCATCTAATTACTTTTACAACGCATTCTTGGAAGGGTAGGAATGGTTCTGCCAGGAGATGTTTCACAATAATTAGAAGCCCCAATGGATCTCTTAAGAATGTTTAAAGGGTTCCATATGCAGGCTGCTACGGGGAACCATGCTGTACACAGCTCTTCATTTGAAGCAATAAGTCTTGACAGCCCTTGTTGTATTTTATTATAGCAAACAAAATCCATGCCAACCAATCAGGTTCCTGGATGTTCTGCCATTCTTTACTGGGAAAAATAACAGCGGAGATCGGTTAGCTACAAAGACACTGTCATATTCATGCAAATATGGGCTGCGTGAAAGGCGTTCCTCTCAAAGACAGTTCTTCGTGGCACAGAGGCAGCATTAAAAGGCAAATAAAAGTGCCTTAAAAACCAGTGCATAAAGTTTTTTGTTTCCCCATTCATGCAATGAACATGCAGAATTGGCTTTTGAAGTTAAAATGTATATACTGAAATATGACTTGCTAACATGTAAATGGCCAATTCGAGAAGCTTAACCCTCCTCCTATTGTGTGTGTTAGCCAATGAATAACTGCTGTACACTTTTTAGCTGACTATATCTTGCTTGCACAATCTTTTTGTGTATAGTAAGAGATGCCTGAAGAAAGTGTCCCAGCCAAGGAGAGTTACACTATATACTTTATGAATTTCTTTGTACATGATACATACATGTTAAGCAATAGATAGTTACCTGACTAACAACAAGGGAGACAGAAGGCTAGAGCTCTTCCACAGTGAAGGACTGATAAGACAGTGTTCATAACGAACACACAGGCAAAAATAGATAATGGAAGCAGAGAAGGAAATAGAAAACTCTCCATTCAAACAAACATTATTACTACGAGTGCCTGGCAAGAGAACACAACTTTCCAAGAACATCCTCTTCCTTCTGAGTCTCATATATTGCTCTGACTTCTCAACTGTTGGGGAAACTTTGCTGAAGCTAAGTCTTGGTCCCTGAGGGTAACTGAGCATTTTTCTAGATAACTAGCAATGTATGTTTTCAGAAATGTGATTTGCCTGCATATGTGAAATATTTGTGGCCATATTAGGCATGCTCAAATGTATGCACACAATGGCTTATGCCTACGCTTTCAAATCTACTCCATAATGTCTTCGTGTTAGGATACAGACACGTCTCCTGTGTCAACTGTAAAGTCATTGGCTTCATCTCTGCTTTTATTTTAAGTGAATGCTTTGGCAAGGACTCAATTTGAGACATCGTAGTATTGTACAGATATCTATGCATAATTTTATACTGAGAACTTTCTGTGGGATTGCCCAGTATTTAAATATCACAAGAAGTGAATTACTTCACTAACATACTTCATTAAGAAGGTTAATTTTAAATACATATATATTTTCAAGATATTTGTAAGTTTCTTTTGAAAATGTGTTTTGCAGTTTTATAGCCATCATTTTAAACTTAATTGAGTTGTTCTGGTAATTTCAGACAAAATTTAGGATTTGTATGAGTTTTTTGATTCACTGTTTCTTTTAGTTTTTGAAAGAGCGACTTGGATATCTGGTCTCTTTGTGAAGTGGGAAGAATATCCTTACTGACCATTCAATAAGAGTTGTCATTGCTGTTCCCCCACCACGTATAGGACAGATAAATATAAATCTGAAAGAGACCATATGGATCTTTGTGTTCAGCCCCCTACAAGTGCAAGGCATCATGCAACCGGTATAGTAGCTCTAATTTCTCCATGTACAATTTTCATAGATGCAAACTTAAGTGTTACCTGAAAACTCTTTTTTTACTACTTTTGTGTCTTGTGTTTCTGTGTTTTTCATAGTTCAAGGAGAGAAATAGGCTTACTCAGAAGGAAAAAATTACAAACTCTCATGGATTGAAACTCCCCCTGGAAATGTCCATCTCATTTCAGTGCCTGTAGAAGAAACCTAGAGCAAATAGCCCTTGAAGGTAGATAGCTCATGAAGGTGTCCACAATTAGGCTTGAAGAGTGTAATTCTAAGTTTATGAATCTCTAAAGAGCATTGATGCCATGCCACCTGCCCTTCTTACTGCCCATTGCAAGCTACAAAATATTCCCTAGCTTGCCACAAAACACTGAGGTACCAGGTGCAAAAGACACTACTAAGTATCTCCAAAAGATCAATGAAACCAAAGGCTGTTGTCAAGAGTAATAGTGTGAAATTTGAGAGGCGAATGTGCCCAAGTGATCCTGAAGAATGAACTGTGTTCGGTGCCACAGAAGACTGCAGGCAGTCCTCACTGACCTTGGCCAGTGTGACTTGGGAGAAGGTTCCTTCCTGACTCCAAACCTGGCAACTGCAAGGCTGAGCTGCACCAGTCTGACATGTGAAAGATTTTGCAGTACCTCTGGATACACCAGCACATTCTTCCCAATGTTGCAGATCCATTTTAGGTCTATCTCCAAAGGGCTGGTGGAAGGAAAACATTCTTCCGCTTCCTAATACAGTCAAGTTATGACTCAAGGAGTGAAAAAAAAATGTATTTCTTCCTAGCCTCAGCAAGGATCAGAAGAAATTTCAAAGCATAGGTTTAACATAAAACAAATACTGTGGAAAACCAAGCCTCAGCAAGTGGTGACCAAGATAGCTTTAGGGTGTTCTTTAGGGGTATAAAAAAAGGAGTAACTTTTTTTATAAAAAAAGGATCCTTATTGCATTGCTTTTGATTTCTAGTTATAACATCACACTAGTCAGTTATGCAATCCTTTCTTTATCCAAGGTTTCAGGTTTCATCTTGAAACAATTTAGGTTCCTCATCCCTATCTACGTTCTTTAGAAGACTGTCCTTGAAAATCACAATGTGGATGATTAGAAATCTTCAAAATTCTACTCAAAGTTCTTTCATAAGCATTTTATGCTCATCTGATCCTATACCAATATCAACATTTAAATGAAATAACAATTCTTTGTCTTTCACATTTATGATCCAGATGTCTTTATTACAAACAGTTATATACCCTAGTTGTTTTATGAGTCAAAACAAACTAAGATTTTTTTAGTCTGTTTTCATAAAGTAAATACTTCATTGTATGAATCACCTGGTAACCCTTACCTGTCTCTATTACCATTTAAATTATTTTTACATGAGTAATCAGAATCCTATTCTTTAAATGTGACCTTACCATTCTGTAGTGATAGTAACTCTTCCCATCCCTGTAACTCTTTTTATTAGTCTCCCCTCTTACCTGGAAAGCAATTTCAGATAAAGCTTTTTATTATGTTCAAATCCTTAATCTTCTCAGTGTAGTAATCTTTGTTGACTTGATCCCTTAGTTTCTTAGTTTGTCTCTTAAAAATCCAAAATATTACTTTGATTCTGTTTTGTAGTTCTAAAATCAGTTTAATCAGCTCATGATTGCTTAATCCAAGAATAGTTTCTATATCCGCCTCTTCTATGAAAACCTTGCTCCTTTCATCTTACTCCCATCTTTTTTTTAGGTTCCCTGGCTCAGGCATTCCTTGGGAGAGGAGAGGGCTAGTCATCCCAGGCCCAAAGCATCCCAGCTGGGGCTGGTGCAGTCACTCAAGAAATTGTATTGCCTGACTTTTATTATTAGCGCATGTAGTCATTTTTTTTCCTTCCCAAGCAAAGATGCTCTTCCTCCCCCCTCATTTGCCATTCAATGTTATCACTTAATTATTTTCTATTTCATTCTATGTTTATACCCAGCCTATTCCAGGTGCTCCTTAGTGTCTCTACTTTGAGAAAGTCTAATCTATAAAAGTCTCCTTGAAGGCAAACATCCTAAAATTCTCTAAGAACTGCCATTCTCAAGCTATTTGTTGACCTTCATTATTTTGCCACACATTCACGCTTCTTGCCTAAGGACTTGGAGTGTCTTGTTCTTTTCGCTGTCTTCCACAGTTACCACAGTCATTTTTGATCTGTGTCATCTAAAGACTAGTCAAGACACTTATTCCAGAATAATCAGCTAGTTCCCAACTCCAACCAGATCCTCTTGAAACTCAGAAATATTTCAAATCCTGGAAGAATTTTGTATTCCTTCTCAATCCTCACCCTAGTAGACCTGTCAGATAACGAATCCCAGCTATGTAGAACAGTTTCTTATTAGCAGTGATCCAACCTCTTGTCGTGACTTTTCCATTCTTCCATGTCTCAGGCAAAACTTTATAAGAAAGTAAGTTTTATTGGGAAGCCTCCCCATAAGCTTCCACAACTCCCTACATTCAATCAGCTTCATGAAGGAATGATCAATGGGCTGTGTGCAAACTGTAACTTTGAAGCTGAAACATGAAGCAATGAACTATAATTCCTTAAAGTGTACCTCTCTGGAAATAAAATACATCTCTTGAACTATAGTAAAGTAGAATAATTTAGGTTGGAAAGAACTTTGGAAGTCTGAACCCTTGTTCAAGCAGGGCTAGAGTCCAAATCAGGTCAGGTTGCTCCAAGTATGGACTTTGTCTTCTTGAGTTTTGAGTATCTCCAAGGATGAAGATTCCACAGCAAATTTATGAAATCTGTTCCTATGTTTAATTGGCATAGTTATGATTTTTTTTCTTTTGTATCAAGCCAAAATCTCCATTTTTGCAACTTAGTGTCCACTGCCTGCTTTCCTTTCAATGTACACCTGCCAAAAGTGTCTAGATCCATCTCTACATCTGCCTGATATTTGGAGAACAATTAGATTTGTTTTTAGCCTTCTCCAGGTTAAGCAAACCCAGCTCCCTCAGCCTTTTCTCATGTGTTATGTGCTGTGGACCCCTAGCCATCCTGGAGGTTCTCCACTGAGGTTTCTCCTGTATACCAATGCCTTTTTTGTTTTGGGGACCCAAACTGGACACAGTGTTCCAGCTGTAGCCTCATGAATGCTGAATCAAAGGAAATAATATTTCCTTTGATCTACTAGCCATGCTCTTGCTGGTGTAGACCAGTATGTGGTTAGCGTTTTATTTCTGGAAGGGTGCAAAGTTCAGTCCTCTGCAGCTGAGAAGGTGAAGAGATTTTCCTGTAACAGAGCAGGAGTTTTACATCACACTGCCATGATGTTTTGCACCTAGGAGGTCTCTCAAGCAGCTGACTTGCACAGCTAACCAAGGTGTCACACAGAGATCCTATGAAGCTGTCATTTGTGGAGTGGATTCTTTTCCCTAGAGCTGGGGATAACATGTTGATTTGTTTGGTGGCTATTTAAAAAACAGTATTAAAAAAACAGAGGGATAAGCAGAAGTAAAATTCAGACCAAACAATGTTTCAAAATGGACAGTGTTGTTCTTGAGAGTTTTTATTATTACTATTATTAATGACCCCAAAGTATGTTAAAATTAAGCATAATGTTGAATTGAATTATTGAATACTTTATTTTAGAAAGCATCAAAACAAAAGGTCAGTTTTTGTTGTTAGAATGTTTTTTTCTTTACTAAAACAGTTGACAAAATTGATGCTGGTATGCATAGTATTCAGATCTTCCTGTTCTGGGTGAAAAAATCTTAAAGTTGAGATCCTTCAGTCATTCCACTATAGATTTTCTTCTTAATCTTTCTTCTAGATGTTGATTTGTTCAGTAGAAAAAACACCACTTTTGGAAAATCAACATTTCACTGACACTCCTCAAAGCAGCTGGAAGAGCAAATAGGAGGAAATGCTACTTTTATTTTTTCACACAGAAAAAAACCTGTTTTATGGTGGGGTAGGTTTTGCAGTCTTGACCAAGCTCAGTTTCAATCAAAGTTGATAATTCTGCCATTGGTATAAAATACAGTCAATGCTCATTTTTTTTAATCCCAGCATGTACACTAGCATGCACATAAAACTAACAGGTAATGTCAGCAGTGGGTGTGTTGAAATGATCTTCTGCAGCCAAACAAAAGATATTTCTACTGACACCTGAGCAGATGTGAGCGAGCTCTGCCTGTTCACTGTGTTGATGGGGAGTGGCATGGCTGTGATAGTGCAGCACATACATGGACTCATATAGCCTTCCAAGTCATCTGGCTTTGTGGTTGACTATACCTGGGTGGGATGTGGCTTTGTGGCAGAGTTC
The DNA here is from genome assembly GCF_018139145.2 of Gymnogyps californianus. Classification (NCBI taxonomy): domain Eukaryota; kingdom Metazoa; phylum Chordata; class Aves; order Accipitriformes; family Cathartidae; genus Gymnogyps; species Gymnogyps californianus. The sequence goes on from NC_059473.1 coordinate 116,320,722, forward strand.
ACTTGTGTCTGTCAGGGCAAAGTCGATAGACCCATTGCCCCATTACTCTTGAAATCAGTTTGGAAACTGTAATTGCTTTCTTCCCCTCTGCTTGGTTCAGTACTGAGCTCTCAAAGACCAGTTTAGCACTTCTGTGATCACTTACTTGGAAAGATATAGCCTGTAGTATGATAAATCTTTGTGCACTGGGTTCAAGGTCTGATTTAATCCCTCACAGAGCACTTCTTTGCTGATTGATAGTTCATATTCACATTAAAAAAACCATAAATAAACCACCTCAGGTCTCACCACAAAGAACATAAGTAATACTTAAGTTTGATTGAATTACTAGCAACTGGTAATACAGATCAGAATAAACAAGGTTTTATTTTCTTTAATTCTTTCGTAAAGGTTTTTGTTACCCGAGAATACAATTCCTGCTCTTTCTATAGAGATCTCTTGTTGCAGTATTCAGTAACTAACTGTCCTCAACTCCTCTGTGGAAAAAATCATCTCATTTTTAGGGGCAGCATAGAAAGAACAGTATATTAAAAGGTAAAGAGAATATATGATAATCTCATAAAATAGCAAAAACATCTAAAAAGAGAGACTGAGAGGTCCATTTCCATGACTTTTGTCTGGGAGCTAATCTAAGAAATATGCAGGCTGGTGAATGAATGGACCTAAACAAAGTAGTCAAGGTGTTGTTATCCATCACACCATCATGTAAAAACACAGTAGTTTCATTGCAACACCGATTACTTGCTGATTTAATCATAAGTAACTCTGCAACATTGACATCAAATGGAATCTTGTTTTCAATGGTGTGTAATCTTTCCAGTAAAGATACTGAAAGAAACATGCTGCTTGATGTAAATAAAATAGGAGAATTTGGCCCTAGCTGAAAGAATATACTCCAGACTGCTGTAACTGGAGATAGCTTGAGCTGCTTAAAAATCCCAAAACAGTGACAGCAAGTTCTAGGCAACTATTTAACTCATTATCACCTAAACAGGAATTTATGGCCTGCAACTGCAGATACCAGTGACTGCCATATTCCTGCACATACTGTGGCTGATATTTTCAGCTTTCAGTAAAGGCAAAAGCATCATTTGATGAAGGTTACCTGTATTTATTTAACACAATACAGACCTCCATGATTAGTAAAATGCCACTTGAAGCAGCTTTTGTAACCAAGGACTTGGCTTCCTGCCCAAAACTATTGGGTAACTATTTGCAGATTAGAAGAAGGGACTGAAGACAAATGGTGTCTTGAAAGTAAAAACGTGACCTTTCCCAAACAACATGATGCTAAAATGCTAAGTGGGAGATAGCCCTGCAGTGTGACTTAAAAGAAAACCACAAGTTGTGTTTGCTTTTCAGCATCCACAAGCTATTATTCTGCAATAACAGAGGGAAAAGTTTTCTCCAGGCAACCCTTCCAGTGGTTGCAAACTGGAAATAACTTCCAACCACTAAATGATGTTTAATTTTTTTCTTTCCTTTTTTTTTTTTTCCTTCTATTTCATGCATGTCCATGTTTGCACAGCAGAGCAAATGCACTTCTAAGGATGTGTCACTCTGAATGCAAAGCAAGCTACCCTGATGAACAGAAATATGCCGTGAGTTGCACACATACTCCAAAGGAAGCAATCTCTAACAGCAGTTCCTATTAGACCAGAGGTGAGTCAGAGCCTTTACATGATTTTCTGGTACTTCTTGTGTTACCATGGGCAAATCACTTGTAACATCTCTGTACCCCAGTGCTTTAAAATGTAATCCAGCAAGGATGGTGAAAGATGGTGCACTGATTAGGCATTGAGTTAGGTTTTACTTTTCACTTTTCCCCAATGTTGGAACTTATTACTGCACGTACACTACTGGGACAGTATGAAGAAAGGCAAAAATGGTACAATATTAAAATCTTTTTTAAAAGGACATTTCAATGTCAATGCTTATATTCTTTTATGAACACAATCCTATGTTTTTGCTTTTTTTTTTTTCTTTGGTATTAATGCTTATCAAGAGTTGGCTATTTTGCATGTTTGTTACTTAGTCTTGCCTTCAGCTATATTATGGAAAAGGAGGTAACTAAGAATAAATCTGAGGATTTATTTTAGATGTACTGATTTGCAGCGGCAATGCAAAATCATCCTTGAATAAAGAGGATTCAATTCTCTCTGTTAGTAAGATAGCAGACCTGCTGAATCAAAGGTATTACGGGCTGAAAGAACAGTACTATTATCTAGCTTGAACTTCCATACAATTTAAGCAATTACATTCCACAGGCTATAGGCTTGCTTTTTAACAGCATGTTTTGGTTTTTACTTAAGTATCCAGTCTTATTTTGAAGGTATCATGAGCTGAAGAAAGCATCATTTTCCTTACATAGAAGTTTCTCATTTTACCCCTCTTCTTTCCACTCTGTCATCCTGTATCCCCCATCCCATCCGTCTCCCACTTTTTTTTTTTTAATTTATTTCAAGGATTGTATTAGATGCTTGACAGGTGAAAATTCATATTAAGTTATCTGTCCACTCCAAATCCCACACTATAGTAACAGCTGCTATCAGCTGAGAAGAACACAGAAAAAGAAATTTAAAAATATCAATAATATCTCATTAGGGTTCAGACAGATTAACTGTACTTCTGTCAATAATCCCTGTAGATGGAAGATTTGGGAATAGGTAAGGAAATTACTGCTACTTAGTTCTCACAGGGGCAGTTTCCTCCATGTCTTGTCCCTGGCAACACAATCCCTACAAGTAGAGTTCCATCCTAGGAGGTTACTTTATTTTTTTTTTCTGTGCAGAAGCTAAAGTCTCAGTTGAAGTGTATTTCCCATTCCACTCATATGTTTCTTAGCCACTGATTTTATTCATGTGTGTTAAAATCTTTTCTGTTGTCCCTTGCTGAAGCTGTTTCCACGGCTGTAACTTGGACTATAAGTAAAGTACAACTGCAAGTAATATCATATTACTTATTTCATCTTATGCTGCACATTGAAGGTGTAGAACAGTCTAAAATATTTAGGATTACTGGCATTATCCAAACTAAGATGTAACTGCATTTGGAAATAATTTGAAAATACAGCTGCAAGATTACTTATAATCCAGTCCTATATAGGAAGCCTTCAAAGAGTTAAATTTATTCCTTTTATTAGTGTATTTCTTTGTAAACTGCATTGGTCATAATGCACAGATGATCCTTACAAGAATAGCAAAGAATGTTACCAACATGTCTTTCAGGTGGGATATTCCTTTTGTATGTATATCACCTGCCAAAATGGCCTTCTAAAAGTGACATTCAATTGACTTTTAATGGAAATCACATGCCTTTGAACTATCTTTGAATATGCCAACTGAAATGTGTGTATTCCCTCCTCTCTTCTCTGTTTTCTTTCTCATGGATGTCTTTTGGGCCACAGCCCTATAATGAACTGCATATGCAGAGACCAGTGTATACGAAGGAGTCCATTGGCTGCTGTAGAGTTCCATGTGGAGGTGGGTGTCCATCCAACAGAGTAATGTTCAAGTTGGAGACATTGGACAGTAAGCCATTGGCAGCAGAGACCATCTTCATTTGTGTCCTGTACAATATCGGGCATGTTATGGGTTGCTTTGTCTTTTTCTCTCATTATACAACCAAATTATATATAGAAACCACATGGGCACAGTGGGGTTCCAAACAAGCTTCTTTACTAAATATAGAGAGCATAGGAGAACAAGTTACTTATACATGGTATTGCTCAGAGAAGTTTCTAAAACGTTGAATACCGCAGCATAGAAAAGTGCTAACAGACTAGTTGTTAGAGAAATCTTACGCTGTCCACTACTCATTCCAACAGACTACATCATTGCTTAAAAAAAAAAAAGAAGTTGCCAGAAAATAAAAATAGGAGTTGCTTCTGACTAAATATAATTAAAAGAAATTGTCACGAAATGGGTAAGTGAAGATTGTTATAGTCTGAAATCACATAGTTTTTCAATAATGCCAAACCACCAGCTTTAAATAGAACCTGATTTTCATTAATAATTCTGCTTTCCAGTTTTTTATGATTTTTTCAGCAGACCTTATGGATCATATGTAACAATAATATGAGACATGCCACAAAAGGTCCATTTTTAGATGAGATTCCAGGATTTTGCTTAGTTTTATGAGCACTGGATCCAAACTCCAGTGGGACTTGCCAAAATTCTAACCACTTATTAACTCAAGCTATCAACAAACTTGAATAAAACAGCTATTTGTAAAGTTATTTATATATATATTCATACATACATATGCCCATACACAAGCACACACATATGTTTGAATATGTATGCATATATGTTTCTGTGACCATGTATATATATGTGTGTGTGTTTGTGTATGGAGATATATATGTATGAATATATATAATTGCACCCCTGGAATAAAATTGTATAAAAATCAGCAGCATGCATAACACTGCAATCCTCTGACACAGATAAAGGTCTCTTTGAAGTCGCAAGAATGAAAGACAAAGTGTCTGTGGAGCATTTAACTTTCTAAAAATGTAAAGATTCACAGTACCACAACCACAACCTCTGTTTCTAACTATGCGGACTGTTTGAGACATTCAGAGACATAATACAATTTAACTAAAAGCTAGCTACTTTAAGTTATATTTTGGAGTCCTGATTAATTTCTTCCTAGACTTATGGCCAATTTGAGACAACTTGGAGGCTGTTGACTTTAGGAAATAATAAGCCTCCGTATCCCCTGAACAATAGATCCACCGAATTTTAAGCCAACATCTTTGGAAGGCTAAGAGTTATGGATAAAAACCAGGCAGTCTAAGTCAGATATACTTCCTTCATGTATCTGAATCAGTCATTCCAAAAGTGTTTAAGTCATCTAAATTTGTTCTAAATAAAGGAAAGCAGGTAAGGGTGAAAACATGAAGGAATTCCAAGTGCCTAAAGTCAGGCTAAGAACTTCTCCTTTACAACTACAGACACCTCCCTTCATCCATTCACTTTATAGGAAATTGTATTGGGTTTGCATGGCAAGGTTTTGGTAGCGGGGGGGGCTACAGGGGTGGCTTCTGTGAGAAGCTGCCAGAAGCTTCCCCTATGTCCGATAAAGTTAATGCCAGCGGGTTCCAAGACGGACCCACCGCTGGCCAAGGCCGAGCCCATCAGCAACAGTGGTAGTGCCTCTGGGATAACAGATTTAAGAAAGGGAAAAGAAGTTACAGGGGAGTTGCAGTTGCAGAGAGAGAGAGCGGAGTGAGAAGATGTGAGAGAAAGAACTCTACAGACACCAAGGTCAGTGAAGAAGGAGGGGGAGGAGGTGCTCCAGGCGCAAGAGCAGAGATTCCCCTGCAGCCCGTGGGGAAGACCATGGTGAGGCAGGCTGTCCCCCTGCAGCCCATGGAGGTCCATGGTGGAGCAGATATCCACCTGCAGCCCGTGGAGGACCCCACGCCGGAGCAGGGGGATACCCAAAGGAGGCTGTGACCCCGTGGGAAGTCTGTGCTGGAGCAGGCTCCTGGCAGGACCCATGGACCCATGGAGAGAGGAGCTGATGCTGGAGCAGGTTTGCTGGCAGGACTTGTGACCCCACAGGGGACCCACGCTGGAGCAGTCTGTTCCTGAAGGACTGCACCCCATGGATGGGACCCACGCTGGAGCAGTTCGTGAAGAACTGTAGCCCATGGGAAGGACTCATGTTGGAGAAGTCCGTGGAGGACTGTCTCCTGTGGGAGGGACCCCACGCTGGAGCAGGGGAAGAGTGTGAGGAGTCCTCCCCCTGAGGAGGAAGGAGCGGCAGAGACAACGTGTGATGAACTGACCCAAACCCCCATTCCCCGTCCCCCTGTGCTGCTCAGGGGGGAGGAGGTAGAGAAAATCAGGAGTAAAGTTAAACCTGGGAAGAAGGGAGGGGTGGGGAGAAGGTGCTTTAAGATTTGGTTTTATTTCTTATTATCCTGCTCTGTTTTTGACTAGCAATAAATTAAACTAATTTTTCCCCAAGTCGAGTCTGTTTTGCCCGTGACGGTAATTGGTGAGTGATCTCCCTGTCCTTATCTCGACCTACGAGCCTTTCATTTTATTTTCTCTCCCCTGTCCAGTTGAGGAGGGGGAGTGATACAGCGGCTTTGGTGGGCACCTGGCATCCAGCCAGGGTCAACCCACCACAGAAATTTAGGCATTAACCTGAGGAAAAATGCTTCAGGAAGCACCTAGTATTCATCTGTAAGTTGGTTGCCAAAGTTAGAATGAGTTCCTCCACAAGTTTCAAGTACCTGAGATCTGAATACTCTCTGCATAGCACTAGCAGAAGTTCATCACTCGCACATTTGAATTTTCTACCTATCATAAAAAACACAGTTGTTTATGTTGATTTGTACTTCAGTTTCTGCCATGTAATGGGATAAGATGATAATATCAAGTTGTTGGCAACTTAAATTAGTTTTTGTCATTCTTTGGGGTTTTTTTTGTTGGGCTCTTTTCATTGTGGAAATAGTAGGTGAACATTTAATTCAAGACATTACAGTAATGCACACATGCACGCAGGCTGAATTTACGTTACCAGAGGAAAACTAGACTTTCACCATTTTCTATATTTTGTATACTTGACTTCGGACTTTACCTAATCTTTTAACACTGTTCTTGGGTTTGATACATTTTGCTGTGTCCAGTTCCGGGCTCCCCCATAAGAGACATGGACATACTGGGGAGGGTCCAACAAAGGGCCACTAACATGATTAAGGGATTGGAGCATCTCTCATATGAGGAAAGGCTGAGAGAGCTGGGACTGTTCAGCCTAGAGAAGAGAAGGCTCGGAGGGGAGGGGATCTTATCAATGTGTATAAATACCTGAAGGGAGAGTGTAAGGAAAAGAGAGCCAGGCTTGTTTCAGTGGCACAGACTGAAACACAGGAGGTTCTTCCTGAGCATCAGGAAATACTTTTTCACTGTGAGAGTGACCAAACTTGGGCACAGGTTGTCCAGAGAGGTTGTGGAGTATCTGTCCTTGGAGTACTCAAAAACCATCTGGACATGCTTGGGCAGGGGGATTGGACTAGATGACCTCCAGAGGTCCCTTCCAACCTTAACCATTCTCTGATTCTGTGATTCTGTGATTCTATGTCTAAGGGTAGGCATATTTCATTTTATATTTTTTTTAAAATGGAAGATGTCGTGAAACTGTTCTGATCCTGTTGGCTGTTAGGATGCTAAACAGTAGCTCACAGTACTGTATATCTGTTTTCCTTTTTGCACTGGATATCTTGATAGTTCAGATCCATATTGCAGACATCATGGACTGAAGAGGACCCAAGTTCCATACATGGTCCACACTGCTTTCACTTAAAAATAGCCAAAACACTTCAGTCATTTGAACTCTGGTATTGATCTTTTTGATCAGCCTGTGGCTTAGCTGGGTACCCTAGTCCCATAGACTCATTATAAGGAGCTGGAAAGAGCGTGAGTAGTGTTACAGACATTTCCTAGCTCCTATGAGAATGTCCTGCCTGTGAGATTGTGGCTAGTTGACAAGAATTAGGCAGAAGACAGCCTGAATAATCATCTTCAGGGTAACCAGCAGGAGCAAACCAGACCTGGACTACTTGCTCTGCTCTTATCAGTCTGGTTATACTGGTACCCATAAACTAGAGTACAAGGACCCATTCTCTGGCCTTGAGGTCAACTTGAATGATCTGGCCACATACACAGTATGGTCTCCCCAGAACAGGGTGGGCATGTGATAAATTCTGAACTGTGTTTGAGAACCATTTTGGAAAATGCTAACTGGGACCAAGCCAAAACTGTGTTGGCATCCATGCTATCAGTTTAGCAGCTTAGTTGATCAAATTTCAGTGCTCGCAACCAATCCCCAAATCCACCTTAATTTATTAAAATAGACGTGTTGTTTGTATCTTAGAATACAGAATACAAAAATTCATGACCATCGGAAACAGACACTGTGTTTTCTCCAGCCCAGGGGCTGCACATTGTCATAGCTCCTACTGGAAGAGGGAAACTTGTGCTTCTCAGTTTGTCCTGCAAATCTCACAGTTAGGGAACTAAGGAAGCAGAAGATTCTGGTTCAAAGCTTTATGTAAAATCAAATTGTCCATGTTGCATTAAGTATGTGGAGTTCCCATTGTATTTTGGATCTTGGATGAATGGATTTGTGCCATATACAAATGTTTCCTTGGAAAGGGAAACCTCAGACAAATGATGCGCCCAACCTTTCCTACTGGCTAGATCTAGCCTCCTTGTTCTATTTTGACCGTTGTTCATATGTAACTCAAAAACTTGTCTTTGGAGACAATTAACACTCTCTGTTATTATCTTCTGGAGCCTTGGTGCCTATTCTGGTCATTTAGGTTAGGTAATAGTGATCTTGCCCTATATGTTCATTCACTAATTATCCCTGTTACTGAAGTTATTTACTCCAACCTAAAACGGTCTCCTAGATATGTTTTAGATTTCAGCATTCTCAAAGCAGAAATCTGAGACCAAATTCTGCTTTGTATTCCACTAGTAAAAATCTGGAGTGTTTCCACCAATGGATTTCATGACTCTGTTCATGGGATGTATTCTGAACAGTCTGTTCGTTCCCTCAGTGCAGTGTATTTGCAAGCATGATAGATCCTCTTTACATCCACCCTAGCGTCAACAGAATCAAACGACCTCTGTAAAGCATTTGTATTTTGACAAATCGGCAAATTTCCATAAAATATTTTTCATTGGAATTTTTATGACCAGCTTACCCATCGTCTTTTTCACTCATGCATGAAAAATGCCAAAAAGCTATATAAATATTTAGTTTGATTTATGATTGTTTTCTGGGCTTGAGAAAGGCTGTGAAACAGCTAAGAAGAGCAAAGAAATCACAGTCCAGAGAGCATGTGGCAAGGCATCAATTGCTGTTCCTTATTAATCCCTAAAGTACATCCCACTGAAATTAAATAAATTAGTTAAGCCTGTTCACCAGGCCTTACCATTGTCCCAAAAAGGAATAGCTCCTACTGCCTAAGAATCAACTGAAATGCAGATCATCAAATTACTGAAATTGGAAAGATATGATTAACTTCTGCAGTTGTTCCTTGCTCCTTCATTTCTGCAGAAAGCTGTACTAATTCCATGCAAAAGGTATGAAAATCTGAAAGAAAGGCTTTTCTTATACAATTTCCATCCCATTTTTACAACCCAAAGTATTTGGAATTCTTTGAACAAGGTTCAGAAAAGCATCCAAACTTTCTGATGTTCCTCCCTAAATTACATGGGATGCTGGGGACACATTAAAGGATTTAAAAGGGTAGGAAATGTACTATATCATTTTTTGAGTCCATAAGTGATTTTCTATTCTTGCCAACTGTACTCGTGAGACTCAAGGGCACAAACAGACAGCCAAAGAGCATTTTTAATGGATTCTTTCAGATAAAAATTTCATCTAGTTCTGCTGTCCTTGCTTATGCTTTTTTTTCCCCCAAAAATATGCTGTATCGATCACTTCTTAAGGAAAAGAGAGAGAAAATGTTTAAGCACAAAGATGTGAGTTTATTTTTAATAAACCCTCATGTTCATTGTGTTATGTATCCCATGGCCTTTTAAAAGATTGGCAGGCAGCCTACAAGTATAACACTAATACTGTGGGCTTTTTGTGTTACTGGTAAAATTTTATTTTCAGGAATTTAAAAAAATATTAGTGACACAAGCCATTTCAACAATAAGCAGGTAGCTAACATGCTACAGGAAACAGTGAGTTTGCTATTTATTTGCTCACTCAGCAGCGCATTATAGAGTGAATTTTCAGCCTTGTGTGGAGGAAATTAGGGATCCCTTTATTGCTATTATTTTTGGGAATTTAATTTCAAATATAACAAGTTTCACAGCAACTTTCTCTCAGTACAAAAGTAAGCAATCTGATTTTTTTAGGAGCAGTGTCTCTGCTGGTTTCAGAGGACTCATTTCTTCATTTTCGTGTAAGACTTTTTTGCAAACAAGTGTAAAAAGTTAATGATGAATGTTTCAACTTTTAACTTTTTGAACAATTCACAAAATAAAAGAAGCTGCAAAGTCAGGATATTTTCAGTAAGACTAAATGTATTTCAGATGTTTCACATGAACGGTGACTTACAAATAGTGACGCACCATTTTTAGTCCATACAGTAAAACAACAAATATATTAATGCCACAAAGTTTTGCTGTTACAGACAAGCCCACGTATCTGCCTCCATCTGCCTGATTAACCCAGCTATGGTTAAGTCATGCTGGTTTGGTGGGGACATAATATAGGAGAGAGTGACACAGCTAAACCATTTTAGAGCATTGTGGGTCTCCCAGCTCACAGGTGTCTTCTAGCTGAATCAGTTGTGAAAAACATTTACTGGGAATCTGGATGCTTTGACATGTTTTGACCAGATACTATCACTAAAAATCTTTAAACACCTTTTATGGTCATTTTCTATTCAAAATAAACCATCATAAGCAGGATAAATTATAAGAATGAAGAAAATTCTAAACATAAAACAGCTAAAGTATTTTAAAATGGGGTAACAATCTAAGGTATTGTCTTATCTATATTCTCAGGTGAATTTTATGGAGCATTTTCTCCAGAAAAGAACATGATTTTAAAAATACACAACACAATCTCCTCTTTAATATTAGTGATGCTCATAATGCAATTTGCTAAAAAGAAGGATTGTATGGTACAAACCAGAAGGCTGGAGAGAGCTGCAGTGTGAGAGGTCTGCCTGCAGAGGTGGGGACAGATAGACCAAAGTTCAGTTCAGCTGCTCTTTGCCAGTCACCTGTAGACAGAGGAGCTCATGTGTGACCACAAATGGACCTACTTCAGGGCTTTCCTCTAGCAAGGATCTGTTTATCCTTGGATAAGATGGGACAAGAAGTAAAACTAAGACATTAATGGGCCAGTGAGGAAATGTGTGGTCATGTTTGTAAGCTGAAACATGGCATTGACATGGTTAAGTGCTGTTAACTACCGGAATAGTTGCCTGGCATAGCTGCCTAGTTTCACACAAGCTACTGGATGCATACCAAATGATAGATTCTGTCAGTGTAGTTCTTTATTTGATTTAAAATCATGGCCATGCGGTAAGAAGTCCTGGGTCTTCATACTAGTCCTCTGAGTTAGAATCCTGCAAAATTCCAATTGAAAGGGTTTTTTAAAACATATTTATTTTTAAAACTCTTATATTGAATTTAAATAGCTCAAGACTTGCTGAACCTAAAGAAAACCAGATCCTGCCATTTTATGGCTTTCTTTCTTTTTTTGTTTTTAGGGAAGCTGGGAGAAGCTGTGCATGCTCAGCATTTCGAAAGTCAGCCCTTTACCGCACTGTTAGTTATTGCAGTGAACCCTACCAGAAGGGCTGAACAAGTCACTGCATGGCAACTATATCTCCTGCTTCAGCTGTAATCTTCAGTGGGCTGTTTCTTGATTCATGACACTGTCTAAGCTTCCTCTGTTTCTCATAGTTTAAACACCTAAATCACATTGTCAGGAAGATGCTTCTCCCCATCTGGAGGCTGACTGCCTCCTGTGGCCATGTAGGTATCATTTTTCCTAAGAGCAGTAGAAAAAGGTGAAGTTGATGAAGCTGTTTCATCCAGAGAAAGGCAAATTGGTAGGAATTTGGAGAGTAAAAGTTTTGAGTCTCTCTTCTTGGACTGAAGGAGAACAAATAATTTTTACTACCATTGAGATATACAGTAGTTTTTTTTATTTCCTGTTGAATCTAAGCTCATCCTATTTCTGCAACGAATAGGGACTGGAAGGGATTTACAAGAAAGCACTGACTTCTGAATCTTTGGTTTTACTTTTGGTCTTTTTACCATGTATGCTAAATACATAAATAATCTATGGGCATCAGTTGCTCCTTGCTCGACCCAGGAACATTGCTGTCTTTATGGTACAATAACACAGCTTCAAACACAGTAGTCAGCAGGATCGTATTCTATAACACACTATTGCATGATGGATAGAGAACTCTGCAGGGTATGAGGAACTGGGGGTTAAGTCCCCCTCAAGCTGTGGAAGGAATTGTACTCAGGTTTAAATACCTCACGGGTAAATCCACTATTAAGCTGACTACTTTGCAAAAGCCAGTGAACACCACCTTCTTTTCCAGAAAGCTGTTTTAAGAGATAACAGAAATTATTACAGCCCGTGAGAGGCCTGGTCCTACTAGAACATATGAACTGGGCTTTAGGCATGTTTATAGGATTAAGCCCTTTAGGGAACTTTGGCACCACGCAGCTGAGTTTCTGGATCCCATTAAGGCCTGGGTAGATCTGGGCATGCACGCAATGCAGAACTGCAGGTGCCTAGAGAACATCCAGGTCCAAATGTGGTGTGCCTGATGAGTTCAGATGCTTTCAGAGTTACTCAGATGATGGGGATTGAAATGGGAGGAGGGAAGAGACTGAGTTGCAGTTTAGGGCTTAGATATCTAAAGAATATATAAAATTCTATTTCAGATGAATAAGTTTATTTTTTTGCTTTTTTTTTCTTCCCATCAGGCCATTAAGTCTTTCAAATGCAAATATAAGAGTAGACAAGATGGCCCAAATTCTACTTACATGGATGGAAAATATTTTGATTTATGCTGATGCAAATAATAGAAGAAGTTAGTCGAATAACATGAAAAAAGAGTGATTCAACGCTTTCCCAAGAAATAAATTATTCCCCCCCCATGGAAGGGTTAAGAATAAGCTAAGCAGATACCAAGTTTGGGGACTAAAATTCTTTGAGAAAGCAAATAAATCAATGAACATCAGAGAATAATGAGAACCAGATTTCCCTAAGTTAATTTCTGGGATATATCATGGCTTTGGCTAAAGTCTGGTATAAAATATTCATGATGCAAAAATTCTATCACCCATGGTAAAATGCATTTTGTGAACAAAGAAAAGGAAAAATCCTATACTGTACATGGGGCCAATTATTTTTTTTTGTGCTACAGTGTTGTCAATCTGGAATATGTCACTTACTTTCATATATATATATACACATGCGCGTATATATGTACACCTATATATATATGCACACACAATCATGAACAACTTTGTTATTACTGCAATGCTGTACTGTTTCCCAGAAGGCAGTAAATCAATATGTTGTACTTATAGCAAGTATTTACTTTGCTATCTATCTGCCTAGATTCCCAAATTAAGCCAAAATCTACAGGAAGCCTTTTTACCACCAGTGAATTTGTCCTATTCTTATGCGGTAAGCCAGGTACAGCCTGAGAGCTGTGGAAAGGCTTGGAGAGACCTTAACTGAACATGCTCCGATTGCTTTCTTGCATTGTAACATAGACTAGACATTTAATAGAGCGGTAAGAGCCTGCTGCCCGTAGTCCTTGGAGCTAGCTGAGTTGTGAAAGTAAGAAGAGCTGGACACTCAACTCAAAATCTTTGCCAATCTTTGGAAAAATAGGATATGAATATGAATTTTTAGGTCCTTAAATGTTACTGATGGAAATCTGGCTCCAGGCAGCTGAGGGTATGCCCACATCTGTCAGTGCAGGCAGACCCAGGCTAATTGCCCGTGTGCTGAGCTAGTTCCAGGCTGGATTACACAGGACTGCTTCAGCCCGACCCTGTGCCTATGCTGCTCTGCCTGTACTATCTTGTTGGCCTGCAGCACAGCCGGAGGAATCACAGGTTTGCCCCTGTGCAATACAACAGTGCAATATGCAATTCATTATGTTATGGATCAAGACAGTGTGCCATGTACTCTTCTGAACACTGACCTGTGTTCCTCCTTCTTATTGCTTTAGTAATGTCATCCTTGTCAGATCAGTCCTTTGGAATGTTACCATTGTTCCAGCCTGTAGTCCTGCTGTAGATAAAAAATCAAGTGTTTTCTCTGCTGGCTGCCAAAGGCAGGTCCCACCGTCTCTTTCATATTCTGTCCTACTTAGGCTCCTACAAACATGAAAGCACAACTCCTGTGTAGGGCTTCTCATGCATAGAGCGCACGAATCTCCATAAAAAAGACACATGCCAAGTTACAGCATGGGAAACTGAGGCATGCAGAGTGAGAAGTGAATAACCCTAAGTCACACAGTTGGACTAAGAAGATAAGTAATTCTTCTTGAGGCAAATGCTTTATTCTGCAAATGCTGCTGCCTCCTAAATGTTTGTATATACTCCGCGATTAATGAATCATTCACTGACTGAAAAGGTGGGAAAAAAGCTTTTACACAACTCTCCATGGAGTTTATAACTCAAGCAAACAGCTTAAACTCTTTCAGTAAAATACTATTCATAAATAATTAATGATTGTCTTCCTAAAGACAATATTTTGCAGTAATTTTGAACAAGATTGCTAGATAGGGTGGGAGAAAAAATTTATCAGGTCATAGTCTATCTGACCTAGAGCTACATAAAATTGGGTAACATTCAATTATGTTTAATGTCACAATTTTTGTTTGTTTTAGCTAATTTGCCTTGTGGGAAAAAATGTTTTCTAATGCATTCCAGAGTCTTTGCAGTGTTAAAGTTCATTTTACTGATCTTAGAATAACGCTTTCAATATACGACCACCTGAGCCTCCTTCTAAACCTCCTTGGAGATCTCACTGTCAGATGCTACCAACATGAAAAACACATGGTCTTACAAAGGGCTTGGATCAGCAGGTACATTTCCCAGGTCTGTCTGTGACACTAAAGCCTAGTTTACCCACACATCTTCAGGCTGGGTAGTGACTTGCTTAATGAATAATCAAACTGAAATCAGTGTGATTCCACAAGCAAGAAAGAGAGAGTCAAACTCTCAGGATCACTGTCTGAACTGGAAAATGCACCTAGTGCTCCAGGGAGAATTTTCTGACTCAAAAGACAGAAAGTTTTGAGAACATTGGTAATCTGTGACCATTTTCATCTTATTTGCAAATATGCTGAAGAAAGCATATCACTTGGCTTTACTGGGTTCTTCCTAAGAATCAGCCTCCTCTGTACAAATGCATTTTTTAAAGCACAAATGGCATTTTGAGGTGGAAAGTGCTCTTTATGTGTAAGATATACTGTCAAACAAGCTCCAAACCACAAATGTTAGATCTTGAACCAGATATGCATCTCTAATTCCCCAAAGGATTTGTTAGTGGGGGAGGGATTGGACAGTACTGGGTCAGGAGTTCTGTCTTGGCCCAGCATGCAAATAAATTCAAGCCATAAAGTTTGGATCCAAATTTCCCCTGAAGTTAATTGGGGTTTGGATCAAATGTTCCATCTCTAATTATGACTCATATTAATAACATTGAGGAGTGTGATTTTTTTTCCAAAGTGCTCAGCGTTGCTCTTATTCTGATCCCGTTGAAAACTAGGGTAAAATTCTTATTTTTAATGTGGGGGAAAAAGTCCGCATTGAGCACTTATGAAAATCTCTTCTCCTTCCCGCCTTCCCTCCTTGTTTCCCTGCACCACCTCTCCCCCTGCCCAAGTCAATGTGTTTAACTCATTCTCTGTAAAAATTTCAAAGCAGTGAAAATACCATCTGTTAAAAATTCCAATTCTGTCTTTTTGATAAAAGGGAAAGTTGTTTGAGAAGTGCGCTGTTTCAGTGATGGTATGCTAGCTGAAGGAGGTAACGTTTGCAGCAACACTATTGGAATACAAATTCATTTAGTAAGGAAAAGTCCTATTTATATAATACTAGGTAAGATCAGATGCCTTGAAGTATTCAAATTTTTTCTCCAGTCAAGCTCTTGACCTTACAACGGGATCAGTTAAAACATTTTTCTTCAAATTTGCTTTTGACTGAAAACTGGAGGGAGGGAGTTACTAATATGTTTTTAAATAGAAAAGGATCTGCAGAAAAATTGATTTTTTTGTTGAGAAGGAAACTGGAATGATTAGGCAAAGTTTTTGCATTCTTCAGTTTTTCAGTGGAAAATTTGAGGTAGGGGGATGGTATATGTGTTCTTGTTGCTGTTAAGTTTGGGGAAGCTTATTTTTTTCTTTTTCTGTGGGAAATACCCAATATTTCCAATCAGCTCAAGTTACAAGTTCTGCCAGGAAACTTTATAGACTCCAAACCCATTAGAAATTCCTTAGTTTCTTTCTACATCTACTTGGGTATGTCAATGCCTGCACACCATCACCAAAAAACAAAAGAAAAAAATCAGGATGGTTTAGCCTGGTGGTTGTGACTTTGAAAAGAAATCATGCTGCTAAAGGTGTCATCTAAGTGCCATAGACACCTTGGCAGTGAATTCGAGGACAAGTATGTTTTTCTCCAGCTGTTCCCAGGACAACTCAGCTGATGTGCTCAGTCTCTTACAGGGTGGTGGTACTTACCACCAACAGGTTCTCTTACAGCAGAACATGTTAGAAAATGGAAATTCTGCAGTCTCCCTATGCTGTTTTCCTGTGGTGCAGCACGTGTATGTGACTCTAGATGTATTTATCTGTCTGCGTGTATGTGTGCACCAGTGCAGGGGTAGTTGTCTAAAAGAAAGGGAGGGATAAGGAGGGGCATTTGTACTCTCCATCTCTACTCATCTAAACACTTTTCTAGCAAACTCGTGAGCTGGGATTCATGCAGGAGGTGTACATCAGTTTTAATGCAACCCACTTATACTTTTCATCCTCTGGCTTATCAAGGGGAAAGCTGCACATGAGCTGAGGTGAGCTGTTCAAGGCAAAATTTACGATGACATTTAAAATCAGCAAAGCTTGCTGTAGCCCTAAAGGTTGAAGCATACATGCACACTTCATATAATCTGATCCCAAGCACCCACCAAATTGGAGGTTAAAAGTATTGTATACATTGCTACCAGTTACCACATCAACATTTCAGATACGTGCAAGTGATTTAAGTGCAGATGACCTGGAGCTTGCTGATGCCATAACTTAAAAAGCAATTGCGCTGTGTGCTGGCTAGAACAACAATGCGGGCATTATAACAATCTCACTTGAGCAGCCATTAAGACATCTCCAGCACACTGTTGTACTACTAAAACATAATTCCCAGCAGACAATAATCCTAGACCCCTCGACTGTGAATCATGGGCAGTAAATGGCTGACGGGCAGGTTAACAATGGGCTCTGTGGGCAGTCTGACATTGTACAGGTGCGCATCATCACAGTAAAGTAATTAACAGGTACTTAAAGGAATGTACATTTAAGCTCAAAAAACCTGTTAAGAGACTTCCTAAGTGGACTGCTATTTTTTTGTAAACCCCACTTATATTTTATGACCAGGTAAAAGGACTGCAGAGCACAAATCCAATCTAAAAGTAGATCTGCAATCAATAGCTCTCCTATCAGCGCTAGGCTGCTCCATCAACAGTACCGTTTTATAACTCTGTGACAAGTTCCTGACTCAGGATTTAAAGTGATTCAACAGTGCAGTCTGACCCCTACAAAGAAAGTAAGAAAGAAAGAAACAGTAATTTAGCATTTCACCCAAGAAAAGGCTGAGAAAAAACATATTAAGAAATACAAATAATTTATTAAGAAAAAAATGTTGTCCATGTGGATATTTATAGGAATATGTATTTATGTATACGTGTGTATATGTGAATATATGTATTTGTGTGCATATATACTCACACACATATGCAAGCCAGGAACTCCACCTGATATATATCTGCACACTTTTTTGGACACTGTTGGAGTTATTTGGGCAGTGAACAAAGGCCCAATATGAAAGGAGAGGCAGTGAACTGGGGGTTGCAGCAGGGACTGCAATTTTATGTGCTGAACTAACGAGTAGTAATGGGAGCGGCTAGAGTTCCCTCAGCATTTCCTCTTCTATTTCTTCTCTCTCCCCTCTAGTAAATCCAAGTCTGGCATATATAGCAGATAAAGAGTTTTAAATGTACAATTTTATCCAAGGTTTTTTATAGGAGTAACAAGATCATCTGGTTAATAAACGCTTGATTCAGTCCTCTGCCTGCAAAACTCTGGCTGAATACCTTCTAGGCATTAAAGGATTATCCCCAGAGGGTTGGTATTCTGCCTGCCTGGGTTGGCCAGTGCAGGTTTACCAGCATTTTTCCCGGTGAACAGATTTGGACCTGGTGGGAAAGTTTTGATGATCGAACTGGTAGCAAACCAAGAAGCAAGTCTATTTATTAAAAACATGTTTCTCCACAAAATGACATTTGTATAACCATTTTAAAATATGAAGAAACAAAACCAGCCACAGTGACGTCGTCACCCTATGGCTGCTTATAGGTCTTCCAGTTTCTGAGAAGTAAGATGGGGTCGGTTTTACTTGATACGGTGCAGGTCTCTGGGGTTTGGAGGCTCCTGTGTGTTTGCTGGTAAATGTGACGGGGGGGGCCTGTCTTGCCCCTTGTACTGAGGGCGATGTCTTTTGATTCAACACAGTGACAGTGCACTGATGTGACTGCAAAGGCATAGGTCTTTCCACTGATTAACCTCTCTCTTGCTCCCTTCTCATAGATGAGAAGGTTTTCACGGTCTCTGCCCCTGTAACACTGACAATTCCCTTCTGTAAAGCAAAACTGCCCTGGTTCTCTTGCACCTCATACCCAAGAAGAAGGACACCTGGACTCTTCCCCCTCCGGGATGCAGAAGCGTTCTTGCAATCCGTATGCTGCGGAGGCTTCTGCATTGCCACAACCACACAGCGCTCCTGCTTTGATTCTTGGCATGGTAAAATTGCTCCTATGGAAAGTGTTTCAAACACTCTGGACTACTTCTTTTGCTGCAGTGGGAGTTAAACCCTGAGGAAATCTGGCACATTTGTTTGGACATTTTTGCATTAATACATTTACTTCAAAACAGTATTAGCATGCGCATATGTTTGTTTTATATAGTCTTAATATCATCCAAAAGAAAATGCTTTGGAACCATTACACAGATACATGTCACTAGTGTACTTTCCAAGCTCTCTATGCACATTTCATGCTAAGCCTATGCATTCTATATTAGACCTTATTTTTGCCATCCATCTTAGTACTATCTCATCTTTTCCTTAGTGAGATTTTGATTTCATTTAATCTCCTCTAACTCAGGAAATTATTCACTGAAGCCAGAGTAGTCCCTCTGTGTAAAACAAATGCATATAAAAAAACCTAAACACTAATTCACCCTGTTACATCCTCCTTAAGGGACCGAAAAGCATTATTTGAAACCGTTAAAAAGTATTGCTCTTTTTATTCAAAGTAGATACGGTAATTTATGTTAAAAGTCCAGATATCCACCTGGAGCTGATTTCACTTTACCTACCTAAAGCTACCTAGAAGTTATACATCTAAAGTAAACCACATCCTAGATTCCCTTCAGAGTCAAAGGAAAGGCGTAGGTTCTTCCAGTTTTTAGGATCCCATCTGAACATAAGTATCAGATAGATGTGTGTATCATCCTGTAGAAGTGCCTAATTCTTCATAGTATAGTAGAAGCCTACATAATTAGTTTATACTAATTGTCTGTGTTTGTTACACTAGACATCTAAAATCATGTGAAATGTATTTCACCTCTCGTGTAAAGAGCTCCATAGAGGGGATTAATGTGAGGCTGCTCTATATCAGCTAAGAATATGATTCTAAAAAGAGTATTTTTTCTTCTGTTTTAATACATATATGCGAATAAACAGTTTTACTGATTGATGACTGATCTTAGGAAACACACTGAAACACGGTATACATTATAACGTGTGATTAATATACAGTTTTAATATCCTTTGTGTTATTTTTCCATTATAAGAATAATATAAGCAGGGAATAAAAATATTTCCAAATTATCAGCATGCCTAACTGGTCCAAATTGAGCCTCAAAGTTTGATGAGTGCAGCCTTTAGAGACTTAAATTTTTTGCTAATGAGGTAACTGATATCATTTGCAACGTTCTTTGGACATAAAAAGAAAAAGAAAAAAAAGACTAAGGAGGATACTAGTTACCACTAGCTTATTCGGAAGCAAAAAGGCTCAAAAAGACGAAATCTGATCAAAATAAATAAATACTTGCAAACTTTCAGGTTATCACTTTCAGACAAAAATGTCTCTAATGTTAAAAGGGATTTAGGCCAAAGGCTTTAGAAGTTGTTATTCTTAAAAAAACATGATTTATTTGATTTTTTTCCAACTTGAATGTCATGAACCAGACATACATAATTATATTATTTGTCTTATGCAAGCGAACAAGAATAAATTAAAACTGGACATGTTGCAACAGGGCTGTTGACATTATATACAAAGTCTGCTTATTGTCATAAGATACTCTTAACCTTTAAGCCAAAATCTTTCAAAACTATTAGTGTTAAATCTAGCAGCTGTTGTCAAATTTTTCCCTTTCTCTGCTTTATGCATTGTGCTTTATTTGAAATGTTTGTTATATTTGTGTATATAACTTTCTGCAAGCTGTCCCTTGAAGGCTCAAGGGATTAAATGAGTAGGTTGAGCCGGTTCAAAGGAACAAAAGTTAACAAATTAAAAGAAAACTTTCTAAAATGAATGTGTAAACCATTAAAATATTTAGCTGTATTTGCATTGGATAGTTTCCTCTATATAAAACAATATGGATTGTTTAAATAAATGGGGTTAAGGGAAACTTATTTCTACTGTAAAGTTTATTAAAGCTTTAGGAATGATGGCCTCAATCCTTCAAACGTTTACGTGTTTAACTTAAGGCATGGAATAATCTCATCCTGGCAGCGCTAGCCAGCCCTCACAGCTTCGTCTTCCAGCAAGACAAAGACACAGAGGGCATCCAAAGACTGGAAAAGGAGGTAAGGGTTTCCCCTGTGCTTCTGTCTAGCCCTTGTCTGAATGTTTAAGCCATAGTCTAGAAACTGTGTTTCCTGGCTATTTGTGAATAGTGAGTGAGTCTCTGTAGATATTATTACAAAAATAGGCTCAAGTGACAAAAACCTCATAGTTCACATAAGAAGTAGAAGGACAAGTCGGCAGGTTTTGGACTATTGCAGTATATAATTTTTAAAGAGTTTAGTCTGCAGGAAGATGAGGGCAGATGCCACATGTCTTGTAGCATATGGTGTATCCTATGCTGTCTTACAGCACACTGTGAAGTAGGTTTAGAAGATCCTTTATGTGGCACAGACCAAAGCACAAGGACAAGCTTTTCTACAGCCAGTGCTGTGCCTGGAGAATTAGGCCTGATTATGAATTGAGGCACAGTGATGGTCTGATGCACCTATGCCTTTCCGAGGACTCAGGTTATCTCTCTATCATCTAATTCAGTGCTGCGCCATGTTGGTGTATTGGCCACGTAGGGCTGACTCAGGCAGACCTCCAGGTGCTTGTCTGTATGAAGAGTAGACATGTCACATGGAGTAAACTTCTGACTGAATTTCACACAGACACTCTCATGGCCAGAGTGAGGGATGACTTGTGGCAAAATGAAGCAGAAAGCAAGGGGCTGGGAACATCCCTTCTCACTATGATAAGTTGGTTTAAACCTCACTGGGGTGTTTAACAGCTGCTTTTCATTCACACTGAGTTTGTAAAGCAATTAGAGGCCCTTTTTGGAAGGGGTCGCTGAGGCAATAGGTGCCTCCACACAGAGGAAGCTATGTGCAAGTCTGGAGTAGGAATATGCTATATCACCCAAACGGGGATGATTTTCTAAACTCAGAGTTGGGATTCAGTTAGATTGACATAGGTTCTTTTGTGAAAAGAATTCAAGGAGGAAAAAACCAAAAGGTATTCAGAAGGGAACAGTAAGCCGAGGGAGTCCCAGAGACAATAGGATTGTGTGCATGAAAGGAAGTTCTCTTTCTGGTCAGAGAGCTGGCTGAAGGCTTCCAAGAAAGGCAAAGAAAAAAATGAAATTAAATCACATCCCATCTTCTTATTGAGTATTCCTGAGCTCAGCAAGGTAGGGTGTTACACTTTATTTGCAAACAGGCAGGGCTGCGTTAAAGAAATATCTATCTCAATCTGTTTTAAGAATTAAAAGATGTTCCAAGGTGCCAAATTTTGCCTTGCCAAATTCCAGTTCCAGGTTAGAAAGGATGGAACTTTCCAAGAACTTCACAGAGTTACTCAGTAAAACCAGAGGGAACTTGGTACCTATTGTTTTTCCATGTCGCTTTGATATTTCCAGCCAAATTGAATAACACTCTCTCTGAAATTTGTTTCTTTATATGTAGATTTATAACTTGAGGTCCAAGTGGCCTTTTGAATCTGGATTAGGGTTTGAAGTGCATATATCAGAACAGTCTTTACTATCATATGCGTAGGCTTTTAAAACACATTTCCAGACTTGAGTCAATGCTTTTTTTTTTTCTCCCAGGGGGAAAAAAAAAAAAAAAAGATGAGAAAAAGAATGTGTGAAAGGTTTTGCTTTCCTATGCAAGTCTTACAAATATTGTCACTAGATCTAATCAGTCTAACCTGCTGAGTACATGACATTTAGTATAGGATTGTTTTACAACTCTTTCTCTTCATTATTCTTGCACTATCTAGCCTATTATTTCTCATATAACTGTTAAAGAATTAAGACCTCTTACATGGCATCCACAGCCAAAACCAAAGAATGTTGACTTTCCTCATTAGTCAGTCAGATTTTTCAGGTTTTTTTGCAGCCTTAACCATTGACATGTAATTACCAGGAAAGCCAAGCAGATTATTGTTCAGTATATTCAGAAACCTGAATTCAGATAAAAAAATGGTTGATCCATGCAAAAACACTACAGTTCTGAAAAATGTACATGAACAGTAAAATGCTAAAACTTAAAGTTTAGCATCACCTCAGTGCTATGTAGTTATAATTACTGGAAAATTACATGGGGAAAAAAGTAAGATTAATATCTGTTAGATCTCACAGGCTGGCACTCAGCACACAGGCTGGATTCCTTTAGCTATCTGAAAGCCAACCGTAAAGCCCAAGCTGGTTCTCTAGACTCCACCTAAAATCAAAGGTGAAAATTAAACACCTCCAGAAACTATTTTTTTCTGTCTTAAAATGTTCTCCTCAGCTGCCCCCGTTTCTTATTCTTCAGGGCAGAGAGAAACAATGCTTAACTTTATTTGCCTCCTATGAATCTCACCCTCATTTTTCATCGAACTGGACAAGCCTGTGCACCAGAGCCAATGTAACAGAACTAGTGCAGTGCACCACAGCCAATATAAGTGAGTTAGTGCAGTCTGCCACCTGGGAAGTACGTCCTGCTTCCCAGCAAATTACTAATGCATGCATTTCAGTGTGCAGTGACACCATTTGTGGCAATAAGCCTGGTTGTGTATTTCTATCCATCACTGCACTCTAGCAAAAAAACCATGTTGCATAGAGGAATCGGCAGGAGAAGCTGCCCTGACCAGCTAGCAAAATAAATAGATGAGCAAAATAGGTGCTGAAAATGATACACAGAGCAGAGGAAGAAAAAATTATGACAAGCTAGGCACAAGATTTTGTAAGTTTTTTGGTTTTGCCTGGGAACTTGATTAAATGTCAATGTGTAGCAGGCAGGAAGGATCACACAGGGAGGGGTGGGAGGGTGGCTTTTCGAAGCCCGGCAAGACCAGAACGGAGAATCTGCCAGGGATGCTCTGTCGGCACGGAGGTGAGAATATGCACAACCCCAAACGTGCACAGCACCCTGGCAGCGCTCAGAGCCCTGCACAGTGCCCACTGCAGCTGTCAAAGCTGCATGACAAATGTCACCTTCACGCTTCACGCACGCGTTGCCTCTCCTTGCTGCCCCTGCTGCCAGTGACCCATTGTTGTAACAGCTCCTGTGCACCAAACAAAGGGTATCTGCAGTTCAGAAACCATCTTTCAAGGGAAAAGAACTAAAATGTATCCAGGATAATTTTTAATGATTGACCCACCAGCTGGGCTGTGCTCTCATGCACCAAAGATCCATGTGTGGAGAGGACCTTGGCCCACAGATAGTCTCCCTTCTGCAGCAGAGGAAACTAGTGGCTTGTATTTTATTGTAACAATTTCTGTAGCTTTTGGATGGCCTCCTCTTTAGAGAATGTGATATACACAGAGCGCCTTCTGCTTGCCAGTGGAGGCTGGGGAGGAGGAGGGTGGGGAGCCCAACCAGTAGAATTTTGTAACATTTATTTGTTCGGATAATTTACTAAGGGTTTACTAGAATAATCCCATGGAAAGATTCACTGCTCTTTGTTACAACATGGACTGGAAGCTTAAGTTTGTTTGTAAAGCTCTAAAATGACCGTAGGCTGATGGAAGATACGTTATTTAACAAGCTCGCTGGTTAAAACGAAAAACTTGTTTAGCGGCAATGAGCACTATCACTTTGTATTAACTGAAGCTCAGGTTCAGCTGTCTGGACACAGGCAAGATGCCTGCTCTCTGGTGTTCGTGAGGCAAATCTGGAGGATGAAATCCAGATCTGAACAGGAGATATAAGGAAATTGTTTACCTGGGTCAGAAAACAAAAAAGATATATTACAGAAAACATATGGTTGCTATTTAATTTATGCTTTATCATTTTTCATTCTGACATTAACATTGTTATGAGTGGGGTGAGAGCACTGTACATTGTACGATGTAATATAAAATGAGGGTTACCACTCCTTGCCAAAGGAAACGTGATTCAGAAACAATTTGGGGGCAATTGCAAGGTGATGTGGCACAGAGAACCAGAAGCTATTGAAACTTTAAACATCATTTCTGGACAATATAAGACTTGCTGCAAAACGACTTGTAAAAACATGAAAACGTTACTTTCCTAACCCCAGAGAATTAGAAATCTTTAAATATCAGTTCAAACAATGCCTCTTAAAGGGCACCACACTTTTTCGTTGCCAGCTACCATTATTTTTAAGAGTTTGTTAACCATACTGCAATAAAGAAAGATTAATGGCCAAGATATAACCCAAAAATGTAGAGGGCCACGTCAAGATCTGTTACATGCAGGACATCAGTAGCGAGGCATAAAGGGGGTATTTAAGTGGAAAATTTAGCCTCAAAACATTCATGAAAACCAAAGTAGGTGATTAAAATAGAAATTGTTTGAGGAAAACAGAGGAAAAGACATGAAAAAATGGAAAAATAAAGCATAAACAAAGTTTTATTAAGGAGAACAAAAAAATAATAAAGATAAAATGTTACTTTAGGAATTGAAGGAATAGTGAAAATATGCAAGTATTATGAGGATGAAGAAATGACAAAAATATACTCACAAAAATATATTTACAAGTGTATTAATTTTGTATTTAACTAGCAAAGGAATGAAAAACACCTGTAAGCCATATCTTAATGATTTCTCTAGAACTATACCTAATTTCAAAATTCAGAAGAAAAGTAGTTTAAATAATGGGATTCATCTCACACAGTTATTGCCCTCTAAAATTTCATTGCCTATTTTAAGATACGTGTTTACCGAAAATGCAGAGTGATAGGAGCTTCTGTAGAAGGGAAATTAGTCTATTTCTGAAGGATGAAAAGTATTCTGGAGGATGACTACCTGAAGTTAGAAACCTAATTTAAAATTGCTAGTCTTCAGTGAGATTAAAAACTGAGTGACTTTCTCTGTTTTAGGAGCTTTGGCTCAGTTTTGCTTGATCAGTGGGAAAGAAGGCAGGAAGGGTTAATTTTTGTGTTGTAAAGATTAACTCTTGACCCAAACCATGTCCAAACCAAAGACATGAACAGAACATCAGTATTCTGTACTCTGTCCAACATATGTATGAGATTGAATGCATACTGGACTGGTGATTTTTAAGAATAGCAGTCTTGTCACCTGCGGGTGCAGGATGAAAAAGCCCACTCAGCTAAACCGAGACACCTAGATGCGTGGGGTTGGAAGTCAAAAGTGCTCAAAGTGATGCTAGTCTCATGTGCAATTGGAAGTCACACCCCTTGCTACGTTCAGGTTGGGCAAAGTTTTGTCCCACTGTTTTCGTTTTTTTTAAAAATATTCATTTTATATACTCACATTTATTAAATATCGGTCCCTAAAGTGTCACCTTCTCAAAGTATGACAGACCCTTCTGTGCCTTCCAGTGTTTACATTTTCAACATGAATTGAAAATCAGTATTGGGAAGAAAATGATTTTCTGATTTAAAAAAAGAAAAAAGGTTGAGGTTTCAAGATTTTCTGGTCTGCACAGGGGTAAAACCAAGACCTTGGGTTTGTTTTCACTAACACCAAAATACATAGTGATCTAATGGTAGTAGATCTCCTGCATTGAGACTATCCTCAATGTCAAATTGTAAGCTATTTTGATGCCTCACTTTGGTTTTGGCCAGAACATCCTGAAAAAAATTTGTTTCAAAACCTGTTCTTCATGTGAAAAGTCCAAACATGTTATAGTATGAAAAAGCCATACAAAGAAATATCAGTAGGCATTTCAGGATACCTTTCTGAGGTCTCCTTTATGTCTCTGAGGCCTAAAACACATTTTCATTATGAATGCTAAGATCCTCACAAAATAAGATGACTTGAAGAACTGGAACTTCAAGAAAAGCAAAGCAAATAGTATTGGGTTCATGTTAAGATCATGAAGATATTAAAATGTAAATAAAGATCCTGGTCATATTTCAGTAACCAAACGAAATCTTAAGACAGTTGACAGCTTTGATTTTCCTTAATAGGAACATTCCTTTTAAAAAGTAAAAAATATTCTGGTTTTACAGGTTGGTTTTTTTTTTTTCATTTGTGATATTAGAAATTATCAGAAAATATTAAAAGTTATCTGAATGATAAATTGTGTGTGTATATGTATATACATATGTAATCTGCACATGTAATAAGCACACAGACACATAAAGTTACACACCAATCCAGGCAGCAATTCTACTACATTTTCTCATGTTTTCTGGTCTCCAAGGCTGTCAGAGTTATTTTTGCTTTCAGAACTTCTGTTCACTACAAAAATACTGCAAGCAGAACGGGAGAGATGTGCCTCGGCACTCTTGAAGCACGTTGGACATTTATGGGCTGTTAGCCTGATGCTCACACTCATCATGACCAGTTACATCTACTGTGCACGTCCTGGTGGGAACAAAGCTGGTATAGAAAATGCAAAATCAGCTGCTTTTTTTCCTTGCAAACCAAGCTAGCAATGTGAGTCCCTGTCTGACTCAAATTTTTAGCTTAAGAGAAATAGTTTAAATACAATGAATATTGAAATTCTGTACTACTTGATTTCAGCATCTTTGAATAGGAGTATCATTATTTTTACTATTTTTATTTTCATATGTACAGTGTAACTTCAGCAATGACTAAAAAGATCTTAAAAGTTTGTACAGATGTTAATGAAATGATCTCCATAAACCTAATGGCTGAAAAACTACAATATTGGTTTATTAAACCTGATATAGTCATCACGCTTAACATTATGGAATACCTATAAATAATGTCTGAAGAGTTGATACTTGAGTAATAACCCTTTTAGTAAATGGCAAATCCTTTCTTAGAGGTTATTATAGAACGAACAGATCAATAACACCTACTAATGTGCTTGTAACTATCCATAGCAAATACTACTAAAGCAGGTAATATGCTTCTAATATCTAGTATTCAATTACTAACCTCTGTACAAACCATTCATATTGAAGCCTTAATATAATGTTTTATTACTATATTAAAGTAGTGATTTACTTTTTCATACTTACGCAGTTAATTTACTGTATAAATCTTGCATCTGATCCTACAGTCTACATTATAGAGGAATCCTCTGAGAAGTCATAAAAGAGAAGTTAGCCAGAGAAGCAATTGTTGGGTTGGGTCTCCTATTTTCTTACCTGAAATGTTTCATCTGCAATTTCTATCTTTGTCATCAGGCTGACATTTTAAAGAGATTTAGTAGGAAACTATCCTGAAAGTTATGAATTGCCCTTCAGAAACACATGAACGAAAGCAACGTTGCCTTTTTATGGTCCTTCCACACTGGAGAAGCTAGGGTCCTGGTTTTGTTTCACTGCCAGTGTGAACTGCCATCCAGTCAATAATATGCAACTGGCTAGTAGGTATTTCTGAGGAGAAAGTGACCTCTTCAGATTTGAGGAGACTTAGAAGACTGCAGCCACAGAAACTTGCAAAATCAAGTGAAACTGATAAAAAAAAAACCCAAAACATAAAGGAAACGGTCTGGCAAGTTCAAATACACTGGCAAATCCTTAACGTATTTGCCAAAGATCTCAGCTGGCGCTCTGGAAAGGGGCTGCACAAGTAAGAAATTTTGTCCATGACTGTGAAGTCAAAATGTGCTTCTAGAGGCATATTCAGCGCCCACCTTGCTTCACATCTTTGGTTCTTCCTTTTACTTAAGCATTAGAGCCTGGTGCCTCTGCCGATGTTTCACGGTGCAACAAATCAGTCCATGCTGGCAAAACAATTCAGAAGAGGATCACCTATTTCCTGCTTCTATCTCCCCCTTTTCCATAGCAAAACTGAAGGTTACAGAGTTATCTGGGATATAAACTTCTCTAATTCAGCTTTCCTCTGAACTGTTTTGGAGCAGATCCATAATCTTTTGTATGAACAGAAGCAGGGGCTGCAACTTCAGCCTCCTCATGCAGCCCTGCAACCTCAAAGTATTGAGTTGTTCTAGCCTTTTCTCTGTGACCCAGAGATTGACTAAAATTTTTGCATAGCAGTGAAGTGCCACTTCGGAAGAGTCTGTAACCCCTTGACTGAGGTACCTCCACAGGAGATGAAGAAAAATGCAGTTCAGGTCCTGCTAGAACTCAAGAAAATGTCTGATTTTGGCTCAAATCTAAATATTCTAAGTAATTCCCTCTAGGGCTAGGGAGAAGCTGGGTAGAGAAATGAAAGAAAGGGAAAGTTGTAATTTATAATTTTAAAATTAGGAGTCCAAAGGAGTAGTCATGAAGCATTTTTATGATTTGGAAAATCCCCTTGTTTAGAACTTTGGAAATGTTGTCCACTATCTTATTTGTTTGATTTCTGCAATTGATTAAATACCATCCGGAGAAGATGACAACCATAAGTACAGTAGCAAATAATAATGATATGACAAATTACACAATTTTTAGAGACTTAAAAAACGAAACAAAACAAAGCTTGTTTTCAATGTTGTGTAACTCTGATTTACCAAATTGTCAGTTTCTACATATCTTTCTTCCTGAAGACCAATAAAAGCCCAACTGATTTAAACTAGGTTATTAAACATTCGTATGTTTTTTTGGATTTGAATACATTAACATAATAGAATAATGGATTGTAAGTAGTTCATCAGTAAATAATCCACAATTATGGAGTTTGCAGACTGATTGAATATAAATAGCAGCATATTGTATAATTAAGCCATAATCAAATGTCTCTCTATATACAAATGATAAAGTGTCCCCTTGGGCCATGGCCATGTGCTGAGGGTTTTATTTAGTTCAATAGCAAAAGCCTTTCTGTGCCAAGTTTACACAAAAGAAAAGTTAGTGAATTGCTAGGAATAAAGTTGACTGATCTCTCCATACAGTGTAATAATTAGAGCCAGCATTACTTCACGCACGTTTTGGATACAGACTTTTGCAACAGCTAGCAAGATTAACCCTCACTGGTATTCAGCAGTAGTGTTCCCTGGCCAAAGAAATACTATATTTTGGTTTGTATATAAAGCCAGTAACATTTCAATTTAATTTTGCTGTATATTCCATTAATACAATTCAACTTCAGTTTCAAGCAAAGAAAGTTGAATTTGCTACATTTTAATGTCATCTCAAAAATGATAGGTGGGAGATTCTGAGCAGAACTCAGTGTGGGCCCTGAGTTCTGTCTGAGACACTCAAGTGATGGGTTTTGGACATGCAAGTAGATACAGGAGTTCAACATTTCTGTTTACAAGGCTAGAAGCTGGGCAAGAATATTTTAAAACAAGAATCATTGCTTTTCCAGTTTGGCCTTTCACTTAGAAAATCATGTGGTGGAAGGAAAGAGTTGATCACCTTTCTTCTGAAAGAAAATTATTTACATTCAAGAGGGAGAATATATAGCAGAACATTTCAAAAGGTTAGAAAATCTTGAAACACGAAAAAAGTATATTAGCACGCAGAATATGCATTCGAAAACAGCTTCTTTCAAAAGAGGTCTAGATGCAAGTAGATGAATGTCACTTAACAAAAGGGCTGTCCTTCTCTGCAGCCTCTCAAATAGTGCTATTAAAGCCCTGCTATACCTGATGTTTAACTTGGAGAGGGATAAACAGGGATAAACTTGTTATTTTTGCTGGTACAGGCAGCACCACTGCCTGGTATTGGATCTGCATAACACCCTTTGCTTACCCTTTTCCATGCTGTGTGCTCGGATTCCAGTAACACCCCTCAGAATTCAATGCTGCTTTCTAACCATCTGAATTGTAAACAGCCTATAGCCCTAGAAAAATTAGTCCTGGGAATTATGCAGCTGCAGGTGGTTTTGCAGGATCTGACCTACTGTGTAATTTATAACCTTTGAGTGGTTCTCTGGGATTAAGAACTCATATAGTGGATTGAGTTTGATAAAGCCTCGAGCAGCATTGGGAGTCATAGTCCCTCTGGGATTGTTAGCTTAGTGCTGAAAGCCAGTATCTCAACGAAAACAAGCTCAAGACAAACTCTTCAGGTCTTCAGTTGTACTCTTAGTGTAGCACTACATGACACTGCTTTACAGTTACTTCTTTGTTTTGATGTTACTTTTACTAATCACAGCACAATTGTGGAGTCTGATTCAGTAAGGGAGAGGAGCTGAACTTGTTCACCCAGATTGACTCCTTTGTAACAACAACATGGCCTCTCCCGTCTTTTGATTCAACTCCATTGCTTTGTGCTATGAATCTCCTGTACTATGAAGCTCCTTGACGGTTTAATGCATAATGTTGAACCCTATGTTCCTTACTAAATTATCGAAGTTTATCTATTTTCTCACCTTTCAATAGCTTAAAACTCATTGCTGGGATTTCAGCTGGAGTTTTGGACCAGAGGGAGCACCTTTTCAGTTCTTACAGTTTTCATGGGGTTCTCTAGGGAAACCTCTGTTCCATATAAAGTTTCTCTTTATCAGGCAGCTGATTTCACTGAAACAGTTAGTTTACTGGAGTCAACCAGGCCTGTATCTATATTTTTCTTACAAATGTTTATAAAAAATTAAACATAGTGACTAATTCTGTTGAAGTCAAAACTTTGGAATAGGTAGCATCTCATCTTGTGTGCTACCTTACTGGTTCAGTAATGTTCATAGCCACATGAATAATTTACTTGGAGGGAAGCCAGATCAGAGCTAGAAAATTAGGCATAGGCTACTCTGAGGTAAGTGAATATGTGGATTTTGTTTTGCTGCAGTTAATGTGATCTCACTTGTCCCCTAATAAAAGTTCATGAGAGGTTGGAATATAAATATTACAGAGCAGCTGCTGTGAGTTTAATCCACATTCCATTAATGAAGATATTTTGCTCCCAGTGCTGGATCTGAATCTGACATATTGTTTTCTTGCATTTCATGCTGTACACCTGCAAGGTTTTTGGTTAAAAATATGTGATATGCTTTAGATAAAATGTTTTCTAAAACTACTTTTGGAATATTTATACATTTGTGAAATAAGGGGAAATGTAGAAAAACTACTGGATTGTGCTCTGACTGTACACTGGAGGGGGAAGGCTTTGCAGGCAGAATATAAATATACTACCATGCCTAAAAGAAACAAAGCATAACACACAGTACTATATGAGAGACAGAAAGGCACAGAGTCCAAGAAGCAACAAGTTAGTCAAGACCTTCTTTCATCTCCTTTAAATGTTGCGAATGCATATCATTCCAAATGAATTATTTATTTCCTAAGGTTCTGAGAAAGACTTAGTCTTATTTGAATCAGGCCTTGTACCACCACCACAGAAATCTTTCTTTTAATGCAAACCTGAAAAATAAAATAAAAAACTCCAATCCTTTTAATACTGGGAGAGGGAGTCCAGAAAGGGGAAAACAGTTATCGTAGTTTAATTTGCAGAATAAGCCAAAAAGGGAAAAAAAAAAAAAAAAAAAGTCCCTGATAAATGAGAAATAGTCCCATTATGTTATTATTCTGTTACCTAAGAAACTATCTTCAAAACAGAAGCCCTCATAAATACTCTGGAGATGCATCAGACACTTTTCCCTGCTGTACGACATTGTGTATATGGTTTGGCAGGAGTTCATCGTGTAGAAGATAAACTAGCACATAGTGCCAGGATTCTATTACTCTTGACCCTGACCTTTGGCTGCATGCTGTTTCCAGTTGCACTCCATCTTCAAAAAAAAGACAGCGCCCATTTTTTTACCCTTTCTTTTTTAACTTCTGTTTTTAAACTTCTCCATAATCTACCCTTCGTCTGATATATATTTGAAAAACAAGTTTTCTGATCTCTTTCTTCTCTCTTTTTTTTTTAACTTCTGTTTTTCATTCCTTAAAACCAGCAGTAGTGCTCCTGCCAAAGTTGGCTTTCCCATTCAGATTTCTCCTCTTTTTTTTGTCTCCAAGCACTAACTAGCTCAATAATATGGAATAGTATAACGTATCCTAACCACAGAGAAAATACATTCTTGGAAATGGTTTGTTTTTCTATGCTATATTTACTATTCTCTGAATCCAAGGTATTCTTTTATTGTTACCAACTGAAGTTGTTAGTAGAAAGGTCATGGGAAAGAGATGATATTTTCATTGATATAGAATCAATGTTCAGAGCTGTCAACTCTATACAGAAGGGTGTAGAACCACTTAGGGTATATGAAATTTTTAAATATGTTTTGTTCCTACAAAATTATGATCTCTATCAAAAGTCCAAAAGTACTGCATAATGATGTGATAATTTGCAAAGCACTTTGATACAAAGCTACAGTATAAGTACTTGGTAAGCTACAGAGATTAGATTAGGCCACAGGAAAGCAGAGGGATATTCTTGAAAGTTTAAAAGGCCTTCTTCTGTGCTCCTAGTTCAGGCAAAAGTCCCAGTGAAGTCACTGGGAATTCTGTTTGTATTAAGGAGGACAAAATTAGGTCTCTGTTTTCCCAGTAGGGATCAGGCTAACTGCCATGGATGAAAATGTTTTCAAATAGAAAGCAAAATAAACTTTTTTAACTACCTCTGGCTGTCTGGAGTGGACTTTAAAAAATTAAATCCTGGTATATCCAATGGCTTTTCATTTTGTGAACGTTGCAGTAATCTGAGTATACTCATTTGTTTGTGCAACATTTGAAAACCAAAACAGAATAAATACAACAAAACTCCCAGACCCGGTATTTTTAAAGGATAAGTGAGAGAGAATCAATGGAACTTCATAGAAATGCTATACTTGCAAGAACAGAAAAATTTAGAAACGCAATGTATCATAGTTAGACAAAAATCTCTGGTGCATTAAAGACAACGAAGATGTGTTGCAATACAGCTTTCCTAAATGTTTAGCTTACTTTAGAAACAGAAAATGTTAACACTCTAATTATAAACTGTTAATACTGGTTTGTATTTGGGGGCCAGGACTGAAAATGATATAAACAGACTGTTGTTACAGAAATTTCTTCTGTAACAAACTCTTTCATTCTACCTGTAGTTACCAGAAAGTTTAGTATGATAAAAAGGAAGAAGTTGAAAGCATGAAGGGAATAAAGCCCCAAACCCCTGAGATTCACCACAAGTCCTAAATATCTTTGGTTATTAATTAAGCTGTACGATTTATAAATATTATGCTTTGTGACTCCAGGACCCATCTTTGCCTGAAAGTTCTGCCTCTCTAAAGGACTAGCTATAAAAATTGTCACAAAGCTTGTGATAAACAGTGATTGAAATACAGAAATAATGCAGAAAAGAGTAGATATGGAAGGAAGAGAGGTCCACATAAGCAGCGCTTTGTGAAACTTGAGTAACTGAATAACTTTATAGACAGGCGACATTGGCTGATTAAGGAGCTGTCCCACAGTAGTATTACCTGCTTTACATACTTGATGGTGGGTTGCATTGCCATCCAAATTAAAATTTGGTTTTAATAGAAGGTTAACAGAAGGTTTAATAATCTGTGTTAACAGTGAATTTCCACTGAAAACCAAGAAGCCATTACTGGATAAATGTTGCTATGATTTTATTTAACACTGTCAAAAAATTTAGTTAGCAGAAAGACTTGTGTTTAAACTTCATAATTATGACACTTATTCCATAGGAAGTTTTAGGAATTCTAAAAATTATGGTAGATACTGAAAAACATTAGAGGCAAGAATTTAGGGAGTTACCTGATCCCCTCAAACTGTTGTCCCAAGGCTACACGAACAGAGGGTAGCAAGCAAAACAGTATCTAGGCCCATTTGCTGACCTGGAAGCCAAACAACATGGTCTGGCCACAGCCACGCTAATAAATTCTTTTACATTACAGAACAGGGTGGCTGCATCCAAACTGCCCCCTGGGAATGGTCCTTGGCATGTGCTAGTTCCCAGACAGATAATGTTATTTGACATGAGCCAAAAGGGCACCAGGGAATAGATTAACAATTTAACCATATGGATAACTGTTTTTGCGCCGCTGCCCTGATCCTGTCCACTTTGCTAATACAATTATAGTCAAAGATTCTGGGTCCAAGACATTTTACATACCTGTTTTCAAAATGTGAAACCTCAGAATCACTACCTAAAACTGTGTAGGCATATACCAGACAACCTTAGATGAATAAACGCTCCTATATTTCATTATGCAGTTAGAGATACCCGACAGAAATCCACTTCAGAGTGACTTAGAATTTTATGATGAATTTACTCTCCCAGAAAATAAAGTCTTGATAAAATCTGGTCCCCAATCCAAAAAGACAAGGAATTTTAACCCAGGCTTTAGGCAGGCATCCTAAAACATATCCACTTCACAAGGAAGTAGGCTGAAGGAATATCTAATGTGTGAGTCCGGGTGGTCTTCCAGTGCTGAGCTCTTCAGGATTGTGGGGATTATCTAGATGACTCCATTTCTATCAGTGTTTGGAGTCTGCGACTGGACAGTAGAGTGAAAAGAACAGCTGACAAAGGAAGTAAGTTTTCATCTAAAAGAAGACACGTCTACCTATTCACACTAATTAGTATGTTGTCATATAGAAGGAAGTATGTAAAAACCCAATCTTTATTTTTCTTTTTAATTCAAGACAACTTTTCCTTGTTGCTGCTGATATCACTTGCTTTCCTCATTTAAGTTTCATGACTGGTTAAGTAAATTTTAGTCTATGCTGTTATAAAAGGCTTTACTGCTCTTTTTTACCTTTTCCCTAATTATGTGGTCATGTCCTCTTCCTTGTTCTTGGCAGTATGTGGTCACTTGGCTCAGGGAGCTCATCTAATAGTCTGTGTAGTCCCATGAGTAACAGCACATGCAGATGATCATAAAGCTAGAAAACATGATCATTGCTGAAAAATTGACAGCACTGGACATGCATAACCCAGAAAAGAGAAGATTTGAGGAGGAAGCATATGAGCTGTATTCAAACCTAACACAGGCTGTTGCAGAGAAGGAATCTTTTCTCTGTGCCAGAAGGGGATAGGACAAAAAATAATGGGCTTACATTGCTGCAAAGGTGATTAAAGCTAAACATTAGGAAAAACATTCCAGCGGTACAGATAGTGAAGGACTGGAACACATTGCTTAAGGAGAGTGTGGAATTACCATCATTACAAGTCTTTAAAACAGCTATTTTTCTAGCAATTGTCCTCAATGTCCTTAGCAGAGCTGGTTCTGCCTTGGGGCAATGCAATGTACTATATGACCTCCCAAAATCCTTTTTCAGTTCCATTTTCTCTGATGGCATGATTTGATTCAACAAGTTGTTAATCCATGCCCTGTCACATTTCGTGATAAGTAGAAGTTAAAGGGGAAAGAGTGAGAATCCAAAAGAAATATTATCTTGTTTTCTATGTAACCTAAAACTGAATTTGCCTGATTTCATCATCACAGTGCCTGAGTGGGAGAAGACAGACTGAGTCATAGGACGCAAGAGTGAGTTGTGTCCCTGACAGGAACAGTGCCTTTCTGAGAGCTACAGATTCTTTTTATGCTTAATTTTCCTTCTTTCTAATGAGTATAATTATGTCACAGTACTAATGACTGTGATTCTCCAGATGGAAGCCATTGCAGAAATATTATGCCAGTACTGTTCTCTCCTACTGACAGAATTCTGCCCCAAAGCAGTCAGTGAAGATGGTATCTAAACCCTAATACTTAAATGAGGCAAATGGTGTCTTCGTCTAGAGGCTTTCCAAAGGACTTATCAAAGAACTATATCTTCTGGCAAGGTAGGGAACTTGTTATTTCAGGAGCACTGTTTCCCTAATCTTCAGTTAGTAAATTAAATATGCCAAGGACCGTTCTTTGGCCTCTAAGTCAAGTGCCAAGGCCTGGCTCCATCTACATTATTAAATTACTTTAACCTCCAAAACACCTGTTGGAAAAGTTCATGCTAAGTCCTGAGTTGTGCCAGAAATTGTTCTGAAATGTGTTGACTGACCTTGTTGAAAAATCAAATCAGAGAATTTGACGCTGTAGCTGCTGAAATTTGAGTGGCTGGGAGTATTTCCTAGTTCTATCTAATTTACTAGTGTGGAGGGCACATGATGGCTAAAACTTTGGTGAAAGTTGTATGGCTAAAGTTAGATTGAATCTCACCATGAAGTGTGTTAAGTGTATAGAGAATCACAGCACATTTTTTAATATGAAAAATACCTTTTCCTTCACTGCTGTTCTTATTGGCATGAGGACTGTAGCTTTGTATGTTTGGGCAAGATTCACTGTTTTGGTGAAGCCGAAGATATTCCTTATAGCTTTCAAGAAGAGACTCATAAGCCTGCAGCTGAAGAAGAGTACACCTCAGTGATAAGTGACGTGGCTTTGCAGGAGGCAGCTGAGTACACAGGGAGGAAGGCTGTAAGGAGACTGATAAATTCCTGCAGATGCAGCTGTAAAGATAATCTTGGTCCAGTTAAAAAAAAAGTAAAATTGCACAAGCACCTGAAACATTCCTTTTCTCATTATAGTTTATCTGCCCCATGGTGCATTCCTGGGGCATAATCCCTGAGTTTATCTGAGAAATGTACTTCAAAAACCTTCTTCAGTAAGTCAGCAAGGCGTGCAAATAAAGGAATTCACATAAAACCAGGCAGCCGTTCAGGAGATACCTGCTCCTCAGGTAAACACTGCAAAGAGACTCACACTCTCTAGGAGATGAGTCAAAAGAAAAACGCCTAGGAAACTCTGATGCAG
The DNA here is from genome assembly GCF_018139145.2 of Gymnogyps californianus. Classification (NCBI taxonomy): domain Eukaryota; kingdom Metazoa; phylum Chordata; class Aves; order Accipitriformes; family Cathartidae; genus Gymnogyps; species Gymnogyps californianus. The sequence goes on from NC_059473.1 coordinate 116,357,801, forward strand.
CAAAAGTAATTAAATGTAAAGCTTCCAAGAACTCATTTAAATATTTAGGGGTATTATTCAGTAAATTTAAGATACTAGAAAAGTACTTACTTATCAAATATTTTTGGCAAAGAAACAAAGAGGAGGATATCTGAGGGTTCAGTTATGGTGGAAAGAGAATCTAAGGACAATGGGAAAAAAGCAAAGCAAATGGGTTTGTTTATATTTGGCTACAAAAGCAGCTAAGGCAACAAGAGAGAAAGACAGCAAGAGGTACCAGGTTGAGAACTTGGTGTTAGGATCGTGTAGGCAATGTTCCTGGGACAGTCATGGGGAAGAGGTGGAGGCCCCAGGAGAACAATTACAGGGAATCTACCCATTTATAGACACTGTTTTATTTTAGAGGGGGCTGCATGGTAATAATGATTGATATTAATTTTATTTATTTACAAGTACTATGGTTACCCAGACAAGTTTTGTTCTCTGTGTGCTGGGTGCTAAGTGCATATGAGGCTGTCCACACCCCAAGCAGCAAACAGGCCATCCAAATGGGGTAGCACATTTAGATTCAGCTGGAAAAGAGATCTACAACATGACAGGAAGCATCCCAAAACTGCAGAGCTTCAGCAACCTGAGCTTGTCTTAGCCTCATGACAGCACAATGCCTCAAATTCAAATATACCCTTTCTTTCTTAGCCTTAGGAACACGAGATGCTGGAAGCATTTTGGTCTTTAAAACAAGAACATGGCCACCACACATGACTGGAAATTAATTACTGGTGCTTTGACCTAGGTACTACCTCTTGCAAGGGTGTGCCATGAAGATTGCAAGAAGAAAGAAGCAGAAAGCTTCAAAGAAAGCTTGTTCTTTATGTCCACAAGTCAGTACACCTCTGAAGTGTCTCCCCAAAGGATGCTGTAGATGCAAGAACTTACATGGGTTCAAGGGGAGACTGGACAAGAACATGGAAAAGAAATCCACGGAGGATTACTGACTCAATAAATCATGTCAAACTCAGGAAATCCCCTAAAAATAGTTGGAAGCTGAGAGAGTATTTGGGGTTGCTTTTGCTACTTGAGGTGTCCCTTACAGCCAGTGTTAGAGACAGTATGCCTTTTCTTATGACCTTATGTACTGGAGCAGCAGCTGAATAGAATCCTGATTCCTATATGGATTATGTCCAAGGTGCACATATCTTGGTCTTGTGTAACAGGGACCACATGGTACCACATGGAGCTAGAGTATAGCATGTCAGTCTCTTTCTTTCCCTTTTCTTTCACCCTTCATCCTCAGCAATACTATGGAAGCAGCTGTTTTTGTTACTCCTCCTTGGGCCGAAGAATGAATGATGTCTGCCTTAGTTTGAAGGAATCTCTCTTTGAAGGAATTCCTCCTTGAAGTGTTGTTTGAGTTCCTACATAAAGGTCATGCATACTTGCATGGAAAGTAGAAGAACTGAGGTTTATGGACATATTTCAGAGTATTAACATTAAAGCAGGGATTGCCATTTACTATGTATTTTGGGTGTCAAGAAACAAGACTGGGGCTCTGGAAACTGGTGTCATAGGTATTAGTAAAATGGAAAAATAAAGGAGTTGTATTGAACTAATTCAGCATGTACTCTTTATTTTATTACTATTTCCTAAAATTTTCAAGTTTAGTCCTACACTGAGAAGAAGGAAAAAAACCCCATACTGTCATGACAAAATCTGCCCTGTTGCTTAAAGAGTAGTTAGTCATAAGAAGATCATTCAGTAGAAGCAAACAGCAACACATAGAACTGCCGCTTTGGACAAACACCAGCTGTTCTGCTTAAGCTTTAGCCAAGCACCAAGGGAAACTCTTCCCTCTATTGCCCATTAAGTTTTTTCTTTTAATAGAACCTAAAATACAATCACTTTTGCTGATATTTCATGGGCATATATACACATACATACATACGTATACATATATTCATATTTATATTCCAATACACACACACACACATATATTTTTACAACTATTTGTCTGTCTAGGAATAACTACTGTGTATATTAAGCTTACTGAGGTATGTGTTAAGCAGTTAGAAATTACTCATTTTTATAATACACTAAAACCCAGAATGTGAGTAGAAAAAAATACAGTGTAGAGCTAGCTAAGGTTTGAAAAAGATGTGGGTTAAATAAAAAAATGCAACAAACAAACCCAAGCCCACCAGAAGCTAGCTAATTTATCAGGTTTCCATTAAGCTTAGAAGAGATTCTGTAGCATCAACTTTTTCATTTGCTTTTGTTTTTTATTTTTGTTTTTCTTCACAGCATAACTGGTCTTTTCTCAGAATATCACTAGCCTGTTAAGCAGAACTTCTCTTGCATATATGAATAAAGTTTTGAGTACTTGTTATGGAGATAGTTTGGGACATTATTAAAGTTTCAAATCTAGCAAGACATATTAAGTCTCAAGTTTGATCCTAGCTTGTGTTCCCTGTGTCTGTGTGTGTCCTCTTATATGTATACCTTATATTCACATACCTTCTCAAATTTGTGCACATTAGATGTTTGGATAACACTGAGTGTTCTTGAAAGATATAATCAAATCACATGGAAGTGTCGTCTTTTTTTTTTTTAAGAGGATGCTGCTATTAATGGAAATCCAGAAAGAAATATATATTCTTATGATCTTCTAAATACAGCCGGGCTAACAGGTTCAATATAATTCATGTTCTGCTTCCAATTCAACTTGAATACAGCTATAATCAGTAGATCACAAAGGGTTTATATATGTATATGTGTGTATGTATATATAAAATGCACAAGTCAGTTTAAATGCAGAACATATTTTTTAAAATTAAATCTTAATTTCCAGCTCCATATCTTCTAAAATAAATAAAGTCTACAGTACAAATATCTAAGTACAGACTCAAATCATGGAAATAATTTTGACTTACATGAAAGCTCAAGTTCACATATTTTCCAGCTTATACCTGGAAAATATCAGCTGTTATTGCAACTTATCTGGAAGGGCTCGTTTATAAGAATTAATGCAAATAATGAGAGTGAAAGTGAGATTAAAACACCAAGATTTCTCTCCACATGAAAATGTTCAGATTTTTCAGACCCATGTACTATTATTGTCCATAAGCCTGGAAACAAACCCTGATATAAACACAGAATCCAAACCACAGAACATGACTTGTTTAAAAAGTTAAATTCTGTGAAGTAAGGCAGGAAACGAGATTTATCCTTCTGGGAATTTTTTGGCATGAGCAAGGAACTAGGCATGCTCAGTGCATGTCATATCCTTCATCTATCACTACTTTCTGAAGTAAATCTTTTTTTTTTTTTTTTTTTTAACTCAAACCAAGGGAAGGCAACACAGTCACCATCTGAAATGTGTAGAAATCCTTCTGTTTGACATGGCATTAAACAGAAGAAGGCAAATTACAGTGTGTTGCCTTAAGGATTATTGTTGCACATTTTGTGCCTTCTGGCTGTGGCAGTGTTTGTTCCTCCAAGTGAAATTAGCTGGGCCCAAGCCATTTTGCAACACTGTAAAAATAAATTGCTGTACTTGATAAGTGAATGTTAAGCTTGTCACTCTAAGCTAACTGCAAATTGTTTTTAGTGTCTTCAGGGTATGTTGGCAGTCTTTGATAGGAACTACACAGAAGGTCAGCTTTCTCCCTTTTAAGCCAAGTTTAGGTTATAGCCAGGGAACCAGAGCAAACACTCCTGTTCATGAGCGGGAGAAGGAACATTTCCAACGCAGTCCAAATCTTCCAGATTAACTATATCAAGTTCAAAATTCGGGATCACGCTAGCACTTATATTACATCATGTTACACTTGTAGGACAATACTATTTAAATATCAAGATGACCTGAAGTGCTTACTTAGGAGGTTGGAGAGGAGGGAAGTCTTACAAGAAGGAAAAATATAGAGGAAAAGGATCTTTGAGTGATCAATTTTCTCATGTAGTCCAGAGTGCTTGCTCCTGCAAGCACCCTTGGTGTCACCCTCTCAGGACTTCTCAACCTAAATTGAACACTATATCTTCCTTCAAACACCCGCAGGCTGATAGCAAGAAGGAAATGATGGTGTAAAACCAACTTTATTTGGGTGAAATTTGGGAATTAGTTCTCTTATATACACAGCCTGTTTGGCATGCATCACAGCTGAAATGCAGCAGCCTTTTTCTCATTCAGCCTTGTAAATCTGGGAGTCAGTCAGTCAGTCAACTTTTCTGTCAGAAAGTACCACTTCATAAAACCAATATGTCCCTTGGGGAACATGGCATTTTGCTAAAATAACAAGTGATTTATTTTTACATGGTAAAACTGAAACAATATCTTCCTTATTACCCACCTCAGCATGCCTGCACAGAGACAGTTCAGCTAATCAGCAAGCCCAGGCAGGCTGCTGGAAGGAAGGTTCAGGGCTGGAAAAGTCAGCTCCAGCATCCCCCATGTTGTGCCTCCATCCAGATCTTCCTGCAGTACGTGGCTTGGGCCAGAAATGGAGCAAGTGGCTGCTCACATGTTTGTGGAAGACCCTTGACAGATCCTCAAGTGCATGTGGCAATCTTTCCCTGGGTCTGGCACATAGGGGGAAAAAAATTGCTCCAGTTCTACTTTTAAGGGAAGCTTCCTGGAAATCTTCTGAGGAAAAAAAAAAAACCAACAAACATTTCTGCCTATTTATTGTTGAAGAATCAATAAAATAATATCAAATGGTAGTTTTCAGAGTGAGTCAAGAAAAGAGAGGCAAAAGAAGGTGGTGGTTGGGATATCTTTCTTCTGCTTGAGTTTTGCAGATGAGTTCTTGCTTTCTCAGTAAGTCTGTTCTCTAGCAGGAACAGTGAGAAATTTTTACCTTCTGTAGAAAGCACAGAGAAAAGGAAAGATTTCCAACACATGCTTATTACGAGGCAGTGCAGCCTTACTACTCATCTCAAGTGGCCTGAGTGGGTGAAATAGTAGTTTAGAAGCTCAGCCTGTGCAGTCCCTGGTCCCTCTCTTCCAAGACTGCAGCTACAGATGCTTGCTCCAGCAGTGGCTTTTGTGATAACAGACACCTCCTCTGGGACCTGGGTTAAGCCCAAGATTAAGTTACTATAGCAACAAGTTTCACGGAGTCATTGCCAGTAAATATTATGGTGATTGGTTACTGAAATCTAGGGTAAGTCATTATTCATGGCCTCGGTATCAAATATAATGAAGAAGCATATTTAATAGTGACTTTTCTAGACCAGTCCTTGCAAGTTGCTTCAGGCAGTTTATAACATTTTAAAGTACATAATTAAATACAAACAACAGAGATCTGTAATACAGTAAAAATGCACAATGTGATTCAAAGTTATAATGGCTCTCCAAGACATTTTCGGGGCTTAAAGTGGAAGCCTTTCAAAGCAAAAGAAGGACAAGAGACATCCTGAAGGTTTAAAATAGATATATCTAAGAAGACAGAGATAATCAGTTGTGGAAGCTTGTTGAGTTTGTCCACTGACACCACATATTACCTCTCTCTCTGCCTCGCCATGTTTTGCTAAGAACTCATGGAACAAAGGCTCAGGCAGACAAACTGCAACTGTCGAGGCAGTTTAATAAATCTTCTCACCCTTCCCTCCATTCCCTTCCTTTTTTCTCCTTCCTTTTTCTCCCTTCCTGTCGTGAGACACTGAGGGATACCATCTCTCAATTTAAGATTACTTCCATTGCAAGTAACTAGAAGCTGGTGCATGATCAGGTGCAGCTTCTAGAGAATAGCTTGTATCTATGGTGGAAATGAAACATCTTTTAAAAGTATTCTGGTGCAACTGGAATTTCTATTCTGACTAAATTTCCAACTAACTCCATTTTCAATCAAGTACATAATTTCATTCATCTCAGAAATTATTTCTGAAATATTTTGCTGCATTATCTCTGAGTGTTTAGCAGCAAATGTCAAGCAGGAGTTGTCTTTTGATTGGTATTCTTTGCAAATGAAATACTTTATTGCACTTTATACTAATAAAAGCTTAATAGTGGAAGGGGTTTTTTGCTTCACTGCCATGATGATAAAGAACTGAAACCATTATTGCCAAACCGACAGATCAGGATAGCATGAGAAAGTCCCACGGAAACCGTGAGATGTAGAAAAATATAATATAGGTAAACAGAAATTAATTCTGGGTTCTTTGGCTTTGCCTCCTAGTTTCTGAGCCATCACAGTGCATGCAGGTTACCCAATCAAAACTTTCTGTGCCATCAGAATGTCTAGAAAGTTACTTTAAGTGTAACTGGGATTCTTACATCATCACTCATTTCCAAGGGCACAAATTTTATGAAAAGCAAAAGATACCAAGAGAAATTTTGGTAAAATCAGGGACTTTGGGCATGATGGGAAATATAACACCTTTCATTCTGAAAAAAAAAAAAAAAGGTGTAAGAATCAACCTTTATCAAAGCCTGAAAAGAAAAGAAAATGAATTTATTGTTCCACTGTGGAAAGTACTTTAGCCCAACTGGGCAGATGAAACCCCCTTCATTTCTCTTCCTGCTCATCAACAACAGCTTTGCTGCTTTGCTGAGTTTGAACAAAGAGACTTGTTTTTCTGTTGCAAAGTTTGAGGGGTAGGAATAAATTTTGAGGTGTTTTCACAAGGCCAGCTCTGCTCACTTGCCATTGACATTTCTCCTGCAGTGCTAACACAAATCTGCCAAGGGTGGAAATGAAAAACTGAGTTCTCCTGTACTGGGCAAAGAGGGTTGCTGCTGACTATGGCCTTGTGCTTCAGAGCCAAGCTGCAAGAAATCCTGTCAAGTGAAGAACTGAATAACCTGGCTCACAGGAAACTTTCTTACTTTCTTCTAGTAGCTTAGGTCTTCTTCATCTCTGCAGGATGAATATAGACGAGAGGGGGTGTGCATGCTGTGAAAAAAATTATGCCTGAACAGAAACAGAGCCGTAGGTCAGAAAACAGAAGAGAAAGTCAGAAAAAAAGTGCCATCCTTTTTTTCCCTATTTGTTTATTCTGTGATTAAAATAAATTCTTTATCCTTTTTCATTTATGATGTCCACTTTATAAAAGAAATTATGTCTGTGTAAAAGGAACGTGTTTCTTTCCTTTCTGGATTAAAACTGTTGGTCAGTGAATGTACGTCGGCATAAATTATTTTAAAAGAACTTTTTTTCAAACAACTGTATTTGGTGGTGATGTAATCCCAGTTGAAGTCATATTTGGGGTGGCTATTTTGTGGGATTTATTAATCTGGTCTTGTTTCCAGCAAGAAAGATAGATTCTGACTAGCATACAATTGGTTTTTTATTTCAGTGAATGTTGAATTAATTAATACTTTAGCTTCAACCTAAATATCTCTTCCCCTTTTTTATTTTCCTTTTGATTTATAGCACTAAAACTTGAAGCCACATACTGGGTTAGGCATAAAAATCAGGATATATCTTATGCACTTTGATAGTACACTTAAGACCTCTTTCTACTGTCTGTGTGTCAAAATCTATTCTTGTCCAAAGACTGTGGCATGAGAACTTGGCCTACAGAACTTGTTCAAACACAGCATCCCTTGCTAGACTTAGACGCATAGGACAGAGCTGGAAAGGACAGAATTTTAGAGCATACAGAAGTCCAAGCTAAAGTATTGCCAGTGCAGGATACTCCTTAATCCCTTGTCCAGTTATCCAGAGGATAGGTTCTAAAGACAAAAAACCTGGACAGCACCTGCACTGCATTTTGAGGCAGCATGGCAGAGTATAAGAAAGAAGTCAGCTTAACCTGCTTCTTGTCTTGGTGGAACCACAGCAACTCTTTGTGGGTATTATTAAGCTAGGACACGAGCAGGGAGCAGAGGCAGGAGAGAAACAGGTGGAGAACAGGGAGCTCAGGCAGGGCTGCAGCAGCAAGAGGCTTCAGGGAAAAGCCATCACCCTGCAATCAGGGTGGACCTCTGTTCTGCTGCCTGCAGCCCTGCACCATGGATATGGTGAAGGTATGAGTTACTGGGGGTGGAGCTGTGGTTACAGCCTATACCACAGCTCAGTAGATGCATGATAGTAGTTAAGTAGCAGCAACTTGATCGTGTGTCTAAGCTGTAATTGGTGTGGCTTTGTCTACTGTGGTGCTATCTGATCTGGTAAGGGAGATGACAAATATATGGATTTATTTAATTTCTTCATTTACATTTACGATAATTTAAAAAGACGCCCTTCCAAGGCCCCCCCAACATCGTTAATAATTCTATAAAATAAAAGCACCATTAAAGTAATCATTACCACATGCACTGAGCCAGCCAGCTGCCTTCTGAAACTCCTTCCCACCCCTTTATCATTGTGGGAAGCCTACAATCAGCCCTCTCCAAAAACTCTATCGAACAAATTTCTGGACAGAGTGATGCTACATAGTTAGGCTGTACAATATCTCTGTGGAAGGTACAAATCTTTTTCAGAGCAAAAATAGATAGCATGGATTTATGTCATTTTCAACCTGTAATCTACAGCTCTCTTTGAGCTGGGTGCCAAAACAAGTTCCCATTAGTACCGCTGTGTCTCTTCCTCACTTAATAGTTGTTTCTACCAGCATTTTAACTACAGACAAGAGTGGATCAGTTATTTCCTTAAGTTCCCTCATTCCCACTACCAATAGTCAGTCTGCACTGAGGACTGGGCAGCTCACCACCAGCATGATATAACAAAACTCTTTGCTAAAGATCTCAGAGCAGAAACCTGTTGATTCTACCAGCTTTTTGTTGCAGTGTCCCCAGTACCACTGACTTTTCTGCAAAGGGCTCGTATGAGCCTTGTGTTATGTGAATTTGGCTCAAACAATACCAAAGATAATATAATAGAGATGATAAATTCAAAGTGAGCAGCTCTCAGTTTCTACCTCTACCTACAGTCCTGTAGAAGTGCCACCCCTGAGGCCGAATTGTACCAGGGTACCAGAGGAATGGCAGAGCCCATTCTAACAGAAAGCATTAAATATTACTCATGCAGCTTGATGAATTGAAAGCTGAAAATAGAAATTATATCTGCCTATAAACATATATGAATGGAAAAACTTACCATAAACAATAATATTGGGATAAAGAATAAAAGGATTAAAATTGGCAAAAAATTTAGGCTGATCGCTTTTTGAACATCAGAAGAGTTAGTGCATAGCCTCTCAGGAACCATAGCATCAAAACCCCCTGACTTTTAGCTGAAGAGCTTGGAAAAATTTGTGCAATAGGAGGGTCCTGGCTATGATCCCCTAAACCAGACTTTACTATAGCCTTACTACAGAGGCAAAATACTAAAATACGAAGTTGGGTTAAAGCACGTTTATGTGCTGAATGCATCCCATGTTAGCACTTAGCATTATTCCTTGCAATATGATTATTGCACAATGGTTCTAAATGAACGAATCACTTGTCATACATAGTACTAGTTTTTCATACCCTGAGGAGTTTGTAATTGAAGCTCCTCAGCCTGCCCTTGTCTTGGTAGATCCCTTGGAGTTCACGAGTATTCTTCAGAGGTTCCTCCATCCAGCTGCAAGTCAGTCCCTGAATAGTAACAAAAGGTGTGCAGAGATTGCATGTGTTTACTGAATGTGCAATGTAGATGTATGATAGCAGTAATTAATCACAAGACCACGAATGGTTTAATAGGTTCCCTAAGAGACTGTTGAAGTGGAGTGGATCCTGCTTTGGGTCAGAGAGGAAGAGGAGGTGATCTACAGAGATTTCTTTCCAGCTCAGTTACTCTGCTGCAGCTTTGTGAGCATTGAAATGTCTTTCAGTAAGTCATGATCTCACTCATGTTGCAGCAATCCACCCATGTTTGGGGACTAGCAGAGTATCAAGACTGAGAGAAATGTTGTGCCAAAAAAAAAAAAAAAAATTATAATTTACTAAATAGGAAATTATCTTTCCTCCTGAAAACCACAGTGCTAAAAAAGGGAAATGTTTCCTTTTCTACTAGCTTTGTGATTATGATGAATAGAGGTAGTAAAATCCGAACATGCAGAGCAAAATCTTTCTTTTTTAGAAAGGGGCAAATTGCTGTAACCCAAAGTAATTCAAGAAACACAAGCATTTCCTTCAATTTTTCTTCTCAGCAGGGAAGATAGTTCCTAGGAGGGCTAATTAAGCTCAGCTGGGCTTTGGAGAAAGGCTATAGCAAACTGTCCCTACATTGCACATTTCTCAAGCTCTCATAGTACTAGATTGAAGAATAATTCTACTATGTAGGCATCCAGCCTGAAGAGACAAGCACGAAAAAGAATCACTTTTAAGTGATTCTCTCCTCTCTAGTTCCTCAAATATGGCTCTCACCTGTGCCAAGAAAGAATAAAATTCAACTTTTCTGATTTTAAAAAAGACACCTGCTGAGGGACAGTAGGGAATCAGGTCTATATTTATTAGTGTTTTTCTATTTCATACAAGAAAAACTTTTAATAATGAAAAGAAGCAAGTGATATTTCTCCCACCTCCCCAGTTTCTCTTTGGCTCTAGGTACTTCATAGTTCAACTAGGGAATGCATTTCCCCCACTATCTCCTTCCTGCAAGCAGGATCCTGTAGGATTGATCCCTGCATTTTTTCATGTTTTGTATTACCTTTGCTAACTATCATATACTAGCTCATCTCAAATTGAAGTTTCATGACCTACATATGTTATTTCTTCTCTCATCTCCCTAAGAACTGCACCCACAGATGGATAATATACATAGTAAAGTTTTCTCACAACAACAATAATAATTCTGTCTATTCTTATCAGACATTCACTCCACTTCCAGTTTTAGCCTACCTTTATCATTATGTGTGTGAGGGAGTCACACAGAACTAGATGTCACTGAATACCTTATCTCCTTGGTCTGCTCCCTCATCTCCCATTAGCACTTAATTACATTTGTTTGCTCCCAAATTCTCTTTTAAAGTAAACCAGTTAATTCCCCTGGAGACAAAAATGATGTGTACATCTAGGATAGGTTTGGGGTTTTGGTGTGTTTTGGTTTTTTTTTTTTTCTCCCCCATGGATAAGACACAAATAAGCAATAAGAATGTCTCAGGACTAAAGAGGTGTCACACAGAGCACAAGATGATGTGCCCTGTAGCAGAAGCATTGCCAGTCCATGCTAGAGTGTGAGCTCTGAGCATTGTGGACACCAGCCATTGCACTTTTGCCTTTAGAGTAATAGCCATTCCCTAAAGCAGAACACTTACCTTTGCAGAGACAGCCAAACTGACCAGATGACCATCTTATACCCACAATTCACAGAAGCTGCAAAAAAAGAAACACTTGAAATGACAAACTATCTACATTTCTTTTTCTTTGCTTTTGACTAGAATATTTACCTTCCCTTACAGTAACTCAGATAAAGTTTTTTTTTTCCCTGTATCTGCATGAGTGTCATTGTCCTTATATACACAACTTGCACAACTACCCCATTTTTATGAAACTAGCTGACAAGTTGCATTTAACTTACTGGCTTCTTTGGCCTTCTTCCTCTTCACAACTCCTGGAGACTTTATGGAACAAAAGCTATCATAAAGGGCATGGGGAAGCGCAGTGGGTCCACGTACAGGAAGGGACTAGGACAGAAGGATGAGCAGGGCTCTGCTAAGAAGGCACCAGCTCCAGAGAGTATTTGCTGCTGGACTGTAGAATGTCAGTGTAGGACAGCTGCCAAGTGGTGGTTTCACAAAGACCACTGTCTTCTTTACACTGTAGAACGGAGTGACAGAAACTCATCCCATAACCCAGGGTGTATTTGGAAGCACTGTAGTAGATATTTGATACAAAGATGTGTGTCAGGCCATTCTTTTTCCTTTCTTGCTTGATTTTTGGGGTTTTTTTGTTTTCCCTGAGTTGAATTCATCTCAATACTGAGCTGTAGCAATATAATCACCCATTCACCAGGTCCACACATTGTATTTTGACAAGAGTCTAACACAAAACGTTGATTTGTTCACAAAATTATGTGACGTTCTCTTTTTCTTTCTGTCTCTCTTCCCACCCAGGGGTGATCCTCAATGCCTAATTTAGATAAGGCATTCAGCTTTTACAGACTAAAGTCTTGGAAGATGAATCCCATACTAATGCAGCAGCTCCAAGTTTGTTGGGCTGCACACAGATGGTCACAGAAGTGCCAAATGCATTGTTGAATGCTACATTGTGCAGTCAGTTTACTGTCAACACTTTAGATGTTACATTTGGCACTGATAGGCTCTTGCGGGAGTCAATATGTTGTTACTAAGCTTTTATGCCCTAAATATTTTGGCGTTTATTTGAGGAACTCTGCAGTTTCCTTGTTCTTCTCTATGTGTTCAAGATAGGGGTTACTCAGTTAAAGGGCAAGAGGCAGTCATTAAAAGTGACACAAAGAAAACTCTGGGCGTTGGGGAAAAAATTATTCACAGGAAGAGTTAAGGGCTGGAACAGGTTGCCCAGAGAGGGAGTGGAATCTCCATCCTTGGAGATTTTCAAAGCCTGATGGGATAAGACCCTTAGAAATGTGATCTTACTTTGAAGTTAGCATGCCTTTGAGCAGGAAGTTGGATTTGTGGCCTCCAGAGGTCCCTTCCAACCTAAGTTTTTCTATGATTCTATGATGTAGATTCTTCATGCCATTTTAGTTGCTGCAAGCATGTTTTCAGGAAGGGGACAGAATTCTCAAGTTTTCTTTCTTGTCCTCTCAGAGCCTGGGTTTACTAACCTGCCAGGTATGTTGCAATGACCATTTTGTCTCAAAGACTTTTAATGACCTCAGGGATTTGTAGACAGAGGTGCTGTGGTTCGAAGAAGGATTTAGATGAAGGTTTATAACATAGTCAGGTGGTACTTCTAAAAGAGGATATTCAAAAGCACTCAGTATTGGCCTAAGTAGTTCCACTGACATCATTGGGTATTTTACCATGGATGTGAATGATGGTAGTGTTAAGTCAAAGCCGAGTGCTTTAGAAAATCCTGTCAATAGTCTTTTGGGAAAGTCTATGGTTTGGAAAACCCATAATTAGAAACTTAACGAATCAAAGTATCGTAATGAACATTGTGGATTTCCTAACTAGGCATGTTAAATTTTAGGAGGTGCCTCTAACTTCCGACAGACACCAAAGAAATCAAAATAATAAATAATTCTCCATAGTTCCCTTTCCAAAAACCATGGCAACAAGAAGATGAAAGAGGTACAAACATGTGCTGCAATATTAGATCTACAAAGAAAAAAAAAAGAGCCTGCAAAAAGAATTCAATACTACTAATAAAAATACAGACTAATTTGAATAATTTTTCAAAATGACAGCTGTTTTACTAATGAATCACTAAAATATTTTTCATTCAGTCAAACAATATTTTAGAAATTGTGGTACATAGAAAGGATATCCCTTGCTGTGCAGAGAAACATAATATGTGCTCCATGGAGTAGGAAACTTTAATGATATATGCAGTTTTGTTATTAAAAGTGAGTTATATATTTTGCTGTACAGTGGAAAATTGTGACCCAGTATAACATATCTTCACATTGTTTATAACTTGAGGAAAATCAACATTCTGGGTTCTCAGTTCGCACAGTAGGAATTACATTTATTTTGGCCAAATGTAATTTATATAACTGCAAGGAACAATAAAACATGAACTTTATAGTGTTTTCTTACCTAAAAATAATATAGAGCTTGTAAAAGTGAAGAGATTATTATTGTAAAGAAAAAGACAGTAACTTAAAAGCTGAAGCTCATTTTACAGCTATGTAAAACTTATCCCAGTTCAAGCATTAAGGCACCTGTGTCCGCATTTTCATTTGAGCTCAGTAATCTCTGATAGTAAACTTTGTTTTCTCAGTAGCAGCAATCACTGCTGCAGGAAAAAACTTGTTTTCTACACCATGGACCTTTTCTTACTTACCAGTAAGTTGAAGTCCTAAGGAACTCTGCAGAGATTTGTGCCCTCCGGCAATATGGGTATGGGTAAACAATGGATTATCCACAAGGCTCCTATCCTATCCTATCCTATCCTATCCTATCCTATCCTATCCTATCCTATCCTATTCCATCCCATCCCATTCCATCCCACCCCATGCCACCCCATCCCATCCTTTCTTAATGGCTTCATCTATACTAATACATTAAACAGCATCAAAGCATAAGTGCAATCAGTGGAGCTGGATCTTGATCATCTCTGCTTTTGAGTGGTTTGAACAGCCCAAGCAAACTAACTCTCTCCTGAGTGACTCCTGGAGAGTTTACAGTCTAGCCTGTACCAGGGATTACTCCCAATAAACAGTAGGACACAGTCATCTTGTTGTGGAGGCTAAATTAAGAGTTGTGGGCAGACTTCACTGGTTGGTCCCTGGGACAGTGTCTGAGCTTTGACACTGTTTATTTTATTAATATACTGTAACGATTAGACTAAAATATATTGGGTTTATTAGAATGCACTCCAGTGACACAGACAGTGAGAGCAATAAAATCTGTCATAAGTGATTAATTTTTTTTCTTATCCTTTTTGTGATAGGAGAATATACATAGGGAGGAGTACTACTTCAGTTTTACAGACAGGGAAAATAATCTCCGGAGATAAGGAAGTGAATCTTCTAAAATCTCATGAAGGATTGTGCCAGAGCTGGGAACAATTGAATTGGTCTCTTGTTTTCCAGTCCTTTGCTTTTTTCACAAGTTCATTTAAATTCTTTTCTTACTGAAAGGGGATTCTGCACTATAATTAAAGAGAATGCTCTATTGAAAACATGAAAATAGAACAATTAAAAAAAAAAAAGAGGCAATGTCACAAATGACAGCATAAACTGTAATCTTGCAAAACCATATGTACCACAACTAAGTCATGCGTATTCTTTCAATGAGTTTTCCAAATAATCTTCATGAAGCTGTATAATACCATTTGTAAGGCTGGAGATAGTTGAGTTGTACCTCTCTGAAGAGGCTGCAAATGGGAGATGAGTGGTCCACAGACTTACCATTTCCTGCCAGGCTGATCACCTCTGTTCCAATATATCCTGCACTCATCGGATCTGTTGCTCATACACAACTGATCCATGCAGATGCAGCAGCCACCTGTTCAGAGCGGATTTTTTGGTTTCTAATGGGATGAAGCTAGTGGTCCAAAGACCCTGATCTTACTTGCCACTCTAGAGCAAAGAATGCATTAATCATTAAAAATCAAGCAAATCTCATCTGGAACATTCTGCTTTGGAGTACTAGCAGAATGGTTGATAAAACATTTTTTTCATAGTTTTAGAAACTGCGTTCCTGATATAACATCCATAGATACGGATATTCTGCACACTTAGCTTTAGGCACTTGCAGGAGACACCTAAATTAGATATCAATAGAAAGATATGAGGATCTGCAAAGGCTGAATCAGATCACTTAAAATTGAACAGTCTTCTAGACAAGTCCATCCCTTGCCTTTAGACACAAAGCAAGCTTTGGTTCTTACTTAAATGACACAACTGCATACCTGAAGTGGGATGAATCTAGTATGTACACCTTATTTAAAACTGCCAAAATAAGCACTCTGTTTTTTTCAAAGTAGTAACACCAGAAGCAAGTAATGAGTTTGAAAGGTCATTGCTGATTTTCACAAAAACCAAAATGAATTTCCAAGGCTTTCCTTTAAAATCTAGTCCTCCAGCCTTCTGTTCTTTTTGTCAACTAATTCCTTACTGAGAATCGCTATTCATTTCCTATTGATAGGACGTAACTATGAAGCAGGATGGCTGGAAAATGGGTTTGAGTCCTTAAAATGGAAATCAATATACACATTTAAAAATTTACATAATTCTGATTATTTTTACTTTACTTTTTCAGTTGAATACCAGCTTTTATGGGAAATGAGTGTTATGGAAATACTATGGAAAATGTGTCTAAAGCACAAGAAGCTTCTTTTTTTCCTCATAGTTTCAGACCATTTGGGCTATCTAAATCTCCCACAGGGCAGTTCCTTCCACTTTGTTGAAGACAGGGTATATTGCTGGCTCACCTGGACATGAGGCTTTCTGGAAGATTTCAGCCAAGTACCATTTGTCCTGGTTTCGGCTAGGACAGAGTTAATTTTCTTCCTAGTAGCTGGTATAGTGCTGTGTTTTGGATTTAGTAGGAAAAGAATGTTGATAACACACCGATGTTTTTAGTTGTTGCTAAGTAGTGTTTATACTAAGTCAAGGATTTTTCAGCTTCTCGTGCCCAGCCAGCAAGAAGGCTGGAGGGGCACAAGAAGCTGGGAGGGGACACCATCAGGACAGCTGACCCAAACTGGCCAAAGAGCTATTCCATACCATATGACATCATGCCCAGTATATAAACTGGGGGAGTTAACTGGGAGGGGGATCGCGGCTCGGGAACTAACTGGGCATCGGTCAACGAGTGGTGAGCAATTGCATTGTGCACCACTTACTTTGTATAGTTTAATTCTTTTAGTATTGCTATTGTCATATTATTATTATTATCATTATCATTGTTTTTCATTCCTTTCTGTCCTATTAAACTGTCTTTATCTCAACTCACGAGTTTTTTTTCCTGATTCTCTCCCCCATCCCAGGGGTGGGGGGGCAGTGAGCAAGCGGCTGCGTGGTGCTTAGCTGCCGGCTGGGGTTAAACCACGACACATTAAAGAACAAGGGCAACATCAGACACCCAGGAACTCCATTTGCAAAAGACAGAACAGTTCCTTTGAAACAATATTTCAGTTTTCAAAAGAATATTTTTAGAATTTTGTGTATCCTCTTTTTTTAAAAAAATGAAATTTTCTTAGGAAGCAAATGATGCCTTAGAAAAAAACACTCAATTTTCCACAGAAAAATTTAGAAAGTTTTCTAACAGAAAGTTCTTCCCACTGCAAAGCTAAGTGACTGTGTAGTACCTGCTTTTCTTCCTTTCTTTCTTTTCTTATTGTTAGACATGCATAGTAATTTTATCACACCTAGAGGACATCATTATTCCAAAAGCATGGACTGTCAGTAATAGACCTATTGTCTTGACCAGGACCACCGAGCACTATTTTGGATAAAAGAGTTTTTAAATAGATTTCCCTTTTTCTTGTGGTTCTATTATTTTTGTGGTTCATTTTTGTTAATTGTTACTAAAGACTGGAAAACCCATCAAAAATTACTGGACTGCAAAGCAGCATTAAAGTGGATAAATGTAATAAAAATGAGGTAATGGATCACAAAATGTACTTTGCGTATTTATTTGGACAACTGCAGTTTAGTTTAGTTTAATTTTTTAATGATGCTCTATTGTATCCAGTAAATGGTTCTAAGATCTGTTTTGTGATCAATAATAAAACTTCGGTAGCACCAGTTCTCAGGGCATTCCTTGCTAAGGGAGGAGACAGATGGATCACATTTTTTGTCATGGCTGTTCTGTTTTATTTTGTGTAGTGGAACAAACACGGTGCTTTGAAGGAAAATACAAAAACGAAGGGATGATTTTCATTTACACTGAGGTCCACTTATATTATTCCAGCAGTGTAAAGGGGCCTTATAAACTAAATGTAAAGAGGCCTTAATGTAACTGAGATTCAGACCCAGTGTAATCATTATGAGGTGCCTATGAATGAACCAAAATGCTGGGAAAACTGCAAGTGTAAAACATAGATAAAATGGAATTGCCTTTGGGGTCATAGGGAACAGGGGGAACCAGCTAGTACATGGCATGTAAAATGACAGGGACAGGGGAAAGAAAATTCTCGTCAGCGCTGGGAAGAAGTCCTGTTTTGAGGTCAATTCCTACCTTCTTTAATTCCTGAGGCAAAGCAGACTGCTGTTAAGGAGTGCAGGGCTGGCTCCCTTTTGAAGAGCACCATGAAATCTTTAATGTTCACACAGTGCAGCTCTGGCCCCAGGAGAAAAAGGTCTGAAAGAGGGGACAGAAAACTCGGCAGCTTCCTTAAGGTCATCCTGTTCAAGGTGTGGGGTTTCCTGCCAGTGTTGTGGGCAGGCGATGAGCCTCCACATCCATCAGAGAAATCCCCAGAAGAAAGAATTTCATGGATCTGAGAATATCCATAGGGGGGCTCAGTCTTTTAATCTAAACTGTTTTTCTTTTAGTATTTTCCTGTTTTTTCCTGACAACTGGGGTATTATGGAAAGTGCAGTAAACATGTAGGAATGCAAAGTTATGCTTCCCATATGAATGTAATGAAAACATTGACATTTCTTACTAAAATCTTGTGATATCCTTTGAATGCTGTATGTGAAATACACAGCCTTGGAAAAATGCGATTAAAATGTACTTACTGCAGGGTTCTGATAAGATAACATACAACTTAGTGTTCATCCCAATGTGGTGTGCATAATTTTATTACTTAGGTTACTATGTTCTGCCTAATATTTATACACAGTTATATATAGCTGTATATACACACACACATTTACACACAAATATATGTGTATACATATGTATGAATTAAAAGCATACACTTTGGAATTATGGAGAACTCTGCCAAGAGATCAGTCCCCTGCTTCATTCCCCAAGCACGTGTACATCCGTGCAGCTTTATGAACAGAAGTTATCTTGTTGACTTATTATATGTAAAGCCATGCTTAAATGTAATCACAGTGAAGAATTGAGAGGGCCTGAGAGGAATGCAAAACTGTTTTCTTTTAGTTTATCACATTCATGATATAATGGGAGCATATTTAGAAAGATTTTGAGTTTTACGATCAAAACTAAGAGTTAAAATAACTTTTCTTTTTTTTAATAAAAGAGGTGTAATCCCACTACTGGCATTTTGGAAAGAAACATTTGCTGTTAATGGGGAATGTTAACTCTCTGTTCAACAAGAGATGTAAACTTTACACTAAATTGTGTCCTTCCTCTTGGAACATAGAGGGAAGAAGGTTTTTCTGCTTTCTGGTTCATGATATTTGCACTGAACAATACCTACTTCGTTTTTAAACTGATAATGGCCTATTGTTCAGGATAGGACAGATGAGAGAAGCAGAGATTTGCAATCCCAGCAGCATACCCCCCAAAAAGGCCGGGAAGCATGACAAGGTGAACAATTTCCAGTGATGCACCCAAACCACTTGCAGGTTATGGCAGGTTTTCTGAATTAAGAGATTATTGAGAGAGAAAATGATTACTCAGAAGCCCACTTACCCTGCTGGACTGAATCCAGGAGACCACAGCTACATCCTGTTTCATGCTCTGGGCTGAGAATTATTTTATCACAGCAGCTCTTAAAAATTTAGTTGCAACTGGCATGAAACTACTCTTCTCACTTTTAAACGATGTGGAACACCTAATGTCCAGACGGAAGGCCAGGAACATGATTGTTGGCCATTAAATTATTTCCTCTTGCTCAAATAGCCAAACCTCTGGTGCACATCAAGGAGAAAATGCAACCCTCAAAAAGTGAAGCCAAATGAAAAATATGCTTCTGCGCTAAGAAAATTTGGGAAACGTGGAAAATGAATATCTGATGGAAACATGCACATGCCTTAGAAATGTATTACAATACCTCCTTTTCTTTATTGGATGTAATAGCCACATCAACTGGGTCACACGGAATGAAAACATGCTATGATGAAAACCGGGCTCACAAGGGTAGCATAAAACAATTAGTCATGTTTAAGAAAAGAGCAACACTACAATTTAAAGGAATTTATATGAAAATAAACATGGTCTGAAGGAGAGTGGGATTAGACATTTATGAGACTGGATGATGAAAGCTATTGCACCATCTTGGATTAGTCTCTTTTTTTATCTTTACTGCCATATTTTTGCAACATGCTTGAAGTAGTAAATTGCTCTTGTAAATGTTCCTTTTGATTTCATGTTGGTGCAGTAAACTCCCACACAAAATTTTTGCATTTTAAAAAAGAAATAGTCATGTCCTGATTGATATAAACCTGTGATACTCTAACCTATTTCTAATATGTCCTGTTTTCTAACCATGCCACTGACACAAGGGTCAAACCTGGGAGCTTACTGACAGTAACAAGACAGCAAGAACCTCGCAGTTGTCCCAAAGGCAACAAGTTTGAACAGTTTATTCAGTGGGAAACAGGGGTTAGAAACAGACGATGAACCAAGGAGAAAGTGGAGGGCACAGATCAAATACCTCCCCTGAGCCTGGAGGATTTCATGGCAACAAATATCCACTAGCAAACTGATTTTGAAAAATTAGACTCAGTTTGAGTGAGGAATAACTGCTGGCAGGAAGAATGGGACAGAGAAAAGACAAGTATCTAAGACCACAATTAAATCCTGTGGGACTGGCAGTGGAGGAAAGCTTCCACTCTTAACAAAACACCCCGGGCAAAATCTATGCTTCTTCACTGGGAAACAGGAATGTTTTGAGCTGCAGAGATTGGGACACCTTCCCACTCCCTCCGAGTCCCCGCATTTCAGTGCACCAGAGGGATTGCTGCGCTGGTGGGGGGTCTTTCCTGACTACAGCACGTGAGGTTCCATGCATATGTCTGCAGTGTCTGTTCAGTGAGGATTTCAGCCCTTTCTCAGGACCAGAGTTTTACACACTAAAAAACTGTTAACTTTCAAGCCTGCACCATGAACACCAACGGTCCCAGGACACGAGCTTCAGCTGGGTATTCAAGCGCACTCAGTACCTGCTGACGGCTCCCCAGCCTGTTTGGTCAGCTCACCCTTATTTAAGCAGTGTGAATGTTTTCAGCTCAGGCTGAAGCAGAGGAAACAGCCAAAGGAGTGGACAGATAGTGTACAGATCGTCTGACTCAAATTATTCAGACCTGTTTTCAAGACTGCTCCTCACATTTCAGTGTCTCAACTTGGCTTTTATCTCTTAGGGATCAGCCTGCAAAAGTGCAAATGCCTTCTATTATCTTACAGCAGTCAGTATAAAAGGGCGGTCATAGATATGTTTGAAGTTACACTAACGTCCCTAGGCCATTATTAGGTGGCACATTATTCCTCTTTACTTAAACCCACTGTTGTTATTTGGATTTATGATGCAAGTAAATATCATAGACAATAAAAGCCTCCTACTGATGTTGTTAAAAGGTAATAGTTTGGGAGAGATTCACGTAGCCTAACTATCCTAAACTAGTAAGCCAATTCCTCTAAACTAATGGAAAATAGACCCCAAAGGGACCTCTGCAGGAGCCTAGCTGTCTCAGTTGTCTATATGAAGCCTGAACAGGATGCCTGAAGTCAGGCAGTGTGAATAACCTCCTCCTCCATATCTCCCTCCCTCCTCCCCCTCATTCTTTCTTAGATGCCTCCATCTGTTCTTTTAGTACAGGGAAGCTTCTCAAAGTGCTTTTTTTTTTTTGTGGTTTAGTTCTCCGTGTACTCCTTTGAATAAGGAGTTCATCTTCCCCTTCGAGATGAACACTGTCTCCTCTCTGAAAGAAAGGGGAGGGGGTCTAGTTCATAAGTGATCAGCATGCAGCGTTCTCCTGCAAAACGTGATGTTTTGTTTAAGTATCACTGCTGGACCTCGCACAGCTTGCAAATATTTCCTGCTGTCTCTGTAGCTCAGATTTCATTGTTGTCTTCAGGATTGCTCTTCACGCTGAACCTAATGGAAGCATTTAGACTAGTAGGGGAAAGCAAACATATGCACTAAGTATCAGCAGATACACAGCAATGGCTAGTCTTCCTTTGACTTCTCAGGTAGGAAAAATAGGTCAAATTTCATCTGTATTCAACATGTGAAGAAGCTGTCTTGAGATGCGTATATGAGACTCTCATTGCACCCTGGGATAGATATAGTTGATTTGATTATCTGTGGCTGGTTTCTTTTTTTCTCCAACCTGTAGATTAATCTTGCTATACAGGCAAACCCTGAAACTGGATTACTGGCATCTGCAAAGCCAGTGCTGTGTGAACCTTGATCTCCTTATCCCACAAATATCTCTGTTTGGGAAGCAGTTTGGTCAAACATGAATGTTAAGATATATATATGTATACATATTTGTTATTTTGTGTTCACAAATCTTAGAGAGGTCTCAAGTAAAACAGGAGTTCTGTGAGTATCTTCACATGGTGGTAGCAAAACCACAGGAGGAGCAAGGTTTAAGAGACATCTAAGTGGCTTCACATGAATCAAGAGAGCAGAGGCAATTGCTAACTGTTTTGGCTTTCTCAGGCCTAACTGGTCAGACTAAATGTCAAGTTAGGCGGTGTGCATATGTAATGATTGCAAGATGCTCTGGTGACCTGAAAATAGATGTTGTTACAGCATTATGGCATTGGCATGGATGATTTAGTAAAGTTGAATTTTAAATAAACATTATTTGTATTACAACTAAAAATTTCAACCAAAACAAGAGACAAAGCATTAGAAGATGTGAATATACACAGAGAAAGACACGCTCTAGAGAATTTATGAGAACAGCTAAATGATGAGAAAATGGGAGAAAACACAGCATAGATAAAGTTCCTTGCCAGACATTTCAGCGGAAACCATTTGTAGGGGAAAACCATTTGCAGAGCTGGGAAATGACCCCACATCCCCTGAGTTTTAGCCTAGCACCTTCACTGCAGTGTTGTGTACACAGAGGTAAAGGCCATGTACAGCTATGGCTTTTGGCAGTTAAAATATGTGCAAAATCCTGGCCCAGCTAAAGGCAAGAACGATTTTACCCCTGACAGCAATAAGGTCAGAGTCCCTCTGACCCAGAGGAGTCTGAGGTGTCAAGGAGATGTCGAAGTTTGCTGTTGGTGGCCACCACTGTCTGCTGACAGGCTGTTCACATGTCTTTAAAGGCTACCAGTGCCCTGAGGTACCATCCTGTGATACAGACCCAACGGCCTAGCTCCTTCAATTCTCCTGGCCTTCATTGAGGATATTAAAAAAAAAAAAAAAATAGAGCCAACTTATATGTTTTCTTTTTTTTTTTAATCCTTATTTTCATATGTGATGGATTTGGAGGTTTTATAGGAAGCACCTTTCAGTCACAGAGGAGTGCATCAGGCTGTTCAAGGAAAACAGAAACATCCATGACTTTTGTTCTTGGCATTCACTACATAAAACTATGCTTCTTGATCATGCACAGTGATCTCAGCATCCGGCTAGGCTGTGAAAGATGTCATTTCAACTCTTTCTTTAGGCTTTTGGACATCTGAACTCATGGCTCTTGTGTCCTACCAGAAGACTCGAAATAGGGAGGCTGAAAAAGGAAGGAAATAGATCTGTGAGTCAAGGGAGTTCTCTCATCTTTTCCTTCTCAAGTTCTTCTTCATATAAAGGGTCATTAGGCCAAAAAGAGACTATAGGTTGATATACAATCACGTAATTTAATGGTTTGAGGACCCACCTCATTTCCTGCATTCATGCCAAGGATGTGTCTATATTTTATCCAATCCTTTAACTCAAGGACTGGCTTTAAGATCTCCCCTTACCAATCTGAGATCCCTAATCACTAAATTCAGAGTCATGCTTATGCTTTGTCATCCTCACTGAACCCTGAATTATCTCAGAGTATAAGAAATACTTCAAACTAGGGAGGGTGGAGAATAATGGTTGAGGAACTTCTGGAATCCCCCAAACATACTATTTCTCAAAAGAAAAAGCCTGGTAAGGAGCTTTAAAAGTTGTTTAGAGAAAGCAGCTCATGTCAACACAGAGCTCATGATTCACTTTTTAAGTTTATTCAGAACTACTAAACTTTTATCTGCTGAAGTCAATGGCTCACAGTATGTGCAAAGCATGCCGCTAGCCTTCAAAGCTGTGGTCAGTTGGCAAGTTAATCTGATCACTGCAGGATAGCCTCATTCTTGCATCAAAGGAGGAATTTTATTTTTTTTTTAGAACTTTCCCAACTCTTCTACAGGAATCTGTCTTGCCTAAACATAGGCAGGACTTGCCCCTTAAATAAATATGTGTATTAAATACTGAATTAGAAGGCAGTTACTGATAACAGGTTGAAACAGCTGACCCATATTTTCAGGCTTGCATGATCATTTGCCTAAAAAGATCACGTGACAATTTGAACATGAGTATACAGCCAGGTCAAGACTTTTATATACACAGTGGTAAACACGTGCTCCTGTTCTGTTTCAGTCATATGTTCTCGGGTTTTCAGATGTTCACTACAAAATAAATGCTTCTCTTGCTTCCTGAGTTTGAAGATCTGAATTATTTTTTTTAATTGCACCATAGAGCAACTTTTACAAGTTTACTGTCTGGTTACTCATGGACTACTTTTGAAATATGCAAGCCATACTAACCGTTGTTGGTTACAAGATACTGCCTGCAAGAATACCTGATACATTAATTCTATGGCAGATATTACAGAATAAAAAGGCCAGCTTATCAGTAAATCCACATACTTTCTTAGTGGCTAAATTTGGACCCACACAAATAACAAGTACTGGAGTAACATAAAGGGAAAACAGTATTTTAGTTCTACTACTGCTCATTAGTGAAAATTGAGCCGGACTTGAAAGAAGCGGTTCTGGTATTACAAGAATCGTGTTAGGAGTTGTTGAGATCTAGCTCTGATTTATCAGAACTCAGCAGTCACTGACTTAATTTTGAAACATTTTGTTTGAAAATAGTAGTAGTATAAAAAGAGATGCACCTACATGCACAGAAACTCATCCTATGTTTAAAGTCTCTTATGCTTACCATGCATAGAGATGGCATCTGTATTTAGACAGCCAGCTAATTACTGACAGCTGTTTTGTCCAGTGTTTTCCACAGACTGACAGAGAACAAGATATGTGTCAAAAGTCAATAGTGAAATTCTAGACAATGGTATAATAGACAGCAAATGGAGTCATCAGATCTTACAAAGATTAAGTAGGTAAAATATAGCTATGAATCCTATGTATCAGAGAGAGTAAAAATCAAAAGAAAATGTCAAGGTTTTAAATCTAAATGAGGAAAGAATACCTAGTCAATAGTGAAAGGAAAAAGCTGGAAATACAGGGACTGGAAGAACGGTATAGAAGCCAAGAACCCAAACAAACTCCCTCACTTCACAAAAAAACCCCAAACATTCCTGTTACAAAACACAGGTGATCAGATTCTTACTGTTCTGAAAGATTATATCACCCTTTATTTCCTAACACCATGTTGAAATAATGGTTCAATGCTTACTTGAGGAACGTAATGTCACTTTTTGAATTGTTAAACCTAATTTTGAAGTGCACAAGTTCCCTTATATAGATACTATGTTCATGCCAATCTGATTCAGCTCTGTTTAGCTGTGGAGCTCAAAATGGTGTCATTCCATGAAACCAAAGTTTCCTTCTTTATCCCCCAGGAAGACAGCTTTGCTAACAGCAAGAAGTGCAAGAACAAGAAAAAAAAAAAATTCATTCAAGGGAGGTAAAGACTGAACCTATATTTAGTCTTAACGCTTCCCTGGAACTTACAATATTGTAAAATCTGAAAGCTTAACATTTATTGTTACAAATGCCCAAGTGGATCAAATTGGAAACAATCACTGGGTATCGAACTCCAAGTAAGTATAGCTTGACTGCCAAATCTAATGACCTTACACCAACTTGCAGCTAAGATCATAAAATTTTATTTTACCCTGTATTTTGGCCACAAACAGTCTTCATTAGCAAAGGCATGGAAATAAAAATGTGGCTGTAAAATCTTGGAATGAAACGTGAAATTTAAGTCTAAAAACAAAGATAAATGTAGTAAATGCTGCTGTAAATGATGCCAATTTTCCTGATTACCTAATCCTGTGTAGTATATTATTAATTAATAGCCAAACAATTAGAGATGAGAGCTGTGGGAGAAGAAAGCACAGAGTTAGCAGAGAAATATAAATCTCCTGTTGCATATCAGGCAGAAAAGGGGTAAATATATGCAGCTGCATGTACTTCAAAGACATGTCAGCTGCATGCTTATTCAGGGAACAAGAGGCCCACAAAGCAGTGTTTCCATAGTTTTACAGAGACAAAATCCAGCTCAACCACCTTGCAGTTACTGATCCCTGGTCCCAGTCAGAGCACTTACAGATGGAGCTAACCTGTGCCTGGCTCTGGGTTCAATCTACGTGTGAGTGCTCCCTTGCGTTTCCTCTCCCATCTGCGAGGAAAGGACAGGTAAGTCTGCATCTTCAACATGTGTAATTGTTACTATGTGAGTTTTATACCTGCGTAGCAACACTTTCCTATTTATTTGAAATGCCACTTGTTATTGAGCCGATTAGACCAGTGCCCTGCAAAGTCTTGTTATCTCATCTTTAACCATGGTGCTACAAATAAAAGTGTAAGAGGAAGCCTGGGCTTCCTCTTGTTCCCCTACCACGGGACCAGTGGGTAGGATTCAGCTCACCTACCTTTGGACATCGGCAGTTCAGATACGTACCTCTGGATCAGTCATCCAGCTCCCTTTCTAGCCAGCAGAGAGAAGTGGCTACAACTGGCAGTCCGCGCTATTTTGAATGCCAGCTTTGGGATGAGGTGAACTGCTCCATAGAAATGTTGAGATTTTTTTTTTTTTTTCTTCCCCTCTCCCCCAAACCCTCTCTTCCTTCAAAACCCCGCACAAACAGAACAAGGAACAAAACACAAGAAAGGAATATTATGAATAAACTTTTATGTGAAATTTTACTTTGGTGTTACCCAGCTTTAACAATGCAATATACAGCAATGTGAGAGCCTAAAACAAATTAATGAAAACCTTTTGTGCGTTACGTAAGGAACATTGCATCATTTTTAAAAGAAGTTAAGTATTTCCAAGCCAAATATTTTAAAACTTCTCATTTTAAGAAAGCTTTTTGTTAGCAAAAAATGAAAAATATTCCCATTCTCATAAGGCCCCTTCTTAATGCAATTTCAGTATGTTACGTTTTAAAAAAGCAAAAGGTGGGGAAAAACCCATTCCAACAGTTGTGTCAGTTATTTCTTTGGGAAAGATTTGGAAAGAAAAACAAAAAATATTGTAATATATCTTCCAATCACTTTTGCTTATGCATTTTTGAGGAACCAAATTTGTACCTAAATATTGAACCTAGGTCAGCTCATTCATAGACATGATCATCCTTGTTCTCCTTATCTGTGTATACTCTTGACCTTTTCTGCCCTTTCCAAGATAAGTGATCAGAACAGCATGCTATTATCAAGATATGGAAATATAATGATTTTAGACTATCATTTTTTTCTACTTCAATCTCACATAATTTTCTAATAATTTTTCTCTGTGCACTGCATTTTTACCCTCTGCTGAGGTAAAAACAGGTATCTGCAGAAATAACTTCAAAATCTCTTTCTTCAAACCAGCTAGTAATAGCTTGTCTAGAGCATGACTTACGCATAAGTAAAATTAAGGTTGTACAGTTCGGTGCTAATTATTATCTGCGAGACAATTTTAACTAGTTTATTTTTAACCAACTCCATCATTCTTTTAGCTCTCCTTCTTGCAAAGAAATGCTACTGTAGTAGACTTTTGGGAGGGGGGTTGGTTGCAAAGATGCTGAATAAACGTTCTAATAAATATAGTAATTCTTATGACAGCGAACCACAGTCAACCTCAGATTTGGATCATCTTGTGCTAGTGCTCCTCTCTCTGTATTTATTACAAAGGTAGTTTAGGAAAGCTAAAATCCTGATGCAGGAAAGTCAGATAAGAGGTTACAGTTAGAGTGAATGGATCCAAGACATTATTTATTTCTCTCCCTGCTTAGAGAGAGAGACATGACCAAAAAAAGAGACCATTATTTTACAAAACCAGCAACCAAACTCAAGCATCGTCCAACAAATGTATCTCTGAATTCATCATCAGTACCTGAATTTAAACCTGTTTAAAAATCAGTCTGAGGAGCTTTAGAATTAATCTTTTCATAAAGCATAGTTGTGATGGATGTTTTCAATTTAAAAAAAAAAAAAATTTAAAAAGTTGCAAACCTCTTTTCTAGATTTTGTGGTTTGAATTATCTACCATTCCTAAAGAAAGCTCAAGAACACCAATAAACAATCAATAAAAGTGAAGGAGGGGAAAGAAAATTCACACTTGCTAGTTTATTTTTTTCTTTTTGGAAACTGATTTTTTTTTCTGTCTCCATTTTTCCTTTGTTCAGTCAACCAACTTATAAAATTGTGAATGTATAGCTATACTTTTTGCTCTGAAAATGTGAAGAATTTTCTAAACTTAACATCTTAAGAAAGAAACTTTTTGCACACTTTGTCAAAACAAAATGAAAGAAACAGAGAAGGTCGGGGGTTTTTTTTACTATTTTCTGTGGTTCTTAATTTCTTTCTTGCATTATTTCACCAGAAGGAAAATAGGAAGGTAGGGAGCTAGGAAGATACATAGGTGGGCAGGCAGGCAAGAAGGAAAGTAGGAAAACAGGAAGCCGTGAAGAAAGGAAAAGGTTTGATTTTTTTTTTTTTTTTTTTAAGTTAAGGAATTTTGTAATGTCAATATTTCAGTCTTTTTATAAAAGATAAAACATCTTTCTAACCATCTCAATTTCATACACCCCTGCAGACTTTTCTTATCAGTTTGTCTGAGGGCAAGTATCTAGCCTAAATTTAATTCTTTCTCACTTGCTATAGAACCTTCTGTACATACATAAATGTGTGTGTATGTAAAACCAACTGTAGAGCACTAGTGGATTTACAGTACTCTTATAATTAAATCCATGCCCCTGCATGCTAAGAAATCACCCTATTAAATCTTGCCATACAAGCAGTAGGTGGGCTTAGAGTTCATGTTTTCGCCCTTATTTAAAATTTATATATTAATGTTTGAAAATTCCCATTCGGTGTACGTAGTGCATTGAGACCAAAGCCAGGAGCATAAAACCACTGCCAACAAAAACTGAATATGTAAAACAGGTTCAGTTAATTCTACATCAAAGTTTTCTATTGCTTCGTAAAAGAAATCTACAACAATAGCAGGAAATTGTAACAAATATGTAATGGGGGAGGAGATAGCTTGTAAACCTAGTCTCATTCCTGTTTAAATTAATATATATTGTAATAGTCCATCGGCACTTGCGTACGATTACAGTCATATGTTTCAGAACAGAGCAGCCTTACTCCCAAAAACAGCAGAAAGGGAAAGTAGTCAGGGCCACCCATGGGGGAGCAAGAGGGGCAGCTTGCCCCAGCTGCCTCCTTGGGTAGAAGAAGGAGGGGTCACTGTGCAGCACAGGGATTTCCCAGATGACAGCAGGTTTTGCCATATATAGGCTAAGTCCAATGATTCCCCAAAGCATCAGATTTATCGTGAAAATGTATTAAGTCTGAGGCTGTTTGGAAAACCTTGGCTGTCCCATGACTGAGTGTCATGGTGCAAATGGTCATATCTGAGACTTCCAGGCATGCATCGATCCTTGACGAACAACACTGTTCACATTCATGACCCACACATGAATACTTGTACAGTAGTGCCAAGACCCTTCATTAATAAAAGGTATGTTACACATCTGGAAATCTTGGGCAAACCAAGTAGTTTTTCAAAAACCACCCACATGTGATTTGTAGGCTGGACAAAAAAAGTGACACAGAATGTGCTCAAACAGGAATAGACTAGAGCTAAGGGAGCATTTAATGCTTATGGTCAGCAGAGAGGAAGATGCAGACATGAAACCTTGAGGAAGTGTTGACCTGCCCCTGGTTCAGATTGGTGCTGGGAGGTAGCGCTTGAATCTTTCATTATGCCAATGCTAAAGAAGCTATCACTACACCTCACTGTGTGAGCACTACTATTAAACCTTTTGGACAAGGGATTTGGGGTGAAAAGAACCCTTGAAATACACTCATCTCTTCCATTTCCACTTGTGAGACGGGAACCTCGTGTTGACACTCTCCCTCTTTCTCATCTTGCAGACTTACAGGTTAGGTGTACACTAATAAACTAAATGCTGCCAGGGATCATTCCTAGGCACTGGCACATAATCATCTATACTGTTAAACTGTGAAGTGTCCTTGGCATGTTTCAGGCACTTGCCAACTAGTATTCTCCCAAAAAATGCCCAAACATGGTTCAGAAGTTAGCATGATCCAGGACCATTCCCAGTAGGGAATGAGCACATGAGCACTGCTGGCTCATGTTCAACCTGCTGTCCACCAGGATCCTCAGGTCCTTTTCTGCAAAGCTGCTTTCTATCCAATTGGCCTCCAGCCTGCACTGTTGCATGGGGTTAACTCATCCCAGATGTGGGATTTTTCATTTGCCTTTTTTGAACTTCTTGAAGGTCTAGTCAGAGCATTCTCCAATCTGTTGTAGTCCTTCTGACTAGCAGCTTTGCCCACCAGTGTATCGGTTGTACCTCCCAATTTGATATAGACTGCAAATTACCTGAAGGTGTACTCCATTCCAGTGTTCAGCTCAATAATGAAAGCATTAAACATTTCTGGGCCCAATATTGATCCCTGGGGGACACCGCTAGTAGCCACCAACTGGACTTTGTTCCACTGACCACAATCCCTTGAACATGGTGGTTCATCCAATCTTTCACCTACCTGACTATCCATTTGTACAGTCCATATTTCACCAATTCAGTTATTGTGATGCTCTGGAAGCCTGTGTCAAAGCCCTTCCTGGATTCAAGCTAAACAACATCCATTTTTCTGTCCTTGTCCACCAAGCCACTGAAGGCAATCAGAGCGGTCAGGTATTATTTGACCCTTGATAAATTCACACTATTGCTCTTCCTTTGTGCTCTTGAAACCAGAATGTTGTCAGATAGTATTATCCCACCTCTAGAGAGGAACAGAAGTAAAGAAGGAGAGTGGTAGAGCTACAACGTGTCCAGGCAGCAAAGAGAGGGGAGAACTGGGCCAGGAAGAGTGCAGGAGTGTAAAAATGCGGTATCAAGAGAAGTATGAGTGATCCAGCAACAAGTAGAATCATAGAATCATTTAGGTTGGAAAAGACCTTTAAGATCGAGTCCAACCATTAACCTAGCACTGCCAAGTCCACCGCTAAACCATGTCCATAAGCGCCACATCTACATGTCTTTTAAATACCTTCAGGGATGGTGACTCAACCACTTCCCTGGGCAGCCTGTTCCAATGCTTGACAACCTTTTCAGTGAAGAAATTTTTCCTAATATCCAATCTAAACCTCCCCTGGCACAACTTGAGGCCATTTCCTCTCGTCCTATCGCTTGTTACTTGGGAGAAGAGACCGACACCCACCTCGCTACAACCTCCTTTCAGGTAGTTGTAGAGAGTGATAAGGTCTCCCCTCAGCCTCCTTTTCTCCAGGCTAAACAACCCCAGTTTCCTCAGCCGCTCCTGGTAAAACTTGTTCTCTGGACACAAGCAGCTGCATTAGCATTTGGTATGATGTAAAATTAGAACCATAGCACTACAGTGGTGTGACTATATCATCCATCATTAGTTCAGAAACACAGAACTTCATGGTGTCTCTGACATTCATTGTAAACTGTGTAGCTGAGGCAGCAATCCTGGTCACTGACTTAGACCCCAGTGATCATAGCTCCAGATCTTGCACAGAGAATCCTATGAGTACAAAAAATGCCACTAAGTAAGTTCCACTGACTTTTGATGGAGACAAGAGACTATATGCATATCATTTCATGCAGTATTAGGGCATGAGGGTCCTTGAGGTGTACAAGGAGAAACAAGCAAAAGGGAACTATTGAGATAAGAAATGCTTTATAATGGAATTTAAGTATTACAGTAAGTATGAAAATTTCACATGTACAAGCATGACTTGGAAGCACCAATCTGATATATACATGTAATTTAGGCACATAGGAGTCCAAGTCTTACTGCTTTTCATTGGGTGCATCCGGGTAGCCTAAGCCTAAGACTGTTATATTTGTGGGGCCAGGGAGATAAATCTTTGTCTAAACTGCAGAAGTTCCTCTTTCCAAACAGGTGCCAAAGGGGAAAAAGTACAGGAAGACGAGAAGATTTTTAAGGAATTCAGAAAACAAACATTCATTCTGCACCTTCATGCAGTCAACTGAGAGAAGGAAAATAATCTAATAGCATACTAAAAAGGGGTTCATCTTTCCAAAAAGAAGCTGCTTTTTGTAACATGACCTTTGAGTGACCCATAATATCCCAGTCTGTGGTCTCTATAATAAAATAAAAAGATAGGGAATTCTACATAAAGCTGTGACATATCCCTGCTGGCTCAGGGACGTTACATTGTGCTGATTATGTTGATGCTTCCTTCATATTGCTGTACTTGGCGCAGGATCACAATGAGAGGCTGAAGCACTATTTTTTGCTGGCATAGAGCCACACCAATAGTAAGGAATATGACAGAGAAGTGCTCTGAGACATCCGTATTCTTTTCAAAGAAAAGAATAGAACAATGCCTAAATGTTGCAAATCCCCACTTTCAGCCCAAGAGAATTAATCTCATTAAGACTGCAAGGTCACTAGGGCAAGTATTCTGCATTGAGCACCAGCATCACTAGCAAAATGAGCATGTGATGGGTGACTGTCTTCCCTCAACACTATTAGAGCAGTATGTCCTAGCTCCTGCAAGCCTTTGCCTGTAGGGCAAAGGGATTTTGTCCCCCACCTATGCATGCAGCACTGTATGTTTCAAGCACTCTGTTGCAAGCGAGGTTTTAGAGCAGTTTTAAAACTCTGCTCCTTCTTGGACTGGGAGCTTGTGTTATTTTCTCATCTGCTTCATGCTGCGCTGTACCACTGGGACAGCAGAGGTGCTGTAGCTGACAGATTTGGAGTTAGATTCCCCTCATCAGAGGTTTTGCTTTATGTCAGTCTCAAGACTGTGAGGCCTGAGGTGAGGTAGCTCAAAGTAAGCTTTTTCAAAGTCTCCAGAGGTTGAGAGCTGCTGTTCCGCAGCTGGGATTTCCTATGAAGTTGTTCCACTGGACTGACACATGGCGTTTTGTTTGTTTGGATTTTTTTAAGAAGCAGAGCTAAACTTTCTCCAAAGGACAAGTGTATTCTTCCCTAGGTCTTCTCAGAGCAACTACCAGTACATTACACAGGGAAAGGATTATATATTCAGGTTCCCTGTGACACTCAGAAGATCATCAAGAGGTCCTTTGCAGTCCAAAGTCCTTATTCATTAGGGTCTACTTTTGTATCACTTTTTCTGCAATGCAAAAAAGGTTTCTGCCAGTTAAAATCCACCAATAAGAATAGTTGTTTATCTTATTATTCCACCCACTATGTTCCCCTAGCTGTAGTCCAATTAAAATTAGTTAAAAAGAGGTAAGATTTTGCACTAGGACCTTTGTGAAACTTGAAGGGTGCCAATACTGGATAGTATATTCAATACAATTAATCTGATGTGTTGAATGCATGTTACTCAGTAACTTGTTCATTCAAAACACTTTTTACACTTCTGTTAAAGCCAAGCTGAGTTCACAAGGACAGGACTCTCATGTTTGCCTAGGTCTGTACAGGGCATAGTGCAAGCAGGTCATGACTTATATCATGTCTTTGAGAAATAACAGTGTTATAAGCATCAGTAGTAAGGACAAAATATCAGCAAGCACCTTCTCTCAACGTTAATAGTTACCATGTAGAAAACACTGCACAATGGTGAATATCAGCTAATCAAGTTATGTTTGTAAGATGGTTTGAAGGTCCACAGTTTTTAGAAAAGTTATGCCTGAATATGAGGAACAAATATCTGAACAGTGTAAACTTTGGGAAGGATTGCCTTAAAAATCATTGGTGCCCTGAGTGATTCAGTTCCTATTCAGAAAAGGGTGAATTCACATCAAACTCACAGTGAGAATATTTAGCTTCCCACATCCCTGTAGTTCTTGTATCTTTTCTTTGAAAGAAAATTTAACTGTATTGTAGACTGTGGATACTGTGGCATGATACTATTATGTATGACATAGAATCAGCTCCCTTTCCGGAAGTAATATCAGTGGTAAATTTCCTTCTTTATATTTCCTTTATAGAAATATTTTTTTCCTATAATGCTTTTGACAGATTGTGTCTTTGAATTTGGAAGCAACAAGACAGTCTTAAAGGGGTCATTAGCTATTTCTGATTGCATATCTGTCTGTTATTGGTGGTAAGTTCTCAAAATCTGTTATTTTTCCCTCTTCAATATTTTGGGTGATTAAGTATCTCAATTATCAATGAATGGTAACATCGTACAGAGGTCTTGTTACTAAAAGTTTTTCTTATGTATCTGCAGAGCAAGGTTCTATCTTTGGATATTCAGTTTTATAGTTTCTGTTGACTTTGGTTAGAATTGTTCTAGAGTTGGAGAGGGGCTGAACTGGGCTGTTGCTTGCAACTTCCAATTTAGTGAAAAATCTTGTCTATAAATTTTGGCAAAAAGGAGAGAAACTACCAACTTGACAAAAAGCTTTGGGTAGAGAATATGTTTGTAGCAAAATGAAAGCAAGACATCATCCCATCTCCCTGCATGGTTTGGCAGTTTATGAAACAACCAAAAGGAAGCTGCGTGTGGCCTGAGCCAGGCCATGCTAAAGAAAGCTCTGTAAGCAGGCAGTTATGGTCGGTTTCAACACAAGGAGTCAAATGGCTATTCCTAGGATTAGGCCTCCCATTCGTTTTTTAATAAACAAAAACCAAATGAAA
Organism: Gymnogyps californianus; assembly: GCF_018139145.2. Lineage (NCBI taxonomy): Eukaryota > Metazoa > Chordata > Aves > Accipitriformes > Cathartidae > Gymnogyps > Gymnogyps californianus. The sequence continues at coordinate 116,392,181 of NC_059473.1, forward strand.
ATGTCCCAGTTATTAACATTGGAAGAGTTGGCTACTGTGCACATACAGTATATTTCCATTACATTTTAAAATCAATTCATAAAGCTGCAGGCCAACATTCCATAGACGTACTGCTGGCCATGAATGACGTCCTTATTGTGAAATGGGATGGAAAATGTGCTCCTAAATACACAGTGGACACATTTTGCTAAATGCTAACAACTGGGACATTTTCATTTGTTTTTGCTTATTACAAAAATAAACAAAGTAAACAAAAGGCATGAGTGCAAAGCAAGGGAGTTATTAAAAAAAGCCTTTCACTTAAGTCCTTCTGGCTTAGCCATCTTCTGTACAATTTAATTTCTAGTGGGTATTCTCTCAGCTGGTTCCATTTAGTTTTGACTACCAGATGTGAGCATGGGTCCATTCCTTGGCTTAAAGAGACAGCAATGTAGGCAATTAGAGCACTCTCAAATCTTTAAAGCATTGTTTTGCCATTGTAAGAAACCTCTTTTTTTTCTTTTTTTTTTTTTTTTTAAATTAAGGCAGCTTGGGGAACATGCTGCCTAGTGAAGAGCACGATTCATGGCTGAAGTAGTCATCTCTTATAGGTGTGAGACAGGCATTTCCCTTCATAAATACTCAGCTCAGGCTGCCAGTTTAAAGGCAGTAACCTGCAGGGTTTAGCTGTGCAAGAGCTGCTAGCTCTATGGGGACAGAACAGTCTGGGGGCTGGAGGGGGGAGGAAACCTGTAATATATGGTCCGTCCTATAGGGAATACCAGAGGGAGGAGCAGCTTCCTCCCATCATTTATAATTACACACGGCAGTCTGGCCATCTGATTGAATAGGGCCTGAGCGTTTCAGAGGTTTAAAGTACAAATGTATTCATTTACAAGGAGATCCAGGTCTCTTGTGCAGCTGTATGGAAGATAGGAATTTAGAATTGCAAAGGATTTTCAGATTTCACAATTTGTCCTCATTCACATTTGGAAAGAAACCTAGTTATTTCAAAGGGCTCCGTGAAAGACAATGAGAATGGTTTGAGGTCAGTCAAAGCATTGTATTACAGTTCTGAGTTTTGTATTATATAATATACTATATATTAAAAACAAATCAAGCAAAGAGTCAGTCTAAAATCAAAACAGCTTGTTCTGGAAAGCTGGAGTGGGAGGCTTTGGCTGTGTCCACATGAGCAAGTCGTGCAGCCCAGGAGTGGGGCTGCAGTGAGAAGCTGTTGGTGTTGAGGACCTGACATCTGTACTATACATGTTTTCAGGGTTTTTGCTTCACACTAGCTTTAGTCTGTTCCCATGGTTTAAACATTCGTAACTGTTTGGACTACATTAGCTGTGCTTCTGGAGCACATCTTCCAGTTGAATTTAATCTGAAAGGAATCCATTTCTCTCGCTCAGAGACCGCTCCGTGATGTGAACCGGAGTGTGCTAAGTGGGAACAAACGGAGGATTCATTTCAAAAGTGCACTAGAGAGCTGAACGAACACGCTGAAGTAGAGTCTCAGTTTTTCTACCTTTTTAAGGCCAAATTTCAGAGAAGAGGGCATTTTTTCCTCCGGCTTTTCAACTCTAACAGAAAAACACTTTCTGACAGAAAGCTGTTGGGAGTTCTTTTTGCCGGCTTTATTTAATGCTTCTCCTTTCAGCAGGAAATCAAACAAGAAGCAGGCACCCTTTTCAATACCCTACCCCACCCCGACCCTATCGAGTGCAGGAAGGCTTCTTCAGGCCTTGAATCGCTCTACAGAAATGTCACCAGATCCTGCTGTATCTGGCAAATGCCCAGGGGAAACATATGGGAAGCATGTGCCGTGACTTGGGGCAGGGGTTATTATTTTCTTAATCACTGCCACAACTGTGCTCTACGTTTTTTTTTCCTGAAATGCCACTGGATTCAATTTGAACACAAGTGTTACTCCTCCTTGCCCCTCTGCTTCTCGCCTTGGAAACTCTTCCACACAAAGGCTCTGCCTCACTCAAGTGACATAAAAAGAAGATGAACTCGCTGAGAGATTGCACTGTGTAGGAAGCTAAACTGTTTTGCACTATCTGTTCCTCATTTGTCTTTTTCCTTAACAAAAAAAAATAAATAAAAACCCCTTTCCCCTCCCCAGTAATCTTTTAGAGCTTGCATATCATCTAATTACAAACTCACTCCCATTGTTTTTCCTGATATTTTTCTTTTTCAGGTGCAGCAAACCACCAAGCATACGGCCAATATCAAAGTGGCAGAAAGGGAATTTCCCAACATCAAGAAGTTTATTTAACTGGATTTTGGTTTCAGGTCCATTCCTTTACATTCCCAACTAAAATAATTACTTTTGGTGCAAGTGGCAGCTGGATTATGACTAATTTTTTATTATACAAATAAAGATTTTTCTGGAGTACTTTTGGCACCAAAACACTAGAAGGAACCTAATAGGAACTTCAGAAACACACTCTTGCTTGGTTTTGAGCAGTTTAAATTGGAATTAGTGTTCAGCTAATTAGTAGAACTTAGAATTAGTGCTTACTGAAATCCCCACTAGAATTTTAGCTGGTTTTAAACCAATCTAAAAATTTTATCCCATATGTCCATTCAAGCAATAAAATACTATTGTATTAGAATACAGACAGGGGTGATGCCAGCCCCATAGCATGATACAGATTGTGACAGAAGTACCTTGATTATATGGAAACCTGCCTATATATATTTATAAATGTCCTTTGTTTCCTGGTTTCCATTTCTGACTGTCTTTCATAGTGGATTAATTCCCCATTTTGCACTGTCTGTACAAGGTAGTTTCTAAGTAATTAAACTGTTGCCCCAAATGCCTGCAAATATCCAAACCTGGAGAAAGGGCAGTGAAGTTCCAGGCCAAACCTGGGGTAAGGGTTCCTGAAAACCAGGACAGCTAGAGTGCAAATTTCCACATTTCAGGCAGGAGTGATGGAGAGCCTGAACACAAGGAGCATGCCTGGAACCGGCACACCCATCCTTCTGGAAGGTTAGAGGAAAATAGCACTGGGACCAAAAGCATAGTGTTCAGCTGCAAAGCAATTCAGCCAAGAATACAGCAATTATTATTAAATATTATTGTGTCTTTTGGTCTTTAGTTTTTTTCCTAAATGACCTTGCTGTTTAAATAAGGGCATTCACTGGGCTAAGGTCTTGACCTGAGATAATCCTTTTGGCTGTGGATATTAAGATAGAAATAACCATAGCAACCATAGAGAATTTCATAAAACATTTGTTTGCTTCTGTTTAGCTAGAAAAGTCCAAATAAAAAATGTCATATATATCTGGTATGTGTTATACATTCTGCCATAAATGTCATTTGTTAGTTGTTTCTCTTTTTGTGGTTTGGGAGGAAATTCCAAATGTAGCTGAGGGAATCTGGCTTTAAACATACAGAGAACCCTCATTCACTATTGAAATGCATTCTGGGAGGACTGTAAGATGTTTTGTGCAAGCAAAATTTGCCTGCATATGATAAGAAATGTTTTAGGAAAGCATAGTAGAATCAGAATAACTGAGAAAACATAAAGACTGAGTTTCTTAAAGGGGTGTGCTTATCACAATCCAAAAAAAGATGTAGTTTCATCGATGTATTCACAATTGGAAAAATTCCTGGTATCTCAGAAAGACAGAGATAGCAAAACTTTTTTCTCTAGGATAAATTCTTTACAAGCTTTGTCCCCAGCAAGGCTTTGTCGAAAGAGATATTCCCCAGAGGACTTCCCAAGAGACCAATCGATGGTATCATGTTCCAAACACTATTTAAGGCTACATTTTATCTTGTTTGATTTGTGACATGAAACATAAAACAAACATATCAGCACAGAATAATCCTAGTTTGAGACTGGTTTAATTTACCCCATACCCAAAAGGAATGTAACTGTCCAAACTGGAATTATCTTCAAGCAGTGACAAGGCTGTGTTAATGACCATAGCTGGTAAAAATCTCATTTTGTATCTCATCTGGAAAACAGCATTTACAGTAGTATACTGTGGCATTGTAATGGAGTGCTGGGTCAGTGGAAGAAAGAGAGATCCCCTCACTGAGTAATCCTGAGGTTTTGAAAACCCCTGTTTTTCTTACAATCTTTCCTCTCAGTTTGGGGATTTGGTCAGTCCTACAGGATTTGTCCAGAGGGGAAGATATTCAAAATTGTAGTGAACTACAGGTCTAATTAAAGCATTCTTTCCTCACCTCGTCATGCATTACTTTCCATTAAGAGTCCAGGGAGACACCAAATTCAGTTATTTTCAAAACAGAGTTTGATAAGCTTAATAGAGCTGTATGACACGATGGCTGATGATAGCCTGCTCATCCAGGAGGTTACTTTTGCGTTATATTCTGTGCCATTCATGTGAGAAGAAGTACTTTTGTGACTGAGGTGGGCTCAGGATGTAGCTTCACTCACCTGAGAAGGCTTCAGGAAGAAAAGAGGGATAGAGGGTTCTCTGAACCAGAGACCGAGGCTGTATGAGACAAGTAGGTAGGATGTCACAGGGAAGATCTCTTGACAAGACAGGTCAAAAGGACATCTTTGACTCATTTCATATCTGGAATTTTCTCTAAACTGCAGGCATAACGTGAACTTTGATTAAGCTCAAAAAATTGAAATTAATTTTTAGATTTGATCTCAGTACCTATAGAACCCAGTAAAATCCAGCTGTCCACGAAACTGACTTCCTGCTGCTTTCACTGCTTGCTATGGTGCAAGTTGCTGTGTAAAAGTACAGAGAGTGGCCCAGGTACTGGTGACTCACAGTGCAAAATACAGTCAAAAAAGAAGCAGGAGTTAATCTCATTCTGAGGATATGTCAAGTGCTGCTTAAATCAGGAGCTGAGTCAAAGGAACTGAGGACATTTTGACATCTTGATCCAAGTAGGAAGAATCCTTCAAAGGTAGCTTGAGGCAAAATTCACTGGCTGCACACATTGGACTACCATCAAAGAAATCTTTGAGGTAACCCAGCATAGTGAAGAGAAAACCTCAAGTCTATCTGCATTTCAAGGCTCACTATAAGTCATGCTTACTTTCAGAATGGCTGATTCCTCACATTATGCATGGCCCAACCATTTCTGCTATCTCTCCTATTGTTATGGAGTTGTATGACAGTTCAGTGACCTTTCTAAAAATGCAAATGTCCAATATTGCATGCTGCAATGTTGTGTGGGATGTGAGTCCAGGCTGACCACAGAAGCAGTAGAGACAAGTTGCAATGGGTCCTGAATGTGTTCTGGGCTTCAAGTTTTGACAAACGCAAACCCTTTCTAATAATGACTGGATAATATGTGCTTACTAGGGAGAAGAATTGTCTTTTTTTGTTTCTTTCTTGGGGGTCATTGCCTACATTGCAGGTGTCAACAAACTGAATGGTTATAACGTGAGTTTCAGAAGTGCAAAAAAAAAAAAAGTGTTATATGATCAACAATTAATGAGTTTGGGCCTTAATAAAATTAAAACAAAGCACTATGAGGAGCTTTAAGAATGCTAAATGGATGATAAATAATATACACCAGTTCAGAAGAAATAAGACACTGATTGTATTGTAATTGGACAAGAGTGAAGTATTCACACACAGATTCCAGAATACTTTCTGAGAAGGAAGAACACATGGTGCTTCTGCAGATATTCACAGTATTTTATCTTCAACAGAAAAATCTACAGCATAAAGCACAAAAGCTACCCCTCAGCTTATGTTGCAAAACCAAGTCCAAGCAATAAGTTTGTTCTTTAAGCTGGAAAGAGAAGCTAAGACAGCTCAACCACTGTTAGCCTTCCTTCAATGCCAGTATGTATTTTTTTTTTTTTAGTCAATGGTACTAAGATAATCAAACTGCTATAATCTTGCCCAAGGAGCATATATTGAGGACATTTGTTTTCTGTTACTTAAATGCAATCGATACAAGAATTTAGTGCTGTTAATTGCACTCTTTACATGCTGCTAATAGAAGCTGCAATAGCTTTCAAGTAAATATTGTCTTAAACAGTACATTTTTCTGCCACTTTACAAGTCAAGACCAGCAGAGCAATTAACATCTATTACCTGTTAACTTCTGTATCTCTGAACTGACTTTTATTGGATCCAAAGCCAACACAAGAATTTCAGTTGATTTTTGTATGGTTATGAAAGATGTGGGAAATGCTCAGTATCTCAAAGATGGGCAACCTTGAGGTAAAATTTTACTTGGGTAGAGCTGTTTCATATTATCCACAGATATCTGAAAAGATTCTAGTGGTTCAGTGCATTACAGAATAAAGACAGACATTTGGTGTTGAATATTGCACCAGCCCATATAACTGTATAATGGAAAATGATGTGACATCTCATGCCAGTGATTTTAAAGATATATCACTTTAAATCTGAATATTCCCTGCAAGTTTGTGTGCTCAGGTGAACAGAAATAATAGGTGACAACTTATGAATATCAGCATCATCTTGGCTATTGTAGTAGTCAGGTCATACAGGTGTTTTTCTTAGAAAAGGAAGACCTGTGATTTCTGCTATGCATAAGATAACCTGGCTCAAGTACCAAGTATCACGGGTTAAGAAATACTTGCACTTGAAAAATCCATTGTCAGGCTCAAATAAAGAAACAAATCCTTTAACAGCTCATATTTCTGTTTTACTATTCTTTAGAAAGGACCGAATGTCTTAAATGATCCATAAAGGACTGTGTTTTGCTTCAAGGGGTGACATTCACTCTACCTTAACTTCAACCATCTAAGTTATTACTGTGAATTCTCCTGGGGGGTACCCTTCTTTCTCTTGTGACCAGACACTGAATTTAGACTCATAAATTTTGGTTACTGACCTCAGGTTAGATTCCTAAAGTGAACAGCGTAGTACCTTTCTAAGCTGTTATTTTAATCTTTGAGTTAATAACGTCAGAAAACTATTACCTCCATTGTGATGCTGCCTAAAACCAGGTTGGCCTCAGTAGTTCTGTTTATATATAAGATAAATATGAACATCTCCAGTCTCATGAGATTGAGACGAGTCTCAACAGACAGCTGAAGGGCTTCCTCTGTGGAGACAAGCAACTGCTTTTCTTATCCATTTTCCACAGCCTCGCTGTAAACTTGAAAAGACAGCCCAGCAGTCCCAGGAGTGGATTCTCAGTTCATATTAGTTTTAACCTGTGGACTCTAACAGCTATGACAGGTTCCTCAGGCAGAAGACAGGTCCAGCGGTTCACCTGAGGAGGTTAGTTAAGGGTACTTAACGCCAGTTGTTAATGGGCGGAGGGGGCGTGGTGGTGTAAGATTTTTTTTTTAAAAAAGGAATGGTATATCATTGTTATCTTTATGCATGCATTTATCTTCTAGTTGTATACACAAAGTATTCACTCAAGTCTGAAGTCTATACTTATGACTACTGCGTAATGCATAAAGGCAGAGGTAGATCTCACTTGAGAAAGTTCTCTGCTCAGATGGAAGACAAGTGGTGGAAGAAGAAAAACATTCTATTATTCAAGTTTTATACTGATGTAATTGAATAAAGTTCAGCTTTAAGACATTAGTCATTGAATATTATTCAGTATTTATTGCTTTATGATCTTAGATTTCATATAACTACCATTTCTGTTTGAAATATTGGAAAGTATTTTCAAAGTAAACATGTAATTCTTCTATTTTTCTGCCTGTCATTGTTATTAAGATGAAAGAATCACATATGAATTGGGGGGAAAGAAATAATTCCAGCATCTGAGTGAGGTTTTCAGCTTGGTGAACAAGTTTTTTCCAAGTTCTTGCTTTGAGTGGGTATAATTTCATTTTCACTGATGGGAGAAAGGGACTTACCACCTATGCTGTTCTGAACTAATAACTGTGATTATTAGATGAAGATTCAAGATTTTCTGGTCCACCTACCTCAAAGTTATATTGATAAGTTTGTTATATCATGTTGTCATCATCAAAACTGTGGCCAGAAGTGTTCCTTTCGGAAAGGGTCCCACCAGTAGGATGAACTCTCCTGTGTAACAGAAGAAATGACATCGAAATATGGAGCTATTTCATGCCAAGGAAAAGAAAATATTACTTAGCATGGGAAGAGGGGCTCAAAAGCAGGGCTGCAGAGAAGCAGGCTTGACAAGCTGCTTTGACTTGGCAGAGGGCTTGTGTATAACTCAATCTTTGCTCTTGAGAGCAAAATTATTCCCTTCTTTATTGTTCTCCTTTAAACAGTTACACAGGTTTCCTTCTGAATTCTTAATATGTCAAAAGTAAATTGCAAATCCTGTAACATGAAACATGAAACAGATTTGTTCAAACTTAAGGCTTCATCCTGTGAGAATCTGAGTATCCTCGACCCCACCCAGTCCCTTAAAGATTCAAGCCATGTAATATGTATTACGTCATTTCTCCCACTGCAAATTTTTGTGGCGCACTGAGCTTACTTGAAGATGATTAAGATCATTAAAGTAATGGAGAAGAAATGTGGCACAAGAGGAAGATCCTGTGCATACACACCTGGGTTCCTTCTGCAAACATGTCATCTTTGCTAGGCATCAGTGACAGTGATAGACAGTGATAACACACAGACTTGAGTGGGTTGGGACAAATTCATATTAATAAAATGCATGACATAGGACATAAGGACATAAGCAAGGTAAGATTTATAGATGACCTTTCCTTAGACCAATTGATATAGCTGTAAAACCACACAAACCCTTTGGAACACTGGTCCCAGATTAGGTCTAAGATATAAAACCTCAGTTTCAGGCATGATTAAGCCTTTCCATGCCTGAAAATTTGTCTTTCTTTTTCTAATTTGTTGTTCTAGTTGTACCAGAGGTTCTAGTTAAATTATTCTTTTAATTAAATGAAAAGTATCAGCCTTTCCTGAGACTCTGTTAGGTTAGCAGTTCCCAGCCCAGAGTATGAGACCTTATGTTGGTCTGTGGAACTAAATAACCAGGGTTCCTGGCTTGTATTGGAAAAAGTTTCGGAAGTATTGGTTTAGGCTATCAGGCCAAACAAAGGGTGGAGGAAACTATCCGGTATTATAAAGCTGATGGATCCAGCTGGCTATCCCTTCCACTGGTATCAGCTTTTTATTCATCCAAACAAGGTCATGTAATTCCCATACACCTCAGCTATCCTTCTTTCATCTACGTACAGTTCAGAGGAGAATGTGCCTCTCTTACCCCAAAATATTGGCAGGCATATCAGGAATTAAAATTCCTATTAAAAATAGATTTATTTTGGACATAATTTAGACTTTGAAAGATTTGGCATCTATGACACCTGATGTGGTTGCTGTCTATTCTGTTTGTGCTGTTTCCCCTTCACAAGTTTTTACAAGATAATATTGAGTTTTTTAAATTTAATTAGAACCTTATTTGATTCTCTTTCTGGATCTGGCTCAGCTAATCATGATCTGAATCTCTTTCAGTTCTCCATACCAAGTAAAAATATTATTAAATAGCTCTTTGTTGTGGTATTTCACAATCTAAAATATATGCTTCTCATTTGAAAATATTATACACATTACTTCAGCACAGTATTTCAGAGAGAACCATAGCTGGGCTGAGGAAATTAATATTTCTCATGCTGAAGTGCATGTTTTAAGTATATATTTTAATACTGCATTTATGCAGAACCAGTTCTATGGATTTCTACTCACTATTAGCGAATTAGTAGACTTTTTCTTGCTGATAGTTCCATTGTCTTGGGACCACTTATCCAAGATACTACTGACCATGTGTACATGGGAAAATTTTATTCCAGTGAGCTACCTCTGTACAAGCAAACTAAGAAGGGACAGGATACTGGCTTGAGCATTAGAATACCATAATCTATATTGACAAATCTTTAGTATGCTCCTTGGCACGGTTTTGGCATGTGCCAACTAGTACTTTCCCAGGCACTACAGATCAGGGGACAACATGGGTTAGAGACTATATCCAGAAGGTGGCATGGATGAGTCCACTGTGCTTGTGGGGTGGGGAAACAAGAGTTTAGCTGGGTAGACACAAGCTATGCAGGTCTGACCAGTAGGCTGACCCATACTAGTAAGTTTAATAGCAATGTAGCTATGTTCTATCTTATCAAATATAGTAGTAAGATTTGTTTTCACATTTTTATTTATATATTGCTACATTCTATTTTTCTGAACTTCAGCACATTAGCCTAAGAAAACTGCATTTACTTTGGGTTGGAGTTAGATTTCTTAGGTTGAGTATGGAAGATGCTGCTCCTTGATGCTTACCTAGAAATATTAATAATCAGATGAATCTCAGCAAAGACAGATATAGAGTTGGTCAGGAAATGTGTTCTTCCTATGAAAACATTTAATCAAAAACAAGCCTAGCATATTTTGGTTGCAATTTTAAATGCTATAGTCCTAAAGTGTTAAGTCATTGCCCCACATTCCTGCTTTCAAGTATAGGTTGGGGTCCCTTGTTGTATTCAATGGGACCACTTACATGACTATGGAGTTTTGCAGCACGTGAAGGTTTGCGAAGCCCCACAGAGAGTGGAAGCTTGTGAAAAAAGCACTATAGTGCCCCAGTATTGAAAACTGTTTTCAGTAATTGTTATTATTAGGAAAACAGCTGCTTTTCAAAAAAAAAAGAAAAGCTACAGGGAAAATCTAATTTCTTCATACAAAGACATTTGAAAGAAAAACTTGAGTAGTCCCTGCTATGTTCCAATTTCCAATCTACTTGCTTGATGGATTCTCATTTTGCTATGAAAAATTTATTAATAAAAGTAATTTGTTTATTCCATGGTAACTCTTAGCTTCAGAAGATAGTATTATACCCAGAAAAATGCAGAAACCACCAATGCCATTACTGTTTCAAAGTCCTTTCTTTAAAGAATTTTCATTTATCAACTAGAAGAACCAGAATTCTGAACCAAACTTTAGGGATCTACAAATGTAGGGTTCTCCACTAACTTAAACAAAAATGTATGTTCCAGTAGAGATGATCCCTGCCTCAAAGTTACAGAAATCTAAACAATTTATGTGTTCGAAAAAGAAAGCACTATTATCATTTCACAAAACTTATTTCTGTTGCCTATGAGGACAGAGAAATCTGTATCAGGAACTGCATGTAAGTCTACCTACTCCTACTGCTTTGCTTGACAAGGATCAACCAGTAGTAACAATGAACTCACTTTTTGCAAAATTAGTGTTGTTAATAGTCTACCACTGAAATCAAACTTAGAGTTACAGTAAGTCTTAAAATTTTTAAGGGATCCTGAAAGAATCTTGATGAACCAATAGTACAGTTCTGAATTTTCTTCTTCCCATTGAGGTTATCTCTATAACTTCGGAGCTCTGTTTGCCACCCCTGTGTTAACACTACTGAGTCATGAACTCTTTAAAAACAAGGACATAAAACTATGGAATTCATTCATGTCATACCTGGGGTTATATCTTTGATTTTTGGCGCTGCCCCAAGCAATGCAGGACTTTTAGGCACGCTAATGTAGTATTTGCATATGAGCCAAAAGACTTTTTTTTCCTCTGGCCTGTCTTTATTTACCTTATAGCTTAGGCATTCTTAAAATGCATTTGTGTTGATGAGCTAGCGCAAAGGAGATTATTAGTGCTTTTTGAGCAATGAAAACAAGCAAGCTAAGCAGAAAACACTTCTGAATTTTTCTAGCTTTACGTTGTAGGTTCACGGCTCCTTCCACATTGTGCTGTCAGCGTATTTTACTAGCCTATATCATTTTTATAGATCATGAACAGTAGAGGCCTAAATTTTGACCCCTGTCAGGCTCCAGTAAATCTAGTTTTCCACAATCTAACATAGCTTCTCTGTTTTCTGTTTTTCCATCAGCGCTTTATCCACTCCCATGTACTTCCCTAGATCCTGGCAACTTTTAGCTTGAACAGAGACCAGTAGTATGGAACTTTGTCAAAATGTTCTGAAGATCCAAATAAATTATGCTGTGTTTTATCAGCTTTGTCTGCAGCCTCCTGAAGCATCAAGTTAGCCAAGACCTTTTCTTTCTAAATCATTCTTGTTATCTCTGTTAGTTTAGCGCTATGTATTTACTTTTATAACATGTCCTTTACTATATTCTGTATTAAATACCACAGTGATGGGACTGCAGTTCCTTGAGAATGCCCTTTTCAACTTTGTGCAGAGCTGTACTGTATTATCCATTCATTTCATTTGTGGTATGTTAACTGAATAAAACAAGCTTTCCAGTACTCTACTGGAAAGCAACCCCAAGTGTTTCATGAATCCTAGTGCCTTTTTTTTCCCCAGATTTCTATTTAAGGGTCCCCAGTTCTTCAAAGATTTCCACTGCTGCTCCATAAAGTTTGAACAGATTCATCTTTACAGATTTATACTGAGTGTTGTGATGCCAATAAAGTCGTTACAGCAGAGATTTTCAAAATGTGTTCAGCAATGTGTAAAACCTTTGAAAGATAGTTTAAATATTGTAAGCTATTGTTTTGTTGTCAGAGGACATCTATGCCATGAGTTAAATCAGTTTCCATTCCAACTTGGATTTCCAAATTTTGTAATCGTTTTTCATTGGCCATCATTTATAAAAGGAGTTCTTTCTGGGATAAAAATTATTTTTATAATGTTTAAAACTGGTTATTTTGTGAATCTCAGAGACTTAACATGAAGCCAAGTTTTGAAGAATATTTGAACAGTTCATTTTTCCAAGTGTATATAGGAAAATTTCTGTTCTTAAAAATCCCTTCGCAGAGCTCATTTTTGAAAGACTTATGGATTTTTCATGTTTTAACTTTGAAACTGTCAGTTTCTTTAGACTTGATTTTTACATCAAAGTCAATCAATTGCTAAGGTAAAGAATGATTATTAGTTCAAATAAATCTCTGCTTTTTGGAACCATTGGCACTACTTTCAGATTCAGCACATTTCATTTTCTTATAAACCAGCTGCAGACATGATGGTCAGAATAAACCTTTGGTTTGTTAAATCAGTAATGTGTTAAGTCAGACTGAGCTTGAAGCTACACTCCAGTTAGTTCTCAGCAACCAGCAGAGGATCCTTCATGAAAGGACATTGGTTTTGCTTAGAAGACTCACTTCAACTGCTGGACATAGGTTTCCAGTGTCATTTGAGAAGATTCAGGATGCCCTAGTTGACCTCCAGATAAAATCTCCCACAGAAGGATGCTGGTATCTTGTAGATTTTCTGCTATGTCTACCAGCCCTTTGCAGATGTCTTAGGCAATCTGCTGTATCTCAAATGGCATGACATAATTGAATTCACAATGGAGTTCTAAATACCCCTGTCTTTAGATACATGCATTGAAAATGTTTTGACTGGTCTAGTCACCTTAGACTGTTTCTGTGGTCTACTGAGAAAGGCTTTTCTAGTGTGCAACTCAACCCATTTTAGGAATCATTGAGAAGAAATGAGTCATATCCAGGAGTCCT